>NC_051156.1:171516029-172116029 GCF_013339745.2 Dermacentor silvarum | reverse complement strand
CTTTATTAACGCCATATCGGAAGGTATTCCACAACAACCAGACGTCTCTTACGACTGAATCCGTTACGAAACTGTCACTGCGGGTGGCATAACATCACCCGGAAAGCATCAATTTCTGCGAAGGTTGTACAATTTTGCATAAAGCGCGTACGAATTAGTATGAAAGGTTATTTCATTGCCAGAAATAAAATAATGTTCGAGATGACAAAAGGGGTTACGAACAAGAGCACTTGAATACATACAAGCTTAGAGTGCCGACATGAAAACAGTATATTTATTTCTGCTTTTCATAGTAGGATACAAACATGTCGACATGTCTAAGGATAGATTGTTGTTGTTTTGTTTTTAAATAAACGCAAGGCTAACTTGGAACCCTATTCAACTGTGTCAACAGCGCTTGCCTGTGCCTGCTATTCATCCCCGTGTTTCTTCTCGTGCTGTGTATTACCAGTGTGTCAACAAACTGCGAATGTGCAATAAGTGGCTTATATAGGACACTCAAAGTGGCCAGCGGAGCATATGAATGAATCCTTTTTTTATGCGGATGGAAAGAGGTAAGAACTGTGGTAAGTACATATATTCGGTCACAATCGAATATCAGAAACCAAAAAAAAGGAATACACATAAAAATGGTTGAATATGATAACCACATTTAAAAGAGAGGCATTAGATGAAAAATCAAAATTCATATTATATATTTGTATGGCATTTCAATCCCGATAGTCTGTCAGTGCTTACCGCGTACAATCAATATCCGTCTTTTACGTCATAACATAATGTCAGAAAGAGCGCTTGAACCCAGCAGCGAGAAGCAGCGCTTTTACGCACGAATCATCTGCGGACGATAAAAATCGACAACGGACAAGGACGTGGCGGTCATGCCCTGCGTTGTTCCCGGGGCATTTCGAAAGGCATTTGAAACATCGCGTCGAGCGTATATGCGCACGAAGAGAAGAAATACACTTAGGACTCTCGCCGAGCTCGACGGTCGTACATTGATTAATATAGTGCGAAAGCTTCACATGACCGGGCTCCTGATTTCATATTCAGTTTTTCAGCTTGAATGTGCGTTATCAAAACTGTTCGGTTGACGTCAGCGCATGTCGGCGTCTGCGGCACTTTGGTGTCACAACGGAGCTGACATTTCGCTTCGAACCGATGTTTCAGAACGCAGTTTCTATTCGATTACGATTCAATTTTGTCACCAAAACCTTGGTCGGTTATTTGTGTTTCTGTGCAGCAACGGTGTTGCTAATCATTATATATATATCAACTAAGATTTTATTCGCCATTAAGACCCAGGCTGAAACGTCGAAATGAATGTTTGCTTTTGTTTCTGCACGCGCGCCTGCACTTCTTGCGAGTTACTAACAATGAGCTCCAAGAAAGAATTACTTCTGTATATATCCAACGGCGGCATTTCTCCGCTACCTCTGGCTGATGGTTGAAGGGCGCGTTCGTCGACCGCCAAAGTCCGCTGCGCGTCTCTTATCGATACGCGACAGTTTGGTCTTGCCGGTTCACCGTATAGCTTCGCTTACATCGAATCCTACAGTGCCTGGGATCTGCATGATTTTATTTTTACAGCGATAGCTGTCATGGGGCTCTCTCTCAGTCATTGTGACGTCCGTCGCTGGCGCCGGTGTTTCTCAAAGAAATCCAAAAATTCTTTGTGAGAACCTTGCAAAAAAAAAAAGAGAAATAAATGAAGAAAGAAACAAGAACTTTGGAGGCTTCCAGTGGATTCTAATTCAGGTCGCACAAAGTAGCACACAGAGGTTTTACCTTTCAGCCACATCGCCAATGCTGAAACAGAAAAAGTTTAGTCGACCTGGAAAGCGCGGCCAGTCTGCTATTGCCCGACACCAAGTTCTGCAGCTTGCTCAGAAGCTAGCACACAGGCGAAATAACTTAAGTGAAGCCAGCGGGAAAATGCGAACGGCAGAGGAGAACAAAATAGCTGCGCGGATCTCCATGTTAAAGAGCGGAGAACGCCACCTCCATCAATGAATCGAGTCGTTGCTCTTCTCGACAGGCGATTGCTCCGCGCGCACCTGCGAATGTTTACAACAGATACGCCAGAAAACTGTGAAAGACTTGCTGCACATGCTATTGCACCGACGCTACGAAAGAAAGAGGAAAATCTTTCTCGAGAGCGACAAATGGCTGACGGCCACGGTCTGCCGCTGATCAACACCGAGCTGGAAGAATTTAAATAAAGAAAGAAAGCGGTTTGAAAAAAAAAATCACGCAGAATGTTAAAGTGTGCGTATGCACTGTGCCACTTGCTCACATCTCCACGCAGCCCAGTGTGATAATCAATGTCATGAAATTTCTTGATCCGATCATTATAGACGCCAGCACTGCGGCGACACGAAGTGCCGCGGACGGCGGCGCAAGTTGAATTGACGACGCAAGCAAACTACTGCGCGTGGCGGCGTCAGGCGTGCTGATGACGTTCCTATCATTATAAGCTGATATCGGCTCGTTAGCGCCTTATCCATCAGCGTCGAACCATTATGAACCGTGATCAACCGTACTCCGACGGCGGCTGCGCATGGCGCGGCCGCCCGGGCCCTATCTTGGAGCCTTCTGCGACGGGGACAGAGTGCGCCGAGTGCAGCTAGCTTCGTGTGCGCTGTGTTCTCGCCGCTTGGTTCGCGTTGAAGCGAGACGCGCGGGCCCTATCTTGAAAGCGATCGTCTTACGTGACGGACGGGCGGACGGACGGATAGGTTTCTTCGTTGGGTAGGCATAGAAATGCTCACACATTTAAAGGAGAAATGCAGGATCTGAAACTTTAGCAAGAAGCCGCGTCGCTCCACCGTATAGCAGCGCCACATTTACAAACACAGACGACATAGACTTAAAACAGTCGACATCGAAGAAATACTTTTTCTCAAAAGCAGATTGCGCCCGCGCACTCATACGCATACTTACGCCAACAGTTATTAGACGAAACAGCGCAACACTTACTTCCTATGAAAATTGCACCAATTATGCCGTCACTGCTTCGCATTATGGACGAAACAGCAATTTCCTTTCCTTCTGTTTTTCGCGACTCTCACTTCAGGTGTACATTTCCCCCCTTCACTTCGGTCCAGGAACGGTATAATGGCAAACTTCCTCCAATTTTTCATTTCCTTTTTTATATCTCTAAGTGGCACAAATCACATATGCCGAGCGTCGACATCAGGTGAACTTCCGATATCTGTGTCATTTCTGAGAAGGTCCTGCTACTGAGTTTAAGGAAAAGAACAGTGCTTTGTACCCGTGTTTTTGATATTCCCCGTGATGATATTCTGACTATACAAAAGTAATACCAAGAAGAGACGAACGAATGACAGTCATTAAAGGCACTTGTATATATCGGAGAACTGTGGTCCGTGTTCGGCTTCGGGATATAAAGAACGCTTTTCCGCGAACACGCTATCTCGTTACGTAGCCATCTTAGAGAGAAAAAAAAAGTTGCAGTTTCTCTTTAACGCCGAGCAGTAAAGTGCGCTACCTGGCGTAACATTGTACGCAGCAAGTCTTGCAGTATCGGTTGAAGTAAAGAATTACAGATGCGAGCGAGGATTTTTTTTCCTTCTTTCTAGAAGCAGAAGAGAACTTTAGCCAATGACTCTATATAGTCCGAGTCGTCTTCGCTTGCGTCGATGGCGCTGAGTGGCAAAGGAAAAGCGGAGGGACACGACCTGTTTCTTCCTCCTCTTTCCTACACTGCATTTCGCTTATTATCGCCGGCTTACTTGTACTCTTTCACCACCGCGCAGGTTGATGGAAAAGAGGCCGAGCCCGATGTCAGCCAATCACTTCTGCGGGTGCTCGAAAGGCCAGTCACAGTATTGTCCAGGCACACTATTTTTTGTTGCTGCAGCATCGGTGGAACGACTTGACAGGTATAGAACCTTCGGATGGCAATAAGTGGGTTCGGGGTTGTAATTCTCGCGGAGCACCACGGCTTTATTTCTTCACAAAATATTACGCAGACCAAACGCAAACATTGGAATCCATCTAAAGCGAAGGCTTAGTGAAGCAGTGATTAAATGCTATAAGTTTGCTCAGTTCACTCCTGCGTTTCTAGCGTAATGGAAAATGGCGCGCGCATGTGTAAGTGCGAGCTATTCCGCAACAGAGCACCAGCACTAAACAGCCATGGTCAGGAAAGTCCGCGAGGGTTCTCAAACTTTGGCATTCTCGCGAAGCACTCTGTCATACCGGCGACACACAACAGCGGTTATCTAAACGATTAACGGAGCAAGCCCATAACGCCTATTGCTGTATAGACAGCGAATACACGCTAACGTTCGCAGTGACATGGCACTACCTGATGTCGAATAAAGTCGCGACATTCTCTTTCACGGACGTGCCTTATCTAAATCACATTATTGTCGTGTCTCGAACACCTGTTCTTGACACGAGTGTTATTTAGCTCTCCGCATCGCGTCATTTTTTTTCTGCGCATCGTCGGTATGATGCATTGACGCCTCGCGCGACGAGGTCCTTGCGTACCTGCAGTGTCCTAAAGGCCGTTGTCCCGTGAGGGACGTAGCTGCAGTGAAAGGTGGCCTTCGCGCCGCCAGATACAAACGTCGTTTTTGTTATGAAGCGTTGCATGCGAAGAGCTATGCGGCCATAGCACAGATTGTAAAAATGCTTGCTCCTGCAAGGTGCACTCAGTTGGGCCTCGACAATGGTTCTCGTAGCACGTGTAAGAGGTTCTTGGTTTTGTGTTTGTTGCCTCAACACGTGGCTCATGCCCCCGAGCGGAATATGACTATACTGGAGACAATGAAGTGCACACACAACTAAGAATGAAAGAGAGAAAAACAAGAACGAAAAACTGTAAGCCCTTCCACTGGGGTGGAGATGGAAGACCAGCGAAGCTTTACTATGGTGGGATTTATGCATTTCCAATTATGACTATTAAGATGTGATGTTGTAATTGGTTATTTGAACTAATAAATAGTGAGAAATATATATGATCCGGCGGTTTTCATTTATTTAGTGGCCACAGGGACCATGGCCTTATGGTCGCTACAGTACACCGCCATAGGGTGTACGGCAAAGGCTGGCACGTTCTTCATAAACACGTCACCAACGCCGCAGCACTCTTGAACAGCAGGACTTGCGAGAAGTTCGAGGGGGCAGCAAAAGCTTCACGATTGCACGTTCGTTTGCTGACAGCACACAGTGCAGTAGTTGTTTTGGTGTATTGAAAGGCGTTGCTGACACTTCGTTCTGAGGACCGTGAAGAGCCCAAAAAAGAAAAAAAAAAGAATAGATGAGAAATTTGTTCGTCGCAGCCAATCACTTCTTGACGACTACATTCCAGCTGAACAAGAGCAGTGTGTGGATCCGATGAAAGTTTCTGGAGCAACTACACGAATTTCAGACTTGTTTATTGCACCTGTTCTTTTGCACTAATGCCCGCCTTCATCTACTTTGTACGATACGGCACAATGACGCTTCCGTATAGGGAAGCTGTCATCATAACAATCCCGCTTGAATAACAACATATGACTTGGTGCTGGTATTTTCTTCGAACACGAATGATCAGACTAAATATAGCACAATGAATAGAAAGAAAAGTTTAAAACGATATTTCAGCATGCATCTCCATGGTGGGTAAACCACCCCGAGGGAAGGTGTGAGCAAATTCAAATTGTTGTTGTCACACAACAACACCGCACTCAATACTTATTTAATTCATTCATTTAATTTATTGACCAACTATTTTTTTCACATCATACATGTTGGATGTACGGTCTAAAAGCAATTGCGAAACTTGACAGGATCTGTATCCCAGCTGTACAAGGCAGAGTGATCGCTATGGGGCTCAACACAATACGCCAGGAGGCACGAGGGCGAATCAGAAACTCTTAGCCCCTATTTTTATTTGACAAAATAAGGTACATACAGGTAATTACGAATATACATACTATTTTATTCTACGTACCTGACACTGTTCAAGCGAAGCTTGTATATGCTAGCCTGCGCCGGCGATGTAACGCTGAAAGTACTATGGCTCATACCCGCATTGGATATCCGGGTATGAGCGAGGGATCAGCGGGTGTGATCGAGGGACAAGGAATAAAGAAGGAAAGACAGAAGGAAAGAAAGAACGAAAGAAAGGCAGAAAGGAAGAAAGAAAGAGCATGTGCGGGGAAAGCTGCGCCGGCGCCGGGTCACGTGGCGCGCGCGACCAATCAGCGTCGTTTGGTGTGTCGCGGAGAGGGAAAGGGAAGGAAACGGGGTTGGCGCGCGCTCCGCCGGGCTTCCCTCGCCTCAGATCAGTTTCGGCGCTCGGATGGGAACATATCGCGTGGTGCGTTCCGCCGAGGAGCAGGCTGCGTTTGAGCAACGGCGCCGCGAACTCGCTCGGGAAAGGGCTCGTCGTCGACGTGTCGATTCTAGCGTGAGGGCTTCCGAAGCCCAGGCGAAACGTCAACGAAGAGCCGCGGACCCCACGTTGCGGGAGCGCGATGTTGAGGCCAAACGTCAGCGAAGAGCTGCCTACCCTGAGTTTAGGGCAAACGAAGCGGAACGCCTCCGACAGCGTCGTCTTGCCACAAGCTTCTCTAACCCCCATTTCCTCGACAGGGGAAGGGCTCTTAATTTTTTTTCCACGTAGTCCCCACCCTTCTGCAGCGCACACTTCTAAAAGTGACACCTTTCCCCATTCGTGGGCTTCATTTCCCTGTGGATTTCGATGGACGTTCGTCCGCTGCTCCATAAAAAACGAATGACACTTCGTCGGTCGTACGCCATGGACGTGTGAAGCATAACCGCCATCACGAAAAACTGAAAGCAGTGCCGTGCCACGGAACTACCGGTAGATAAGGCCTTGCCGGTAAAAGAAAGGTCCACCGCTAGGAATGGATAGGTTGACTTCGAATTTACAGCCGTTTTTGACAAAAAAAGGAAAATAGGGGCAATGACTTTCTGATTCGTCCTCGTACAATGACTTCGTCGTATCTAGCACAGTGAAACACCATTTAGCAGATAAATGACAGCTGAATGCGCAGACAAATTCACATTACTTTTAGCAAGAGACTTCATGCCGAACAGGCTCAGAACACAATGTTCAACGCACTTAGTGTATTATTGTGCATGCAGTGGCGCGCGCACGTGTGTGTGTGTTTCAGGTTCAAACCGAACAAGGTACTTTCTTTTACAGCGAAGCTGTTAAGGGCTCAGTCTCCGATGGTCGTGTCCGCGTGTAGAAAAAAAACTCTAATTGGCCGTATGCTGTATGTGCGGGTGAAAGCGCGCGAGGGACGCGCGCTTTCACGGGGAGGGAACGCACGGCGGAGAGCAAACGCGACTTCTTCCGTCACGCGAAGGGCCGTGGGGGGACGGGAGGGAGGGAGGGGAGCAGCACTAACAACGCGCAGAACTGTTGTCGACGGCGGCGGCGTTTTGCCCGCTTCCGCACCGAACGCGCACGGACGGTGTGGATGACGTGTCGATGAAGAACGTGCCAACCTTTGCCGTACACCTCATGGCAGTGTACCGTAGCGACCATAAGACCATGGTCCCTGTGGTAACTAAATAAATGAAAACCACCGGATAACATATATTTCTCACTCTTTAATAGTTCAAATAACCAATTACACCACCACATCTTAATAGTCATAATTGGAAATACATAATTCCCACCATAGTACAGCTTCGCTGGTCTTAATTCCATCGCCCCCCCCCCCCCCCCCCCCTTCAGTGAAGGGCTGAAAGTTTTCTTTTTTTTTTTTAGTACAAGCGATTCCATAGGTCACACTTGTTCAGTCACTGTCTTCTGTACGCCAGGTTCAAGCTAGTTCGATTCTTTATTAACTATACTTTCTTTTAGACGCAACGGAATTGGCGAACTTCTTCGGGGCAGAGGTAGGTTTATTTTATGTATGTACGAGTGTGCACTTCAGTAAAAGCAATGGGAGTGTAGAAACTTGGGCCATATTGTTTACCAACCGTGACGTCCCAATTGAGTTGCGACATGATGATGATGATCGATGGGTTTTAATGGCGCAAGGGCATCTTTGGCCAAAGAGCGCCAAGTATCGAGCATCAAATTAAATTAAGCTGTTTTGATTATTAACGCTCTGCACGAGAGCTATTTGTCCTTTACAGGTTTCGGATCAGTTATACCAATCAATCAATCAGTCAATCAATCAATCTTTATTAATGCAACAATAAGGGAATACAATTAAACTGAATATGCAGAAGGAGGTCCCATGGTTACAAACCGCAGGCGGGACCTGCTATGTTAATAGATTAGAAAACTAACAAACCGAATATATAGTAACAAACAATTTCAAAATGTTACTCGTAACAGAGACAACGTGGAATATTTCAGTGATTACATAGAAAAACGTAATGAAAAACAGAGAGTAAAGAGAGTTAATGGAAAGCATCAGTTAGACATTGAATAAAAAAATTTTCGCTTTCGCCTAAATACATGAATAGGCATTACTTCTTTGAGTACAGATGGGAGTGAGTTCCACAATGAAATGGATGAGAAAACAATGCTCATTTTTCCATAATTAGTACGTATTCTGGGCAGCAGAAGGTTATTATGGATCGCAAATCTAGTTTTGTTTGTATTAGATAACATGACAGCAGGGAAAATATAATTCGACATAATTTTCATTTTATGTAAAATAAACGCAGCTAACACGCAGCTGAGAACTGAGACAGCCACCCCTATAAGTCAAGAGCGATCAACGCTGGCATGTAAAAAGCTATATAATATAGTTGAAGCCATCGTTGCGCAATTAAGACAAACACCAAGAACAGAGGACTGGATACAACGGGTGCTGTTCTTCCGTTAAGTTGACTGAACAGTCTCCTGTTTTTTGCGTTTGTATTAACTACGCTACAATGGCTTCAACAAATATCCTACAAATATCACCTAACTTTCCCCTATGCCAAGCTATAATATGCTAATTTCCCTCGAACCACATACAAAAAATGAGGGACTATCTAAGCCGTCTCTCGCGTACTTGATACAACTTAATAAAGTCACATGGAATAAGAACTGCAAGAGAGTATAGAGAGGAAGTGCAGTGTAAACGGCAAATAAAAATTGAGAACTGATAAGATGTAACTTGTAAGATGTACAATTATACATCATTATTATTAATAGCAATATTGTATGATATTATTCACTTAATCAACGAATGTTCAGGGACAACTGCCTCATTGTTGTTGGTACTGGTGTACTTGAAATCGGGGATGAAAATTTTCCGACCATTGCGCCACAAAACATTTCCTGGATACCCATGCGTTCAACAAGATAATTATTGGTGTGATACAGCACTTGAACATTAAACTTCCGGTTACACGTTCTGGTTCCATGTAGGATATATAGATCGCGAAGTCTTTTTCAGAACGTCGAAATGTGCGCCGTTAACTTAAGGCATGACGGCGTCGTCACAATACTAGTGTAGGGATTCCTTACCACAACGTGCCTGCTAGAAGTCGCATAAAAGGCTTATGTTTCGGCAGCAGCGTCAACTGAAATAAGCAGACTACACAAACTGCCCCTGTAGAAAAAACATGAAATTATAGGTGACCAAGAAGAGGGAAAGAAAAACATTAATTGCCATTCTACTCTGTGAAGGTGGATAACCAGCGGAGCTGCATATATGGTGATAAGCTATATTAATTTAAATAAAGACACATACCGCATCAATTGTAATTTTCTACCTTCTTTATTATTTTGTCACTCAGGTGACTATAGCTTTGTGATCGCTGTGGTAGACGGCCATAGGTTCTGTAACGACGCTGGAAAGGTTCTTCGCGAACGTCAAGTCTATGCAGGGCCAATGACGTGTGGTAGGCCCACCGATGAATGCCGAACCTTTCCAACAGAAACGCCAAGAACCACTTTCGATCTGGCCAAGACAGGTATACGTTGAAACCACCCACAATCACAAATCACCCACAATTACGATGGCCATGGTCATGGAGTCGGCTTTAGCAGCCTTCCGTCGCCGCCTTCGCGTCCATTCTCGCTTCTGCTCGAGCCGTCGTTCTTCGTAGGCATGCTCTTCTTCCTCGGGCCACACAATACGCGGCCTACCCAGCACACGGCCGCAACGCAACTGAGATAACGTGCCTATGGAGTGCGTGACGTCACCAGTGAAAGAGAGACACCCATTGGCTATTTTCGGTTTTTTGCACAACGGGGCCAACTGTGGAAGAAAATGACGACGATGAACGGGCCAACAGCGGCACGAGCGCCTGCGCGCGGTTACGCCGAGGAGCGTCAGCCAGCCAGCTGTGGAAGAAGACGACGACGCTGGAGCCATTGCTGATGATGATAGTTTTTGGTCTACGCGCTCGGTCAACGCACGCAGCGATCCGCTGGAAACTAGAGTATAACAGCTCCACTGTAAAACTGACGGCATGTGTAACCAACTACGTGACGAGGATGCCTATCAGTGTCAAAATTTCAGCGTTTAACACAAAGTAACTATTCCAGCGGAAACTTTATGCGCTTCCAGTTTCTCCCTTTTACCGGCATGGCATTGCCATCGCGTCCAGTAATCAGTATTGCGGACGTCCATATACAGTATTAAGAGACTACACAGATAAAAAAATTACACCATCTTCCCATAAGGGAATCCTGAGTAGTATGCGAAGCAGCCATGGGGTGACTCAAGCTAGTTTTATCAGCTGTATAAACTTGGACATGCAGCAGCACCACCAACGAGCAGAACTGTTGTCGACGCCGTCGGCGTTTTGCCCGCGTTCGCACCGAACGCGCGCGGCGTTGGTGACCGTTGCCGGTGCCTCTGGGGCGCCTACCGTCGCGTCTCTAACCTAAGCTGCTTCGCATCATCGCGCGCGGAGCCGCAGGTGTTGCCAATCGTTGCGCAATCCGGAGAGGAGAGGAGTGTCGGAGAGGAGGAATGCTGAGAGGAGAGGAGATGAGACAAGGAGAGGAGAGGAGGTTGAGGAGGGAGGAGAGGAGATGAGACAAGGAGAGGAGAAGAGGGGGAGGAGGATGCGCATGCGCAGTAGGGGTGCGGACGCCGCACCGCGGAGGGAGGGAGGGAGTGACATAACCCCGACCATAAGCCGCTTCGCATCTAAAAAATTCTGTTTTAAATATTTCTGCTGGTGTTCCAAAGAAACCACTGCATGTAAACACTTGGAATGGTAGGCCTTCTACTGAGCGACAGAATAGGAGATCCTTGAAAAGCGGTAGACCGTCCCTTTAACAAACGCACTTGTAATTGTGAATTATCTTCAAACGCGGCTAGACGAACGCAGCGCACCTATCGTAACAATAAGAATAAATTTATTGTTCTGCAAGCACAGTAGCAGCTTAAGGCTTCCTAAAGCAACACCACGAATTGAAGAGCAATGCAAGAAGAAAAAACGCATATTTCATATATCCAGTAGAATTGCCAGTGGAACGAATACTCATGCATATGAAGAATTGAACTCAATGCGTGTTTTATTAAAGTTCACTGCATTTGTGTCATGTGAAAGCTCGTTTAGAATCAAGGGTACACTACGAACGCTCGTGAAATTTGTATCTTAGGCGCCGCATACGGGGTAGGACAAAATGTTCTCTTGGACGAAGCTTTTCCACAAGCACAGTGAGATTCGTGGTTGCAACAGCGTGACTAGACAATGACTAAGAACCTTCACCAACTTTCCCGATTGTCCGTATTCTTAAGTATTGAAAACACAATAGTTCGAGGACTCTTTAATTTTCAGACAACCCAGTCTGCGCAAGTATTGCTGCACAGTTGGGCATACGCGGGAATGATTATAAAGAGATGCTGGCTGACGTCGTGATCATGATCATGAACAGCAGAGGTCGAAGTTATTTTCAGTATACAATCAGTATTATATTCATCCAACTGCTTCCTTGCTGGGTTTCAGTCTTTGCAATATTTCGTCTTCAACAGAGTTAGGGTGCGCGCTATCGTTTTACTGATTACGAAAGTCCATATTAGCCGTTTCGTTTTCTGTCCAGCATATCTATCTATCTATCTATCTATCTATCTATCTATCTATCTATCTATCTATCTATCTATCTATCTATCTATCTATCTATCTATCTATCTATCTATCTATCTATCTATCTATCTATCTATCTATCTATCTATCTATCTATCTATCTATCTATCTATCTATCTATCTATCTATCTATCTATATTAGCGCGCATCGCAAATCGGGTACGTATGAAAACACGTATGGTGATTAAAATAAAAGTTCGCTGAGAAGCCTGAAGCCATGCTTCAAGTTGAACCATCACATGTTTTAATTTTCTGCGATGCTCCGGCAGCACCTGTTGGGGGACAGCGGTGGAATTCGCTGTTCGTACTGAGTTGACCGCGGATCAATTCATGAAAACACCTAGGGCATTCTTTTTTATTTCTCTTATACAAACCAGGGGTAAGAGCTCATGGCAGTTCGCGCTCTAAAAAGGTACGATTCACGATCCGTCTTTTTCATGAAAGGTCGCAGTCGCGAAGTGGCGGTACAAAGCTACATCACGAGTACTCGTTGCAATCGCGGTATCTGCTGCATGGAAGGAGAGATGCACTTATTTTGCGCTCAAGGTCGCTGAACGAAATGCGGCTGCTTCAGCATTTGCGACGGCGACACTCGGTATACATGTGAACGTCAGGTACTTACGCGACAAGGTACAACGCCGCTTCTACCACGTCCCCCTCTTTCCGCAAATACGAGCGTAAGCGTGACCTTTCGATGGTCCAATTCTTGGTGTCTGCAGGCCAACAACATCCATCGCTCGTGAAGAACTTATCGCGAACTATCGTCGCATCCAGGAAAAAAATAAAGGGCTGGCTGGGCACGATTCGTTCAACATCGCGTAATTCGCTGGTGCTGTACCATTCTCCATCGAGCGCGTTTCCAATAGCGTATAAGGGTGAAAAGTGGAGGCGAAAGGCAAACGAACATCTGCGCCAGCAAGGTATACAATACAGCACTTTGGCGTGATACATTAGGCATACAATTTTTCTAAGCTCCGTCAGGACATTGGCTACACAAATTGCATGCTGTGCAATAGACGAAGCGAACATATAATTACAAACTTGCCACGGTAACATTCCTGCGGACATTTTAAAGATTCAAATAAAAGCTACCGTGCAGTAATTACGTTTTGGTTACTTTTTGTCGTCGCATGTAAAATTAAAATTGATCGCAGTAAATGTAACAAAAGGCACTTAATATTAGTCGTGGCGCGAGGTGTCCCATTATAGGCGAGAACGAACTACAATCGTACAACCGCTGCGTCATTCGTAACTTTTATTTGCCGCTTTGGCTCACACTGTCGCGTGATAAGGCAATTTAACGCCAGTCTATCTTCAACATGACAGTACGTCAAACTATAAGAATGATGTTTCTGGCAGCCCGGCAAAGCATGCGTCTATATAACGTATAATGAGACAAGCTGATGGCAATTAAAAAAAAGCGCGAGGCTTGACGCAAAAAAATTAACGAATACAGCACAACATCGGGTCAGGCGTATTATTGCGTAGCCCAAGTTCGAGTGATATGATCGAGCGAGAGAAACAAAAGGCGCAGCGTTACGTTATGTTACGTTGGGTCTGTATGTCAAAAAAAAAAAAAAAGGAAGAAAGAAAATTGAGAGATCCCATGAAGTGTAGGAACCGACTTCACACGGTGCATTTGGCTGGTTGCTGGCAGCCCAGCATCATTTAGGATTACGCAACGCGGTCCTACATGAGCCAATGAGTTAATGTACGACGAACAGAAATGTGTCTGACGCGAGCGCGTGTGCATTTGACGACAGCATGCAGCAAGACGACGGTGACGACGATCGTGCCAATGCCGACGACACGATTTCTACTCCAGCCGTTCGACGCGATCCTACGAAGTGCCTGTTCCGCGTACGTACTGGACGGGCGTAAGGGAGAGAAACACGCATTGTGACGTCATCAGCGACTACGCGTAATAAATCGCTCTTACATATATGGCTATGTTACGTGGCGTCCGTTAAAACGACGATGACAGTTGCGCTGCGGCGATGAAACGTACGGACGTATAAAGAAACGCATAAGGAAAATAAATGCATGACCGACAGTGGAATCTAACCTCTGCGTTCGACATGGACGGATCAGGAATCTGGTGCAGAAGCGCGCATTTTCTACGTAGCGTTATCTGCGGTGCTGAAAGTACTGAGGAATGTGGGCCGATCATGGAGACGGGGAAACAGTCTGCTAACAGAGGGCCTCGAAGCGCGAGTTATCAAGAGGTGAGATCACGAGAACCTGGCACGTAAACGTCTCAAAGAGCCAGTCGGCTTTCGCACGAGAGCAGTATGCGTGCGCTCGTGACCAAGTGGTTTGAGCATCGAGATTGCTGTGATCGAACGCAGAGACTAAACGTAGAGGTGCACGTTAAAGAACCCCAGGTGGTCGAAGTGAATCCGAAGTCCGCCATTACGGCGTGCCTCATAATCAGATCGCGGTTTTGGCACGTAACAACCCGGAATGTAATTTAATTATTCTGCATTGCAGTCCAAACAACGACCATGAACAGAAGAGTGATGGGAACGAGGCTATTTTCGAACTATTGAGACAGCCAACATTATGTTATTTCTTTCAAGGACTCCGTTTTAATACATTGCAGAGCACGCATATATCCAATCATCCCATTTCTTCCCACGTCTCGCCTTTCGCAAGCACTGATTTGGCAACCTTAGTTGGAGGCATTCGCCGAACGGCGGATTCTGCGAACGAGCGCTGTTCAGATGGCGCAATGCAAGCTGTGGTTTTCTCCACCGATCTAATTTTCTAATGCGAAATTTCTCGTCGTTCGATCAATAGCGCATGCTCTGTCTTTTCGCTCTCGGAACAGAACGACGGCTTGCAGTACGAAGGACAGAACGACGGCGCTGAGCGTTAGTTCGCGCATAAATGAAAAGTACGTGCGCGGGTGGCGAATATTTGCAGTCACTAAGGTAAGCATGCTGAGATGGAGATAACGCAGGCGATGTCGCGAAATTGAAACCGAACAGCCACCGCCATCTTACCCTTGGGCGCAAAAAAAAAGAAAAAAAAGAAATACCGTAAGCGTACAACGGAGAACAGAAAGTACTTGCTTCTGACTTGCTGCTAGGTTAGGATGACCAATTTTGCCAGTACAGATCCTGTTCCACGTGTTACGTTAACATATGTCTCGGAAAAAAAATTGTTCAATTTTTTCAACCTCCTTCAGAAGGAGGTTGTGATTTCCGCATCGGCATTTCAGCTATAAACGACGAACTTCTATCTTCCAATCGGCAAAACACTTACATTACCCGAGTAATAGCGCTTGAACTGTGAGCAAGCTCAAGCTGGAAAGACTGTCTTGCAGATGTGAAGTTGGGGAAAACGCAAGCTTGACCACTCCTGGTAAACAGTAATTTCTTTTACGCTGCGTGCTGGTTTGTTCCAGGCTAACACCCTTACGTTTAAGCCTGTAAATTGATTATTGAACATAACAGCTACCTAATATTACACCAGCACGAGATATGCAGTTGTTGAAGACTATGTGTACTAAATTACGACCTCCTGGTGTGCACAGAAACATCTGATAAGAGTGTTCAACCGCGATAGCTAGTAAAGATTATCTCATGCGGTGTTCGTGTCGTTTACCCCACCTGTAATCCCGTTTACTTGCACACAAAATGTCGCCAAGAAGGTAAACTTCATTTGTCCTCATCGACGATTCCATCTTAACCCTTAAGTATGACAGTGTTGGCCACAGAACCAACGGTATCTTTTTCTTTTCTCTTTTTTTTTTTTTTTTGTAGTTGGCATTTTTGCGAGTTGGTACGGATCTATAGCGAAATTAGGGTAGCGCGACAAGCAAGGACGAAGAAAAAGAGATACCACAAAACGCACCCGCAGGTACCGTTAACGTTTTATTTACGCAGGTCTCGCCTTTGTCTGCTCTGTATTATGTTCGCAATGTGCATGAATCTATAGAACATTCTTTCTTTCTCCTTTTCTCTCCTGCCGCCAATTTTCAAGACAAAGGAAATATCTGAAGTTCCACTTCGGGAACTTGAGCTATCACTAATATCGCCGGCCATTGTCTCCCTTGGGGCGTCTTCATTGGCTTTCAGCCACAGGGACGCTTTTCTTGCAATTCATAATTTTATTAGGCACACAAAACGACTGTCTTAATAAATTTTCAAAAGTACCTATACACTCTCTCACTTTATCTCTTGATATTTAGTTATTTTATCTCACTCATATTCCTTACAGCTTTCTTCTCAGTATTTTCTTTGTGACCCAAGGTTTAATATTCTAAGTATAGATATGTTTGTTGTACTGAAGAAGGAACATTACAGAATTTGTATTTTCTTTACAATCGTAATAAAGAAACACCTGTAAAACCAGCCACTTCTTGGCCAATCTCCCGCAGTGCTTATAAACCATTTTTGGCAAAGAATAAAAAGTAGGAAATTGGGCAAACGTTCGAGTACTCGGCCTCTCCGATACGAAAGTCAAATCGAAGAGGAGCAAAAAACGACACCCTTCGTACACGCGCTCTCGACAAATTGACGAAATACAACAGCGTCATAGGGGCGCGACACACGTCTTGTGCCGCATTCGCCAACCTTTTATGCACCTGTTATAACCTCCGTCGTTATATCTTAAGGCCGCTGTTCCTGTTTCATGAGCTTCCACCTCGCGCGTGCTATTGCAAGTTTTATTTTTCTTGCAATCCTGCCCTTATTAATCTTCTCGAAAGCTTGTAGTCAGCGTTCCTTAGGCAGAGGTCGTTTCCTCTTGCTAATGAGATCAAAAACAGGAGAGACGTTCAGAGGAAGATGGAGGGTTGAAGTGATTAACAGTGGTATGTTCCTTATTGTACCACTATAACTTGATCAATGCTCATCGTTTCTTCTTTTTCTTCTCTTCTACGCGGTGTGCAAAAATTCTCAATTTCGAATACAAATACAATCTGATTGCTTCTTTTTCCCGTAGAAATTTAGGATTCGAGAGTTCCGAATTCGATTTGTTTGTTCCTTATGTTATCCTGGATTATACTATATTTTTATATTACGTTATCGAAAACGGTTGTTAGAGCCTGCCTTCTTTGGAAGAGACCAGACGCATACGGACAGCCCCGGCCACTTCGAATACCCGTCGTAAGCCAGCCGATAATTGTGATTACCTTTCGACCTATATACACTTACAAGCTTCCAGTGGAACAAAATTCCACAAGGCATTGCGTGCAATAAATAAATGTAAACTTGATGTTTTTTATCCTTTTTTGCTGTCTTCACAGCCTTGTTTGCAATGGTCTGTAGAAGACAAACGAGATGCGAACAGACAGGTCAATTAAAACTAAAACAGAAACAAAAATGCGACAATTCGGTTGATGAATTTCGAAATAAGCGTGCAATCCGTCTTTCGTAATAAGAAGCCTTATATGACACGTCAAAGTTTTTGTGAAGTACACTAATATTTCTACCCTCCCCCGCGCAGTCCTGCAGTTCTGGTTTTCCGAACTGACGTCTCTCTTTTTTTTCTTTTTTTTGTGCTAGAAATTCATTTTCTCACGACAGTATACTTCTTCTTTCTCAATATTACGCGGCCTACCCATGTTACTGTTAGACCTTGCCTCCGATATGTCCGCGACTGCGACTCTAACGCTGCTTTAAAATGACACCATATGGAATCGAGGAGCTTCCACTGCTTTCTCGTACTACTTCAACATATCTATCATGATCATCATCATTATAACCATCATCACCATATTTATGTGCACTGCAGAGCGAAGGTCTCTCCTATGGCGATCTGCAAATGCCCCGCTCTTGCGCCAGCTGTATCCGTCTTCTGCCTGCGAGTTTCCTAATTTCATCACACCAGCCACTTAATTATCCATCGTTGTCGACTGCACTTCCCTTCGCTTGGCACCCACTCTGGAACTATCATAGCCCCCGGTTAATTACCCTACGCAATACATGGCCTGCCGATCTCCATCTAGTTTTTCATTCTTAATGTCAACTAGAATATGGGCTACCCCCGTTTGCTCTAAATCCACACCGCTGTCTTTCCATCTCTTAACATTACGCCTAACATTCGCAGAACAGGTAGAACATCGGGTTTCCATGATCCAACAAACGCCTCTTTCATAGATTCGCCATTAATAAGCACGCGGCGTGCTGAGAAAAGATATATACACCAGCCAGCTAGATGACCCTTGTTGTGCCATCCTCGCCAATAGACTTTGATCTGTGTGTATTACGAAGACACCAAACACTATACCGCAGCTGATAAGTGGCGCTCGAGCAGAGCGATTGCCGAATAGCTATAGGTCAGCCTGCGCCTATAGCAGCGCCCTCCTCCTCAGCAAAGCGTGAAATAAGAGAGCTTTAAAGACATGACAGAATAAACAAAACAAATTATGCTTTTTGTTAGGCGGTCTTTTCGCTACCCCGCTCATTAAAACTCGATCAGTAACCACTAGTATATCATAACCTAAATTTACTAATATACTTTTCGCTTACAACGTAACAGAGCTTGTCGCAATTGCGAAACCGTAGCTATTTGTTGCCGGTGATACGTCCATATACCGAGTTTAACACGAGTTTCAGATATCCACCCCGCCAAATGTGCAGCGAAGCTGCGTCTTAGTGGCTCTCACATCATTTTTCACAATCACACTGCTACAACACAATGTACAACGCTGAAGCGTTTCGTGTACAGTTTCCCAACCGGATACCCCGAAACCGGTTTCTACTCTGAATTTTACTCGTAGATAATGGTATTTTTATCGACGTCGAACTCCAATCCAGTAATTATACAGCATGAACGATGACGCCTCAAGCTTATATTGTATACATCGATAGCGCACCAAAACCTTAAGCTCTCTTTCGAAACAATTCCTGGATTGTTATATCCAGAAGGCACCGAAAGGAAAGTATTGTGCGTATAGTTCAAGTCGTTCTTATTTGAACTCAACGGACTTCGTAGCGCAGACAGGGTACATGCACTGAAATTTCACAACTTTTTTATAAAGAAGCTACGGTTGGAAATATTCCTACTCAATTACAATTGTAATGCCGAAATGTTCTCATTTGCTCTCAGTAAGAAGCCGACGAAGTGATCCGAAAGAAGCATGATTTAAATAGAAACAAGCAAAATAAAAGTTCCATCCAAATGGCTGGTAATCGGAGAATTTGGACTCGTGTGCCGGCAAGTTTGACAGTAACAAATTGGCAAGTAATAACAACGGAACTGGGTTTTGTCAAATTCAACAAATAGTGAGTTTAAAATAAAAGATAAAATGTGACATTGCAGTTTGAGAACACTTGTTACTTTAATTATGCGAGCTTAGCGAAAGTTAGGTTTAAGAAATATAAACGGCTCCTTAATACCTGTGCTTCCCGTCATTGCAGTACGCCTTAAATGCTGTAGTAAATTCAACTACCAAAACTCGTAACTATTCGTAGTGTCGAGAAAGTGTTTATTTTAAACTTGGCACTTGAATTATTTAACAAATTCGGCATTGCCATCTACTTTGTCCAAAATCTTAAAGGGCGGAAATCAAAGTTATTTGACAATCAGTCACTAAAATGTAACTTTGCTTTCGGATGCAATAAAGTTAAATGCGTGGTATACATCTGCCTTTATGCATTTGAACACGGTAACTGGAATGACTGGCCACGACTGGCTTTGGTACAGAACAAAGTGACCGTAGAAACAGCAGCCGGCGTATACGCTCAGCTTAATTGACAGAATTCCGCCCTAATTATACGAAAGCTGTGGGTTCAGCTCCCACAAGCGACAGAGCTATATTTCAACCCCCCATTTTCTTTTATTATTAATATGAAATTTATCGTAACGTCAACAGATTCATCTATATGAAATAATGCAGTTTCATAAAAAAGTAAAAACGAAACAATAATTTTTTCCAGAAAATGAGTTTCTTCAAAAAACCATGACACTCTCACATGAAATGGAAGCTTACTGAACCAGGGGCGCTATAACGTAAAGCTATTCCAAACTGTTTCTATTCCATTTCTGCAATCAGCCCTCCACGATTGGTCAAACATTTTTCGGGCTACCCCCGGCCGCTTCGCCTGTCACGAAAACCGCGAAAGCTCACCATCTGATATGACGTGTGTGCACTGATTATGCGTGATTAGACTGAGCAGAAGAAAAATAATTATTTCTGATTTCACGCCTATTTTCGTCATTAGCAGCCCTCCGTTACTCGTCAAATGTTCTTGGGCTGCGCGCCTACTTCGCCTTTCTGTCACGCGAACGTCCCAAAGCCACGACAACTCGCTACGTCAAAGTAACGCGTACGCATTAAAGGTAAATTAATATGCCGAACGAAACTTGACTTTCATTTTTTTTCTTTTTTTTAAGACACAGATTGCCACATTCTGAAATGAATAGACGACGCCTGCCCACCAATCGCTCTGACACTAGCTACTTGGGCCTGCCAGGGACAACGGATTTACACGCGTATAATAAACAGTTTTACGCAGCAGTATAACTTTGTCGAGCTCTTTTGGCACGTATACGAAATCGGTCTGTCACCTGCTCTTGGCTGAGGATTCGTTTTAGCGGCATTTTTAGCCTTACCATTGCACACCACCGCGTTTTTCGACCAGCCACCGCAAGCTACGCGGGGAAGCAGTAAAATCGCATAAGCCGGCACCACCCTTCTCATCCGGTTAGCTGTTTTCACTGTACTAGGTTGACCCCACCGAAGCACTCTCCACTTCTGCGTGGTTCTCACCGCTTAGATCAGAAACAAATCTATCAAAGTAGGCAATGCTATGCGCTTTGAAAGCACAGAAAATTGACCTCCTATATATATATAAACGAGGAGAGCATTTGATTGGGCGGTTCAGACAACCCTAGGGGCCACCGGTTACACAAATCTGACGTCACGAGATCCGAACAAAATCAGATTGGAATGGTTTTACGTTATACGGCCCCAGTTAGCGTCAGAGAAGAAACGCTGACGCACGCCGTGTGCATGCTCAGACGACGCATAATACCTCTACAGTACAGTTCTCTATGAAGTTGACTGCAAGCCAGTCAGCTCAGGCGAAACGCGTACGTGAATTCCAACAAAGTGTTCGTTGAAACGCGCCCTTTCCTTCTGTATGACGTTCGTTCGTTTGCCCCGGCAATATAATTTGTCTTCAACCTATTCCAGGCAAGTTAGAGAGCACCGATGGATTGAATATTTATCTAATGTTCTGGTATGTCGGTTGCAAAAGACATTGACGCCCGCAGGGCGCCCGGGCTATCAGCCGAGATTCATCCGCAAGTCGCTCAGGACACGACATTGGCAATCGCGTCAACGCTCGGGAAAAGTTCAACGGAGAAGGAAACAGGCGCGGTCACCTTGAAAACGAAGGAGAAACAACTTCCAGCTGCTCGCGCTATGCACTAACGTCATAAGCTACAAAGGCCGCCCTATGCTATACAGCTGCCGTCCGCTGCTTGCTGCTGCTTCTGCTGCCGTTTGACGGGCATTATGAGATTCTTGCATCGAAACACAATGCAGCCCTTCTCTCGGTGCGAACACCGCGTTGCGAGAAAAAGCACCGCAATAATGCAACTCACGCGCGACCTTTGTCGGTGTGTCTCGTTTAAATAAACAAAAGACGAGTTTTAGAGGTGTACGTAGGACACCCAGCAATATACCACAAACACGAGGGGGAGAGAAGACCAAAACCGGGGATTGGCAGGTCGCGAGGGTGTCAGCCGCATGCAGCTTGGGAATGACTCGGAAAACAGGCAGGCGGAGGCTTCGTGCAGGTCTATTGTAATTGACCTACGACCCTGGACTACGGCTGTTGGAAAGGAAAAAGGAAACGCCGCAGCGACGTCGCAGCCAGACAGAAAAAAAAGATATTGACCTGTAACAGCGATGGTTACGCTTATGTTAGTCATGTAGAAAATTAGTTTCGAATCCCCTGACCTTTCAGAGCTTCTAGGTTTCTTCCTTCCCCCGTGTAGGGTAGCAAACCGGACGTGCTTCTGGTTAACCTCCCTGCCTTTCCTCCTTTTTTTTCCTCCTCCTCCTAGGTTTCTTCAAAAATCCTAAATGATTTGAGCAACATTTTCGTGACCGAAAACTACGGCAAATGCTGCTGGCTGTGGTAAACGCAGGCAGGCTTTTCTTAGATGCGCCGTAGTAAACGCTAAAATTTCTAAGTCAGAACTAAGAAGAAAAAAACGCCATCTCTTCCCTTGTCGAGACAATGGAGTTAGTGAAGCTTGTCGTGTGTTATACCTGACCTACTACTTTTGCTTCTCTTTCGTACTACTTGTCCTCCCCTTTTTTTCTACTTTTTCTTCCCTTTCCTACTGGTTTTCCTTCCCTTTCGTACTACTTTTCATTCTATTTCCTACTGGTTTTCCTTCCCTTGCGTACTACTTTTCCTTCCCTTTCCTACTGGTTTTCCTTCCCTTTCGTACTACTTTTTCTTCCCTTTCCTACTGGTTTTCCTTCCATTTCGTACTTTTTCTTCCCTTTCCTACTGGTTTTCCTTCCCTTTCGTACTACTTTTCCTTCCCTTTCCTACTGGTTTTCCTTCCCTTTTGTACTACTTTTCTTCCCTTTCCTACTGGTTTTCCTTCCCTTTCGTACTACTTTTCCTTCCCTTTCCTACTGGTTTTCCTTCTCTTTCGTACCACTTTCCCTTCCCTTTCCTACTGGTTTTCCTTCCCTTTCGTACTACTTTTTCTTCCCTTTCCTACTGGTTTTCCTTCCCTTTCGTACTACTTTTTCTTCCATTCTTACTGGTTTTCCTTCCCTTTCGTACTACTTTTCCTTCCCTTTCCCACTGGTTTTCCTTCCCTTTCGCACTACTTTTCCTTCCCTTTATACTGTTTTTCCTTTCCCTTCCATACTACTTTTCCTTCTTTTCCTACAGGTTTTCTTTACCTTTCGTACTACTTTTTCTTCCCTTTCCTAATGGTTTTCCGTCCCTTTCGTAGTACTTTTCCTTCCCTTTCCTACTGGTTTTCCTTCCCTTTCTTACTACTCTTCCTTCCCTTTCCTACTGGTTTTCCTTCCCTTTCGTACTACTTTTCCTTCCCTTTCCTACTGGTTTTCCTTCCCTTTCGTACTACTTTTCCTTCCCTTTCCTACTGGTTTTCCTTCCCTTTCGTACTACTTTTTCTTCCATTTCCTACTGGTTTTCTTTCCCTTTCGTACTACTTTTTCTTCCCTTTCCTACTGGTTTTCCTTCCCTTTCGTACTACTTTTCCTTCCCTTTCCTACTGGTTTTCCTTCCCTTTCTTACTACTCTTCCTTCCCTTTCCTACTGGTTTTCCTTCCCTTTCGTACTACTTTTCCTTCCCTTTCCTACTGGTTTTCCTTCCCTTTCGTACTACTTTTCCTTCCCTTTCCTACTGGTTTTCCTTCCCTTTCGTACTACTTTTTCTTCCCTTTCCTACTGGTTTTCTTTCCCTTTCGTACTACTTTTTCTTCCCTTTTCTACTGGTTTTCTTTCCCTTTCGTACTACTTTTTCTTCCCTTTCCTACTGGTTTTCCTTCCCTTTCGTACTACTTTTTCTTCCCTTTCCTACTGGTTTTCCTTCCCTTTCGTACTACTTTTCCTTCCCTTTCCTACTGGTTTTCCTTCCCTTTCGTACTAATTTTCCTTGCCTTTCGTGCAAACTTTTCCTTCCGTTGCGTTGTGCGCTTATCTGCTCGCCGCTGTTGTCGCTTGCGTTCGATGTCTCGAGTTTGCTCGTGGCGTGGTTAGCAGCATTTGCCCGCCATTGGTGCTTGTGATTATTTGAAATTAAATTGCTTCCCAATTTAATCTGTTCGTTACGTAAGACGATAAATGACTCATACCCCTGTAAGCAATGACTCATACCCCCGTAAACGCGGCCTTCCCATTAGGAAGACAGAAGAGAAGTGAAATTCTACGCTGGAATGATGAGCGGCAGCACAGCCAGCTGTGGAAGAAGACAACGACGATGGACCCGGGAGCAGTGGCCCGAGTGCGTGCCGAGCTCGAGCGCGAGTGCAACCCGAGGAACGCCAACAAGCCAGCTGCGGAAGACGACGACGACGCTCGAGCCAATGGTGATGATGATAGTTTTCTGTACACAGGCGTTTTCGCCTAGACATATAAAGCTTCGCTTTAAAAATAAACATCACCAGCCTTTCTTCTGTCGAGAAAATGGGGGTAAGCGAAGCTTGTCGTGTGTGTATTAGACGTTCGTCAGGGTAACCTTCGGAAGCCGTCACCTCGGGATTCTTTGATCGTCGCTGACGGCGGGCCTCGGCTTCGGAAACCCTCGCCTTGGGATCGTCGGCTCTTCGCCGATGGCGAGCCTCGGATACGGAAGCCCTCACGCTAGAATCGCCACGTCGACGACGAACCCTTTCCCGAGCGGGTTCACGCCGGCGTTCATCAAACGCAGCTTGATCCTTTGCAGAACGCACCACGCGTGGCCTTCCCATCTGTTCGCGAAAACTGATCTGAGGCGAGGGAAGCGCGGTGGACCGCACGCCAACCCGCTTTCCTTCCATGTCCCTAGGGTCTCGCGACACACCAAACGAACCTGATTGGTCGCGCGCGTGTCACGTGATCCGCGTGTCAGGTGATCCGTGATCACGCGTGTAGCATAACCAATGCGGGTGTCCGCCGCACGTGATTTCTTCCTCCCGTTCTTTCTTTTTTTTCTGTCTTTCTTCTTTCCTTTCGTTCTCTATTTATTTCTCTTTTATTGCGATAGCAATTATATGGACACTCAAAAGCAGATTTCTGCCGTCGCCGTCGCCGTGAGGTTCCGTATGACGTCAATGGAGATGAAATCGTCGCTTGTAGAAATGTCCTTAGACCGCGCGCCGAACGCTGTATGTGCGAGTGAAAGGGCGCGAGGGACGCGCGCTTTCACGGGGAGTGAACGCACGGCGGAGAACAAACGCGCGTTCTGCTCTGTGCTCCCTTAAGGGCTGCAGAAGTAGGCGTCTCTTTCCTCCTCTACATTCACCATATATGTAGGGCAAACGTGCCTTCTTCCGACGCACGAAAGGCCGTGGGGGGGAGGGGGAGGGAAGGGAAGCGACGTTTAGCTGCGGCACCAAGAGCCTATTTATATCAGAGGCTCCGGCAACAGTCACCAACGCCGCACGCATTTTGAGCGAACGCGGGCAAAACGGCGACGGCGTCGACAACAGTTCTGCGTGTTGCCGGTGCTGCTGCATGTCCAAGTTTATACAGCTGATAAAGCTGCTATCATTACTCCGTATAGCTCTCTTCAAATTTGCTATCGCAATTGATGCTTCACCTTTCAGGTGAAACTGCGACAACTTTTTCTTTCTTTCTTGTCCCCGGTATGTGCCATTGAGCTTGGACCCTTTCTGCACTATCGCCAGGAGCGGCCCACTTTTCAGCGTGACACCACCACCACCGCCGAAACTTGCGAGCTTCGCTTAAGAGGAGAAGGCGGGGCCCATGTCGCATTCTTGACGCAATCCTCCGGCTCCGGTATAGGAGAACGCAGGAAAGGAATTCCCTTTGCAGTGGCTATTCGGGGAAGGAGAAAGTGTTTTTGTTGTTAGAACGTTTATTAAAATAATCATAAAAAGTTTCCGCCCCCAGGAAGTGAATCCATCAGGGCGCGGGGGGAGGGGTAAAGGGGGAGGTTCAAATATTATCCATCATTTTTTACTCTTTCTATGTTGGCGGTGACGCTCGCCTCCTGAAATCACGGGTTCGCGGAGCTTCAAATATTTCTGTCTCTGCTATTATTGAACTAATCTGAAAAAGAAATTGCGGTAGAACACTACTTAGAGGACACGTGACACGTTCCAGCGTATAACCAAAATCTGCTATGTGACCTGGCGAGGGGTCCTTTAAGGGTGCAAAAAGATCTATTACTCACATCTTTACACCTTTATGGGTGTGAATGAGACCCACAAAACACCTTTAAGGGTGTAAATCGGTTTACAGTGCACCCTCGTATTCCACGCGCTCACGCGGCATGCAAGTTTCGCTGCACCGAATAAAGATGGTAAAACGAAGTACAGGCGGGAAGACTACAGAGGTTGGGAAACGACACGCTACGGGCAAATGTATTTCAAGACGACACTGTATAAAAATAAAGGAGACGTGCTTATCACGCCTGATCACAGGTACGAATATATAGAATTTTAATGTGTATGTTACTTCCGCCTGCTGTCTAAAATCGTGCTTTCGGACAGTAGTTCATTGCTCGCTCGCCTGCACACCACTTCCATTTGTCTGCTTTAATGAAACTATTTCTCTGTCATTCATCGTAGTATAAATTTAGCTATCCGGCTTGTAAAAATAACTACGCCTGAATGTCCTTTTGGGAGAGCACGCGTCCTGGAATGTCTTTTTTTTTCTTTTTCCTTTTGGTTGCTGTTAGTCGAGTTGTTTATTTCTCGTATATTTCAGTGTTGGTGCCACCGTACGCAGTGGTATTTTGCATTTGCGCGAGCGCTCATGTGATTGTGAATGTTTTACATTTTCATCATAGTTATCTTTGCTCGGCTGGCTTTTGAAACTAACAAAAGAAGTTCACCCTTGCTAAAATTCTTGCCCCCTTTTTTTTTACTGTATTGCTGCAACATGCGAACAATAATTTATTTATTTATTTATTTATTTATTTATTTATTGTTAATTGTAACACGCACTTCTATTTTTGTATTTATTATCTATAAAATCTCACCTGACTGTACATCACACGAAGGGCAGTGCCTTGCTATTTGAGGCTGGCGCCGGTTGCCTAAGGACAAAAAGATACCGGAGCCAATATTCGGAACTAGATGAGGCATGTGTATGCTGCAGCGATACTCCGGAGACCACTCAGCACATCCTAATGGAATGCGAAGGCATTCACCCAGTGAGAACCGTAGGTAACGTATACCTTCCAGAAGCGCTTTCCAGTTACTTTTGTGCTTCAGTGCACAAAACGACGTTTTGTTTAGAAATTAACCGGAACGCAAATGCATTTCTGCGCAAAGTTCGGCAATTAATATCTCGAAACTGGTGTCATCCTGAGAATTCGTTCCGAGTGGATCTGCCTTGCGAACTCTACGGCTAGAATTTGTACTCTGCAATATGGTGCTTAACTTAATTAGTTAAAAACTTAATTAGTTAATTTTTAATTAGTCGATTATGGATTTCAATTTTTTTGTGCAAGTAATATCCGCCTCTTCGAGTAGACCAGCTCTTGAACTGGAATTGTGCTCTCTGCCACAGGCAACCTTTAAAATTTTTTGGAAGTGGTCGCTGAAACACCTTGTATATCACGGATAGCGCAAAATGCGCCAAACACTAATGCCTCAAGCACCATCTAGCAGTCGAAGGCATGCTATAGTGCAATGCGCGAAGCATGGAATATAAAAAAGGAATAAAAGAAAAGGCAAAACACAATCCAATAGTTTAAAAGAACAGAACAGTCGCCATGACTACGAGCACTGGGGAGAATAAGCAAACAGCTCTAAAAGGCTTCAAAGTCACCCCGACTTACGTCAGTGCTGACGTTAATAACGCGCCAGGCATTGGCATAGAGTGTACAAGGTTAAAAGCACAAGTGTTGCCGACAAACGCACAGCCCACTCAATGCTGAGTCAAGGGACACGTATACAACGACAGAAGAAAAAAAAAGTAGTACCGAGAGCCTATGAGATCAACAGAAGAATGAATAGAAAGAGGGTCACGTGACTGTCGTCTTGATTGCGACAGTGCAGTGAAACAGAGAGCGGGATGCAGCGCTGGGGGCGATGAATACGCATAGTTAAAGAAAGGCAAAAGTAAGTACGGAAATCAGAATAACTTCTGATTTTATACAAATCAGAAGATCATGTTAAGTATGCAAAGTTTATGATCATCAACACATCTAGGAATAGAGTTAGTATACCGTGAGGGGCAGCATCACCTCGGTTGTGCGGATAAGCCGAAAGGGAGAGAGAGAGGGAGAGAGAGAGAGGTCGGGTGTCTGGCAACAGGGTCAAAAGTAGTTAGCAAAAAGGAAAATAGAGCTATGTGTAGACGATGAAATCATAAGTTCGCTTAGCAATAAAAAGACACTGCACCCCGTGGCTGTCATGTCCGACAGCGCGAACAATCTGGGAGACAGGGCGTAGTGCTCGAACGAAGAACACGCATAGGCGAAAGTAAGTAAAATCTTCGAGAGCACAAACCCAGTTGATGATAAGTAGAAACAGCATCACGCTCAATAGTTGTCAGAAGATGGAAGACTGTTGAGATAATGCCCGGGCGTTACGGTGTTGGCATACGCTTGATCCATCGGACGGACATTTTTCGCAAGGGCATTGTCTTCCAAGAAGTCAACGAGGCCTTACGAAATGATAACTGCTTCGTGTTACTGCATGGGCGATGCAACCAGGAGGAATCAGGAATGTCGAAAACTGACTAAATCTAATTATGATACCTTTCATCTCTTTGTTCTTTTCGACGTAACTCTTGCTCTTCTGGAATCGCGCCTATTCTTTCTTTCCGTGTATCCCGTAGTGTCTTGATGTTGCCGTGGCTCGTGTGTCCGTGTTCGCGAGTGCTGTGCATGGAATGTCGTGCAAATGAGGAACCTCCTTTGCCCATTCCCAGCAACATTTGTTGGATTTAGTGAACTGCGCAGGAACATTTGTTCATGGGATTTGTTTTGCGTGGAAGCTGTAGAACTGATGTACAATTTCTAATTATCGTTTCTATAATTTTTGTGTTATCGAACAGAGCATAATAATCCTTTCAGAGAAGCGGAGTCACCAGCGATACCTCTATAGGCCCCAATATGTCCAGGAAAACAACTAAGAAAAAATAAAGAAAAAAAGGGGGAGGGGGCGAAGCCCATTGCGTCCACTCAATAAAGGTTTGTGTTAAGAGGTAAGAGCTTACACCATTGTACGTATCATATAGATTTGACTAACTTCGTAATTACTGCTCGATTTTCTAACGTAGTGCGTTCTCCTTCGCGTGGTACTAAAGTTAATCTGTAAGAACTATATAATATTACGTAAACGCGTAATAATGCATTGAAAAAAAAAAGCTCTCCATTACATACTTTACACACAATACTCTAAGCTGGTGGTCTATCTAACTCATATACTGCATTGTGTAAGTATTTTTCTTTAACACAGTGCTTTATGACAGCTGTTTTAATGAATTAGCGGCAGGATTTGCGCTTGTATAGTGATGCGAGCTTCCACTACAAAGTATGGTCACGAATTAATTACCTCAGCCCTTCTCGATGTTTTGAATAAACCCATTCCCTTGCGGGATCATTCAATGGCAGACGATCCCCACCGTTCGCAGCCAGGACTGCGGCGCTGTCCGCCAATTGCAACAGAATTCTGCGCCGCGTAAGAATACCTAGCTTCAGATAGTGCACATAAAGAGCAACCTCCGTGCAATATTTTACGGTTGAAATACAAGTGGGTGCATCAGGATAGGCTCGACAAAGTTGATGTTTTTGACACCGTAACTGAGAGAAAGAAAAAAAAAGAAAGAAAAGCTACCGCACCGGAAGTGACGCATGACTAAGAATGCACGGCTTTTCAGCGCAGGCCTCCGAGATTGCCCGCGACGCACCGAAAGAAATCTCGTAGGCGACGTGAGCTGGGACTTGCGTCATTTCCGTTAAACCTACCAGGTGCAGGCGTAGTCTGCTTAGGTGCTATTTATAGGCTGCTAATGAGAGAAAATTAGACAAATACAAGCCCTGCAGCTTAGCCAAGATTGTTTCCGTAGTATATACAACTAATTTATTACTATTTAGTCACAGTGAAACTACGGCCTTTAAAAAAACGGTCATTGTTTGTCGTTATTTGCTAAAGAGGAAAAACGCACGAGACGGTTTGCAAGTTAGAGGTACCCAGAGTCCTTGTTAATTAGAACTAATGACGCCGTGAAACGACTCTGAAAAAAAAAGAAAGAAAGAAAGAAAACGGACACGTTCTTTCATTCGCAATCCAGCATTGGATAAGTCATTCAAATAACATTTACTGCTCGCACTGTGATGTTTGCTAAATAAAAGAACCGGTATTCGGTGTCCTAAAAAAAAAAAAAACGGAAGCGAAGGATTCAAAGCAGCCACGACACGCGCGCAGCTGCCTTTAGAACGAGCGCATCGTAAGCGGCTTCGCCTTGGGGCACAGCTGTCCGTGGGCACCCATAAAGTCATGCACAGCTGGTTATGCAAATCGCGACGTGTGCGGCAGCGCAGCTCTCGAGTTCAGCCGGCAAGCTGAGCGCCTCGTGTCCCTCGTGCCATCTACAGTCTCCGCCACGTGGTCGATCGCTCAGCTGAAACGAGCCGGTCACAGTATCACACAGATTATGTGTGATACTGCTGGCGTGATACCTCGTAGACACTAAATGTGATTCTGTACACGTTTAATGTACACATTTAATGTACACGTTTAATGTGACCGATTGTGCCTTATACTAGACGCGTGTGCATCAGCGCGTGTCAACTTACTAGTAATGATGCGAATGCAGTTGCATATGTTAGCATTAATTGGTTTCACGCGAAGGAGCTAGGTGAGGCACGACTAAAGATATGCTGGGTCCATACATTCCCAAAAGTGCTCTTACACTGGAATTGTTTCGTAAGGACCAATTCCAGGTAATCCTGATACTAAAACATCTAATTTGCGGAGGGGGGACCAGCCAATGGCGACAAAAAGTTCCGTGAATTAGGCCCCTTGATGTTCTTGGTCTACACGAACACAAATTCTCGCCCCTTTCAGCCCTCTCTTTCTACTTGACTTGACTTGCCACACGTTAGTACAAGGGATCACTGATTTTTTCTTCAGCACTGCATAGTACAACTTTTCATGTCGCTTGTAAACACATACTTACGGTTTTTTTTTTCGTTTTTTCTTTTTCGTTTTTGCTTTTCTGTGCGCTTGTTTTCCTTCATATCACAGGTGTCCTTATCTTTCTGTAGACATCGAAATGTATTTTGAACATGACTTACTGTTCTGGGTTGTGTTTTCTTTTACCGGCCAGTTTCTGCCTCAGCCTCTAAATACACAACTGCAAGTCCTACGTATGAATGAATGAATGAATGAATGAATGAATGAATGAATGAATGAATGAATGAATGAATGAATGAATGAATGACATCAACATCATAACTTTGTCTTACTAGTTGGCGACCGTCAAATAAACGACGTTCAATAAAACAAGAAATTGGCCGCGAGAAATAGTAACAAGATCTGCAATGTCACGTTGCGAACATCGGTTCCACATACCCGATGCAGTATACGCTTTCTGACTACTGGTGTAAACATCCTTGGGTGTAGCTTATAACTTCGGGCGAAATTGTGGAATGCCCAGCGGACGTGGAGAACCGAACTACTGCCTTTTCTTTCGTTGTCTCCTCTTTTATATATATACTTCTCTCTCTCCTTTAATTGCACCGTCACATGTAAAGTTGTGAGCAAGAGTCCGGAGACGACATCGGGAAAAAAGAATTCTGTTCTCGCAACTATACAGTCACGTAGCAAGAAATAGTGATACAGTCTACGTCTGCGTGTTAGTCCAATGCACTACACCTATAGAGAATGCAACGGTGCATGGCGGCCCCATCACTTTCTCCTTTCTTTTCTCTCTTTCTTTCTTTTCCTTTCTTTCTTTCTTTCTTTCTTTCTTTCTTTCTTTTATTATTATTATGTTTTTTTGTTTTTTTTGCTGAAGCCATGTTCTTTGAGCTTTTACTACACATAGGTATGCGTCGTTATTTCTTGCTCGCGACATGGATGCGTTCAGAGGATTCGTATATGATGCTTATTTTTCGTTGTATGGTGCGTTCTGCTTTTTTTTTTTTCATTCCCTTATTTATTTACCTGTTTTTATATTTCCACCAAGCCGGCGTTATGTCCCTCTCGGAAGAGGATGTGCGAGCCACTCACACGCCAGACTCTAATTTACCTGTCACCAGCAATAGCTCCTCGCAAACTACCTCGGCTTGCAACTCTGTTGTCGTCACGTACGTCCACACGCCTGTCAGTACACGCATGGGCCAAGCACCTGCGTAATTGTACAATGCGTCCTCTGCGTGCCAGTGCCGTTCCCTTGCAGCAAAAACACCACCACGCAGCCTCCGCATACAAGCAAACAACGAGGCGTCGTTTAATGATCCCGGCGCTTAAATAAATCGCGCACGCCATCCAACCGCAACCATGTAGCCCCTGGCATCTCTCCTTGTACACTCCCGTGTAACCCCGCTAAAAGCGAAGAGGGCACGCGCTTGCACGGCGTGAAAAAAAAAAAAAAAAAAAAAAAAAAAAGAAGACACTAAATCGTTATTGCTGAATCGCAACGAGGGCGAAAGGGAGCGGCCAGAAACGCGCGCCTTCGTTCAGTCTCGCTCAGGCGGCCAAGCGAGACGACGCGAGCCCCCTCGCGTCGCTGGTTGCGACTTCAACGACGACGACCTCCACTGACGCCGCCGCCGCCGCCGGCGACCAGCAGCGCCAGCGGCGAACGCGCCGTCTAAGCAAGGTCGGGTCAAGAAGCGCGCGAGAAAGGGACAGTGTGTGTCATCGCCGCCTTCCCAGTTCGCGCGCGCCGAAAAACAAACCGAAAACGAGAGGGTGTGCCGCGTTTTCTTGTATGTTACTCGCGTCTTCGCATGAAGTCTTATCTTCGGGACCCGTATGGAGAACCTGTCGCGGCTTAATGCAGATTCTTCCTCCTCAAATGTAGAAAAGAATTTGCAGCGTTTTTAGGGGGGAAGCCATCTTTTGCCGGGGACAGCGGGAACTGGTGGAAATAACGGAAGTGCAACCGCGAAAACGGTCAACCGGTCAACCGCCAGCGGTCGCTCGTCATGGCTTTGTGGTCAACTCCCACTTCATCAAATCGGCGGCCCAGCATGGGCTGCACCGACAGCTGACGACACGAGTCGAGATTAAGTGCGCTTGCTTTGAAGGCGTGTGCGAGAGTAGGAGATTCTGGGCTTGTATTCACAAAAACCTCTTGCGCTAAAATCGTTCATAAGAGAAAATTCTAGCCAATCTTGACGCTGGACATATCATTACAGAATGCGGGCGACCAAACAGCAAAGAGCACTTAAGAATGAAAAGCTAGTGTTTAATTTCATTATGTTCCAAAGTTGCACAGTGAACAATGATGCACGCCTCAATGGAGGGTTCCTGTTTAAAGTTGACGATATGAAGTACCATTGTATGGTACTTGATATGGCCGAAATTTTCAATGCCAAGATTTTCACGGTCAAATGGTTAATGTCGGTAGTGCGTTGAAAATTTTACACCTGACAACAAAAGAAAAATGGCAAGCAAAAGATAAACGCGTAAGCATACGCCTTAGATAACCCGATATATCATTTAGCTGAAGCGCAGAAACAAAAAAGATAAAGAGGGGATAACGCTGGCCACCCACATGGCCCACAAGTGCAAGAAGGGCAGGTGCTACCCTATCGTCAAATAATGCAAAAGAGGAAGTATAGCGTGAACAGAGCACATGCGAGTTCTTTGAAGCCTTCGCAATTTTTGCACGCGGCGACCGCTGCGTCAGTTCTCCGTTACTTTCCCTATATACCAAAGAAATAGCACGTCTTTCGTGCTGATTGCCTTTTCGTTTTCCTGTGCAATCTTTCCGCGTGGATTAATATACCACTGCTGCAAATAAAGTAGTTGGTTGCTAGTCACTGCTCTTCCCGGTATTTCTTTTGCTGTTTCCTGTGTCGCGCTGTTTAAAACGTTATTTTACGAAAATGCATCGCCTAGGGCCACAGCAGAAGTGCAATGCAGCCTGGTACGCGCTCCTAGTCAAAGACCAAGGCTGGCAGGTGAATCGTTGACGAGGTTGGCATGGCTCCTGGGATAATGGAGGAATGGCGGATAACACACACGGGAAACGAGGGTGACCTACATGGTGGGACCATTCCCTCGAAACTTGCATCCACAGAATTACGAGGCTAGACGTAAAGCCCGTGCACGAGCCATCTTGAAGAGAGTTAGGGATGACATAGACTCTGCGGTCTTTGTCGATGCGGCGCAGTACGGGAACAGGAGCCTTAGTCATGAGCACGTTCTAAGAGTTATCAATCGCGATTTTGACTCAAAGAACGCACACGTAACCCGAAGCATACATTTAAAAATTTAATGTCCGCAGTAACAAAGAAAAATAACACCGGTGACAGAAGCAAACGTGCCTGATAACTTACGGAAACGCAACATTCACTATACACTATTCACAAGGAACATCACAATGAACTGTAATATAAAAGTAATGTTTATTAACACGAAAGTGTTCTATCCCGGGTTTCACGACTGATTTCCGGCAACGGATGTAACTGTTACGTAACGGATGTGATAGTCGCCATCTAGGAGCGGTGAAGCGAAGCACTGCATTGTGACACTAACGAGCGCCGACAAGAGCGCTTCGGTAGTCACAGCACAGCGGAGGGTTCAACGCGGCGTAGCCATAGAATAAACCAAGTATAGCCTCGCGCATTGTTTCATACAATAAATAATCATACAATAAAAAAGTTGTCGCAGTTTCACCTGAAAGGCGAAGCATCAATTGCGATAGCAAATTTGTAGAGAGCTATACGGAGTAATGATAGTAGCTTTATCAGCTGTATAAACTTGGACATGCAGCAGCACCGGAAACACGCAGATCTGTTGTCGACGCCGTCGGCGTTTTGCCCGCGTTCGCACAAAATGCGTGCGGCGTTGGTGACTGTTGCCGGAGCCTCTGATATAAATAGGCACTTGGTGCCGCAGCTAAACGTCGCCTCCCTCCCCCCCCCCCCCCCCACGGCCTTTCACGCGTCGGAAGAAGGCGCGTTTGCTCTACATATAGGTGATTGTAAAGGAGGAAAGAGACGCCTACTTCTGCAGCCCTTAAGGGAGCACAGCGCAGGAACGCGCGTTTGTTCTCCGCCGTGCGTTCAGTCCCCGTGAAAGCGCGCGTCCCTTGCGCCCTTTCACTCGCACATACAGCGTTCGGCGGCGCGCGGCGACGATTTCATCTCTATTGACGTCATACGGAACCTCACGGCGACGGCGACGCCGACGGCAGAAATCTGCTTTGGAGTGTCCATATAATTGCTACCACAATAAAACATTGTTAATATTGTCCGACGGCAGGATTCGAACACAGGAACAATGGCAAAGAACCCCGATGTTCAAACCATTACGCCGCGTACGAACGCCTCGACACGCGACATAAAACGCCCTTGTGAATGTATCATGGGCAAGCCAGTGCATTGAGACGCTTGGCGCGTTTCGATTTGGCCACCTCGCCAAGCTGAACCGTTGTAATTAGTAGCGATTGTGCGTGTTCGCAGCGTCTTTTACACTTCGAAAAGTATACATTGTTCGGAAATTTACGACAATGAAGGCATATGAAGCCCAATAAACAGTCACAGGAACGTCCAAATCCACAAGCATGCACGAAGATCAGACAAATCCATGTAGTGCTTCCCAACATTCCCATGGTAGCTGAACGATTGCAACGCCAGAGTATGTGTCCCCGTGTATAGTATAGCATGGTTTGGCCATACAGCTGTTCTGTGGTTTGGCTTTCACGTCGGATTAGCCTGTGGCACCTCGTCGCCTACGGATTGCGGCTTCAACGTGCATCAGGAGTGCATCGCCTACTGCTTCGCTTGCGATGGCACCACCTAAAGCAACTGCTGCGCTAAGCGGCGCATTAAGGCATCGACGTCGCCCGGCGAATCTCGCTTCGCTCCGGTGAGAAACACTCCAGCGTGAAGCAAAACGCCTCGCCAGCATAACGGCGCTCGCCAACAGGTCGCCGCGCGCCAAGCAAACCTGCAACACGGTCGCCGATCGACTAGCAAATCGTGCATATTGTTGTTCCTGTCTTCGTATTATATGAGCGGAGGCTTAAAATATAAATTTAAACATGTTGTTCTATCGAATATACACTCTTATCCCTTATAATTGTGCAATCATTACATTTTAGTGGTACTGACATTTGGGACAGTTACTTGGACGTTAACAAGGAAGACTGAGAAGTTAAGTAGCGCGCAACGAGCGGTGAAAGGAAAAAATATAGGCGTAACGCTAAGCGACAGGAAGACAGCTGTGATTGATTAGATATTGATTAGATTGATGAATAGAGATTAGAGATTCATTGACAGATTTATTAGACAGCAAACCAGAGTAGCAAACGGGAGAGATGAAGAAATGACGTTTGGCAGGCCATGTGAATGCGTAGGGCAGACAATCATTAGACTTACAGAATGGATAACAAGAGAAGGAAAGCGACATCGAGGACGATAGATATAATTAGGAGGTGTCAGGAAATTGGGAAACTTCGCAGACATAAGTTAGGCTAAGCTGGCGCAAGCCATGGGTAAAACTTGACATCACCGGGAGAGGACTTCGTCCTGCAGTGGACACAATTATGCTGCTGCTAAAATGACGATGATGAAGATGATGAATTCGTCTGAAATTCTCAGCCAACCTTGGCCATGATGCTGTGAAAGAAAGTACAGCGGTACGCGCGAGAACACGGGACCCGGGTGTTCGGGGGAAGGATGAAAGTGTAGAGTGCGCGTGGAATGGCACTGGCTGTCGCGGCACGGAGCCAAGAGGGAAGAGAGAGGGGGAGGAGGAGGGCAACCGTGGGCCGACGTCGACGCCCCAACCGACAACGACGCCGGCGTCCGGGCGAACGCCCTCCCCTCGCGCGCAGCCTAGAGAGCCAAGCGAGGGGCCTCTTCCGCCGCTCGCGTTTGCGATTGCCGCATGGACTGCCCGATGCAGGCCGTTGCCGCGATGATGCTGGCGGAAAGACGCGAGGCGCCGCTCTCTCGGGAATCATGGGAGGACCGCAAGTGCCGCTCGAATAAGGAGGGGGGGTCAGCGCCCAGCAATTGTCTGTGTCGGTCGGTGCTCGGCAATACGCTGGTTGGTCCTCGTGGTCGTGTGATCGTGTTCGGACGGACAGACTCACGCGGCTCCGCGGCCTGAGCATAAGTGTCTGACCGCAGACTGCACCTGAAGTTACGAAGTACTTGTCGAAGTGTGATGAGGGAGGGGTCGAGGGTGGGGGGAAAGGTTTGAAGGGTTAAGAGGAAGAAGAGCGGCTACTTGTCCTTCCCTGCGATAAACTAGCAGCGCCAGTCATAATGTTACTGCGGAAACAGATCGGGAGAGAAAACAAGGTGGCAACTAGTTTATTTTCGTCTTTTTGAAGCATTTTGCCCTGCGGTGAGGATATCTTCGTGAAGGTCATCTTCGTGAAGCGTGAAGGATATCTTCGTGTAGCAATTGCAGTATTCGCTTAGCGCACCTATTTTTCCGTGAGCCAACGCCTATAACTGTCTGTCTCATCCGCGGAACGTTGTTTGGCAGCTCTTAGAATTCTCTCTCGAAAAGCACTCCTTCCTGCATGGGCAGAGTCAGATATGCAAGTTTGCGACCCTGCATGCAGGGGAGAGGAAATGTTGAGAAGACCAGGTCAAGAATCATAGGAGAAGGTCTCAAAGAAGGAGGTCAGTTCTGACGCTACTGTGAGGTCACATAGATTCATGCTGTTCATTAATGCCCTCGGAATCCAACGTTTGTTAAGGGAAGACCATTGCCGAGTATACAATACTCATTAATCATCAAGCGCAAAGCATAAAGCGAGGACATTGTATAAAACCGGCACTATATTAATAAAAGTGCCTTAATGTACGCACCAAAACGCTTTTAGGACGTCAGTACTTATTTATTATAGAGAACCTTTGATTGCGACGAATCATCTCGGCGCCAAAGATTTATGAGGCAGTTCCTGGAGGGGACAAGAAAAGGCTGCGAAGTTCTATATCATAGCTTAAGAAGGAATATAGTAGCGTCGTCCTTTGGTTCGTGCTTTCCCTATTAATTTCTCTTGCAAAACTCGTTCAGCTCTGCACAGACAATGCGCGGATTTCTGTGTGAATAAGTGTGTCGCATTCTGCGCTCGTATTCTTCGATGGGCAGGGTATTTCTGCTGGTGCCTCTCCTCGAGTTATCATTAATCATTGATGAGCCTAGCCCTCACGCGTCCGTCCTCGTGACCTTTGCGTACTGCTCTCGTTGGTCCGGGTCTTTATAATGCGACGATTTGCTCCTGCATTCGAGCGTACGTCCTTGTCACTGATTACAGCCGTTTTATCGGGCGACTATGACGCTGAGCGCTTCGGCCCTCCTGCGTTTAGCTTAGTCCGCGCGCGCTGATTGCGAAATGTGAGTGGTTCGATTCCGACGTGTGCGCTAACAATGCGCCGCAGAGTCGCTGAGAATTGAAGTTTCAAAATTGGCTCTCATTATAACACGTGCTCTATACTGCCATTAGATCGCGCATATTAAACACACAAACACATACAGCAGAGTAGACAGACAATACGACGCAATACACCGACCGACCGACCGACCGACCGTCTATTTCCCGCCGACCGGTGCTCTAACCATGGTCGAATGGCTAGAGCATCGGGTGGCTGTGATAGGGTCCGAAACCAACCGTGGTACCACTGCCAACTGGCCATTGCTGCAAGCGGCTGCAAGCGACTGCGAGAGGTCGATGAGGAAGAAGACTCCGTCCGGAAGCAGTATCGCGAGCCTGAATAGTCTTTGTGAAGTACGTTTCCTAATTGTCGAAAATGTCTACCTTACTGTGATTTACTCTCTTTCAAGTTTCCTCTCCCTCCCTTCCGTTTAACCACCGGCTTCTCAGCCAATGCCCCGTAGTAGGTAGGCGCCATGAAATTAGCTGCAAGCAAGCAAGCAAGCAAGCAAGGCATCGCGGGATACCGTTGATGATACGCTATTGCACAACAGTATCGGAGACGTCTGCATGGGTCACGTAACATACAACGCCCAAGACATCGCCGTCGCCGCCGTCTACGTCAGTACAGGGGCCACCAAAGAGATGGTGCCGCGATCCATGTGAATGCACCTAATAGTTCGAAGCATGACTGCGTTCATATCTTGCTACTATACAACGGTCGCGAGCGAGACATGCCGTGCGCCCCTCCGCAGGACTTCAACATTAATTAACCTCTCGAAACCACAAAACGCATGGTTTCCGGCGTACATGAGGGAGGCGTTTGGTGCCGAGCACGCCTCCCTCGACATGGTTGCCACGGCAAGGACCGGCATTGTGATCGATCACATCTTTGTCCGCAGAATCAGACACGTTGGACGCCACGCGTACGCATCGTACTTCTCTATCTATCATCATGTGCTCGTCGCTTTCGGCGACAGACGAGAAGACGATGCGCTGCTGTCTACTAGCGCTGCCAAAATGATTGACATTTCGTTCTACATTGTACTGATGTACATAACATACATATCGTCTGAATGTATTAAATGTACACTATTGAATTTAAAAATGTATATAGACAGCAACCAAATCACATCAAAATAAACATTCTGCAACTGAAAACATTATGCAACCCTCTCTCTGTGTCACTAATTTTCATCCCAACGAGAATCAATCACGTATAATCCCTAATTACACACCTGTAGCGAGAAGGAGTGCTAATCGCATAACCGTCGCCAAATATCTAGCAATATATCGCAACGCTATCGATATCAATATAGTAATTCTATCGATAGTATTTTTTACACTATCAATAGTTTCAAAGAAAGATAGTTGCAAGCAACTATCAATATTATTGACAGTCAATTTATTGATAGCTTTGCATTGCTAATGCGCATGCCATCCCCTGCAGTGCTCCCATTACATTATACAACGCTTGCACGAGCACAAACAGAGCCCGAGTATTTCGACTTCGCGAGCTATTGGCGTATATGCAACTTCGTCCTTGAGCCCGACACGCAGCGAGTCCGGGGTCGCGACGGACGGCTCGTCGCGCTGTCAATGATAAGATGGATGCGCTGTCGAGTGAGGCGCTTCGCTCCAAAGGCGAATGGTGAAGGTTTGCGCGTTGAGGTCGCGTGGTGAGAATCGGTAGGTGCCTCTTGCGTCGCAGGTTCCTATAAGGCGCGTGCGTACTCGGTAAATATAACGCCAGGCCTCCAAGCTGAAGGCTCGGATGCGCGAAAATCATTAAGTTACTGCTGCTATGGAGAGTAGAGTTTGTAGAATCGCTCCTGTTTTCTCTTTTTCGTTTTATTATGATGGAAAGCCTTAAATGTTTCTTTGCGAGAAATGCTTGAGCCATAGTGTATCCCAGCTAACGTTAGCCAATCTGTTAAAAAAATGGAAAAAAAAGAGATAAAAAGGAAATCATGGCGCAAGATACAATTACAAGATGCACTGCGTTCAGTCGTCAAGAGATCTGACCACCTAATACCGTATAGTCTTAAAATCGTATAAATCGTAAGTCTTAAAAGCGCCTCGCTTTTTTAAGTCTTTCTTTTCTTTTAGCAGCTTGACTAACGTTAGCGGAACATCCGATGCGTCTCAGAAACAGGGGCGGCACCGGGATTTATCTGTCGGTGGGGCAGAGCAAGAAAGAACCTTCATTTAAGGTGGGGTTGCAGGAGGGCATTTCATCAGGTGCACTTCAGGGTGGTAAATTGGACACTATACATTATCTTATATTAGGCGTGGTTGCCTCACCTTTAGCTTAACCTTAAGTGTGAAATATGGTGTTGCATGTAAAAACGTAAGTGCGTCGACGTTGCTATTAATAGGCACTGACAAAGCACATTCGATAATCATTGTCGTTCTTTGAGCACCAATTGTGCCGTGTGCTTGCGTAGCAACTTTCCTTCGGAGAGTCAGGTGCTCACCATTCGCGAATAATGCATCTCGTTGCGCAGTTTTCAGCCTATAAATATGCCTCTACATTTCAAAACGGGATTGTCGCTAGGTATATAGTCGTTCTCTGAACAGTACGACTTACAACGGGGAAAATATATTTTATCCTGTCACCTGTAACAATATTCCAGGAACTTTATTTTTTCTGTAATGCCTTGAAAGCATTAGACTGGAAGCTGCTGTTAGGTATTTTGCAAATGAATGGCTGAATCCGTGTTCTCTACATCTATACTGGACTATCGCGAAAGACGTGGAAGAAAGAAAAGTCGCAGCTTCGCCCGAAAGGCGAAGCATCGATTGCGATAGCAAATTAGTAGACAGCTATAAGAAGTAAGGATAGTAGTTTTATCGGCCGTATAAACTTACTAATTAACGCTTACTAACTAAGTCAACAAGCATGGTGTGATGCGCGCACAAGCAAACATGAACACACCTCTCTTGATGACCGCGTAAACTCGCTGTCAAAGCGATGGAGTGAGGAATCGCGGCACAGCAGCGAGCGAATTGACCTTCGTGCTACCTCTCGCTTCAACACGAACTAAACGGCGAGAACACAGCGCATGGCGGACTCTACCCCCGTCGCAGAACGCTTTCAAGATTGGCCCGCACGGCCGCGCGCGGCCGCGCCATACGCAGCAGCCGCCGGAGTAGATGAACGCCCCCGGTGCCTTGGGCGCGACGGGAGACGGCGCGCTTCCTCCCCGCTTTCCTCCCTTGTGCGTGTGAGACTGAGCCGCCATCCTCGGCTCACCCTCGCACGCTTTCACTCGCATATACAGCATACGGTAACGGCAGAAAGACGCCTGGGGTGCCCATATAATCGCTATCGCAACAAAAGCAGCCGGTCGCGAAAAGCATCGTGTTTGAGGAGCACGCCATTCAAGATATATCGACCGGCAACGACACCTGTGATCGCGGAAGTCATGCTTCAAGATTAGACGCGGTGCTGTATTATTGCGCTGGTACAAAAAGATCAATTTGGTTCAAAGGTTGTCCAACTTGCTGTTGTTTTGCCATCAGCAGAATTCTCCATGCACTATACGAGTCCTGCATAGCATGAGTTATGTGCTCAAAACATGGCCTTCGTGATCTCAATCACCTCTGCGCTCCCGATAACAGATATAATTTTCCCAATAAAACGGTAGTTCTGCACCTTTTTCTAAGTTGTTTTTTCTTTGTTTTTTATTCATGTGAAAATACTGCGAGTCATTATATTGACCCAAGCAGGAGGGACAATATAGCATACAAGAGCAGGCTTCCATACAACACGTCGTAACTGAACATCGATACATTTGGAGGGCATATTAAGTCTCCAGTGCCAAAACATCAAAGATAAGTAACGCCCATTCGAAGGACGTACCAAACATATAAACCCACATCGGCAAACAAGTCGAGCATAACAAGCAACAGTAACAAAAAAAAAGTAAACACTTTGTACAGAAAGAACATTATATAAGATGAAGATTTCAATTGCCCTCATAGAATTTCGGGAATTAAACACGTTAACTGGCAATAAATTTCAATGAGCCCCACTTCTGGGGAAGAAAAACTGCATAATTCCCTCATTGTGGGTAAACGTAGGAGCGAATAAGTATTCGCGAAATTCCCTCGTTCTCGTTTTGGCGGCTGGCTTAACACATTCAGGAAAACTAACCTTGGCTTCCCTAGAAATAATGTTGTGCAGAAAGGCTACACCACTTCCGCGAACCTCCTGCGACGGCTAAACGAAGTGTGCGGGCGGGAAGCTAAATAACCCGCCTCAGAAGCATCGCGCAGGGCAGCGCTGGCTGCAGATGGCTTCAATGAGTCAAGAAACGGTTGCCTGATCCCGAGAAGCAAGTACTAGTCCATTGAGTGCGACTAATGTTTTCGTGAATCTGCATTCAACCACCTTCGAGTACCGTATGATCAGCGGTTGACAGTGGAGGGACTGAGATGGACAGGATGAGAAGGACATGGATTCTCCCTGTCATGAAGGTGTGGGGGGGGGGGGGGGGGGCGCCGCATGTGCAGCAGCAGTTTGTAACAGCGCTAAACAGGACGACAAAAAAAAAAAAGCACATTTGCAAGTTAGGTGCTGGTTTTGCCGCATACCTTCAAAGCGGATCTCCCATTCCAGGCCTGGCCAGGATAATTTTGACAATGACTAGGGACGACAACGGACGCACAAAGAAAAGCGAATAAAGCAGTTCGTCATTCGCCGAAGGACAAAATAATGGTTCGAAAGAGTATATACTGTTTGTTAAAGACAACAAACAGTATAACTCACCCAATTGGGCATTTTGATGTACTGTTTTGTACGTGTCCTGTGCAATGTCGCGATAAACTGAAAAATAAAAATAAAATGAGATCTAGTACAGCCAAAAGAAAATATCCTACAATAATTCGTTATTCCGAGACGGGTTCAAATGTGATCGCGGTTTGCCTATTTTATTTATTTATTATTTATTAGGCATACTGTTGGCGCGGAGGCCGTTACAGGGTGGGGTACAGCACAGAAAATTAAAAAAAAATAACATACTGTACATTACACACAATGCACGCAAATTATACATCAAATACTGTCTTTTTGAGCATACATTCATAAAGCACCAGGGAACTAGCAACAGTACAAATACAACAGCAATATGCAGAGACAATGAACACAGTCTTTTTATATCCAACATAATGTACAAAATCGTGTTTAAGACACGATTTGCTTCAGCTTGTTCTCAAATTGTGTTACGGTATCACTTTGAATAATGGTGGTTGGTAGTCTGTTCCATTCATTTATTGTTCGGGGGAAAAAAGAATTGGCGTATGTATTAATGTGTAGTTGAGATATCCGGAAATTATGTTCATGTTTACCTCTTGAGGTTCTGCCTTGTTGTGGCAGTGAAGTTGTGAGTAGTATTTATGTTAAAATGCCGTTTCCAAAGCACGAAAAGAAACTTAAGTCTGGCTACATGGCGTCGTTCTGCTAAGGAGGGTAATTTAAGTAATTGTAACATTTCTGTAACAGAATCAGTTTGCGAGTAACGAGACAAAATAAATCGAGCAGCTCTTTGTTGGACTCTTTCAATTGTGTTGATCAATCCTGTTTCATAAGGATCCCATACAATACTGGCATATTCCAGTGTCGGTCTTACGAGATATAGGTAGGCAGTTAACTTAGCGTCTTTCGAAGCAAGCTTGGGCTTCCTACGCAAAAATCAGAGTTTCATTTCTGCTGTCGAACAAATGTTTTTAACACGTTCCTTCCAACTCAGGTTTTTGGAAGTAGTTACGCCTAAAAATTTGAGGCTATCAACTGCGGCAAGTGTGAAAGAAGCCAGTGTGTAGTTAAAGTCAACAACATGTTTTGTCTTGTTTGTGACACGAAATACAAGTTTTATCTCTGTTAATTTTCCTTTTTGAAATTTCGCACCACTCTTCAACCACTTGGAGAGCGTCATTAAGACTTTTCGAATCGTCCTGGTTGTTTATTTCTTTATAAAAGAGGCAATCATCTGCGAAAAGTCGCTCCCTCATGTCTTTGTTAATACATTGCGCAATATCATTAACATAAGAAACAAGACTGGACCCAACACAGACCCTTGTGGAACACCCGATGTGACGTCTAATAATTCTGATTTGGAGCCATTAATTTCTACGCACTGAATTTCTGCCTGTTAGGTATGCACGAATCAATTGTGCTATATTGTAGTTTATGCCAAGATGAACCAACTTATCTATTAGCTCTGAATGAGGGACTCTGTCGAAGGCCTTGGACATGTCAAGACAAATACAGTCAATTTGTCCCTTGTTGTTCAAGGCCCTCTCAAAATCATCAATTGTTTATACCAGCTGCGTCAGTGTCGAAAGATTTCGCCTAAAACCATGTTGATTGGGATATAGAAGTTTTTTCGTCTTCCAGGTAGGTGTATATTGATTTCGATATTACGTGCTCAAGAAGTTTACAGCATACACAAGATAAGGAAATGGGGCGGTAATTTTCAATTTTTTGCCGGTCTCCAGGTTTGAAAATTGGAACAACCTTGGCCACTAACCAGTCATTTGGGACGCGTTTTTGTTCAAGTGATGCTTTAAAAATGATCGTAAGATAGTGTCCAATCAATTCCGCATATCTACTTAAAAAAGCATTTGGTATATAATCAGGGCCATTAGATTTTTTACATTAATGTTTAGAAGGAGGGAAAAGGACACCTTCGTACGTTATGTTTGCTTCCGGCATTTCCGAAGAAGGATGAGCAGGCATCTGTTTTTGCGACGCATCACCGCCCGACCGCGGGGAAAAAACTGCTTGAAAAAACGTGTCATAATGTGACGATATCGTCCTGTGATCGTGCAGAACCGAACCGTTCATGATAATGCTATGTGGGTTATTTTCGACCTGCGATAAGTGACGCCAAAAACGGTGTGGGTATAGGTGACCATGAAGTTGGACAAGGTTTCGGTGTGATACTTCTCTTTGGCTGTCTTAAGCTTAGTTCCTAACTGCCGTGATAACAGAGCTATTTCTTCCAGGTTCCTATTTCTCTTCCGTCTTTGGCGGGCGATCTGTCTCTTTAAGTGAATTATTTCTCGGGTTACCCACGGATAAGGCACAAGGATATGTCGGACGCAGACAGCTGATCCTCAAAGCCGTTGCACTGATGCAAAACAATAATACCGATAATAAAAATGGTATGAACTCTGCTTGTCTCGTAAGCTGCTCAATTTGAAGAAAACAAAAACAAAAGAAAATAAGTAAAGCTCATGGACTTTCCGAGAGCAACTTACAGAAGGTGACCTCCGTAGCCGTCAGAGGAAAAATGACGAAAAATTACAAAAATAAAGGAAGACAAGCTGTGACATCGGTTCAGCCTGCGGATGACAGGATAACAAACGACGCACGCCGCTAACACATGGGCTTGAGAGCCATGAAATAACAAAAGACCAATGCGACGGCCGATGTAAGTCCGTACTTTTTGCTACGGGGCTGCGTTGAAAACGGAAACTAATGAAGGCAGTATAGTGGGATAGTGCGCACCTTCGATAACAACGCTGGCAAACTCAAATACGAGTTTTTATTTGGGATTAAAAAAGTTAAGAAATACGGTCACCCCGTACTTCGCACGCTGACGACGCGTGAACACGGAAGTTTTCGCTCCGTACGGGAAATGCAATCTTCTTTCTTTCAAATCGCTGTCTCTGCCTTTTCTACGCTGACGCACAAGAAAAAAGAAACAACGGAAAAAAACACAGCCTCTATACTGGCGAGCTCGTAGTGCTCGAGCAAAAGCGAACAAATAATTACACGTAAACTAAAAAAGATAAAAATATATCGAAAGTGGTTGAATCGATAAAACCACGCACATCGCCATTCTGTGAGATTTAGCGCTGGCGTCGACACCGCCAAGCTTACTGCCGTTCATTTTCTGGCTTCACCTCAGTAAAAAGGAAAGTATCGGCTATTCGATCAGAACGATGTTTCACGATGCGTCATATTTTCCCACGAATATGTCTCTGTACAGCGCACGGGGATGTCAACGTTGAGTGGTATATGCGGACACCACAGCGGAAAGCTCAAGAAAAAAAAACAAGGGAGCACTAAGGAAAGCAACAAAAACAGAAATAAATAATGGCTGACACGTTTTAAGCTCAGCAGGGAGTTTGACGACATCTTCGCAGTAACGACGTAGTGTACTAGCCGGTCACCTTCAGGTCAAGGTCAACAAGGTCACCTTGAGTAAGGCAGGGGCCTACGCAAAGACATATGTCCTCCTTGTTCAGACCTTTCAACTCGGTTATACATAAGTAAGCTTTCTTATAATGCATCGGGCCGCATTAAATTAGAAGTCAGTTCGAAAATTTAGTTTACCACTTGCTCAAGCATCTCATCTTCGAAGTTCTACAGCGCGAGACATTTAAGAGGACGTGACGATGGTAAACACACGCGCGAAGCTTCGAAAGTATAACGAGCCACACTTCATCTTTTCGGTGTATATCAAATATGCCACGTCACACTGACAAAAGGCCAGACACTGCAGGGATGACGCAAAACATAGATGCTATGACTTTCGCTGTGATAATGTACGCGATCCGATGCAGCAATAACACAAGAGTCGAAGGACCGCATTGTTCGAGTGGACAAAGCAGCATACAGGCGAGACGTGTGAGCCTTTTGGAGCGTTATTCAGCTTTCGTTCTTATTTCTCGAAACTTGGTGTTCCTAATGTAACAAAGAAACTTGCCATGACATCTACGCCTTACATGTATTGATTGGCCAAAGATCAGCCAGTGCAACACAAGGAGACCTACATGTGCGTGGGGACTATATATATATATATATATATATATATATATAATATATATATATATATATATATATAGGAAAATCAGAAGCACAACTTCGCGGTTATCTTAGGTTTATTATTTACCCAACAGTTTCGGTCGGTGGACCAACTCTTGCAAAAGGTCGGTCCACCGACCGAAACTGTTGGGTAAATAATAAACCTAAGATAACCGCAAAGTTGTGCTTCTGATTTTCCTAAATACGCTTGGCCCATTGAAAAATCCAGTTACTACTATATATATATATATATATATATATATATATATATATATATATGTATATATAGCATTTAGTTTAACTCCTGGGAATCCTGGTGACGTATCCTCGAGGCTATCTTCTTTCGTTCATGACAGTCCATCATGCGAGTCTAAATGTGCACTTTCGCCAACATGAGTCATGAATTAGTGTTGTTGTTTGTTTGCTTCTTTGCTCACCATCCTTCCGTCCTTCTTGGTTGTACATTAGTGAATGTACGCTCCTTCTGCAGCGGTATATAAATGTGCCAACGGGAAAACGTGACAACTTAATGCCATGCGAATTGTTTTTTTCTTTCCGTGCTTCATCATTGGTCCGACCGACGCTCCGCCTACGTTATCACAGCAGCATCGGCCAGTTGTGAACAGCGGATCATAAGAAAGGGGGATAGATTCGAGCGAAATTAATCGTTACACTATTCCGGCCCCAGGCCAGAAAATTGCTTTTTTTTTCCCCGCGCGTACACGTCGATGTGAATGCAGCGGCACGGACGTGGATCAGCACGATCGTGATTCAGATTGGCTGATGCCAGCTTCCACATGCAGTGCCGCATGATTGAGAAACTGAGTGCAGCTGTGAATTAGTGCCTTTCAATGGTGCGCGGTCGCTCGCTCTTGCTGTTTACATCTAATCATCCGAGTGCTCAAGATTCTGTCACGTGCGAAACTCAGGCTGTATTCCAATTCTAGCCAGCATTGGAGATAGCCTACTTTGACAGCTTCGAGCCATATGGATAATGGAACGCATATGGAAGACGTATCTGCGCCTTGACGCCACCTCACGTCAACAACAACAAAAAAAAAAAAAAAAAAAGCTAGGAAAGGTACTTAATACCACTCTTCTTTAACCGTTTTTTTCGTGCGCGAACCTATGAAATACACAGCGTACCTTACATCAGGCGCATAAGAAAGCCTGACTAGGTTTTCTTATGCACAGACGACCAATTCCCGTCCAGTTTCCAAGCATTATGCTCAGGCGCCATTACGTTTGAAGAGCAGAGTACCGTGCATCGTTCTTCTGGACTTCAACACTGTCTTTGTGAAGCTGTCTTTTTTTTTTTTTTTTTTTGCTGGCCTCATCGGAATCGGAACGACACTTAAGATGGCCCGTGTCCAGTTAGTTGTCTTTCTAGCCTCCTACAGACCAGTACTGGAACGTCACCCCAGTCAACATCAAGCGCGCGAGAATCGATTCTAAGGCCACAACGTTCCAGGATTGCGCGAAAGCGTCCTCAAAGACGCGAACCCGCCGCAGTCTTCACCCACTAGTAGGAGTATATATGTATAAACCGAGTTCCCTCGGCGAATACCAACAGCGGTGTCTCGCGTGGCCGTCCTTAAAGGGCCCCTCACCAGGTCTGGCCATTTTTGAGCCGACAAGCGCAGTGCACACAATGCGCGCTAACGATCGTGTCTGCTAAGTATTACACCCCTATACCCGCCGCGGAAAGAGCCTTAAGTTTCAAACCAAACGCCGTTTGTCCCTTCCCCATTCGCGGGCGCCGCGCTCCCAGCCGGAGAGTCACACGACCGAAATTGACGCCGCCGCGTGGCTGGATTGCGCCACGCGCACTTCGTGACCTTGTTTATGCCCCGACGAAGGTGCTGCGAACAACAGCAAGAATACGAAAAACAAACAAACAAAAAAATCGAGAGAAGGCCACGTGGCGACGGCTGGATCTTCTCACCGCGCGATTCAAAACCGCCAAGGTTGAATTATTGCCGGGAAGGCCTTGCGGCTATAGTACACACTCAAGTATATGTAGACGCCCGCCGCACCGTCTCACCATGAACTGCGTCAAGAAATGAGTTCGTTTCGCCCTCGTCTGAGAAGTGATTCGACCTCATCCTTTTTAAGATGGTGCCCCGTAATTCAACGCCCCGGCAATTATAGGTGACCCAATCTGCATTTCCTTGGCTCGCTTCTATTCTACGCTCTTGTCTGTTTTTCTTGAGGCCGACCTCAAAACGCCATTCAGTTCGCCCGCTCCGCGCGTATACTTATAATCCATCATAGGCATACCGAGCACCGAAATCCGGTACGCATGCGATATGTGGATCACGTATGCGCAGCCCTTCAAGCTTGTGTTATGATTATGACTTTTTTTTATTGTCAAACATTCTTTGCATTATATACCAGGCACATTGCGGTATGTAGGTAAGCATATGCACCTGTCGTACATGGTTTCGGGCCCCTTTAATAAAAATAATGGTTAAAAAAATGCTTGCCTGATGAGACGATTTAACCAGGATGCCCTAGCGCGCGCGCACGCATGCACGCACGCGCGCACGCGCGCACACACACACACACACACACACACACACACACACACACACACACACACACACACACACACACACACACACACACACACACACACACACACACACACACACACACACACACACACACACACACACACACACACACACACACACACACACGCACGCACGCACGCACGCACGCACACACGCACGCACGCACGCACGCACGCACGCACGCACGCACGCACACACACACACACACACACACACACTCACTCACTCACTCACTCACTCACTCACTCACTCACTCACTCACTCACTCACTCACTCACTCACTCACTCACTCACTCACTCACTCACTCACTCACTCACTCACTCACTCACTCACTCACTCACTCACTCACACACACAAAGATGATGATTTACCCTTGAGGCCACACGCATTTCCTTTTCCTTAAGGTTACTTATTACAGAAAAAAAACATGCATGCAGTATACACATAGCGGTCGAAACAGCATTAGGCCACAGGCGCATACGTACTTCTCTCATGCCAACAAGAGTCTTATTTTTACCGCATACATATTTACACGGACTGCTCCACCAATTCCAACAACTCTACCGGAGTAGTCGCTGCTCCATCGGACGTCGTCTCCTTGCAATTTAAATACTCTCACAACACCACGTCGACCAGCAGCAGAAATTTGCGGCTCTTCAAGGTGCACTCAATTACGTGCTCCAGCAGCCACCAAATCGTTGGGCCATTTTCTGCGACTCGAAATCAGCCCTACAAACTCTGCAGTTTACCCTGCGTTATGGGTTACACGAGCAGCTATGGTGTACGAAATAAGGCAAGCTCACCACCACGCGCTCGAGAAAGGACACGACATTGTATTTCAGTGGTTGCCGAGCCACTGCAGAATTGTCGGCAACGACAGCGCAGGTGAAACTGCTCGCTCGGCTCATCAAAAACATCAGCGGGTGCCTATACCGCCCTCAAGAACGGATTCTGCGCGGCAACTTGAATCACTTGCTCGCCACATCACACTTCTACGATGGAATTCACCGTGTTTCAGTGACTCACTCTTGCACTCTCTCGATTCTAACTTGCGACTTTGCCTGCCACCTGGACTCTCCCGTCGCGAAGCAACTTTACTATGTCGCGTGTGGTTGGGCGACGCATTTACAAATTCCTATTCATTCTTAATAGGAACGGCGAACAGTGCGGGTGCGATGAGACTCTAGGGCCTTTTGTGTCATTGCTTCTGTGTCATTGGCCATCCTTTGACGCTCAACGACGTGCTTTACAAGATAGGCTCAGCCTATTAGATAATAGAGTGCTCTCGGAGGAAAAGATCCTGGGACCATGACCTGTGCATTCTTGCGTACGAAAGGCCACAAAAGCCCTTCTGCACTTCTTGAAGGCGACTGGAATGTGTGAGTGCTTGTGAAAGTGGACACTTCTCTGCGACTGACTCTGTGAATGACTGCAGTCTATATTATTTTTCTTCTCGACCCCTTCTTACCTATCCTTCGCCTTTCCCTCTCCCCAAGAGTAGGGTAGCCAACCGGGCACGTCCTTTGTTAACCTCCCTACCTTTCCCTTCTCGTTTTTTTCTCTCTCTCTTTCATGCCTACGCCACCGAGCGTTTGCGACGATGGCCGCGGTATGATATGTAGCACAGAAAAAATGCGCTTTAAAGCGAAAGTCCCACATTTCCACATTGCCTAAAGCGCCACTTTCCATTATGTCCCAGGCGCAGGAATGGGCATTCTACCGCCATTCGGTATCGGGCCAGACTGTAATGGAACACGTAGTAACGTTTCTTTGCCAGAGTACAACAAACCACTGTCGTCATGTCACGATCATCGCGGTGGCCTTGTTGCTGTCGTCACGCATATGCAGTTCTCGCCTTGCCCAAACATGGTGGTTCGTTGGCTGACGCTTTGCAGAACACAAAACGATGTTGAATAGCCAGGTATATCTGCAACATGCTCAGCATAACATTGCTTCCTACAGTTCGCGAGATCTGCACTCTTTCTTTAATATTAGTACCCATTGGAACGTTTATTTTTTCGTGCTGTGGGTACTAAACAAGCAAGCAAGCAGGCAAGCAACCAAACAAACCAACAAATAAATAAATAAATAAATAAATAAATAAATAAATAAATAAATAAATAAATAAATAAATAAATAAATAAATAAATAAATAAATAAATAAATAAATAAATAAATAATTGTTTTGCTGTCACAACAGGCGACCGTGGTTTCCCACGAATCCTGCACGTCTTTGATACAGCTGGCCAGCATTAATTTCGCCTTCCGAATTTTCTCCGGGTAGCGTTAGCATGAAACAGGATTGAGTACGTAAACCGACTACTTTAATGCTAAAGCTATGGATATAAGGACGCTCATAAGCAACATGATACGCGAGCAAATGCAGCAATAGAGCTTATTCCGTCATCGTTGTATCAAATTGTTGTCAAAAGTTAAGAATTGACCGACACGAAGACTCTGAAAGATGCCATGATCATGGACAGCACGTTCTATAAGTCACTTTTGATATATCTGCATAGAACTGGCCTTCAGGCTTACATTTAATTCCATCCTAAAGTTATGCCGCGTGGCAACCGAAGCGAACAATAAGTACAGGGCGATCATTTTTAAGTTTTATAGAATTGAAAGAAAAAATAGCCTGTTGGAGATAACATAATTCTAGTCCTTGAGCCGGATTATTCAGAAAGGCGGACATTACTTGCACGATAAATCGAAACACATAATCAACTAATTAACAAAAATGCACTAGTTATCTTTTGAATTAGTTACTTTACGGCACATGTTGCAATTTACGAACTGTAGCCAGTGAGCTTGCAAGGCGTAACCACTCGAAATAAATTTCCAGAAAAGAGAAGGAATGGAAGAACGAACGGTCAGTCGTACTGCGCCTATACCTCGTAACAAGGACCACCTATAATATGTAGAAGCGAAAAATGGAAAGCTGTGAAGGCTTCGTTTTAGTGTCTGAAGCGTTGAGACGGTCCCACGTAAATACTTCCGCGGACACTTCACTGCGGGCTGCCCCTCGCTCTTAGCAGATAAGGAGCCGCACTTATTTCGTGACTGCTGCTTACAGTGATCACTGAATCCTACGATAGAGAAGACACTCTTTCTCACTAGCTCTGCGTCTGTATAGCCAAGACCAAGCTGACAATAGCACTTCTATCGGTTATGCAAGGGCCCCATTTAAACGCCCGTTGTTTTGCACTTACTAAATACTGCACACGCAAGTTCGTAAATCATGTACAAGTTTGTCGAGTGCCCGCCGATGCTTAAGTGGTGCGCTGCTACCCTTTTTTTATAAGTCGTATGCGCATCCCAAAACACATTTTTATTAATTTTATTATTGCTCGCATTTTGTCTCTTCATCTTTTTTCAATGTATGGCGGCAGTTTCCAACCACCTACTTCGTCTTTCTGCTTCTTCTTTCTGGTTATTTGTATCTTTTGCAAATCCAATAACCACGGGAATACACTTTCTACGACTCGATTCCCGTGCTTCTTGCCCTCGTATCGAGAGCTTTGACCCTTACTGTTCTCGTACGTACTCACGTCCGGTATCGATAATTATGACGACGCGCGCAATCTTCCTCACCGCATCCGGAGATTAGCACCTTCGCGGGATGCGTCGTCGCCTTCTTCACCGAGGTTGCCGCTCCGCTGGCCAATGTCCAGCTAACACCCCCCCCCCCCCCCCCCCCCCCTCCTTGAAGCCCCCCGTACCTCCGCCTTCGGCACCATAGTCAAGGTCGGCCCTGGACCGCGACACTCGGCCCTTCTGATCCTTTTTATGGGGATCGTATTTCTTATCGGCGTGTCTGCACCCGGATTTCTTTCTTCCGCTCAAGGGCGCGTCGTAAGTACGTTTCACAGGCGAACGCACGCCCCCTGCAAGCCTAAAGTTTGTTATAGCACTAGTTTTCAGGGTGAAAAAAAAAGTCTAACAATAAAAATCGATTGGCGAGCGCCATTGTTCTCTGATTTTGTATTAGTTGTTTGCTCTAGCAATGTTTTCATCCAGAATCTCTGACAATTGAATTGTCTTCGCCTCTAAGCAAACGCATTCTACGAAAATTCGCGAGATGGATGACAATTAGGGTAACCGGGGTCATACACACAAAAATCTATGTGTACGAAGCTACAACGGGCTTATTGTACCATCTAGCTGTCTTAGTATCAGGCGGTTGACAGACGTAACAACATAATTGTAGCGTTTAGATTTCCGGTTCTTGTTCTTGCTTCTTCGATGAAACGTGAAGTTTCTTGGATGATGATCGGCGGTGATGATGAAACGCAGACAGGAAGCGATGTAGACCATTTGGACAAAAATGTTTACGGGTAAGCGTTTCTATGCAGATACATGGCAGGTGAAGTAAATGAATTACAACTTGAGCATTAGAGGCACCAGTGTTTCACTCTTCCACTCTCTCAATGACTGTTAGAGCCGAGACCCATTTTAACGTACGCTGTACGGAGCCAACCTGACCTATCAGCGATCCTGATTTCAGCCCAATGTGAGAGACAGAATGTCGTCCGGATTAATATAGCTAAAAATACAAAGAAAAAGACCGGTTGGACCGTAGGCACGTCCCACAGATGCAATTGCCAATGAGACTTAAGCGTTTTGTAGGTCACAACCCACGGGGATGGGCTTACTCTTACAAAATTATTTTCTTTCTTTATACAACTACGGTTCCCTTTCCTATTTCCACGTAGTCAGTCACAGCACGGCCGCTGGATAAAAAAAGGTGGATTTTCCTTTTTTTTTTATCCCGCGGCCGTGGTCACAGCTTCAGCGAGAAACGCTAGGTAAGCACAATTTATTGTCAGGCCATTTAAAACCTCAGTGGCGTCGCTAGCCAGCAGAGAGTTCGGAAAACGGCGCCGTAACACCGCGAACACCAGTCTCACTTGTGCCTTGCCCGCAGGCACAATTTATCACCATCGGTGTTTACAGGACGAAGTTCTCCGAATGCGTTCTTCGCAACCATACCACGTCTGTACGGCGCGCATTGGGACTCGTCACTCGAGACCACGCGAGCTTTTCTCAGCACTCAAAAACTAAAATAATATCCAAGCGTGGGCACGTGGGCAACTCGTGATGCTGTGAAAGTACACAAAACAAGCATTACAATAATATTTCAATTATTAGCGGGGTACTGCAACGTAAGCAATAAAGAAAGTGCCGACAAAAGCTGTGGCGCATGAATAAGCCGAAATTACCTCTATTCCGTTGTACTTTCCGTTGTACCATTGCGGCACCTTAATGCTCTTGCCTGCACCATCGCGTTAAGCTAAGGTTAACAGCCTTATCGGCTGTATAAACTGCTGTAAACGTTCGCTTACTAACTAAATGAACAATAACGGTGTCGCGCGCGAACAGGAAAACATCAACACACCTATCTCGATTACCGCGCGGATGCTCGCTGTACGTACGGACACTGGCGTGAAAAGGAGAGCTGCAGAATCAGTGAGCCAATTCCCCTTTGTGGTGTGTCTTGCTCCCACGCCAACTACACGCGCGAGAACACGGCGCACACGAATCCATCAGGCTTCTCGGGTGGTGTAACGTTAGCACTCCCCGCAGATTACCTCCACGATAACGCGCGCACGGCCGTGATCAGCCGCGACCGGAGTAAAAGAGTAGATGCACGCTCACCTGCCCCCCCCCCCCTTTTAGTGCGCGCGAGAAGACGGCACCGCATCATGCCACCATCCTTCTCGGCTCACCCTCGCCCATTTTCCCTTGTACCTATACAGCATACGGCGCGTAGCCACGATCTTATCGCACTTGGACTTTATACGGAACCTCACGGCAACGCCGACAGTGGAAATGCCTTGAGTGTCCGCACTGTTGCTATCGCAATAATGTTTTTGCAGTGCAAATTATCCTGGGACCGCGGATCGTGCGTCTGAGATGTACAGAGCCACGAAAGCTCGGCCGCACTTACCCTTGAGATTCATCCGCCTACATGACCGCGTGTGGCTGACTGAACGATGAACGCTTGCGCTAAAGGTACGGTTTGGTAAGGCACGGATTCGTTTCTATACTACGTAAAGAATCGTACGTACGTAGTACATTTAGCCCGCTTAGAAGTGCACGTATATATACACTTCTGCGCTTATTACAGAAGCGAATCATACCATGTCTCTTCCGTTTTACCGATTACAAGGGGCTCACCACATCTCCACTTTAAGTCAGACCCGTTCTCTACTAAACCTCCCAATCTTTCCGTTCGCTCAACCCCCCTCTCTCTCTCTTTTTCTCTCTCTCTCAATCCGGGTCTCGCTGCTATTAACATCTGGCCCGATTCAAGCGAAACCACATCTCCGCACCAAGAAGTACGTATACCGTTCGCCCATACGTGTGATCAGCGTGTCGAGTTCTCCGAACATCGCCTCTGGGGAAATCGAGTACCACGTGAAACTGACTCGGGCACGTCTGTGTCAGTGCGCTCGCCCCCACGCAGTCATATAGAGAGGCTCGCAGCAGCGACCCGCTGATGACGCGTCTATTAGCAAATTGTTTTTGAAAGCGCGAAGGGTTGACCTTCGCGCGTGACGAGCCGGAGACCTCGACGTTCCGTTTCCAGACTCTCTCTCTGCTCCGGGTATAACGACAGCCGTCGAGAGAACGAAACAAACGAACGAAAGAACAAGCACGCGCGACCTGGAAGGCCACAATGCGGCGCCAACTCGTTAGGGCCCGCACGAGAAATTAGCGTGGATGTGGTGACATATACGTGGGGTCAGTGGCCGTAGTACCCACGGGCCACGTTACCTTGCGTGGCTTCGCGGCAAGAAATATCCCGGACGCTTCGTGCGCCTGCAGCGGGAGAGCTAGAGGCCAAATTTGCACGGGTGTTCTCGTGTAGGAGATGAATGCTTCATGATTGAGCAGCGCCAGGAAACGACGCACAATAATGCTGAGTGTAATGGAACACACAGCGAAGCAACGTCCTTAACGTCAAGAGCCTCTAGGGAATGATTTCATTAAGCATTTCATTGAATGAACGCGTTCTATACTGCGATTCCATAAACTGCTTCGAAGCTACTTAGATGAAGTACAGATAATAACTGATAATGGTTTCGATTCCAGCCAGAGTGTTCAATTTCACTTGTTAGAAGCGGATAGGGCATATCGTTTTTCGCCGAGTAGTTCGCGAAATTCTCCAGTCATTCATCGCTCTTTATTAGGGTTTTTCGGCGCTCACGCATTCTTTTTTCTTTAAGGAACTTTTTTTTTATTGTCTAGTGGTGGGCTAGTATGAAAATAGTGTCACCTTTATCAGTCTTTTCATACGATTACGCCTGCACGTTGCCTCAGCAGACATATCAATTTCTATGCATAATTGACGTCAGAAAAGGCACTTAAGAGCACGAACTATTGTTTTATTAGGTTCTTAGCGTAATTTAACATCCAGCTTCATGCAAGAGATCATCCACCGTCGCAACTAGATTACGAATAATTTGTGCGAGCAATTGTGGACCCAATTGCGTCACACTGCGTGCGAATGATTCCCAGCTACCTGTGCACGTGTGCATGAAAAGTGTGGGCATGTGGTTTATTCGGTTCGCGTCCACCCTAGTGCGTATTGCCGAACGTTGACCCAACTCCGCTGTCGTTCACAGCGAGTTTGTCGTCCGAGAACCACAAAGAAAACTGGTTGCCACCATGGCAACAGGGCTGACGTCACGTGCTTAGGAGTGGACGAACTTGGAAGGGGGGCGGGTGTGTGTGTGGGGGGGGGGGGGGGGGGGCAGAAGAAGAAAAGCCCATTTTCCCTCGGGCGGGGAAAAAAGTGCTTAAAAAGCAGCAGTGAGGATGTGCGAGGGATTCCTGAGACTTTTCGAGCGCAGCGCTGATTCTGCTGCCGCAGCTCCCTCGAGAGCATTCATGTTTCTGTTCGTATTTTTCTCTTCTTGGTCCTGGTCCCTGCAAACGTGTAAAATAAACTGAAGTTAATCTTCCGTACTCGAGCGTCTGCGTCCCTTCGGCACGCTTCAACATCTGGGGACGGATAGCGTCGGAGGTTTCGAGCATCGTCATGATGGAGAGAGTTACTGGGCGAGTAGGAGGAAACCTTCCGACCTTTCCTGAAATTCAATAGTACAAAGCAGAATGCTGGCTTAGGCAAGCTGTATTTTAAAGAGAGTCATTGTTTTAAAGATTGCGTTTGACTTGGCCTTATTTTAGATAAGCCACGCGCCGCTAATTGGATATTGCGTTTTAGATAGATATGTGCAACTGCGACCGGTATCGTCGGATCATTCTGATTCCATTTAAGTAGCGATTAATAGACGCTCTACAGAAGGGCTATGGTCTGTCTTCTGCCGTGTGATTTTCAATCTCAAAGAACGGGGAATATTTTCCAGAGTGCGGCGGGCCAATCTAGGAATTAAATGCGCGGAGCTCCAGAACGGCCGAGATACTGTGGCTGGTTTAATCAACAGCGTAGAAACGCTATCTTGGATTTTTGAAGAAAAAAAAAATGGATCAGCAACGTCTCAAATGCGTTTGCTTCGTCTCAAAAAACCCTATTTGCATACGTCTTTTGTGTTTATCTTTTGTATTCATCTTTTTTTATTACTCAAGCTACTCGAGAAAAAGCAGACCACATCATCGTGTGCACGACAATAGCGCAGTTTTGACGTTTCAGGGTCACGAGTGACACGCGGACGCAAACAACAAACTGTGACAAAGAATCCCCTTAGTTTCGAGACACAAGCTGAGCGAATCTGCAGACTGCAGGAAGTCCAATGCAGAAAGCAGAACGCAACAGAGATCTTCGACCATCCCTGCCCTGTTATTAAGCGAACCTACTCTATCTAGGCGGATTTGATGACCTCACCACTAACTTTGCCTGACAGGGAGACGGACGGATATGTTAAGCAGCACTATTTTTCTGTACACAAAAGAACCATCAAAAATTGCTCATCAGAGAGAAAAAAAGCACTAGGACAAAAAAAAAAGCTACTAAAACAGCAGCTTGACGGGATTCCTATCCCGTAGTTCTCGGCGCAGGCGCAACAGACAGTGCAGATTACTGTGCAGGTAGAAAAATAGGTGGAAGAAAATTACAGTAATCGCATATCTCAGCCTGCACACTTGCATTCAAAGCATGTAATAAAATGCTCACTTGCATAAAAGAAAGCCAACATATTTTGTACAGTATCTGTACATTCAGAAACGCCACAAAGGAAAGAACAGGGGGATCACACAACTCGAAATCCAAAAGAGCAGTTCCAAGATAGTAAAACAACCATTTGCGCTGAGCTTCACGATGCCGCATCTTCCGGACTGAAAATATTGCCAAGCAGAAATATGACAGAAACAGTGACGTCATGAACAAACTAGCACACGCGAGCGTGCCTAACAGATTTTGAGGGTTGTTAAGTCAAATAGCTGATACCACGGGATTGAGTGCACAGCTCAACACACCTCCCCCCCCCCCCCCCAAAAAAAAAAAAAAAAAAAACTTTCTTAGTCTATTTTGATGAATCAGGCGTCGCTTGAAAACAGATACGTTTTTCACTTCCTTCTTGATTACCTCGATGTCCTTACAGTTCAGAAAATTGTCTACTCGCTAAGACGGTTTCCCTTTAGTTGGCACCCAATCTTGAAGCCACGGCATGGAGGCAACTCCAGACCAACACTTATCCTCACCTCACGCTCCTCCACCAATGTACCCCACCCTTTATCAACCCCTTTGTCCTTTCTGTACAGAGGGCGCTACCCTCTACCATACCCCATGGGAAGGCCAAAAAATCCCTAATAACTCCCCCAACCGAAACGCAACGCACGAGCAGTGGGAGATGGTGATGACCGGATGCGCAGTGGAGGATCAGCGAAAGCTGATCGGCAGAGCCGAAAGTGCTGCCACCGCCGCTAGGACCCCGGACTGAAGGCTCCAACCACCACGGGGATCCACCCCTCTCCGTGTCCCACCAAAATAAAGTTTCCTCTCTCTCATTGCTCTTGATAGACCACTAGTTATCTGTTCTGCGCATTGCGTGCGTAGCCAACCTCATCTCAGCCTATCATGCCCCAACTCAGCCTGTAATGATATGTATATATACATATATATATATATATATATACATACACACACACACACACACACACACACACATACATACATACATACATACATACATACATACATACATACATACATACATACATACATACATACATACATACACATGGGAGTGGTGGCGCTGGCTGACACTCCCAGGATTATGTCCAGTAGTAAAACATAAATACCCCAGAAAGTGGATGGGAAAATGGCGCCACGGTAGCTCAATGGTAAGAGCATCGCACGCGTACTGCGAAGACGTGGGATCGTTCCCCACCTGCGGCAAGTTGTGTTTTCATCCACTTTAATTTCCATTAATTTATCATTTCTTTAAATCACTTCGTAAGTACAAGTAATTTCCCCTATGTTGTCCTTGGTGTCCATGTTTATTAAGAAAAATCGGGCCCCTAGGTTACCTTTCTTCTCGTTCATATATATATATATATATATATATATATATATATATATATATATATCATTGGCTTGCGTTTCCTCTTTAATCAACACAGCCGGTACGAATTAAATCCCTCATCGTTATGTCTATAATTGTCCTTTGCGTAGCTCCTTTCGCCGTCCTGCTTTATTTTCCCCGTTTGTTTGTTGTCCTCCCAAAATCCTATCCGTTTGTATTTACAGAATACAACAATTAAATTTTGTTTCAAGGGCATTGATAAACTGACATTCACGACGGGAGTATGCGCCGCATGCCAGGTACGGTATACCACATATAGTGTAAAAGCCAACGCTATAGACACCAGAGCATTGCAGCTCCTGGAGGCTAATGCCACGGTCACTGTCCTTTGCTGGCGGCGAACCTAAAGCCCCAGTGACATTACAGGCAAGCTCTGACGACTGCAGCGCCAATACACACGGCTAAACAAGCGGCGGACTTTACACTTTTGCGACGGACAGCACTGCTACATTGACCAAACTTAAATGGAACAGCTAATTCGTCTTCTAAAGCTCCTTGCAGTTCGGATACGGGGTAAATACCTGCGGAGGACAGTGTTTGATGTCTACTCGGCGCTTCCTGGTAGATAGGTAGCCAATGCTCGCGTGCTCCTTCTCCTTCAAGGAAGCGCACGATTCCTGCGAGCTAATTGTACTTGATCGAAAATCAGTTGCTCCTCCTAAGAGTGGCCCAAGCTGTAAATTGCACTATAAGACAACGATTAGAGTTCGGCTAAATTATCAGGCTTATTATATAAGTGGTATGCTACAATTCACTAAGCAGTCACAATTAAACTTATGTCGAAGCAGGCAAGTAAACAAAATATTCAATATCTCTAGCCGTTGTAAGTGCTTCCTCATCTTATATACCTCGAGTGTTTTCCTATCAGCCGACGTTGCCACTAACCTCTAACGCACTTCGGCAGTCTAGTTTCCTGGACCGTCTATCGACATGTCTGCACGACGAGTCAATGCCGAGATAAATTGGGCAACACTGAACGTTTACAGCCGTATAGTCACCTCTGCGCATATATACAAGCGCGAAGCTTATGTCGCGTCTCAAAAAGAAAGAAAGAAAGAAAGAAAGAAAGAAAGAAAGAAAGAAAGAAAGAAAGAAAGAAAGAAAGAAAGAAAGAAAGAAAGAAAGAAAGAAAGAAAGAAAGAATGCACTGTTCGCTGAAAAAAGGAAACTGCACTTGTTTGCTTCTTCTATCCGACGTCATTACTTGATTTTCGAGCCTCAAAGTGGATAATTTCTGGCACGCATGTATTCCTCGTAATGGAATACTTTGTGGAGTCCGCAAAGGAAACAAAAACTGCGTAAAGTTCAAGCTGAGGCTAATGGAGTGTTTTGCACAATGCTCAAAGGTAACGCGAGCCTCTAATCGTTCAGGGCAACCAATGGCGAACACGTTAATCGATACAGAGCTTGGTACCGAGCATCCTATACATGCAGCTATAGTATCACAGGTAATACATTCTTAGTTACAATCGCCAGAAAATTACGCTCGAAAACGCGCTTGCAAGCATGCAGAGAGTTTCATAGTCACGCTATTTAGGTTTTCATTAGTGCATGACATATTACATCAAACTGCCACCGCTGTAACTGCTATCACAACAGTCTGTAGCAAACATAGAACATGCTCACTCAAAGAACGAACTCATAATGTATCGGGTTAACTGTTAACAAACCTGCTTAGTCAGAAAACAAGGAACTTCAGCAAACTACGCACTTATATTCAAGTGACTTTTCTTGTTACGCAAGGACACGTCCGGTGTGTAAAACCAAAGAAAAAAAAAGGGCTTCAGGTGCTCTATTTCACTTACTGCGTGATTTGACGATGAAATTCATAGAGCAGCATTCAGGCAAACTGACTAACATTCCCATGCATGTCATTTCGCTGCGTCCAGGCGCTGTAACCTTCATTAACAAAGCTGCGCCGACTTAAACTTTTCTTCCGCGCCTTATCTCAGCACTGTCCAGGCTTCCCGATACACTGGCTAAAATTTCATTTCTGTAAGTCCAAATATATTGTTATTTTTCTAACTTGAACTTTTCCCTCCATTTTTATATTTTAGATGAAAACGGAAGAGAATATGCTGTCTCACTCATTTTAATGAGCAAACCTGCATACCTCTCGGTGCCTACAATGCGAAGCAGGAACCTAAGCCTCGTCGTTCTAGTAATGTTAATGTGATCACGCCTAACCATAGCAAGTCAACTTGGAGACAAAACACTGAACACTTCTTTTTCTACAATGTCACTCGTTTCTAAAGCCACGCGCGTTCAATTTATTTGGATCACTGAGATGAATAATCTGCACTTCGTTAGCCGGCTTTAATGAGCGCTTTAGCACAGCAGCAGTTTTTTCATTCGTCAATAGCAGGTACCTGCGTATACGAAAGGCGAACCGAACGCCGAAGTTTGCATAATTTAGCGACTGTGGCCGTTTCGCAATCAGACCGAAATAGGCTTCGAAAGGTCATGGAAGAAAACAGAGAGAGAAGAGAGAGAGTGACAGAAACATGCAAACACGCATGTGCATGTACTACGCAATAATGATTATAGCGCAATGGCTGAAAGCTTTGAGTGCGTCATTGCGATGGCATTTATGTGAAAACACGCGATAGGGCGATCACTGCCTGGAGACGCTTTTAAGCAATATGTGTCTCCGTTTCTCTCTCTCTCTCTCTATTTCTCTCGCTCTCTTTCAGAACAGCACACTCATTTCCAACGTGTGGGTGTTCGCCGAATGCGCCCGAGACCCTGGAAAGAAAATATTTTCGCCTCATTCGCAGCGAAGGATAGCTGTTCCTACAATGGAGAAAAATATGTTGTTTCCTGCTGCATGCATATACATAGAAGCAAGGCTTGCGATGATTCCTTGCGTCAGGAAAAGCTGGACAGGTGTTTTTCTGCTTGACTTTGCATAATGCGCGACTACGGAATTGGGCCGTTTCCTCGCATAATGTGAACTGCATTGTGTCTGTGTCACACTGTGTTCGTGAGTGCGCACTTTCTCTGCATATGCGTAAAAGTATCTCGACCATCCAGTGTCGTACACGTGTTTATACTGGCAGTAGAAAATACGGTGCAATGACTATACGACCTTTAATTGTATCTATGTTACCGCGCAACGGCACCAAAGCGCGACAACCGATATTAGTCGATTCCACAAAGGAAGGCTCACTTTCAAAAATGCAAAATTGGCGAAGCACAACGAAGTTGCAGAGCTGGCACGAACGCCTCAGCTCACAACTTCTACAGCTACAGCGACGCCCGGAATGAATATCGGATTAGACGACAGCAATTTTAAGCGGAAATGACATAGTTCCGACGTTCGAACCACGAGAAATCGCTGCCCTCGAGATTTGTGTTCATTACTCAGAGCCAGACTTGTACGTAATGAATTACATGTAATGAATTAATTGTAACCAATTACGTTTTTTTTTGTAATGTTGTAATTTAACGATTGCTTCGTTTACTCAGGGCCGTCCAGCGAGCCGAGGAAGCCGCTTCGAGACAAGGTCTCGGAACCGCGTCCGCGGCGTGTGGCCAGACCCACTAAAGATACACCGGACTCATATCTTATTGATTTGATAATAAAGTTTACGTTCTTCGTTTACTCAGAAACGCACAGTGTAATTCAATTACGTTTTTCAGTAATCAATTACATGTAACCAATAAAAGTTTTGGCAAAACAAATAATAACAGGGGGACGCCGATTTGAGCACTCAAACTTGGCGGGTACTACAGTTTGCGAAGGAATGAAAACATGTATACATGCTATCATGAGTCACCTCCTACCCACAATCAGCATCCTGCGTCTATACGCCTAGCTCACCTGAACATAGCAGGCTTGCAGATTTGCACGCCTCACTTGGAAGTCCGACCTCTGAGATTTTCACTTATAATACATTTCTTTCTCTCGCTCTTCTCTGGAAGCGGTTTTAAGCGGCCTTCATAGGCGGCACGAGCTGCTGCCAAATTCTTCTTCGCTTGGTGCAGTCTATGACTTCTCTGATAGAGATAGAAGTGATTGGCCGTTAAGCGCAATGGTTTTATCTGTTTAATACATACGTGACTCAAGTACACCTATTTTTGAGGATTGTGACACATGAACAGTAATCTTAGGGCTGAATAATATGCAGCCTTATATTGAACTAGATTACACGATTTGGCCACCTTTTTCAAGGGACATGAACGTTTTCTGACGTCCATTACAGTTAGTCGTTAAAGACTAAATGGCACACAAGTGGAAGGCACCGGGAGGATGTCGACCAGATGTCGGTCGACAAAATGAAATGACGCTTCTGTGGCTCGACAGCGATGGTAACTTCGGCACGTTGATGCCAGGGAATCACCTATGGATGATTTTTCAGCTTCTCACGGGCGCTTATCGAGAGCGCCTTCTCCTAACCCCAGCCACAATGAAACGCTGCGCTTCAAAAAGAGCCCAGACCCGAGCATCGCGGTATTGAGTAACCACAATCTTGTGCACAAGTTGTTCGTACGTACAGGGTCGACCACATCTAAGCTGAACTCCTCATTAGTATTCGAGACATCACAGAAGCGGATGTTCAGTACATAATTCGAAAAATCATTATTGTGTTTATCGACACCATGATTACACGTCGTATAACGAACATATCACTCGTGAAGTAGAATAAATGCTGTAGTTTTACCGGCTTGAATACTAATGAGGCGTTCACCTTAGATGTGGTTGACCCTGTATCTTAGAACACAGCCCTACATTTTCCCCAGCGCTCCCATTGAGCGAGTTTCCAGTGTCGCAGCAGGGGTCTTTACAAGAAAAGGAGGGAAGGTCACCGAAGAAAATTTTTAACAGAAATTCTTAGCGAAAATAAAAGAACGCGTGAAGGGCTGCAGAGGACGCACTGAAAGAGCCAGGCCATGTCGTTCTATTTACTGCATTTGTGCAAGGTTAATGAAGGGAGCGCGGAAAGTAACGTTAAAGTAATCGAATACTTTTTAGTACTAGTTCCATTATTTTCGTAGGGCAGCGAGTGGTAGCTGTGATTCATTTCATTTTTGAAAGAAGTAATGGTAATTTGTAATCGGTTACTTTTCTCTGTAACGTGTACACGTTCGTTCTGAGATCGCTGAAGGTGTGATTTGGACACCAGCTATTGGTTGTGCCCAATGATGCCTCCGGCGCTCGCAGGAGTTTCCGGCACCTGCAAAACGGCAAAGCACGGCCTTTGGGATTAGAACGCGCGATTGAACTTTGATTTGAAACCACCGATAGGTGGCTTTCAAAACCTGGAGCCCACGACGTGCTTCTGCTCCGCATTTGCTTCTGGCGCATGCCGTCAGCAAAAGCGTGACCTTCGAGATTGGTTTCTGTTACCCGGAGGGAACTGTCGCGGGGATGCGGATTTGGGCAGCACGAAATCGTAGAATACGGCCGCTCGAACGACTGCGAAAAAGAATGAGAACAGGAAGTCCACTCGCTCTACGTGTTCAGTCGATAGTCCCTCCGCGACTATGTGACAATCAAGAAATTCAGTAAAGTAAGTAAATAAATAAATAAATAAATAAATAAATAAATAAATAAATAAATAAATAAATAAATAAATAAATAAATGTGCCCAGAGAAAGAAAGGAAAGATTCATAAAAAGGCAGGGAGGTTAACACCAATTAGTTCCGGTTGGCTACCCTACACAAGGGGATGGAGTAGACGGATAAAAAGAGAAAGGCAGCGGAAGGGGAAAAAAATATAGAACAACGCTGAGCTCTGGGTGCTGGTTAACAGAAAAGCAACAACAACAGAGAGATGGATAAACAGCTACATGTAATAATAATAATAATAATAATAATAATAATAATAATAATAATAATAATAATAATAATAATAATAATAATAATAATAATAATAACAACAGAAAGCAGAAGAAGAAGCAGATGAAGATGAGGAAGTAGTAGAAGAAGAAGAATACACAGAGGTGCAAATTTACGCGCTCGATGTCAATGTATCCTCCTATCGGTAGGGAGGTGGTGGACGTATTTTTCTTACAGGAAGCGTATGATTAATGATCAAGGGAGACGTTAGTTCCGTATACCTCGACCGATAACATGCACGAAGGTCACCTACTGGGGAATCGTTTAAGCAAGGTCCACGCTTGAACCACGAACAGGCTTACCGTCCATTATATAAGTTGGACTAAGCAGCATATTTCTTCTTTTTACTCCTGAAGAAAGGTACTATATACATAGCACGTCATTAACCAAAGGAACCGTCGCTTCCTTCCCGTAAATTACGAGTGCTCTGTCTTTACAAACGTACCGAGGTCAGCCATAAGCGCGGTGTATAAATTACAGTCGGCAAGGCTATAGGTTCATGGAATACGTGTTATGGGACGACAGTTGCCCTCTCCGCCACTATACATCATCGAAAAAAAACCAGTCATGGTGGCTTAGCAGCTATGGCATTGTCCTTCTGAGAAAAAGGTCGAAGTTTTGATTCCCTGGTGGCAGCGGCCGCATAAGAATGAAAATGAAGCGTCGAAAAACACCCTCGCACAAAGATACAACAGCGAATGCGGAAGAATTGCAGGCGGTCGAAAACAATTCAGAGCCATCACATCATAAGGTGTCCCGCACAGCCCGTGCAGGCGGGTTTTCGGGGAGTTAAATCCAACCATTTACTGTCGTTATGCGTCTACAAGAGGTACACAAGACGTATTTGGGGGTGAAAACAATGCGGGCGCTCTAAAGCCTAATGTTACCACAGTGTTAACCACAGTGAACAGGCAGTTATGGTTAGACCAAATAAGGGTGAGAAAAGATGCCTAGGGCCCCTATAACTGAAGGAGAGGAAATAGCAAGCCTGAAATATTCGGAGAAAACGAAAAAAAAAAAGAAATGTGATAATAAGGAAGACAAAAGCGTGTAGAGGTGAGAGAGGAATGCAGTGAGGGAGAACATGGAAAAGAGCTAAAGGAAGCAAGTTCCCGATTTTCTTCAATAAATTAAGATGAATTAAGGGAAAGGGAACAATTTACAGCATTTGCATAAATACCGAGCAGACGACAAAGAGGGTTGCTTATACCACAATCGCACGGGGAGCTTTCAATAGCGATCAAGCCCGATCCCGATCATATTACCCGATCGTGATTGGCTCCTTTGGGCAAACTGCAGAAGGGAGCCAATCGGGGTCGAGTAATTCGATCCCGATCGGGATTGATCGCGATCGCAAGTGCCCGCCGTGTGACCTTGGTACTAGTCTTAACTGACCTGAGCACCTACTTCTTCATTTTCCTAGGCCTTATGCATGGACCCGATCGGTTGTTGTCCAAATTCTAGCTGTCGCTTTCCATCATTTTTTTTTTCTTTGTATATAAGGAGGAAGGAGAGCAACGCTGCTAGCGGCATCGCGCCAACGCACAACTCAAGACGAAAGCGCTCAGACTCTGACTGAATGCAAATCTTAGGCCTGGCACCAGTGGTTGCGTATGCGGTGAAATAAATATCTTTGCATTGGCTTCCTCTTTCCTGATCCCTGTGCTGTTTCCGACTTTTGCTTCTTGTCTCCGCTTCACCACCCCTGCCCTTGGAGCAGCCAGAACAAACCGGCCGTCCGGTTTCTTTGGTCAAGTCGGAGGGGACCGCCACAGAAGCACTCATAATATTAGCGAAACGAGAGCACATACAAGGCAGCAACGTGTACCAGTACAATATATAGCCCAGTCACAGCAGTCGCCTTGCTCTTCGGTCACGTTCACACGGGCACAGCACTACCACACGGCCGGCGTCGGCGGGCTCGAAATTTGCCTCATCGTCATGCAAGGTCACGTAGCGCGTTTTATAGGCGTGACGTGTCTCGTTCGTGGCCGGGAGACGAATCGTTCGCGCCCGCCGCTTTAATCAGCGAGGTCAACCGGGCATGTCGGCCGCAGAAGGCCGAACGGCGGGCGTCCCGAGTGGAACTACTATACCAGCTACGTAACGGCGCCCCCGGCACCGCAGAAACATGCAATGCTCGCTTGGGAACTAATTATCCCCCGCTTGATAACAGGGAACGTGACATGCTGGGCCAAATTTGAGGTCCCACCACTTCGCTGGAACGGCGAGAATCGGAGTAAGGAGGAAGTGATAGAGGATAGTTCAGGGTTGCGAAGCCCAGACGTAGCAAACTTTTTTTTTTTTCGGGATTAGATCGTGTGAGGTTACGGGTGTCCTATACAGAACGCCATTTCTGCCTATTAGGCTTTGAGTCTCTGCAGTGCGCCTGAATGAGCAATTTAGAAGAAGACACGGTTTCTGTGAAAAAAAGAAAGAAAAATGTAATATGGTTTAAGCCTAAATTGATTACGTGCTCGAAGAGAGCATGAAGATAACAGACAGACGCGCAGTTTTTACAGTTTAAAAAAGCGATCTAGCCATGGTATGAAGTTGCCAGGAAAACGTACTGCCTCGGGGCTTCACATATCATCTCTCTATTTAGCATCTTGATTGCGCACTAAATGTTTTGAGGACACGTTGCAGCACGAAATGGGCAGGCTCGACTGAATTAATGATGTAACTTCAAATACTTTGTGTTTGTCATCACTTACTCATTGCCGATACGCATATGGCCCATCTCAATCTAATGAAACAAGGTTATTCGGAATACTAGCCTGCAATCTATAAATGTGCCCTGCTTTGCCACGTACAACATTAAGTGCTCGTTTATTAGCGGAAGCAGAGCAAACCTACAGTTCACGTTTTTTCCGATTCAAGAGACTTACCTTCCCTTCATCTTATATACTGTCGGCCCGACATAAAGACCATCCGCTTTGTAACAAGCCGCTTCGGTCGGCCCCGTCCACACGTGGCGTTGTAATACGGCGATGCTTATCGCACTCAAGTTCAAACTGTTACACATGGGAATATCAACGGCGACAGAGCTCGCAGCCCTGCGTGCTCATTAAAATAGGTCGTGCAAGATCAACATCGCCAACGGGCCCCATTCTGCGACTCTCAGCACTTGAGAGTTTGAAATTTGTCCTACGTCACAGGGGCTCGTGAAACGTTGGTACCACCATCAAGCTTTCGAGAAAGGGCATGAAATCACTTCAGTGGTTCCCGGACGCACGGGCATTGCTGCTAATGATTTTACGAACAACATGGAAGATCCCGGACTGCTTCCGATCCCCATTTCCCGAACCGACGCTGCAACAAGACGTTGCGTCCTGGCTCGAAAGATATATGACATACTCCTAACCTCTAGAACTGTCGTCTGTACACACTGGATCCTTCGTTAAATCTGCAAGTGCCATTACTTTTATTTCTTCTTATTTTTCTAATGCGACATATGTGGCGGGTCTTACTCGTTCGTCCCTGGAATGAGTGACATGCCTACTCGCATGTGCAACTCTCGTGAAAGCGAAAGAACTATATTAAACTCCTCCTGTGCTTTGCACAATCCGCCGTGGTTGCTTAGTGGCTATGGTGTTAGGCTGCTAAGCACCAGGTCGCGGGGTGAAATCCCGGCCACGGCGACCGCATTTCAATGGGGGCGAAATTAGACTGAGAGAGAGAGAAAAAAAAAACGTGCACTTAGATTTAGGTGCACGTTAAAGAACACCAGGTGGTTCAAATTATTCCGGACTGCCCCCACTACGGCGTGACTCATAATCAGATCGTAGTTATGGCACGTAAAACCTCATGTTTCTTTTTTTTTTCTGCTTTCGTTACGACGACAAGCGCAGACAGCGTCAAACTCCAGAGAGCGTCATACTGGCTGGACTCAAGACCGATTTCGAAAAACGAATCACTCTTGCACAATCTTTGTTCACGGTGTAGCTAACAGGTTTCCGCGGCACTTTCTGAACTCGGTGTGAACCTATACAAGTGCGCGTGCAACTAGTGCTTTTTCTCTCCCCTTTTGTCTGTCTTTTTTTAATCTCTTTATCTTCTTTCTCCATAGCAGGGTAGCAGTCCGAACGTGCGTCTGCTTAAACTCCCTGCCTTTGCTTTCTTCTCTCTCTCTTTCACTTCACAGAACTGGCTGGTTCGGTGGCTCAATACGAGCGCATCGGGGTATTGTGCTCCAGCTTCATCATACCGTTCAGTCTGAACCCCAGAACTCCGGTTGGCGACTTTCCGAGGCTGTCGAGACATTGATCATTCCTGGCGTTGATAAAAAATCATCTACCCAAACCAAGGGAGCGAAATACCTAGCATTTTGTCAAATGAGTCATCAACAAGATTTCTATAGATTTGTTTCTAAGGCGGTTGATCTCGGGTGAACGTTCGACGGAGACATTCTTTTAAGATAGCCGGCTCTTCAATATTTTTCTCGCATCATTTCAGAAACAAGAAACAAGAACAGCAAGAGCAGCAGCAGCAGCAACAACAACAACGGCAAAAATCACGAGAGCGACGACGACGTCAACAAACAAACAAAAACAACTTTTCATTCCTCTTCTCGGCACCGGCTAAGTCCTTGTATAAGCACAAAATACTGCGCCGAGATCTTGTTGAAAAATAGGTCCGTGCGGCTATTATTCTCGTATGCATAGAATTGTGGACACGCGGCCAGCGCTCGGCGTAAGTCAGGTGTTTGCTTGCAACCATTTGTTACGAACGCTCAATTGCACGTTGAGGAAAGCGAAGATAATGGACAAAGCACAAAGGCGTGTCATTACGCGATCCCTCAGCGGTCTAACGTCAGTGCTCGAATGACCTTGCTCTGCCCGCAATGACTTGTCTTCCCCAAGGCGAAGCGTTCTTTTCCAGCTAAACAGTAAGGCTAGCTTCTCCATCTATCGTTATGCCGAGTAACCGCGAGCAACAATGAACGTGTCAGTCACGCTGAATAAAACGGTAGGCATTTTAAAAGAGCCGTGGCCCTCGAGTGGTTCAAAGCGGTGTAAGACAAAAAGACAGCTGACGCCTGGTGGCACGTCTCCTCCATCACGACTACCAACGTCGATGACCATGAGCAACCGTCGTGCATATGGAAGCTGCACTACGCTGCACACGCTAGCACAACGCGAAAGACGAAGCACGTAACTGACACACTAATACAACGCGCAAGACAAAGCACGTAACTGAATCGTCACCGAGTCAAATCAGCGCGTACAGCGCGTCGTAATTGCAGCCTCCGCGATCAACTTCAGAAACATTTTCAGAGCTAATTTCGGAGGCCACGCTCCGCTGTGCTGAGTACGGTGAACGCCACCTAGGTGGCGTTGGTAGTGCTTCTTGATGCCAGCGTCCCTTCGAATGCTGGCCTCGAGGCGTCGTAGTGCTGAGACCACCGAAGCGTTCACTGTCGGTGCGCGTTAGTGTCATAATGCAGTACTTCTCTTTTCTGCTCGTAGGCGGCGGCACCGCCCCGAGCAAGAGCGCGGGTACACGGAGGAGTGTTAGATATATAAGGCGCGTCTGTGTAGCTCTCTGCAAATGCGTTTGTGGCGCAATGGGTTAAACGCCGGTGTAAGACAAAAAGGCAGTCACAAGGCACACTCTCGTTCTCCCAGCGCGGAGGAGTAAAAAAATATCCTGGCTTCTGAAGATAAACCTTCCATTCCTTACAGTGATTCCGTCCCACCCCCCCCCCCCCCCCTTAATTCTCAACTTCCACGTCTCGGAAATTAGTCTGCCTGACCAATCGCAGCCTGCTTTCGGGCCAAGGTCAAACGACACCGGACGTTCTGTCTTCTCTCTACAATACAATACAATACGAAATAATAATAAACCACCGTGAAAGAATTCCAGAGTATCATGTACTCCGTGCTGGATTCCTTCCTCTACATCCCGCAACCGCTAGAAGCGTACATGCTCTCTCGGGTGACAACGACGCTGCGCGGGGTGTCACATTCATTACCCACTTCGAGCGGCGACATCGCCACCGGTCTCCGGAGCTTGGTTCATTTTTCCGACAGTTCGTTCCTCCGTTTTCGTCGCGCCGCTTACTTCTTCTTCTTCTTGTTCTTGCTTCTTTCCTACTTATTTTTTTTCTTCTTTTCCTCGCCATCTGCGCCGATCGGTGGCGACCTTCGCACCGCAGCGCGGCGTACTCGGCGCTAAGGCGGAGCCTGTGGTGGCGGCGAGTGAAGGAGGTCGAAGGCTATCGGCCGCACGGCCGGAGGCAAAGACCCCTGGTCTTACGCCCCATGCCACCGTCGGTGACCCGGCGTTCGCTCAGAGGAAATGAAAGAAATAAAGTAAAAGAAGAAAGAAGAAGAAGGTTAAGAAGGATAAGGGGAAGGAACGAGGACCATCGATTTCGCCGAGCAACCGCTCGCAAGCTAAACTCGCGCTCTCGACTCTCCCGGGTTTGTGTGGCCGTCGGGTTCTTCTCCTTTTGTGTGCCTTTTTTCCTGGCGTCCGCACAGCCATCACGGAAGCGAAGGCACGAGTGAGCCCGTGTGTCTGAGGCGTGCGATAGGCGCGCCGCCTCTCAGACGGCGTCCTTCCGTGCGGGCGCAAACGCAGTCGTCGTCGTCGTCGTCGGAGAGGCCAAGTGGTGGCGGTTTGGCCCCGAAAATCAATCGCGCTCCAGTGGGTAACGCGGAAAACCCGGGTGCCAGCGCCCGGCGGCCGCGCCCCCAGACGGCTCCTTCTCGGAGCCTCGATTGCTCGTTCCGCTCTCGATACGCGACTTTATACGTCAGCAGCCCTCCTCTATGGCTTTTGGTCCGGCTGCAGAGCTGCGTTGTGATTTAATGGGAAAGAAGTAGGAAATGTTGGGAACTGTATCCTACCGCCGCGGCCTTTTCGCAAACAATACATTTTTCACTCATCACCGTATTGTAACACTAAGTTAAATGACAGACGTTTCGGCGACAAGGCACGCTTTGCAAGTGGTTAAACAGCCTTTATATAATCAAAATATACATATATCAGCAACGACACTGCACGTTCTACACTTTTTGCGAAGAGGCGCCAATCAACCAAGTCAATACAATTGTACAAAGCAAATAAACACACACAAGGACACGCTCGAGCTCAATACATCTAGATACAATATCGCTTCCAATAAAGAAGGTTTTATTAAGGCTTTTAGAGCAGATGGCAGTACTGACCAGGTACTTCATGGCCCTAGCAACTTTTCCCGACTGAAAGAACCATCATCAAGGTGATTCACTGCTAACCTGAAAGTATCTATACATATTTGCTGCTCAAACATAGGACACAACCGCTTTGCACTTTGCACAGTATAGTGTGAGCGATCACTGATGTCGCATCCGATTAGTTTTTTTTCTTCTCTCTCTCTCTCTCTTTGCATACCCTACTCGCCCTCTCCAGAAGCCACTTCGCATGCTCTAAACGCGTGTCTTTGTTCGAGCTGTCAGGTCACGCCAGTGCAGGTGCTCGCTTTTTTTATTTTTTATTTTATACCGAAGCAGAAAAAGACGCTGAAACGATTGGAGCGTCGTATTTATTTTCACGCATCGAGTGTTTGGTTGACCCACATGTTGGTTATACGGTGGTGCAGTATACAGCGAATTACTTCCAGTACAGCTAGCGATCATTGCACAGCGTTCAAGCCGAGAATGGAGGACTGACTTCCTTTTCTACCCCAGAAACGTCAGCAGTTCGATTTTGTTCGCCGACTTCTTCGAGGGAGTTCAATATGAGACAGTGGGACAACGCGTCATTCTTTTGGGGCGCAATGTTTTCTATTATTTTCGGCATTAAGCTCATTTGCAGATCACGGGGTCACCGAAGAATTCTCCTTTAGGTCTACAGTTTCCTACTTCCTTCTTCACTTCTTCCTTTCTTTCTTGCTTTCTCTCTCTATTGTGGACGTGTAAGTACACAATAGCGTGTGCGTGTGCGCACCCGCGCTCCGTATCCTTAGTGGTCAATTTTTTAGCGGTCATGATACAAAAGCGCTAAGGTCGCGAATGCGAGTAAATACATCATACACGTAATACATACATCGTAATACACGTAACAAATACATCGAACATGTTCTGGTCACCTTGTAACAACCTTTATCATCTTTTAACATCCGTAACACTAAGGCAATTATCATGCCACGTCAACAGTTAGAAAAGTTGTTACGTCGCTTCGGTAGCGCATAGCCGGCAGACCTAAACGGTATAACGTTTACGGACAAGCTAAACGCTAACGTTATACCGTTATACCGTTTACGAGTTAGCGTGTTACCAGGTTACCGGATCTATGGAAGGCAGCAGCAAAGTAGGTAGTGAATGTCTGATTACACCGTGTCTCACTGCAATGCGTTTGAAACGTTTTCCTGTTGCGAGATCTTCTCGTCGAAGGAAAATCGCAAGCGGACGACTGATTATGCCACTACCAACACTTTACTCCAGCAGTTAAATATGGTAGGTCACTGCTGCATTAGCTGCGTATGCTCTCTGGTGTTAAACCTTGCGTCACAAGATGCCACTACCAGCATATGGTGTTGCCGTACACCCTCTCCGGTAACGCCGGTATTCCGCGAACGGTGACCGGGGACCAGATATGTTGTATGAAAATATTACAACAGCAAATATACTGCGAAAAAAATAAATAAACATCAAACAATGCTGGCTGCATAAGGTGGCAACTTTGATAAATCATTGTTAGTCGCAATAATCATTTCTTTAATAACTGCTCATTGGTCACCCATCCTTGCACATTTCTTGGTCTCTCGATCGAAACGGCATCACGTACAATCTACGAAGGTCGTGACGACACGGGAGAATTAGCCTCGCTAGAGGAAAGTAAGAAGTCGGAGAGCAGACGCATGAAGAAGAACTCTGCATGTATATGCACCTCACGGTAAGCAGCAGTTTTTCGGCCGTATCAGACAAGGAGCGTCGGTGTTCGTCTGACGCTTCACAAAGCATTATTGCTTGTAAGACGCAGAAGGTGCCCGCCCTTCAGCTAGGAGCCGTCTGCAGGCATACCCCATCCCTGCTCCTTTTGAAAAACCGATATCGAATACCTATCGGAATAGAGTTGACGAGTGAAAGGCATCAACCAATCGGCTAAGACCACGCCGATGCAAAGATGCGACGTTGGTGTTACTTTGTAACGTCGATGTAGCACCATCGATGGATCGGTGGCATCGGATAATCGACCGCCATAAAGAAGACGGCGACAATTCGATCGGACCAGCTCGTCTATGAAACTGAATTTCAGCACCCGAAGCGCACGCGTAGGATATACTTCGGGGCTCACTTCTCAGACTATATGGTCCCTTTCTCGCACAGTATGCGTACATACAGTTCAGCCCGAATATAAAGGGACCTTGGAAATTGGTTCCTCTGAACAAATGTTTTCCTTAACAGAACTGAATCTGTGATCACAAAAATAAATTAAGCTAAACAGATTTGAACTCATCGATGACTTCGGCTCAACAGAGTTCATCGTAACGGGACTCTGCTCAGTGTCGAATACTACTATTTCCTTTACTTTTGGGCGTCGCCATCTTGAATGCGCCCAGATGTTAACACGAGCGTGTAATTGTTTCGCCCAATGGCGCTCTGGCGGCAACAAATTTTTGCGGGGAAAGAGTTACCGTATATAAGACTGTTCTGGCGTTTGGACCAGGCCTTATATATACAGCTGCAAGCCGACTTCCCCGCGGATATAAACCGATTATCTATTCACGTGTCACTTTGAAGAAATTTTCTGCTGCGTAAACGGAAAAGTCACTATTTGGCTCGAAAGATCACAAATGAGTGGTGGCTCTTCAAGCAGGGCTTCGACCATGTTGATTATGTGAACTCGTATGTGTATAAGTTGACCTACTGACGGAGTTTCGCATACATTTCGAGGGTGTCGTTAGAAAACAGAATGGCTGCACAGTTATGACGTAACAACAATAAATTACGCTCGCAGACACTCTAAAGCTATGAGTCAAAATCGTCTGCGCATAACAAGGGCAAAGAGTCAACAAATAAAATCAGAAGCAAAAGACGCTGACCTTTGTTGTCTTTTGCTTAGCACTAAAATTATGCTGTCAGGGGGTTGATATATAGGTCCGCCTTCCTGCCTGCATCCAGAATTCGCACCGTCCCACCCCATCCTACCTATTTTGCAGCCCTGAGAGCAGGCATATACGACGGACGCAGCCACACTGCAGTTCCGCACGTGAAACCTCTTGTGCATGTTCAGGTGGTGTACGGTCACCATAGTGCATAAACGATGCAACAGAATGCATTAAGTTACATTCATTCACGAATTAGAAAGCTTACATGCCCAACCTATGTTACAGCTAGTGGGCGTGCGTATCACGGTCTAATTTTACAATCGTGCTCGCCTGCTACTCGTAGTGGGCCCGTCTTGTCTTGCAGAGGGTGCTTGGGCACTACGGTAAAGTATTGACTCCTCTGCTTGAGGCAACCGAAACTATCCTGCACCGCTCGAGCCTGCCGTACTCGTAGATGGGTTTGGGACTCCTGCGCTTGCCTCCATTTCCAGCGCTTGCGCTGCCTTTGGAGACGTACCACCATGGTCAAAAGGGTTGGCTACTCCTTTGTCTTGGTGCCCCAGTCTCTTCACGCCATTTGTGGACCGTGCGAAGCTTCAAATGTGTGCGAAACTGTGCTCTTTCTATTTCCTTTCTCTCTCTTTTCATTCCTATACCTCCTTTCCCCAGTGCAGGGTAGCAAACCGGACGTACGTCTTGTTAACCTCCCTGCCTTTCCTCTCTTCTATTTCTCTCTCTTTTGTGGACCGTACGTGTCGAACGCGGGGAGGGGGGGAGGAATAGCCGAGCAAGCGTGAAATTTCTACAACAAATTGCGCACTTGTAGGGGCCTTTAAACTTCTGATAAGCACCAGTATGCGTTTGACAAGTTATACCTACCATAAGCCTAGTGAGCTCTCTCAAACTCGCCATTCCTGCTCGGACGCACAGCCGAGCAACGCCTTTCCGTATACGCCGCGAGCGAGGCTAAATTTAGCTCCGATAGCGTCATGCGTGGCGCGACATCAGCGCTGTCTATACGCACACGACGCATGCATGATCGAGTAATGGCTTTTTTTCCCCTCTGCACAAAGATACCAAAGTAAAGCGCACGACATCTATTCACGAATTAGGAAGATAATATGCTTAACTTATGATATACAGCTAGTGGGGGGTGCTGCGGCGTAATCTTGCAATCGTGCTTGTTGCCAATCTTGCTCGCTCCCTACGAAGTTTCCACGTCAAGAGAAAGAAAAATATGCAGACCCCACTGTGTAAGCGTGATCAGTGTAAGCGTATATCTTTGACAAGTCGACAAGACAAATCGGCACGTGACGATAAGAGACGCGCAGCAGATTCCGGCGACGATCGCGCCTCGTAACAGTCTTCAGCCACTGTGGCGGACCTTGCAGAGTTTATTCAGCATTTAAACGTGTTCAAACTTTAGATATACGACGTGCTGGACTTTGCAGAAATACGCTACAGCGCCACCACAGAGTACACGCAGCATCTAAATCTCCTACGTCACAAAGAAAGCTTCACTGTAAACACGACCACCCAACCACATACAGTTTAGTCCCGTTAACACTGTAGGCTTGGGCGTCCTTGTTTTCTTTCTGTCGCCCATGTGTAACGTTACGGTGACGGAACCACTACATTCAGGAGCAGAACGCAATAAGAAGGAAAGATTGGAATTAGATACAGATCACCTAGTATAGGAAGTCCTGGAGATAGCGGTCAGCTATGCATTCGTGAAGCGACTGTTCTAATAAAGGAAGCAGGACTTGTGCAGCTTTACAATCAGATCACCCGCGTTCTTCTCAAAGCCAGCAGCAATCAGTGTGCAGTGTGACATCTATTTAGTTAAAATCGATGGCCACGGCAAAAACACTCCCTTAATTCCAGCACAACACAGGCCCTACAGTGCGCATATAAAATGTTTTATCAAACAGCATGCCTTCATCGTAAAAAAAAAGACAATAAAAGAAAACAATACATTTATTGTTTGCAGTAAATGATGTTCGCATATTATGGTTATATGAAATGGTACCTACTTGAAGCGTACATCTGTAGAAACATCTGTACAGACGAATGACACAGGTACTCTGTTATGCCCATATTTCACCTGCACGCCCCTATATATATATATATATATATATATATATATATATATATATATATATATATATATATATATATATATATATGTGTGTGTGTGCCTGCACAAATTTATATACAGAGCTCTAGAATCACCATAAATTACGTATACAGACAGGATGGTGATCTTGGGTATAATGCGCGCATGAATAAACGAACGTCTAGCAAAATACATGTAAACCATGAGGATGGCGAACATTTGTCGTGTTTGCCAGAGCAAGTGTCACAAGGCATAATTTACTCGCTGGATTGCGACAGTCGTCGCGTTCAAACATCAGAATTTCTTTTTATTTTGCGTTACGATCATGGCGGCGTTGGGCTCCCTGTTGGTACTGGCTTTTACTATCCTTGTATAGTCTATCCACACAACTGCTGAAGGCTAAATGTTAATTACAATCTACACTCCTAATGATCAACCCTTATCAGCTTCTCTATGAATTAAAATTTTGACGTCGTGACCATTCATTACTTTCATTCATGACCATTTCAGTACTTGAACAAGAAAACAGCTTCTTTTGCGAACTAAAAGCAATGAACACGACATCTATATTAGTGTTCAAGATAAGTGTACTATATATCGACAGCCTTCGCACCTGCAACTAATCGCTATAATGTCGGAAGTTGGAATAGCCCGAGGTGAAAAGACTCTAAGAATAGCGCACTGAGAGAAATAAAGCAAAATGGCAAATGTAACGCTATGTGGCACAAAGACAGCACTGTCAATCATAGATAAAGTAGAAGTATGTAATATTCTAGATAAGATAACGGAATGAGAAAGTTGACTCTGGCTGGCAAGCTACGTATAACATACGTAAATTATACACGGTGATCGTTTTTCATTTCTTTGAATTTTTTAAAATAGACTGTTGCAGATAGCATAATTGCAGTCGTTGAGCTGGATTATTCATAGAGGCAAGCATTACTTGCACGAGAAATCGAAAGACATTCAACTAATTTACAGAAATCCGCTAATTATCTTTTGAATTAGTTTCTTTACGGCACATATTCAATTTACGAATAGTAGCCGGTGAGTTTGCAAGGCGTATCCCCGTGGAATGAATTTCCAGAATGACGCCAATTTGGAGATATGCGCCATCAAAGTTACCGTAAAATTGCACTTTTGCTCCTCTTTTTACCAAACGCTCTTTTATGCATTGAAACACAAAAGTAACTGGAACGCCCGTGCACGTATTTCGTTCCACACTTTGGGGAAATAATATCCGAAACTGGTGTAATCCTGGAAATTCATTTCAAGTGGATCCGTCTTGCAAGCTAACGGGCTACAATTCGTAAATTTAAGTACGTGCCGTGCAGTAATTAATTAAAAGTTAATTATTACACTTTCGTTAATTATATGAATATGTGTTTCGATTTCTCGTGCAACTAATGTCCGACTCTTCAACATTTCCAGGTCAAGGACAAGAATTATGTTATCTGCCACAAGCGATTCATAAAAATCCCATAAAACTTAGAAATGATCCCCCTACATAGCCGGTGGTCTAGTAGAGGTACAAGATTGGTGTCAAGAGGACAAAAAGCGCAATGAAGAGCCGCAGAGGATCATATATAGCGATAAGGTTGAAAACTTTCTCTGAAGAGGTTAAATTTAGTTGATGCAGTACAGGATTACTTGCAGATTTGTTGCAGAGGCCTTCGTCCCAAAACTCCTTCAATTAAGGATACGACAACGATGACGACGTCATGACAAAAGGCTAGGTGACCTCTCATATTACAGATTAAACAATGAGTCAAAGCCATAATAAAAGCGTGTTATTATTACCACGCATAGATTAGTCTTGCGTCCAAAAGAATAGCCACGACGTGTACGAATTTCATTATATGTTGGCATTCCCGGCAGCAACTAAACAACCACTGCAAAGTACAAGACAGACACAAAAGCAATTAAACCTAGTTTGAGGTGGTCGTCTAAGCGTAACCTAATTAATGCGTTTAGCATGGAGAAGAAATCTTTCTTGCTTTTTATTATTTTGGCTTTTAAGACAAGGAATTTTCTTGGCTTATCCAATTTTATACAGGAGAGGCGAGTCGACTGAAGCGGAAATAAAGGGGAAGGTCACGAACGCAATCTCGACCAGAGCACTCTATTCAAACCCTCGAGGCTCCGGTAATCCAGCTACAAGCCACTGCCTTTCGGTATACCAGGCCTGAAATAGAGCCATAGGGGAGGTTTAATAATGGCGGACGCCAGCGGCTTAGTGTGTACTGAAAAAAAAAAAGACGGGCCAGCGACATCGCACTATGCAAAGAACCTTAATTTCAATCCGGTTCTTTTCTATCGGGGGCTGATAGCGTCCACTAACTCTCCTTCAATGCTTGGCGAAACAAAGCGGACGGACGTCTTACAAAGACCGGTGAGGCACCCAGCCTCTCATGGCCGGAAGAATAAAAGCAAAGATACAGAAGAGAAAAGAAGACGCAAATAAAGCAAGCAAGGAAACAAGAGAGAGACATTCAGAAAGCTTGAACGCCACTGCGGCAACTAGTCAGTGAACAACATCATCGGCCGGAACGGGGACACTCATCACTAAGACTCATCGGTGTTCTTCCCAGATCCGTTGAGATCCGTATACCGTCGCGACCGCTTAGCAACGAGATCGAAAGCGGCCTGTCACGCAAGGAAGAACAAAAGAGTGCCTAAAGGGAATCCGCCAGCGCGAGCTGACGTCACAAACACGTAAAAATATAAATATCAATAAAGCATCCGCGAAGGTAAGAATAACAACAAAACCGCCAAGACCGGAGGTTTAGGCGCCGGCGTGGCGGTCATACTCGCTGTCACAGCCGTGTCTCCCTGGGGGACGACGTGTTCGAGGCAGCCGCGGGAAACCCAGGTTCGATGGGTATGACTGCGCGCGGTCGTGCTTTTTTTCGGCGATCGTTCTAACGGTCGCTCGCAAAAGAGCGAGCCAGCGTATTGTCTAGAGCTCGTGAAACACTCGTCGCGTAAAAAGATTGCCCCAAAGCCGGCAAATGACAGGTGGTAAAGGGGGACAGCTTGTAAAAAGTAAAATAAAATAAAAGAAGGGGTAGGTGGTCGGTGGACACGGCTTCCGAGCGTGAGACATTTCTAATGAAGATGAAAGAGTAACCACATTTCTTCTCTTTTTCTGTTTCGCCAGGAAAAGCAAAGCGATCGAGAACTCCACTTTCATGTGAGGTGGAATGATGCTCAAGAAACATTTCCTTCTTCTTCTTCTTTTAGATGGGAATGCACAAATATGGTGAGCACTGAAACGCACCTTTGTAGACTCAATCATGTATGGGTGCAGCATTTCGACTGAAAGGTTAGACTTTTATTGTATTTACTCGTGTGCAGGGCTTCTCGGCGTATCTGGTAAGTGTACCAAAGCGTCAATGAGCAAGGCATGTGAACAGGCCATCAATTTCATCCTGAGAGGGACAATACGCCTACCCTCTTGAAGAGGAAGTAAGAAAGAAGGCAATGAAAGAAGAAAGCGCAGCACAGAAATAGCAGACAGAGGATGATCACAACAGAGGAGAGTCCAGCCCCGTAGATTAAAGTAATGCTAGCCTAGAACACTGGGCATAAATCACCAGAAGATTGTCAGCCGTCAAACCTTTTTACTTTCTGTTTTCTTTTAATTTCAAAGCCAGGCTTTCTGTGTGCGAAAGCTTTATGTACCATTGGGTGTGTGCCCAATCCTGGTCAATCCTCAAGAACGTGCATGTCACACTGTGACAAATGAGGTACGTAATCATTAAGTTGTACTTGATACATGTCGTACATCCTTGTGCATGCAACTGTCATCATTCTTCTCTCCACAGCGCCTTCAGCCTCGTGATCTCGCTGCTTAGGTGTCCCACACTGTGCATCTGCCCGATTTATTGCGTGCATGCACATGCGAGACTTACAAGACTTACAAGAGTGCATAATGTTGAAGTTGTCATCTCTGCGGTGTATAAACGCAAGCATTGCGCCATGTTACACGTTGCGTCGAATTAATGTAAACACAATTGCACGCACCGCATTTAGCTTTAAAGCATTTAATCAATCGCTTCAGTAAAGTTTCACTTCGCATCAATTCTGTTGCTGCTGCATTTTTTTCGTCGCGGCTCTCTGTTTGCGCTCCTACGAATCTGGAAAAGCGAGCGTCTCGCAACTTGTCTTCAAGAACACGGAAATGCCCAGTGGCCGTCAAGGCCAGTGGGCTCCCAGTGTGCTTACGGGCAACCTCGCTGATAATGCAGGTGATTATCACGAGACGATACTTTAAATGTTGCCAATCGCGTAGCACTTAGTTCTTCCCCCTAAACAATTAGTACCTGCAGACGTTCATATTTATGCTACTCAGTGGAGGCGAAGGCGGAAATAACATTTATTAGCCCCAACGGAACTGAGCGCGTATAATAAAAATTCCCTAGCGGGACAATGGCAGAAGAGACAAAAGTATAAAAGGTCGACATAAGTTAACAATACTATAGATGGCTTGCATTGACGTCATCGTGGCCGCCATGTTGAGGCACTATAGCACAGTGAAACGTAAACGAGAAACTCTAGATTCGGTATGATGTACCGCTTCCTTCTACTCAATTCAATGCCACACTTATCATCCACCGTTCACGGCCGGCTGATTCCGTCGATAAGGCGGATGAAGCGCTGCTCTTACATGCGCTCTGACCACTGGCCGTCATTTTCGGGTACTATAGCACCGTTAGCAAGCTGCGTCCATGACCTCACGCGAAAACTATAAGTGTACCAGTTCCATTAATTTCGCCCTTTTCGTCATTCTATATACACAGCCGCGCCTCTTCTAAAGCAACGCCTGTTTATTTCACGTGACGCGCGATACGAAGTGCGTAGAAGACTGAAGGAAAAAAGCACAACACGAATATTTTTTGAAGACAGTCTTTCCACTGCCCCCTCGCACGCGTGTACTAACTATACTAAGCGCTAACGCGGGGCGCCAGAACCCCAAACGTAAACGGTGCGGCACACCATCGGGCTGTTTCGACACAGCCTGTTTCTTTGCCGCTTGCGCAGGGTTGGCCTCTGCCCCATGAGATTGCTTTCACAGGAGGCGGTCAGTTTGCCACGTGAACGAGGTCGGCGACGAGTTGCAAACGACGCCGCGGAGGTGGAGGGGAGGCGTATATACACGCAAGCGCTTCATTCGGGGCTCCCCCGTCGGCCCCTCCTGCTCGCCCACAACGTCGGCCAAACAAACCGCCCCGACAAAGCAGCAGACCAAGCGCTCGATGCCGGAATCGCGAGCGGAAACAGCCCAACCCCGGTGCCGCGCATGCTCTTCCGGAAACCACCCTTGGAGCGCGAGACGAGGAAGTCGTGCGGGTGTCGCGCCTTCTCGTAGAATATTTCGCCCGGGTCGCTTTGAGGGTGCCGTGGCGGCGCTTCAGAATTCGTGTAAGCGCGCAACTACACTTTATTACGAGACTCGGCCACAATAGTTTGCGCGACACGGTTTCTATGTACGACAAATGCGAATGTTACCCAGCGCCGCCCACGACCAAAGAGGCGGTGGTGGCTAACACTACTAGGACTATTCTTGTACACAAACACAAGTATTAAAGAAAATAGTTGCTGAATTGGTAAAGCGAGCTGACTCGCTCGCATCGTATAGTCACTAAATGGTCCAGTCTTAAATATTCTTCCTGATTTCGCTTTTATAACTGGAGCTAGATTTAAACGCATTTTATTTCTAAATTGTAACGAATCATCCCTACTTTCCGCAGATGATTTTGGACAACTAAATTTCCGGTGGCACACAAGCAAATGCCTTTCACGACAATGAGAGGTGACCTTATCAACTTCCGTTGTAGAGTTCCCCGCCTAAATTTTTACCTTCATAGATCTGGTTTATGCATAACTAACCTCTGCTCTTTTTTTAATGTACCAAAAATTATTGACCGTTTCTTTCTTTCTTGCTGCCGCTTCTCCTCTCTCCACAGAATGTTCCGCATATTTCCAACTACTAGGCTAGGGTTAGCGCTTACTACACCAAACATTTTGTCCTTTGGCGCCTGTCAATTAGGCACAAGCCATGGGTCGATGATTACTGCTATACAGAAGTTCATTGAAGCGTCAGGAAGGTTTCGCTGTTAGGGTACCGACCGTTGGACGCATTACTTTATTTTCTTTTTTTTTCACCGTGTATATAACCCTCTCAAAATTTCTGTTAGCATTTAGTTGCTAACGCTTTGTTTGGAATGTTTGCCTTTTCTTCCCTTTTGGTACTTTGTTAGATGCACTTTTCATTAACCCAGTGTAGGCAATACCCATGTGGGTATGATCCATGTTTTGAGGCAACAACAACAACAACAACGATTCTGGGGTTTTTGCGTGCCAAAACCACGATTTGATTATGAGGCACGCCATAGTTTTATCCGCAGGTGTAACGTAGTACGTGATCTCCTGATCAGGCGCAACTGGCCAATAAACCCCCGTATGTTACCTCACGGCATCAAGACTGCCAAATTCAAGCCCATATATATATATATATATATATATATATATATATATATATATATATACCACGTGTCCCACCACAACTTGTGCCAAAATGTAAAAATACGTAAGTAGCTGGACAGACCCAACGTAATGTTGCTTGGCGTCGCTTGGAGGAAGTCAGACTATATTTCCTTGCATTTCGCCTAATAACTTAATTAGTTATCATTCATTTATCAACTTCTTTAAACTTTATATTCGGAGCAATAGTGCCAATGAGGAAATTGTAGACCATCCTGAAAAATTCCCGATCCAGCTTTTTGTTGCTCAATACGTGCTACATGAAAGTTTTTTCCAACCCTGAAAGAAAACGCGTAAAACACAAAACGGTGCCGCGCGATTATAGTCGCGCGGCACTTTTCTCATGAACACTATTGCTCTGAATGTAATAGTTAACGAAGCTGTTTAATTATTATATCAACTAATTCTATAATTTGGCGCATAACAAAAGAAAAAAAAAAAGCCTGACTCGCTCCAACCGAAGGCAAACAACATTCACCCTGGTTCTGTCCAGCTATCCGTGGCACTGGCATGTTTTTTCTTCTAAATTTTGCCACAAGTTATACGTGGGACACATACGGTACATTACGGCAGCTTCCGAAGACAGCGTATACGAGCCTATTGACTTCTCCGTTATACGGCACACGTCACTTCTACGTCCCCGCCCCTTCGCACTCCTCACTTTCACTCAGCAATACTTAATGACCTCCGACCACAGCGGTGCGGACGCCACACAGCGCCGCCTGCCGAGCGGAAAGGACCGACGACGAGAACCGTTCTCGTCGGCTAATGGAGTCGAGCACGGCGGCCCCTTCCGTGTCGCCGCACTTTCACGAGCTTTTTTTTTTTTTTTCGCCCTCTTGCCTCCCCCGGGCCGCTTTTTCAAGGCCCCGAGGGCAACGCCCTGGTCGAGTGAGTGTTCGCCAATAATTAAATGCCTCGTTATCGGTCTCCAACCTTCTTCGCGCGCGTTACTTCGTTCTCCTATACATTAGGTTCCGACAGCTGCTGTACGCCGGCAGTGTACATCTGTCTCTAAGGAACGTCTCCGAGAAAAGCGAGAACTTGTATAAAGCCGTGATTGCAGTTTTTTTTTCTTACCCTTATACGTCCCGGTGACGGAAAAAAAAAAGGCAATTTTATTCGTCTTCTTCCTCCTCATCTCCTACTTCTTCCTTCTTCTTCTTCTTCTTCTTCTTCTTCTTCTTCTTCTTCTTCTTATTATTATTATTATTATTATTATTATTATTATTATTATTATTATTATTATTATTATTATTATTATTATTATTATTATTACGTTAATAAAACGTTCTGCATACACTTCAACAATTTCACAAGTTTTCCGCATGATCCTTATGAAAATTACAGGCAAAATATATGGAACTATTGCAGTGGCAAACCGAACTTTCTGTAGGGGACTGTTATGAAATTACATTAATTAAATAAGGTGGTCTTACGTGCCAAAATGGCGATCTGATTATGAGGCACGCCGCAGTGCGGGACTCCAGATTAATTTTGACCACCTGGTCGGGGTTTTTCAACGTGATCCCAATGCACGGCGGCACACAGGCGTTCTTGCATCCCGCCCCCATCATTTAGATGAAGGCGGGATGCAAACGCAATCAAAACCCGTGGTCGGGTTTTGATTGCGCGACGTTGTGTTTAGCAGCGCAACGCCATAACCCCTAAGACACCCATGACGGGTTATTATTATTATTATTATTATTATTATTATTATTATTATTATTATTATTATTATTATTATTATTATTATTATTATTATTATTATTATTATATAAAAATTGGTAAGCCTGTCTAAATTCCAACTATGCAGTTTCTTCGAAGGCAGTATCGCCTTACATCAGTGCGCAAAGAACACATATCATTGCATGTTCTTGCAATGCACTGCCGGCCTGAGTGCTGGCAGTGCGAAGTTTGTCCAGGCTAAAGTAAGAAACTAAAAAAAAAGAGAAAAAAAAAACATAACTTCAATTTTTATGCCCACGTCAACAATGTCCGCTCGTGCAGCAATTTGTAGCGATAATTTGATTGTTCCGATGTCTTCTTCATAAACTGATTCTCTAATACTTACGTTGATACATTGAGTGCAAGCACAGAAGCGTTCATTTCGGAAAATATTTCGGAAATTATGCTCGGTAAATATTTTCGAACACGTCATTGTCTGCAATTTGCATGTTTAATCTAGCTATATCTCATGTTGTTGCCTTTTTGTTGCACTGCGATTTATGTAACTACTTAAGTATTCAGTGAACCATTGTAAGAAAAAAAAATACTAGTGCTTTTATGTTGAAACAACACTTACACCTTTGCGAACACAAGTGAGGTACACAAGTGAGGAAACTCGATTTAACTGCGCGTGTATATAGTTCACGGAAATTGTTCTCTATAGCGCTCTAAAATGAGTCATGGCGTAGTTGTCGTAACGCCAAAAATGGAGGGAAACAAGAAAACCAGGATTTCATGCTGCAGAAAGTCGGGGTGGGGAATTATTGGGACCTCATCCACAATCTTTTACGCGCCGCCCTCCGGCAGGACAAAACCAAGCGCACCTAAGCGCGGTGCACATTTCTCGAGTACATCCTATTCGAAGACCTTTACGAATTTGCATCTACGATATAGCGCCGTCGAAAGGTACACGGCGGCGACCGCTATTTAGACCGGCGTCAACGAACTTTATGCCGGACTTTTCGCCGACGTCGTCACGTGGATTCCACAAGACCAGCACCTATATTCGTCGTTTCATATTCCCGGACGTAAGTAATTATAGCCTTAGCGCACCGCGCTGTTTAATTGTTTCTTTTTTTTTTCAATATGCGCTCATGCAAGAGGTGCTGTGAAGTTATGTTGAGCTCACACAGGAAGTGCGGTTCTTTGGAAACGAAACGCCCACTGAACACGCGCCATCAGCATAAAATGAAACGCGAACAATTGTAATTACTTATCAGAACGCCTGATACGCATTATTACATGGAAGTGCGATATGTAATAACTTTGTAGCCAGTTTCTAAGCCCGCACTATATTCCTAACCGTGCGTTTCGGAGTCTCAATTAAGCCACGCATACTGCTTCAAATGTACGTAAACCTGCCAACGGAACGACACATCAGAGTTGTTGCCGAGATGTTCGCGTTTGAATCTATGTTAATAAGTGTGTTGTGCACGCGATGCACAAACACACCGTTTTCTTTTTGAATTTTTTTTTCACTTTATCTGCAGAAACTCGCGATACCCTCCAAAACGCCCTAAAGTCGAAGCTTTCAAAATACGGTTAACGCCAGCAACAGAAGAACAAAAGCTCTCGCACTAAAACACTGCAGTGGCGCTTAAGCGACCGAAACGGCTCTCTTTCCGGTGAAACACGTACCTTTCCGCTAAAACAAAACGAAATGGAAACCCCGTAAAAGCTACGTGGTAGAGACAAGGGAAACGGCAGCCCCACGTCGGCATAGCTCTTCTTCATATTTCATTTTTTTTTCCTTCTTCTATTTTGCGCAACCGGCACTCAAAAAAAAAAAAAAAAAAAGAGGCTCAACGCATAGTGTGTCCTTCACGCAACGTCAGAGCGTCAATGCCAAGGTCGCGGTACTGCGCAACGATTTACGCAAGACGCAGTCGCTGCGCAGATGTATACGTTTCGTAAAGAATGGAAAACTGACAAAAAATAATTCGAGATAAGAAAATTGTCACAGCGAAGCAAAGCGGTAACATCTTTGCTCTCCGATTTTCGTCATCTTTGCACCAGTTACGCCATGCGGGTCAACGCAGCGACTATAGTATACAGCCCGGCGCTTGGTGCGATGAACACGTGTAAAGAAGAAAAAAAAAAGAAAAATAACAGGCGGGTGTTCTCTGGGCGAAGTACCACGCTCATATATGGCTTTGGTATGATCGCGTGGGTCGTTTATGACTCGATCATTTCGCCACCACCGGAGCACAGCTCCATCCGGACGAAGTGTCGAAGCGCGCCAATGCCTCATCGAATAGCGTTCGCGACGCGGGCGACGCAAGCCTCGGGATAACGAGGGGATAATCGAACCTGTCGCAATTGCGTCGGAATTACGTCACGGAGAGCGCGAGAACGGAATAAATTAACTGCGATCTGGATCCCAGAGGTGACCTTATTGAATATAATGGAGCGTCTTTGTATTATAGTACTTCATTCGCCACTCAACGCTGGCGCGGAGAACGGAAATTGCTCCACGCACTGTGCACACAGGGTGTTCGGAATATCACGCACCGTAAGCTTTAAAAAAGACAGATATATCATATTACGCGAGCACAGTCAAGTTAAACATATTGTTCGCATAATGACATATTGTATAACGCGAAAGGCACGATCACGAAGGAGACAGAGACACACGTCACAGGCACACGTCATTACAGTGACACGCATCACGACTTACAACAGCTAACAATAAACCTGTTAGCAGCACCTGTGACGTGTATCTGTCTCCTTTGGGATCATGCTTTCGCGGTACAGAATCTCCTCATGTAAAACACAAACCAACTCAAGTCCTCTTGCAGAACATTGTTCACAGTCAAGTTGAGCAGTCGCCAGTGACATTATTGTCAATTTAAATATGTCAGCTAATAATTATAATTCATTACTCAGAGCGTAAACTATACTGTTGGTATAATCTAGGTGTGAAAGAAGCTTTAGAAAATTATAAACAACATATAGAACTTGAATGCTTATTAAAGCGACATACTATTTTCGTGACTTCTATTTTTCACGGGCTTTCGTTTCCAGCCGCAAAAACATTCACACGGAAGTAGTGTCTTACTCAAAACATTCTTGGGTGATGTTTCTTACAATTGTCTCCAAATTATTCATGTGCACCTTGTCGGTCAGAGCGGTATTTCACGAGCTACATAATTAAAGTACTAACTAAATGCGATCAACAGCAAAATTACGGACGGCTGCCTAACTCTATTGTGAACAGTATGTACTCGTTTTCCTTTATTTTTTTCTTCTTGTTTTGGAGTAGTATGACGCACCTCTTCCTTTTCTTTTTTTTTTTGTTGGGTGCACATTAGTTGGGGCACAGGGTATATATGAGGAGACAAATTTTCTACGCGAAGGTCTACTTACAACGTCAACGCGTCACATGCGATACTTGGTATTAGGCGTACAGTACAAAGTTTAAAGCAGATAATTTATGCAAAAAGTCTTGAGAATTAGGATACAAAACACAACTAAACTCAACTTAGATTTTGAATTGCTGAAAATGCTGTAATTATAACTTTTTAAGGCAAGCGGTGAACTGATATAAGTTCATTGCATGCATGCGTAAAGCAGACGCCAAGCATGTGCAAGCACGCCGTAGAGCAGTGTATGACAATACACTTGTCATAGTGTATTTTCATCCAGCAATGATGTAAAGGAACGAAAACATCGATAAGTACCCTTCAAGTGTTTTTGCATTTTTCTTTCTGTAAGTTTACATGGTTAGTTTAGTGATGTCATCGCATGCAGCCTCAGTGCTCTCATACAATTCAAAACTCGCTGAGAATTAAGCTCGTCACCGAAGGAACGGAAGACAAACACAAGCACGTACACAAACAAACGAGGGCTCAGTCAAAGAAGAAGTATAGGTGCTGCGAACCGCAAGAACATTGTAGAGAAATACACTCACCAGGAATACGAAAGGCGCAGGCAGCTAGAATTTCCGATGCATGAGATCAGGGATGACCTTTCCACCCACGCTAGAAGACCTGCGTATAGAAACGAGGACTCCATGACCTTTTCGTCGTCTATCCTTCTGCATTGTGTTTAATTCTACAACAAGCTTCTAAATAAATGGCAGCGATGCGCACGTAATGCCCAGCGTTCTATGCAAGCACGTCAACGGCCGCCGGAGGTTCGCAGTGTGTTCCTTAATGAATTAATGCCTAAGCTTTGATGCTCGTGCCTACTGGTTACCGTTTCTTACCCAGCTATTCACTTCTCCAGCACTTTGCGCACATGTGCAGAATCTATATAGTTTTTTTTAACATATATAGAAAGCGCCGAACAATGGGTACTCACACAAACGGCGCCGTCAAAATTATGTCACTTTCGCGACGCTGACAGCGCGTTTAGCGGGTTATGCGCGTGACTTGGCCAATTTTACCCGCAACACTAAAAGCGGTGTGCCGCGTGAACGAATGGCTTTTATGAAACATTCAACGCCCTGTTGAGCACCTCGTAGCTGGCTAAAAAAAGCTGGGCTTTTTCAAACTAAGGTTTAAGACGTCGGTCCGCGGGAAACTGTGAACAGCAGACCGGCCTTTATTTCTCGCGCGATGGCTATAGTATCGCCGTAGCAGTGTACCCAGTGCGATGACATCAGTTGTGAGGAAGTAGGTCCCATAAACAATATTCTCGATCTACTATCTACTTTGAGATACGTTATATACACGAAAAACGTGTGTATAAGCTGCGGCGTGGGACTTCACAATGTGGCAAGGTGCGTTCCGGCATATCGCTTGTAAATGCAGCGCATGTTATCGAGAAGCCACACAAAAATAAACACATAATATGCGCGGACACTATACACGTCAATGATAATGCAGTGTGGGCAGTTTATAAGCGCTAGCGGCTGCGGCACGCTTAGTATAGTACGTTGCAAGTCGTCTCTGCATGCGTCTACGTCGCCAATGCGCTACAAAATGCGGTGCGATGCGTCACTGTCACATTCAGTCACGTTTACATCAACGCGACAGCGGCGCATAGCGTATATGTCATCCATATAAATGGCGGTAATGCGTCATAAAGGTGAAATTACATTTGTGCGCCAGAAGTAGGTAGATCTGGACGGTTACAACCAATGCCTACTAGATAGCAGAAGATCTGTGCACTCTGGCTTACGAGGTCATGCTATAGGCTAGAAGTTTTCATTGACAAGCCCCACGTGACGAAAGCGGTGACGTCAAAATCAACGCGGCTTACTGCGGAGCATCCGCACTGGATTACATATGACAGCCGGGACCGGAGGCACGATGTCGTGGAGTGGAGTGCACAGGCCTCGTGTTATTTATAGTAGGCGTTGGCATAACTCGTCTCACGCGGTACGTGTAAACGCTGTCGTGTCGCATTGAGGGAAAGATACTTGCGCTCCTCCGTTCGCCAGCAAAACGCGCCTCGCCCGAAACAAGTTTCGGCTTGTTTCAGACGAAAGCGGATGGACCACGTTTAAATGCTGTCGCAATGTATTACCTCGATTTGCTAACAAATGCGATACGCGATTGTCGCGCTCACGTAAAATGTAAGCCACGTCTACATGAATGTGACAATAAAGCATATCGCACTTAGCGCATCACGGGAATGCTTCAAGCCAGTCATAGCCTAAGACCGCAGATAGAGACATGTATCATTCTATACGCGGCGTCAATAAACGGCTCTTCGGCGATGCGAACAACGTAGGCGTATATAGACTGTAATGCTTAGCCTGTCTTTGCCTCAGACGCAGACTAACCTTGAAGCTGCAATAAAATATTCGCCTGGAAATTCTACGCACGTCGCCGGCGTACTGTTTCGGCAAGCAGTTTTGCGTCACTCGTCCTCGGTAGACCGTAGCGATTCTCAGGCTTTATCTTCGTATTCTTGCTCGATACACTACGAACCATTGGTGTCGAAATGTAAGACAAGTACATGGTACGTGAAGTGCCTTATAATCGCGTAAGAGACAATGCAGAACACGCAAGACACGATTACGGCTCACAGGTATACACTGTAGAATGCACTATAGTGAGGCTCGCTGTCGTGACCTACAACTGAGCACTCTTTCTCTTGGAAGGACTGAAAGTTGGGAAAGTTGTACAGGGATTCACGCTACTGAAAGACAGGCGTGCAAACATGTAGTACACAAGAAGGAACGAAGAGGACAACACAAACACCGGCATTTGTGTTGTTTTTTTTTCGTTCCTTCCTCTCAGCAACATGAATTCTTTCTCTATTATGTGAATCGATTTCCGAGACCATTGAAAAGACGACTGTAACACGTTTACAGCGATTGAAACGGTTACAAGGATGAAATTAGGATCTATTAAATCTTGGGATTTCATGCGCCAAGATCTTTTTGGTCGATCAACTGGTTGATCCGACGGAAATGCGTTAGCATTAACCCTTCGCAAGTCTCGTTTGAAGGCGTTCGTTGCTCCAACGTGCAGAAGACATTGGCGCTCCTGCCTCTGCGGGCTTTCCCGCTCGGCGTTTAGCCGGCTCCGCTTGCCCTTTGGGCCAGGTTACCTCAGTCTCTACACGTCGTAATTCGGCATATGCGTGACGCATTGCAGGGTCCACGCGACGCTTAGCCCGCTTCGCTTCAGCCTCGCCTGCTAACCGGCGTTGGCGTTCCTCCCATGACTCTACAGTATACGCTTGACTCTGCAGCTGCTGCAGCCAAGCGAGCCTTACGGGCTTCCACTGATTCTGCCTGTCGCCACCGTGGCATCGGCGACGTTCTGCAGCACGACTTTTCATACCACATCCATGTATCCAACATTTAAGCACATGAGCGTTCTTGCATTTTTTACACGAGTGGCGCGTACCCGTTTTACACGTATTCGAAGCGCTATATTCGTCGTGTAATTATTGAAAAAAAGAATCGCTCACCTGTTAATCGGTAGAGGTGACGCGCTTCGGAACCTTTCACCCCTGTTCCCTCACTTCTATTAAGCACCCACGATGAAAGCTATCGACGACTAAAACTGCTACACCTGTGGGTTTTTTTTTTTTCACAGTCGTATGCTTCCATGCGTCAGCGTGCAAGGAATAATGAGCCAAGGCGAGACAATTCACGCCCGACTCTGCGGCGCCTCGTTCGGACGTGAGCTCGCACATTCGGCCGTGGTCTGAACAGGCTATACACTCCTACCACGTCCGCTCGTATCTCTAATTTCGGCACCAGCGCACACTATTTTGACATCCACGGCTCTTCGCACAAAAAACGCCACGCATTTAAGCACAGACGTCAATTAAACTATAGTCCGGACGAAAGGCAAGACGCTATACCCGCCGTATAGGAATGTGCGGAGTGCGTGCGTCACGCAGTACTAAGCACGGCACGAGGTGTGCTTCTTGACGCCACTTTGTTTTATACGCCTCGCGTCGACGTAAGTGTACAAAAAAATGAAAAAAAGAGAAAAAAAAAAAACCTTTTACAGGGTAAAGAAAGCGTACCGGCGCGGAAGATTTCTTGGTGAGAAGACCAACACTGTAGCTCTTGACATTTCTTATAAAAGGCAGGTCAAACGTCGTATGCCAACGAAGACGCGCATACGCTGCCAGCGCGGCAAGCGCTTTCGGGTATCTCTAATATTTGGACAAAAATGTGCCGACGGAGCTCGAACGGCGACGAATGCTGCGCAACGTCGCGATCGAGCAATCATGCTCCCTCTCATACACTCCATGGACTGCCGCGAAAGCTACGAGTCACTCCTGCCAGCCATAAAAGAGAACCATGCAGAAAACAAGCTGCCTCATTGTCTGCCTCCCACCGGCGCGTCTGAATGGAAGCGTCACGGAAAGATTAGTAGCGCGCATTGAGCGAGTCCACTTTCTTTCTTTCCAACGAGCAGTCGACTCTCGTTACTGATCGGCCCGGGCATTCACTCCTCTTCATGTATAGTTATTGAGACACGGAGCTTTCAATGTGCGTGTGCGTGTGTGCGTGTGTGTGTGTGTGTGTGTGTGTGTGTGTGTGTGTGTGCGTGTGCGTGTGCGTGTGCGTGTGCGCGCGCGTGTGTGTGTGTGTGTGTGGTGTGTGTGTGTGTGTGTGTGTGTGTGTGTGTGTGTGTGTGTGTGTGTGTGTGTGTGTGTTAGCCTGTCGCAGACAGCACAAAACCTACACGCATTTGATCGCCACCGACCTTTCTCATTCGTTAAACTGCTCGGCCCTTTGCCATCGAAACAAACAGCGAAAAAGCGCTGGACGCATCATGAACATTCCTCTTAAGGCATTTCTGAAGAACATTTCTCTGCATACTAAACGATGTACTAGGTGCCACATTGCAGGTATAGTGTCACCCAGTGCCATCCATTGGCCAAGAATGTTTCCCATACCCAGCGGCACATGGCCCGTTGCACAAATCCAGTGTCCCAAATTGTTGTATAATCGGCAAAGCAACAGCATGCAGCAGCCAGTAGCCGCAGAGCGGGCAGAAGAGGTAAAGAAAGCTTTGCTTTAAAACCTCGCTGTTGTTTTTTCGTAAAACATAAGAAGGCTGCGCTGTCTCAACGTGCGGCAACACGCGAGATCGCCGCAACCGCGACCGGCTCTGACTCATCCGCGGAGGATTTGCTCGAGAACTCATGGAGCGTTGCCTCTTCGCCTGAATGAAGCCAGAAATAACAGGGCCGCAGCGAAAACAACGAACCGGCAAGGAGAGTAGGCCCAGTCAGTGATGCTAAGAATAGCCGCGGTGCCCAGACGTCGGGAGAAAAAAAGACATCACTCGCAGCGAGAAAAGCCGCTGCCTGTCTCGAGGGCTAAATCTGCAAAGTCGGTTAGCTCTCCGGTACAACGGTGCTGTTATACTGTTCACTCCTTCTGATGCTTCCGTTATTTCCGAGCTTATATAGTACGACATCCCTGGATCACGGAAAGCACTTTCCGGTAGGAGGCCGCCGAAACTTAAAAAAAGAGTTTTGAACAAATCCGCTAGTGCCGCAGACAAAGGGATTAGGGAGCACTGGATTGAGAGTTAAAGGAAACGATTTAAAAAATCGCCAGCGTGCTCGTAGAATCAAGGAATCGCAGAAACTAGAAGACAATCCTGCCTTTAAAAAAATTATGAGGGTTTAACGTCCCGAGAAACTGAACAGTGGGGCTATGAAAAACCACGTGCAGTGTATAGGGCTCCGTATTACTTTTGACCACCCGGAATATGTGACAGATGCGCTTAAACAAAAGTTACATGAGTGCTCACTTCGGCGTTTCTCGCCCAGCGAAATACGGCTGCCGTGGAAGGGAATCGAACCCACCACCTCGTGCTGATCAGCAGAACGCCACAGAACCGCCGTCGCGGTGCGGTACGTTGTCACTGCATTTCCATGCCGCACTTCGCCGATTTCTGCGCGATATTTTTTTTTTTTGTAATCACACACTTTCAGCCTCTGTTATTTAAACTGATAGTTACCGAAGTGAATAAGAGGCTGTCCTCAATCAACTCGTCATTGAAAGAATATCTCGTAGGCGAGCCGATTCATTCGGATGCAGTTCAAAACGTTATCAGCTACTTTGTCATCGGTATACGCACACTATGAGAGGGTAATGAATAAAGAATGATTCGATGAGGTGAAATCAAATCATTAAATCAGCAAGCGTTTTTAGCAAACATGCGTAAATAGTCAATTGAATGAAGAAAAATAAATTAATAAATGAAGGAACAGCAACAAAACAGCCCATGAATGTTTCAGTAGGTGGTGTCCTTCATCTGGCCTATTTCATAGCTTACAGCCTTACGCATCCGTTAGAGAGGATACGGTTGTCATTCCTCATCGTTTCTGTTCTTTTTTTTAATATTAATAAAATAATTAAATATTAGTTTACCTATAGTGGTGACGGCTCTTTTCTTTTACATGATTGCATTATAATAAGGCAAATATTGTAAAATAATTGTAACAGGTTCCGAAAAATATAGAGCGGTGTTAGCCAAGGAGAACAAATGAATACCGCATATAGTCCCCGACGCAGCGCAACTTGCACAGATAAATGTCAAGGGCAAATTGCACTACAAGCTTGATTACTGAGTCCCGACACAAGCGCAGATTTCCGACCATTTACACGAGCCCACGATGCGGTCCGTAACGAACAGGTGCACAGAAGATCGAAATGCACAGATGGCATCACACATGTACGTACAGAAACAGAACATCCAAAAGCGGGATCGATCACACAAGACGCACAAAAACGAGTATGACACACACATATTAGACAACGAGTGCATATAAGTGGAAATAGCAAATAGAAAAGCAGGTTTCACTTGCATAATTCTACCCAATGCGGCACGTATAGTGATTAACCGTCTAGTACACCTGTTTCTTTAAAGAACTGTTCAAGTGCATTCAGTGCTTTTTTTCGTGCTGTTTTCGATGGCCAATGGCAGCGCAATTTTACGAGTGAGAAAGATCAATGTCAATCAATTAATGCGGAGCTCTTGTTCTAACTGCCCTAAATGCATAGCGCGTCTGGGGCAATCGAGGACACTCACCATCACTCTCCTTGAAGCCAAGAAGCCGCATCGTGTCAAGGAACGTTCGTGGATACAGAGCCTGGCTTTTGGGGGTATTTATTTGTTCAAATTAGAGACGCGTCGCGTTAACAAGTGTATAGAATCAGACCTAAGTATACCATGCCACTCATGCTGAGCGCATCTCTAAGAAACATTTAGGCAAAAGGACACAAGATAACGGCGCAATAGCCACGGAGGTTGTACGAGCAGCGACTTCAACAGCAGCATCATGCGGCGCGAATGGACTGCATGTACGCGAGCATGCGGGTGAAATAATAATTCTGTGTTACATCAGCAGTCTATGCCATGCCGCTTTTTGCACTTCTTGTGTTTGCGTTCTGCACTGCAGGGCAGATAACCTATCAAGAACAAACATCTCTATCAAGCTTTGATTGACGCAGAAGCGTCATATAGGTTACAAAACTTTCCCAGTATACCGCACAAAGTCGTTTTGATGTCACGTCAAGCAGGGGCCCACCGCGAGATAACTGTTTAAGAGAAAGGGCAGTAACTCGTAAAGTAACGCATGTAATCCCAGGAGAAAAAAAAAAGGGGGAGTGAGAGAGAGAGAGAGAGGGAGGGGGGGGGGGGCAAAGCTTAGTGACACGTAGGTATAGCGGTAAGATGAAAGGTTTTGTTGTTTAGAGGAGAGCCAGAAGAAAGGACTCCTAACTCCTTCTTTAAGGGCGTTCTCAAACCGCGCATGCACTGATTACATAAGAATACTAGAAAGACTGCACAAAATAGAAGGACTCTCCGGTCATGCTGGTGCCAAAAAAAAAAAAGTCGCTGTATACGACGGCTGGAAAATGTTTTCAACTCAGCAGGACCGCACGGGCCCTTTTTTAGGCGGCCGAATAGGTTTGGTGCCGCTCACTCGCAGCTGTTTCTCTTCGGGAAGCGTTCAGAAGTGGAAAACCTAAGTTTCAACTCCGCACACTCGGTGTTAGCGGCGCGAGCGAATTCCTCGAAACGCGAAAAGGCAGCAGGTGCTGTGTCCCCGCTAAGCTCACAAATTGTACCGCTTGCTCGCAACGGTACGCGCCACTCTCGCGACTTCAGCATGTAGAGAAAAAAAGAAGACAAGATCCGGTATAAACGCTGGGAACGAATTTATGATTTCGTGTTTCAATTACTTTCTTGTGAATGTTATCATATATATATATATATATATATATATATATATATATATATATATATATATATGTGTGTGTGTGTGTGTGTGTGTGTGTGTGTGTGTGTGTGTGTGTGTGTGTGTGTGTGTGTGTGTGTGTGTGTGTGTTTCTATTTACTTTTCGTAAATTAGTGCAAATGAGCGCTTTCTAAATTTATAGCTTCTTTATTTATTTATCCGGCAGTTTCAATAAAGTGGAACACTCTTGAAACAGTATAGGCTAAATCCATTTTTTTTCTTAAATTCATTGTACCATCATCTCGTTCCAAGTAACAGCATTTCTTGTGCAGAAACCAGCATACCTGCGGCTCACAAGTGCGGTTTTTAGTCTACCGTAGACTCGACGTTTCAGACAACTTGATCTGAGCTTGCGTAACCATGGAGGCGGGCCACCGCCCGCCGTTGATCCTGCTTCTGACTCTGCAAATGGCCTACGCATTTTTCAATGACCAGTCACACCGCCATAGAGAAGGCAAGCCGTAACATTCGTGAAGCTGCAAAGCGATTAGCGTGCACTACGGAGCCGCCTGACCTATTTTAGACAGCCGCCTTCGTGGCTCAAAGAGGACAGAGCAACTCCACCTATTCACACTTACAATCCAGTGTGCGAGTTTCGCATGCTGTGTGGTCTTGAAAGCTGCGATTGGGCGTGTCTACAATGTATTCAGCTAAATATTACTGATACAAAATATTCCCTGTTTAAAAATGGGCCCATGAGATCGCCACTATAGCTGTGCCCTGCGGGCAACGTACTACTGCAGCCGTTTTTAAAAGTATCGGGACTGTATGAAAAGACTGTGGTCGTTGTCAGTTGCCTTCAGACGGGAGGGATCAAGGCGTTTGTGCCCAAGCAGCGAAGTCATTTTGGGGCTAAAATAATAGATCGCGGGGGACTGAAATGAGATAAGCAGGAAGGATTTCTCGTGCGGAACTGTTTACTACCTGGCAATGCCTGCAATATGCGCTCAGCTCCATTTCTACATATACCGCCGGGTAATGACCCAACTGCACATTGCTCTCGTTCTCTACAAGTGTGCTGACGACTGTTTATTGACTGCTTTGCACTCATATTAGTGCCGTTGTCACGCAAACATGGCATTTTTTGTTGTTGTTGTTGTTCTTAGCTGGTAAAGACTGAATACTTTTGGACGTATGTAAGCGTCTGAAGAAACTGACAAAAGACGAATAACTCGTCATTAAACACAGAGCCCAGAACCCACACAGGCACAAAGAAAGAAACAAATGCCAGTGGGCGCGCAGGCAACCTGATCCTCCCGTTACGACTCCATCTAACACCACATAGAGCTGGCACGTACTAGTGCCTTTACATGCGGTCATGCGCAACATATAACAAACAAAATCTCAGCACGCCAGAGATTTGTATAAGAAAAAAAAAAGGCAAGAAACACCTGTAGCAGTGTTCATTCACGCAAGAAAGCAGGTGGAAAGCCCAGCACGATCACCGGATTTCACAATGAAATAAAAAAAAAAGAAAGTAAGTTTTATGAGGCGTAACTTGCAAAGCGCGCGCGTACTACGAGTTTTTATGAGCCGTTTTACGAGCATTTCCACGCTGCTGGCTGCTGGGTGAGGCTTCTAAAGAGGGTCACTTTCTTGCAACAATGTACTCTTGCGTGATAGGCAATCACAGAACGCCGTGCCATTATCTAATTTTCGGGCAGACAGAGAGGCACCGGGTTAGGGGCTTCCTGAACTTCCTAGTTTTCGCTCCTCCAACTGACGTGGCTGTGAGAAAACGCAGGTAAATGAAGTTAACCAGGTGTATACTCTCAGACCGTGCGGCTATATATATACAGGGTGTCCCAGCTATCACGCAGCACTATTTAAAAAAAGAGGAACGGCGTTACCCGAAGCAAACCTAGTGCGTATTGTTTGCAGTACAGTGGAGTAGCCGCCAGCAATTTTTTCGTTACTGAGATTTAATTAGGTAATTGTAATTAATTATCTAACTAGAGAAGTACTGCCCTAATTATCATAGTGTCAATGATAAGATTGTAGAGCAACATGAAAAACTCCCGATACAGCTTTCTGTTGCTCAATACGTGCTACATAAATGTGTTTTTCCGAGCGTGAAAGAAGCCTGCGAATACACGGAAAATGCTTCGAGCGGCCAGTCGCGCGGCAATTTTCCGTGTATTCGCGGGCTTCTTTTACGCTCGGAAAAACACATTTATGTAGCAGGTATTGAGCAACAGAAAGCTGTATCGGGAGTTTTGCATGTTACTCTACAATCTTCTCATTGACACTTTGATAAGAGGACCACACTTCTCGAGATAGATAATTAAGTACAATTACCTAATTAAATCTCAGTAACAAAAAAATTACTGGCGGCTACTCCACTGTACTGGAAACAATACGCACTAGGTTTGGTTCGCGTAACGCCTTTCCTGTTTTTTTTTTCAATCGTGCTGTGTGATAGCTGGGACACCCTGTATATATATATATATATACAAAGTGGTGCGAAATTACGGAAGGCATTACAAACGTTGCGGCGGGAACTGTTTACAAAAGCCAACAAAGACATTTGCTGAACACAGAGCGCTGTCGCAGTGTAAGATTAAAAGTCAGCGAAAAATGAAACACAAATTAGGCTACTCAATCTCGGAAAGCAAAACCAAGTGACTTTGACTGAAGGTAGCTGTAATAACAATGCAGTAAGGTTTCAGTAAGACTTCATCTTGTCGTGATACAACTTAGAGATAAAGCAAAAGGCAGCAATTTTCCTGCCACATTAATGGCACCATACATACGTACATACAGATTAGAAGCCCGGTGTTCTACCTCTGCTCCATGCCACCACCTCAACCAAGAGAACAGGCATGGATTCAGGAAGGGATATTCCACAATGGATCACATCCATGTCATCAATCAGTTAATATAGAAATCTGCGGAGTACAACCAACCTCTCTATATGGCTTTCATATATTATGAAAATGCATTTGATTCAGTAGAGACACCAACAGACATAGAGGCATTACGTATTCAAGGAGTACAGGAGGCCTACATGAATATCTTGGAAATATCTACAAAGATTTCACAGCTACCTTCGTTCTCACACAAGAAAAGTAGAAAGTTACTTATCAAGAAAGGGGACAAGCAAGGAGACACAGCCTCCAATGCTATTCACTGCATGATTTGAAGAAGTATTCAAACCATAAGACTGGGAAGGCTTAGGAGTGAGGATCAACGGCGAATATCTCAGCAACCTTCGGTTTCCAGATGACATTGTCCTAATGAGCAACAATGGGGACGAATTACAAAAAAAAAAAGATTGAGGATCTTAACCGAGAAAGTGTAAGAGTGGGGTTGAAGATTAATATGCATAAGACAAACATAATGCCTGGCAAGGGAACAAGAATTCAGGATTGCCAGTAAGCCTCTAGAGTATGTAAAGGAGTACGGTTATCTAGGTCAATTACTCAGGGGACCCTGATTATGAGAAATAAATTTACAGAAGAATAAAATTAGGTTGGAGTGCATGCACACGGCAGGCATTGCCAAATCCTCACTGGGAGCTTACCACTGCCGTTGAAAAGAAAAGTGTACAATGATTGCGTTCTACCGGTGCTAACATATATGGGGTAGAAACTTGGAGGTTAACATAGAAGCTCGAGAACAAGTTAAGAGACCGCGCAAAGAGCGATGGAACGAAAAATTTAGGCGTAACTTTAAGAGGCCGGAAGAGAGCGGTGCGGATCAGTGTTCAAATGGGGATAGCCGATATTCTAGTTGACATTAGGATAAGAAAATGGAGCTGGGCAGGCCATGTAATGCGTAGAGTAGATAACCGGTGGACCATTAGAGTTGCAGAATGGCTGCCAGGGGAAGGGAAGCGCAGTCGAGGCCGGCAGAAAACTAGGTGGGGGGGGGGGGGGGCCCGATCCGGCTGCGTACACGTGCCTGTACGAGCGTTGATCTGTCCCTTCTGCTGCAAGTGGTGTGCCATCAACAGCAAGCGACTATCTGCAGCCTGGGCCCTGACGTCACGCACCTCAAGCTACAAAAGGAGCTGTTCACCGGTGGAATCTTCACTTGGCGGCAGCGGCGGCTAACTGCAAGCAGCAACTTAGTGCGTCTCTGCCTTTTTGCTGCAGGTTAGTGCCAGAGCGTCTGTACGATATTTCTTTTTCTGCTTTTTGCCGTCGCTGCTGCCAAAGTCTAAAGTTGTTTCTGCTTGTGAACTGGTGTCGAAAATTTGACACCATTGTTTGTGTGTACCTAGTGACATGGCTAAGGAATTGGCAAAGCTCGAAAAGGAGATGAAGGCAGAAATGCTTCGGCTTAAAGATGAATTCCGGCTAGAAATTAAAACATTACGAGAAGGCTTTGAAAGAGAGCTGAGAGCAGAAATCCGTGATTTGAAAAATGAGCATCAAAGCATCACAAAAAGTCTTGATTTTGCACATGAGTCTATAGAAGACTTGCGAAAGAAACTTGAGGCCGAAATGTCTAAAAATGCTGCGTTACAGAAAGAGAATAAAGGTCTGAGGGAAAGGTGCACATTCGTGGAAACTCGAAATAAAGAACTTGAGGGGCGTGTTGTACAAGTGGAGCAGTATTCCAGGAACTCTAACCTAGAAATAAAGGGCGTGTTGAAAGAAGACGGGGAGAACGTCAGGGACATTGTTTCCAAAATAGGAAACGCTGTTGGTGAGCCGATAAGGGAAACTGATATTGAGTGCTGTCATCGTGTCCCGACTCGTAACACTCAGGAAACAAACATAATTGTTCAATTCAAGTCACGTGCAAAACGTGAAGCGATACTAAAGAAGGCAAGGAAGGCTCGGATTACTAATTCTGATGTTGGTCTAGATAACACAGCATCGATATATGTAAACGAACACCTCTGCCCGGCTCTAAAGAAGTTGCTTGGCATGGCTGTGAAGCGGAAACATGACAACCACTGGAAGTCGGTTTGGACCTTCAATGGAAAAATCTTCGCCAGGAAGTCTGAGACTTCTGATGCCATAAAGATTGTTTGCGAGGACGACCTTGAAAAGATAATTTAAACAGTGCGTGTTTTTTTTTTTTCCGGCTGACTGTAATGGCTGTAAATTACCTAGAGTTTGTCTCCCCTAATATGATTACCTTTTGCTCTAGGTCCTTAAACTCTGTATTGCATTTTAATGTACGATCTGCTCAAGGGAAACACGACACTATTACACGCTTAATAAGTGAATTCTCTTTTAAATTCGACATAGTTATGATGACAGAGACATGGTATAACGAAGGATGTGATACTTTATGTCTTGAAGGATACAAAAATTTCTTTGTAAACCGCACAAATCGGCGTGGAGGTGGTGTCGCTCTTTACACTGATACCTGTAAAAACTTTGAAATTCTACCAGAATACTCGGAAATTACCGATGACTACGAATTTTTATGTGTAAAAAATGGCTCTGAGCTAGCTACTGTGGTGTATCGCCCTCCAAACGGCAACCTAATGTTGTTTATGAATTATTTTGAGGCAATGTTAGAATACGCTCGCTCAAATAATTTTACATTAATTTGTGGAGGTGATTTCAACATAAATGTTCTTGATGACACACCTATTGTACGTGACTTTACTACGAGGCTACTTTCATCAGGCTTTGTTAATATAATCAAAACACCTACTCGAGTAACGGTGTCCACTTCGTCTGCGCTAGACTTGCTAATTACAAACTGCGAAACTGTAATTTGTGACGCTGGTACATTAGCATGGGAAATTAGCGACCATTGTCCAATTTTTATGCGTTACCATGCTCCTGGGAAAACCGGAAAACGTCAGTGCGACGCAGTTACTGTTCAGTGTATCTCCTGTGATGCCTTAGAGGCTTTCAAATCTAATATCTCTTCGCAAGATTGGTCCTGCGTATATGAAAAAAGAAATGTTAATGACGCTTATTTAGAATTTCTGTCAACATTTACGAACATTTACATGAAGCATTTTCCTTTTAAAACTTTCAGACCATCCAGAAAAATAAGAAAACCGTGGGTAACGCCTGCACACGAAAGAGAAATAAATCGCAAAAACAAGCTTTTCCATGCTTTCTTAAAGACAAGGTGTCCTACTGCACTGAAGAAGTTCAAAGACGTTAGAAATAAGCTAAATGCGGAACTACGGCGAGCTAAGGCAACTTATTACGAAAATATTTTTGGTAACATTTCAAACAATGACTCCTCTGCAGCATGGAATGCAGTAAATAAATTTTTAGGGCATGAAAGAAAGAATGCGTCTCCGGAAGAAATTACGCACGAAAACAGAGTGTATACTGGTGATGCTCTCGCAGAATTTTTTAATAAGCACTTCATTGGCATTAACACTCCTGCTACAAATCCCCTACTCGGCGATGACTTGGCCAATATCTGCACTGAAAGTATGTTCCTTCATCCCACAGATGAAGTCGAAGTTTATAGGACTTTCATGTCATTAAAGAATACGAGAGCACTAGACATAGACAACCTCCAAATTAGACCAATCAAAACAATACTTGAATTCATAGTGCCCGTACTTGCATACATATTTAACTTGTCGATAGAACTAGGTGAATTCCCAGATGCAATGAAACGATCCAGAGTGTCTGTTGTATATAAAGGCGGAGACAAAAACGTGCCTAAAAATTACCGACCTATATCTATCATACCTATCTTTGCTAAAGCCTTTGAAAAAATCCTGCATTATCGGCTCAATAACTTTTTTCAGAGGACACAGCTTCTGTCAGAATCACAACATGGTTTTCGTAAGGGACGGTCAACCGAATCAGCATTATTAGAATTGAAAGAACATGTACTAATAAACATTCAAAAGAAACTAATAACTCTAGCCTTATTCATAGATTTCAGCAAGGCATTTGATTCACTTGACCATAAAATTTTAGCACATAAGTTATCAATCTGTGGAATACGAGGTAAGCCTTTATCTTTAATTCGATCTTACCTTACAAACAGAAGCCAGTATGTATGTATCGGCACGCACAAATCATCTTTACTAACAATAACGACAGGCGTACCGCAAGGAAGCGTATTGGGACCGCTTCTGTTTAATGTTTATATAAATAGCATAGTTAACATTGATTTGACAGTAAAGTTCATTATATATGCGGATGATTGCACCGTGCTTCTTTCTGGTCCTGATGCGACCAAACTGGCGGTTGACTGTAACAATATACTTGACAAAATTGTTCGCTGGTCTTCCTCAAACTCACTTAAAATGAATCCTTCAAAAACAAAAGTTATGTTTTTTCGAGCCAGAAACAAGGCTATTAGGCTGGAACACGTCATTAGATTTGGTAATGATGACATTGAAATAGTTGAGGAACACACTATTCTCGGCATTACACTATCTTCAAATCTTTCATGGGATTCACACATTTCAAACCTTTGTAAAAATCTTGCGTCTGTCAGTGGTGCGATGTCACGTTGTCGTGCGCTTCCTTTAAATATTAAAATTAAAATATATTATGCATTGTTTGCTTCTCGAATTAATTATTGTAGTTTGGTCTGGCTAACAACAACTAAAACGAACATACAAAAAGTTGTAATATTGCAAAAAAAAGTTATAAGACAGATCGCCAACCTTGAATATTGTGAATCTACTCAGAGCGCTTTTCAAATCTTCAACATAATTCGCATAAAAAACATGTATGACTATCGTGTTCTGGCGTCTTTTTATCATTCAAATAAAATATTTAGACGGTTCTTAGAAACAACGGCGAGCTTAACTGTACACAGACCTGTGTTAAATACACGCAGCACAGACACGTGGTTTCTGCCACGTTTTCGAACAGATTACAAATTTCAAATGCTACAATACAATCTTCCTTTACTGCTGAACAAATACAAAGAAACAAAATACATGTCGAAATCTCAGTTGCGAGCATTTTTTGTAAAAGTGTTGTAATAAATATCTTGTTGTATCAATTTTTTAAATGAAATACTCATATTTCTACCAGTTTTTTCTTGTGTATTGATGACACACTCTTTATATTTTGATCCTATATTATTTTTATTTGCTGTTTTTTTTGTTTATCAACATACACGTATGCTTAGATGTCCACTTCATTATTGCTAAGTATCTTGTTTTTGCCGTTTCGTTGTATCTGCCTTGTAACGGCTACCTGGGCCTCTGTCAAGCTGTCTACACAGCTTTTAGCCTAGGTAGCCATCCAGTACTGTCTGGTAAATAAACTGAATGAATGAATGAATGAATGAATGAAATTAGGAAATTTGAAAGCGCAAGTTGGTATCAGCTAGTGCAAGACAGGGGTAATTTGAAGTCGCAGGGCAGAAGCCGTCGTCCTGCAGTGGACATACAAGTATGATGATGATGATAAAATACGTACGTACGTACGTACGTACATACATACATACATACATACATACATACATACATACATACATACATACATACAATACATACATACATACATACATACATTACATACATACATACATACATACATACATACATACATACATACATACATACATACATACATACATACATACATTTTATAACGTCAGAATCAGGGGTTGCTAGCTAATCATCTTGAAGTATGAACGCCACCAAACAGCAAGAGGACACACACAGTGCTGTGTGCGTCCTACTGTTACCGCCGTGCCCGGAGCTGTTCAAATTTCGAGATACCGTTATCGGAATGTAGTGGAACAAAAACGAACAATTCCACCCGCATAAGTGGAATAAGCTCATAGGCGGGCCACTACAGTTACGAGACGTGCGCGCTCGACATACAGAAATGACAGCAATGCAGAGGCAAAATAATTGAACGGATAATATAACGCACGATGAGATCAGAATACAAAACGCGGATGTTTATGCGTTAGCGTTCGAACTGTTGTTCTTTTTCCTTTCTGTCTCATCGCCGTCCTACCGCGCGTTTTCTGAAATGAGATATAGTGATGGGTGCTTGAACTTTGCCGACTATACTACGTAAATGAAATGTCAACCTTGCGAACACTGATGCAAAATGGGTGGTGCCCAAATCTACGCCCCAGCAACGGCTACTTCTGCGTAACAGAACAAGATCTCGAAGGCGTTCTTTTTACTCGCTGCAGGAGGCGGAAGTGATTGAAGAAGCCGGAAATACGTCATCGTTGCCAACTTTTTAGGATCAGTTATTGCTGTGAGGGCGCACTCGTGCGTATGGGGTGTTCCAACAAAAATGTTGCATGGAAATGTCATTATCACACTTATAGGTGTTACATCAGGGTGGTTTGCTTCTGAACAGCGCTTCTCTTTTTACGTTACTTTCGCATGCCAGAAGGGTAGGCATATGTCATAAAGAAAAAAAAAAAGAATGAAACGAACATATACGAAGCAGAAGAAACACGCAGCTTGGAAAGTGTCATGCTCGCCGTAATGATGGCAAATTGCAGGCAAGGAATATCTGGTGCTTTCCAGTGAGTGGCGTGTGTAGTGGCGGAGACAGAAGAAAAGTGGGGTGGCTACATTCTGCACAATTCATCGCAACTCAGAAGAAACAGTACAAAGTACCCATAATATCACAAGGGGAAAAAGAAGTCGGGCGAAGGAAACTACCCCGACCCAGCCAACTAACAAAACACGCAGTACAGAGCGCGAAGGTCATCCAAGGTCAACCCGAAGCCTGCACGAGTTCTCTCTCTCTTTCTCTCGGAAGTTTGTATACAGATAGGCATCACCACCGCCCCGCCCCCTCTTCCGCAATACGCATAGAGGGGCACACTTCGTAAAATTTCTCGCCCCCCATGTTGCCTCCATGACGTCACACGCAGGCTGGCTTCATCCCCGAGAGTCAAGAACCCAGTCGTAAAACGGCGCACGCCAAAAAAACAAGCGTCAAGGACACATCCTCCGGGCGGCGATGCCGTGGAAAGCGTACCACGCGGGGTGGCGGGTCGGTTTCCCCTTTGAGCGTGCCGCTTCCGTCTACGCCGAGTGCGAGAGGCTGGTCGATCGCCGCCCCGCCTCCTCTCTCGGAATCCGTTCCTTCCTTCACCTTTTCTTTTGAGAAAGAGCTGCTTTCTACTGTGCGTGTCCTTTCCTTTTTCCCCCTCGTTCGCCTTCTCGCTCCAGGCCGCCGACCTCTCGCCAGCCCCAGCTTTCTACAGTCCGTGACCCGGACCGCTCTATTGTTGACGTCCGGGGCTGACGTCTGCACCCTTGGGCGAGGGAACAACTGTCGTTGCCAGCAGCGGTCGGGGCCTATCGGGGTTGCCACCGTTAAAAGTAACGATTCGGAGGTCATCTGTATTGTCACGCAGGCCTCGGCGACCGCGGTCGAACGTTCCTAAAGACGTCGTGAGACAAGCCGCAATGGATCACCGCGAGGGCAGAAGAAGTAATAAAGAAACAGCGACGGAAAGTGCAGCGGATGTTGACGTGGAAAACGCGCCCGACATTTGCGCCAGTCGTTGCTAGAGCACACTAGCCGAGCTGTACTGTGCCCTAGCAGGCCTATCCTGTAAATAAATCTGTCTCTTCTTCGTGGAAATCCTAAAGTGTCCGTCATTTCTTCAAACTCTAACGACTGGTGTTACGAGCGATCCTTGGGCATCAAAACGGTTGTAATGACATGTTTGAGCATTTTACGAAGCACGTTATAATGTCATTCGAGAGCGCCAAAAGAGAAAAAAAGATATAATGGTTACAATCCAAGATTACTCCCATATAAGCCGAAGACAAGATCATTCAAACAGGCGCGTTGTCGATCGAGACTGCGGTCGGGCACAATGGTTGACTTCCTCTTGATAAAATCGCGAGGCGTTCAAACTACGTTAACATTGGATGGAATTATGAGTTTTCCAGGAGTCAATAGAATACGCTTTTTTTAATAAATGAATTTTTGTCATCACTGCTTCACCTTCATCATCACCTCCTTCTCATTTGATTAAATCAGCCAACTCACACTTAGGTGGCCAACTTTATTTACGGTAAATGCGCTCTCTTCAACGTCACGCCCCCATTCATTATCGGAATGTCACCGCTTGTCTTCAAAGAGTGCTTCGGAAACTTCGTTAATAAGCGCTGCTTCTACATGGTGCCACGACACCAGGTTTAGTTGCATTGTATACACAAAACGAAACGTGGCCGGCCTCCTGCGTATAGCTTCCTTGCGGTACATGTGGGTGGACGGACAAGTTGAACCTCTCGATATTTTACCGAAATGATAAACGTATAATCTCTGTGCTCCACTTCCATGCGCGTACTGCATGGCAGTCACAGCAATCTACTATGTGGTTCTTACTGTTCCATTCCCATTCTTCGCATAGCCCCCTAAGTTAATGAAGAGAAGCATAGAGCTAAAAGAAACACCAAGGACGGTTTAAACCTTTTTTACAGAAACTGCACCACAACACTCCTCGTACCGCTTGTCTGCCACCGTTAAAGTCGCTGTGCTGAAAGTGCTCGCATCCAGAGAGTAATGAGTCAATCGATTTTTGTCGTCCAAAGAAGCACTGAAGGATGTAATTAACATCCGCTGGAAATACGGCGCACGAGGGGAGGGGGAGGGGGCGAGGGGAGGGGGGGGTGTTGCGGCAGCACCTAGGAACATACGAGCTCTTTGAGCGTTGACTCGACAATGTTTCGTGTTCTAAAAGCATTTCGGGTTAGAAAATTACCTGCACCTTCTTGACGATGAGAAATCGCTGCTCAAAAATGAATGCCCCTGCGTTTCTTGAACGCATGGTACGACGTTTCAACATTTCAGGAGGCGCTCACTCAATGAAACATAAAGCATACCACTATGTGTGTATACATGGGGCAGAGCAAACAATAATCTATCATTATAAGTCTTCTAAATTTGAAAACTTCACGCGCGCGTATATATATATATATATATATATATATATATATATATGTGTGTGTGTGTGTGTGTGTGTGTGTGTGTGTGTGTGTGTGTGTGTGTGTGTGTGTGTGTGTGTGTGTGTGTGTGTGTGTGTGTGTGCGCGTGTGCGTGTGTGCGTGTGCATGTGTGTGTGTGCGTGTGTGTGTGCGCGTGTGTGGGTGTTTAAAAGCAGGCAGCTTCCGCTGCCTGCATGACCATTTCCGCTGATCCCGAAAAGTACAGCAGTGCTTGCGTAATGTTGCAGAAGTAAATCTTCCGGCAAAAGCCGGTCGCCCGAGTGGTTGAGCTCACTGCAGTGAGCCAATACCTCTGCACAAACTAATACAGGCATAGGCATAGAGGTAACGAACAGTTTCTTATACTGCATATATTTTTTTAATATGCACAAATATTTTGAGATTTAGCAACACAGTATAGTATGGAGGTACAGCACCTCCTTACGGAGGAGCGCTCTCTGCGATGACTAGACAATGCTTAGGAGTTGCTTCGTAGGAGCTGGATGAAAGTGTTGTACGCAAAAAGAACAAAAATATATCTGCGCGTGCGGAACACCTCATTCGGTCACGCCAGCGCTTCCGTGTCGAAAGGAAGACATTGATTGACAGCTCGGATAGACAAAGCTTTCCACGTGCGTACGTGCAAGCACCCGCCGCGCTAGCGCAGTCGCTATGGCGTTGCGCTGCTTAGTTCGAGGTTGCGAGTTCGATCCCGGCCACAACGACTTTCGAAGAGGGATTAACTTTGTTCACCTATTGGTTCTTTAACGGGCGTTTTACCATTTCGCCCCAACCAATTTGCGCCCCCCCCCCTCCCCCCCCCTGGCCGGGATTCGATCCCGCGACCTGTGCTGAACAGCGCAACCACATAGACACACGACGGGGGGAGCGAAACGATACGAAAAAAGGGAATTACGGATGGCGACACCGCCGCCTAGGAATTCCCGCACCAATTAGCCATGACGTCAAGGATTTGTGGATTTTGCGGCCTGTGCTCGGGGCTATAGTTCACTTTTTGATCGGTAAACATGAACTAAACTATATCTTAAGGGAGTCAAAGAGTGGACGTAACAAGTTTCAAGAATATTTATATACTGCCAGTCTGCCACTATGGCGTGCCAAATACAAAAAAAAATGGGGAAAAAAAAGAAAAAGAAAGCTTTCGAAGTCTGTGACGTCGCACTGACGTACCGGCGCCGAGGGCGCGAAATTAAGAAAAATATGTGTAAGTTTACGGTTCATTTTCTCCACGATTAATTAATTGCCTCTTACCCGGAAACTGGTAAAAAACAGAGTTTTGAGCAAACACTTTGTCAGTCTAGACTGATTTATTGCTTCTGCTTAACGTCCAATTATAAGCACAAACTTATATTATCTTAAGCTGCTTACTCGAATTACGCTTCTGCAATAGCAAAGCGGCCACTCTTTTATCGTGAGACGAGGCTCGGTAAGTCAGAAAATAGGTAAAAATGAAGGAGGTGCAGTGAATTAATTAGCCGAACTGAGCTTCCTCAACCAGCTCGCCACGACGTCTTGGATTTTGACAGTGTCTAAACAGGTGTAGTTAAGTGTTTACCAATAAGTTAAATGATTTTTGCGATCCGAAAGAACCAGAAGCTCCACATATAGCAAGTTTAGATACTGTCTTATTGCGATAGCAATTATATGGACACTCCAAAGCATATTTCTGCCGTCGGCGTCGGCGTCGCCGTCGCCGTGAGGTTCCGTATGACGTCAATGGAGATGAAATCGTCGCCGCGCGCCGCCGAACGCTGTATGTGCGAGTGAAAGGGCGCGAGGGACGCGCGCTTTCACGGGGAGTGAACGCACGGCGGAGAACAAACGCGCGTTCTGTGCCGTGCTCCCTTAAGGGCTGCAGAAGTAGGCGTCTCTTTCCTCCTTTACAATCACCATATATGTAGAGCAAACGCGCCTTCTTCTTTCGCACGACTGAACGGAATCTCCGCCCATCGCTAAGCGCTCGTCCCTAGCAGGGCACCGCCTCCATCACCAGCCTCCTCCATGATCGGATGAGACTTTTGCTGCTTCTTCTTCTCTTCCCTTCCTTTCAACATCTTTATCTCCTTTTCCCCTTCCCCTGACGCTGCGCCGTGCTCCCTATTGGGCAGCAGAAATAAGCGTCACTTTCTTCTTCAATAAAATCACTACTACTCACGAAAGGCCGTGGGGGGGGGGGGGGGGGAGGGAAGGGAGGGGACGTTTAGCTGCGGCACCAAGTGCCTATTTATATCAGAGGCTCCGGCAACAGTCACCAACGCCGCACGCATTTTGTGCGAACGTGGGCAAAACGCCGACGGCGTCGACAACAGTTCTGCGTGTTGCCGGTGCTGCTGCATGTCCAAGTTTATACAGCTGATAAAGCTACTATCGTTACTCCGTATAGCTCTCTAAAAATTTGCTATCGCAATTGATGCTTCGCCTTTCAGGTGAAATTGCGACAACTTTTTTAGGCATACGAAATGTGCATACGAAATGTTATTAAAGCTATCGTTGCTTTTTTTTCCTTTCCTTTTTATGATTAGAGGTGCATATTTGTACAAATTTAGATGCCGCTTTCAAATTTCTGCAAGATGCCTTGGAGCACAGAAAAAAAAAGAAAAGCAAAAACAACACACAAACACACACACACACGAGCGCGCGCGCGCGCGCATCCCGGCATGCACGCACTTGATAGAAATTACCCTTCAAGCGTTGTCACAACCTTGACTCGATCCACTCATACAAATGAATGCAATTTTCTTCTGGTTTTTTCGCCGAGTGGCAAGCTAAAAAAAGTGCGCATACTGTTTCTCGCCAGCTCACCAGGCCGACGGCTCCCGGGGCCTCAGGGCATCGGCAAACAGGAGAAGTGCAGTGACAAAACGGTTGAAACGCTTCAATACTACAGCTTACCCGTCATCGTCGTCATAACCATCATCACTGTACATATAACGTTGACTACTTAGGACGCAACGATGATAGTCAGCGTCAAAAGCCAGTCGCATTCTCCACGCTCCGTTGCTTTTCGCGTAGAACGTCCGTCCCATTTTCCGAGCTTTCTACCGTGCGACGCAAATGGAAAAGCGGCACATAATACAGCGACAAACGCCGCGCTATGGCATTTTCTCGGAGTACCGCCGTCACCTCCCGCCATTCTAATCTCCTTTGTCGCGTCGCATCACAAGAGGCGCACACAACTTTCGCTTAAGCCGGTCGAAAAAACAGTCCGAATATTTTTTGCGCCGTCTTGAAAACGAGTGGAAGGCGTACTTAGAGAACAGCAGCGAAAAAAAAAAGAGCACGTGAAAGTCACTCGCAGACTAACACATGCACGAACTCGCAGACACTCCGTATAGGCAGCAGCTCTAGGGAGCCTACATGCAAACAGCGTTGCATGTATAGGCTCCCTGAGCAGCTCGCGTTAAGATAACGTTCTACTATACCGCTTCTTGCTTCCACCGGCTCCACGCTCAGAGCAGCAAGAGCGAGAGAGAGTGAGAGAGAGAGAGCAAAGCGTTGCCGAGCCGAAGTGCGCAGTGTACGATTGCGCGACAATCGAGTCGACGGCGCGTTGTTGATGGCGTAGCCGTGCAAATGCAGGCAGCCGCAGCCGGCGCGTTCTCTCTGGGCGCCCGCCGGACTAATTGGGCGGCGCCGTTTCGGGACGCGGCGCGAGCTGCGCGACATTCTGTTCGGGAGGCCCGGGGTGCCGCAAGCGGCTAAGTATATACCGAAGTAAAGCGGAGGAGGAAGCAAGGCGGAAATTGATGGAGGGGGCCTCGGAGGAGGGAAGAACTGGTCACACACAATGGGCCGCCGAAAGGAGGATATCGCGATAACAGAGATTCTTTGAAGTCGCCGCGCTTGAACGAAGAAGAACGTTGCTGGGGCGACTCGCCGGCGAAGAACGCGCGAAGATGGAAAAAAAAAAAAAAAGAAATGTACGAGAGAGTGACTTCTTTTGTCGATACAAACTAAGCGGGGAGATAGTAATAGTAGTTCTCAGGTCTATAAATTTCGTTCGCAACAGATATCTTAAAAGCCGGAAAGTTTATGAAAGTCGTGTGATTTGCGATCTTCACGTTATTAACAGAGTACACAGGTAAAATATAATGCTGCTGTTAGTGTATCGCTTTCTTTCTTTCTTATGGGGCAATCTTGTTGCTCTGCATTTCCATGCATTTGTGTTCGTTTTTTGTCTCGCCTATTTTGCTATATAAGATAATGTTTGCTAGATTGTAAATTGCGCTGAAATTCTTTGCTTAGTTTCCGTATTTACTCTATGTAGACCTCGGTGGGGTGCTCATACACACGTTTCACCTCTCCTTACCTCGCAATGTGAACTAGAACGCAATATAATTTTTTTTAAATTAAAGAAAAGTAAAAAAAAAAAAAAACGGGTGGCGCTGGGCCACCTATAGCGCGGAATTGGTTACGAATCCTTGGCCAATTAAATCGTAGTACACCAGTTGTATACCACAGCTGGCGTGATGAGCCTCACAGAGACCAAGCCCGACTCCGTCTAAAAAAGCCGCCACATTTACGACGTTTGTACAGCCAGCCTTATTTCAGACTGGCCCCTATATATGGCCGTGACACCACGTGTCCGCAAGTGTATATAGCGGTTACAGAAACGTGGTATGTGTAGTCATTACAGGCATGTAGCAGTGATATGGGGTCACGTGTTGTATAGCAAGCGATTACGCAGCTGGTGACTTGTGCTGTAAAACAACGGTCTTTTTTGAAGCCAAGCAATTAACAACCGCAACAATTTCACCCGTGATGCATGCCCTGCAAGATGCCTTGTTAAAACCGGACAAACTTCTCCGCCGCTGAAATTGAAAGGGTACCATAAATTTTTCTTCTCTATTCTAGAAAGACCTACATAGAGCCGATACGTGTAGTACTAATTAAGGACGCTCTAGTGAATGCTCCACTTTCCGCCTCATGTACTAAGCAGTCAAATATAGAAATATAGACATACAGTGCAATAGCGGACAACCACGCAATAGCAGCCGTCTCCAAGGAGCTCTTCAAAATAGTTTGCGACTCGCTGTTGCATCGGAGAAAATACGCTATAGGTGCTCCCGTGCCGATAACGAAAACGTTTATCTCAACATTCATACCCAAAGGAGCGTCTAAACCGGACGCCTCACCGTCAACGAGGCGCATTAAGGGCTGAAAGCAAGTAGGGCGATATAGATCATCGAAACACAACCGCGACCAACAGCCTCGGCTTAGCTGCTGCCGAGCAACGGGTGCGGACATCGCGGAACTCTCGAGGCCTAATGCCAAAGATTAAGCGTGACCCATTTCCGGGCCAAGGCGCCGAGCCGTCTCCTCGGTTCGACCTGGGGCTCTCGCTCCGTTCGAAAAAAAGTATAGGCGACCGCTGTATTGATATCCTACAATTTTTGTTGTTATTCTTGCGCTCTCTCTCTCTCTCTCTCTCTCTCTATATATATATATATATATATATATAAAGAAAGTAATAAATAGAGGTGGCCGTAAGAGCGGTTCAACGTTTCTTCGTAGCGTTGTTTTTTTTCTTTTTTTTTCACTTTCTTGCTCTCGAAACCCTTGAAATGAGTCGTCCCAGAAATACGCTGCGATTTTATTTACGTCAGCTCATATCAACACACATTCTGTGGCCTTATGTGAAATGTTTGCAAAGAAAGCCTGCTCTATGTCGACGAAAACCTGCAAAAACCAGAACGAAGTCACGCGTACTATTGATGAGATAACGTGTAGACCCACTAAACACACTCTTACACCAACGTCCGAGGGGCACTATTAAAGGTAGAGCCGAGCAATGCGTTTTAATTTTATTTACGGCCACTCGTCTCCACACACATTATGCGGGCTCACGTGACATGTCCATACTAAAAGAACCTGCTGAATATCGACGAAACTCTTCAAAAAGTAATGAAGTCACGTATATAGTATTCGTGCGGAAAGTTGTGCCCGCATTACACACATCTTACGCCAACGTCGAAGGGACAATATTTTTGCACTTTACTCGGCAACATCGCTTCGAGAAAGCACAGGCTGCGGTGACAGTGGCAGGTCCTGCAGTAAAATTTTGCAAGCAAGTTCATGACTTGCTGCCACGAAAACTGCTTCTCAATGCAACGTTCCGTCTAAAGCAGCAACACGTACAAGTAGTATAGGGATGAGAGATTTCCAGTTTCCTGCGCAATTAAAAAAAATTGCAATGAAAATAAAGGAAAGAGATGTAGTTACCATATAATGGTGACGGCTACTGTCCTTTTCGCATAGCTGAAACAACTATATATATATATATATATATATATATATGAACGAGGAGAAAGGGAACCGAGGGGCCCGATTTTTCTTAATCATATCATAAGAAGCCAGCAAACAATGACACCAAGGACAACATAGGGGAAATCACTTGTACTTACTAATTCAATTAAAGAAAATGATAAATTAACAGAAATTACAGTAGATGAAAGAACAACTGTCCGCAGATGGGGAACGAACCCACGTCTTCGCATTACACGTGCGATGCTCTCACCATTGAGCTACCGCGGAGCCGTTTTCCCATCCACTTTCTGGGGTAATTCAGGTTTTTTACAACTAGAACTCACTCTGGGAGTCTTAGCCAGCGCCACCACTCACAAACCTTCGAGCTCTCGTTCGAGTCCTCGTTCGAGCCCTCGTTCGAGCCCTCGTTCGAGCCCTCGTTCATTACATAACGATGGCTCGAATCCGGCAACATTGATGCCTTCAGGTAGCATATGTGGGTTTATTGACCAGTTTCCATCACCCAAAAAAAGATCACGTGCTCGTGACGCCTGCGGCAGAAAGGATGTTCCACATCCGCCGCTAGGTTTGTGAGTGGTGGCGTTGACTCCAAGGGTGAGTTCTAGTTCTAAAAAACATAGTGAGAGCATCGCAGGCGTAATGCGAAGACGTGGGTTCGTTCCCCACCTGCGGACAGTTGTTTTTTCGTCCACATTAATTTCTGTTAATTTATCATTTTCTTTAATTGAATTAGTAAGTACAAGTGATTTCCCCTATGTTGTCCTTGGTGTCATTGTTTGTTGGCTTCTTATGATATATATATATATATATATATATATATATATATATATATATATACTAAGAAAAGAAAGGGAAACAACGACCTAGGAGCAAAAATACACAGCACACAGTTCTATACACACATGACCATAAAGATATCACAGGAAAATGCAAGTCGCACCACAATGAGTCCGTAAACACAGTCACAAACATACACAAGCGGCCACGATGCGGACTGCTATGAGCAGGTAAACATATGAGGAATACACAGTGATAAAAGCATGCGCGCACAAAGACATCTATATGCATTAGCCTGAGCAAGCGTCACTGCTGGTGCCTTTTCTGACGCATCATTTCAATCTGAAAGAACGTCTCTATTATCTGAACGCTGGCGAACGAGGTATAGCTGATGTTAGTCAATATTATGAAAAGGTATGACAGTACCCGAAAATTAAACTGAATGAAAACGGGTTCCAATATCAGTTTTTATTTAATTAAAATGGTTTGCCTTAAAGTGTAGTAGGATAAAATAACTAATGTTATACAGAAGTAGGGTGCAATCTCACGTCATGCAAGAAGTTAGCAGAGTTGTGTCGCAGCGGTTCAATTGACATCGGCATGCTGAAGTCAGCAGGCTTGTTGAGGATCATGTGCCACCTGTGCTCGTCGACTTGTCTTTTGCCTCGGCAAGTCCATAGTAAGCGGTAAACATTCGTAATCACGCCTTTGAAGCAAAGTGTAACTATCACACCGCTTCCTCTTCGTTTCTCCCCTCAGATAATGCCGGGTGTGAGTCCTCAGCCAAGCCTCCGAAGTGTGCATTACTGCTTTGAGTGGCATCATCACTTGCATGGAACGGCATAGCTCGCAAACGGGTTGAACAATGTATACCTCTCCTCTCTTCAGCATTTGCTTCAACCATTCCATTGTCTCGGTACTCTTCGAGTATCCCAGGCTCTACTTTCTCCGTGGAGTTCGATCTCAACTACTTCGGTCACGCGATGCTCGGGAGCCATTCGCCTTTCAGTTTTTTCGATTTGATTTCCAGGGGAGCACCAAACGACGAGAAGATAAAAGCGGCGTCGACGGCGGCTTTCAACGAAGGCAACCCCACGCGTTCCGTTTTCTTAAACGAGCATCAGCGCGATTCGATCGGCCATCAGCTTTGAGAGCTATTTCGCCTCCAAGCGCGGAATTCAATCCGACGCGACAGCGCGATGTAGCGTGGCAGGCCAGTGAAGCTACAAATGCGCAGTAAGCTGGTCAGGTTGCTGCCAATGAAAAGAAAAGAAAAGGGAGTCAAAATAAGCGAGCTTTTCCGGACAAAGCAAGCACATCTAGTCCACGGAAATGTTCTCAGCCAGATGAGCATTCTGATCATTTCCGCGGAAAAAAAAAAAAAAACTTAGCTAACTCACGCTCACGAAGTGGGATATCTCCCATCAGTGGGGATTATTTCGAACTTGGGAGTAAAATATGGTGGCTTCGTGCGATTGTAACTGAGAACTAAAAATCGCGCGCCTCAGTTCTTCTTATCTATCTATCTATCTATCTATCTATCTATCTATCTATCTATCTATCTATCTATCTATCTATCCATCTATCCATCTATCTATCTATCTATCTATCTATCTATCTATCTATCTATCTATCTATCTATCTATCTATCTATCTATCTATCTATCTATCTATCTATCTATCTATCTATCTATCTATCTATCTATCTATCTATCTATCTATGTAATCTCTACTAATCCCTGTGAACGAAGAACTTCACAATAAGAAAGTTATTATTGTTGATTTATGTTCTTTGCGTTCAACCTATGCTCGCAGTACCTCGAGGTAAATGTGTTTCGGATGTATATATGCCTTATCGACGGGCAAAATTCCTGCTTCTAAAATAAATAAATAAATAAATGAATAAATAAATAAATAAATAAATAAATAAATAAATAAATACAAGAAATACAAAAAAAAAGGTATTAACGTTTTTCATCGCATGCTCATGATCGATATTTTCCCTTCCGTCATGTTATCTAATACAAACAGAACTAGATTTGCGATCCATAATAACCTTCTGCTGCCCAGAATACGTACTAATTATGGAAAAATGAGCATTGTTTTCTCATCCATTTCATTGAGGAACTCACTCCCATCTATACTCAAAGAATTAATGCCTATTCATGCATTCGGGCGAAAGCTATAAATGGATTTATTCAATGTATAACTGATGCTTTCTATTAACTCTCTTTACTCTCTGTTTTTCATTACGTTTTTCTGTGTAATCACTGAAATATTCCACGTTGTCTTTGTTGCGAGTAACATTTTGAAATTGTTTGTTACTATATATTCGGTTTGTTAGTTTTCTAATCTATTAACATAGGAGGTTCCGCCTGCGGTTTGCAACCATGGAACCTAGCTCCTTCTGCATATTCAGTTGAATTGTATTCCCTTATTGTTGCATTAATAAAGATTGATTGATTGATTGATTGATTGTTCTCGCTGATATTTTTTTTCTTCTTTTTTGCATGTGTGCGTGAAGTTTGTTTAATTTATTGGCTGCATCAAGATGTTTTGCAATCTTGTACGTCACTGCTGCACTTAATTGGTACGCGATGATTTTTTAGGCATCTTTCGGCAGATAGCTGGTAAAATACGATGAAGCAATTTACTCTATGATGGTGCTTATTTTGCGCCCTGTATACCGTGTACCAGCCGCATACACCGTCGCGCCCGACTTATAGCCACTCTTCTTTTCAATTCACCGACTTAGCCGACTATGTTCCGAATGCGTATGAAACGGCGAAATCCCTTCAACGAGGCAATAAATATGCAATGAATCGTGATTAGGCAAACATAATGCACGCATTTACTTATGCCAAGAGAGAAATAGCGAGTTTCAGCTCAAAGAAGTTATCGAAAGCAAAGGGAGACTATGCAGGCCACCCAAATCACAGTTCTCTGGGACATATGTAAATAGTGCAGTGAAGTGAGACCGCGCTTCCGTGAATAATGAAAGCCGTACTTCCTGTAACGCTGGGTCATTATTTAGCGAGAACTGGGATACGGAAGTTGCCCGACCCATATTAGACGCGCACGCATAAGTGTTCTTCAGCCACCATATTCTGTATGACCATTACAACTCAAATAATGAATGGCCCTGTTTAACGCCCGAAAGCACCTTCTGGTCTACGAGAGACGACGTGCAATGGATAACGGACTAATTCTGATCGCCGGGCTTTCTTTAACGTGCACCTAAAACTCCTTGTACTTTCTATGATCTTCCAGTTGTCTGTAGTTGTTATGGGCCTGTTGGTTCGTCAGTTCCATCACTTCTTGTTATTCCAGCTTCTTGTCCCAAATTTTTTAGATTATATCCTTTGTTTTTTTCTTCTGCTGTTGCTAATAGCTTGGAATACGTATGTAACCATTCCTTTAGCGCGGTCATGCTTCAAGCCCTTGGCAGCAAATAAACACTACATGATGGTGTCTTTGAATCGCCCGACCCTGCACTCCATTCCCTATGAAAAGCAGTCGTCATTGCTTGCTACCAATCAACTCGCGACCTCATGATTCACCATCAAATCACTTGTTAATTCAAGCTGTTAGAGAATACCCATCAACAAAAAGATAACGAAATAATTGCTATAAAATGCGTTCCCTGGACACGCAGGCACATACCTGGCAACGAAAGACTGCACTACGCTGCTCGAAAAGCCCTACAGCCGACAACAGCTGTCACGGAGTCCACCAACTGCAGAAAGAACACGACGCTGAAAAAGCCCTCTTCTAACATGCGCTTTAACGAAGACGAACTCTGGAATAGTGTTGAGAAGGTGGCAAACGCTTCCGGACTTCTCAGCCTTCCTTTACCGGGAGGCAACAAACCTATCCCACGGAACCTACGATGTGACAGGGCCCTTACTCGATCTCTAAACGCATGTTTATGTTTATTAGGATCTTAGCAGACCATTCGTGCAAACCAATGAGCAACACCGCAAACATCACACATCATTGCATAAAGAGGAAGTGAACAGAGATATCTCAATATTATTGTAATGACCATCATCCTCGTCATCCGTCCGTTTATGTCCACTCTATAAGCGAAGGCCACTCCCAGCACGCTCCAGTTTACTGCTGCCTTCCGTAACCTGATTCAACCTTATACCTGCAAATTTACTAATTTCGTCACATCACCTGGTTCTCTTGCAGCTTCATTGTGTTTTCCTTTCCTGGGTACTCATTCTGTAACAGAGAAATCTCTTTACAGGTTATTAGCAATATATATATATATATATATATATATATATATATAGAGAGAGAGAGAGAGAGAGAGACAAGGGTACAGCAGACTTGTTCCCAGAATTTTCGTAATAAGCTCAGGTCCCTCAAAGTTGTGCAGTGCGTTCTAAAACGTATTATCCAAATTCGCCATTTTTGAACAGCATCGACGGAAATATGCTCACGACAGTGTCTGCGGAGAATAATTTTGAGCTTTAACCACAGGAAAAGGAGAACGAAAAGAAAAAAGTTCAATAAAGATATTTTTCACAAAACTAACGCGAAAAGGCGCACTCTTCTGAACTCACAGTCGGCGCTGGCTGCCTCTTTTCCCCCACTTTCTTTTCTATTTTACACAAGGAATAGTGAGTTTAAATAGGTCACTGAAATAATAAAAAAAAGAAAGACAACATTGAGGTTACCTGTACATATTGTAAGCTACCATTTGTTAGCGTCCCGTAACTCTGATTATTTCACATGAAAGTAGCATTGTATAACTAGAAATATTATTGCTCACTTGTTTTCACCCTCTCCTACACGCAAAACTACTCAATTTTGTATCTTTTGTACTCTTTATAATATATTTTCTTATTTTTTTATGAGCAATATGATCTGTAACGTCTCTGACTCTGAGTCCACTGCAAATAAAAAGCAAATAAATAAATCCTTGGTAGTCCGAAACCGTTCACTTCCGCCGCCATCTGGAAGCATGCGGCGATAGCGGGACAAGGATGGGAATATATTCTATCCACGGTCCAAGAGCGCCGGCGTCTGTTTTTGAGCGCCACAAAACTGCGTTCAGCGAAAGGCACGTGTTATTGCCTCGCTTTTATTATCCAATTCATTTTTTTTGCTTTACTTTCTCGTTCGCTAAAACAAGTCAATCCCACATGTAACCGCTAGCTGGCCTGCGTCGTTCGACTCAGCGTACGTTTGCTTCAGGAAGCGGAACTCGAAATAAAAGGCTAGCTCGCACACGTTTAGCTATAGCTTGTCCCCCGTTCTCCGAGCTAATCGATAACATACTTTCCCGGTCCTTTGCGTATTCCTGGAAAGTTACCGCGACCTAACCGGAAGTCAGACGAGCTTAAGAAAGGAAGGAACAGTAATCGAAAGTGCCCGCATTAAGCAACTGGCGCGCGATGAGTATAAGTTAGCGATCGCAAAAGGTGCTTAACGAATCCGCCTTACTGCGCGATGTCTTTTTTTTTTTCAAACTTTATCCTCGCTTTTACGACATTTGCACACATTTATGAATGCAGGGATGAAAGAAAACTACACCAAGATGCGAACCACGAACAAACCCCCCTCCCGCCAGGAAATAATGTCAAGAGTAAGGCTGGTTGCTTGGACTAGTTGGTAATTCATGGTAAAAACGACGTACAGCGCGAAGGACAAGGACTGAGAGAGACGACAAACACTGCTCTGACTTCCAACAATATTTATTGCCGTTGCCACATCATGCATGTATATATATATATATATATATCGATCAATCAATCAATATTTATTTTGACGGCAAAATCAAATACAGGGTGGGTGTAAATACACATTCGGAGGTCCCGAAGTAACAACTGTGGGGGACCTCCTAACAAGACCCTGAAACAAACAAACAAACAAACAAACAAACAAACAAAAAAGAATATATATATATATATATATTATATATATATATATATATATATATATATATATACAAGAAGGGGCATGCGCAGAAAATGAAAGGCGGACAAAAAGGGGCGCTCTAACAGCATGTAACTTGTACTTAGTATATGGTCACGTGAAAAAAAAACGCACATTACTATCACTATCTGTTCAGATACATGACTTCACTAGATGTCAGCGCAATATAGGGAGCACTAACGCACAAACTACCCAGTTTCCTGTTGAAATCTGTTTCTATTATTTGTCGCGTAAGCTGTGAGCTATGTCTCGCTAAAACTTCTGTATCTTCAAGGAGGGGCACGCAGCCGACGCAGCCGCAATCACGGCAATGGATGCACAAGTGGCCTTGTACAGTGTTATGAACGTTGTTTTAGTGCTCTCTTAAGCGATCATTTAAGCACCTGCCGGTCTGTCCATCATATTTACTGCCGCAAAACAGGGGAATCTGGTCAACCACATTAGTTGCGCGTGTCACGAAACGTTTTCTGTGCGTGACAGAGCAGAAACTCTGATGTGGTGTAGGCGCATTGCCACGTTTACAGAGCCTTGCCAGCTTTTCCGGGGCTGAGAAAACCACAGTGATTACTACACAGTGCCCGATATCTTTTAGCCTATCGGAGACATGATGAACATACGGGAGCACCGCAAACCGGCGCCTTTCAACCGCGGCCGGCTCCGTGACTGAGCGGGGCTCATCACGTTTGGTGCACTTGCTGTGTGCGCTCATCACTTGCTGTTAGAGCATCCCTTTTTTTTTTTGACCACTTATAATTTTCTGCGCATGCCCCTACTTGTATATATACACATGATGCGGCAACGGCAATAAAATTTTGTTGGAAGTCTCTCTCAGTCCTTGTCCTTCGCGCTGTACGTCGTCTTTACTACGTCATGAGTTCAACCTGCTGCCGTCAGCCGAGAAATAAAAAAAAAAAGCATTCCGTCACGTGTTCCAGTGCACCGCGTGCGCACTGCGCCGAGCGGTATAGCGTTAGTAAAAAATTAAAAGATACTCGCTCATTAGTTGCCGATGCAAGATTAAAGAGAGATGGGGTGGGCAGGGGGTGGCGGATAGACCGAGGTCCTTTCTCGAAGTAGTGTAAAACTGGTAATGAGCTTGTTTTCGCTCTACGCAGTATAATCATAAATTGTTCGATCTTAAATAGAGTCAGGTTATATTGTGCCGGCTTCACGACTGTAGCCTCTCGGTGACGGGAAACGCGGGAACGCCGCGCGCGTATAGGGCACGAAAGTGCGGTTCTTGTCAAAAACAGGCACGCGCCCACACACGAAGCGTATGTACACAGGACGGGTGGTCCCAATCGATTCTCGGCGCTAAACGGTTCGAGGTCCGCCGTTTTTTCCTTGTACATACAAGCTCCGTATCGCCGTATATAGGCCTGCATTTGCATGACGTAGCATAACGATTCTTGTCGTTCCACAGCTCTGCTTGATAACCATTGTTCTTGCTCCTCGATCGCTGCTCGTAGAAAAAAAAAGAAAAAGAAAGAAGCGAACTGTGTAAGGACTAGAACTATACGCAAGAGCGATAACGGGGTTCTCTTTCACTATCTCGCTGCCGGTTGGCCGCCTGGTTATTAGTCTGTGCTGATTGACTTCGCTGCAAGCACCACCGGTGTATACATTCACTCCCGTTATAAATATCACCGCGGAGAATAGAAATCGCGGCGTTCCGGTTTCTCGTGCTTGTCGCAATTTGGCGTTACGGTTAAGCTCGAGCGTGTCTGCTTGACGCGACCACCCGCTTCGCGACATCGATTGTTTTCGAAAGATCGCCGCTCCACAATGTCCGCGGCCCGTTTTGACCCCGTTTTTCCCTTCTCTCTCTCTTCCTTTATTTCGCCAGTACAAATCGTTCGGAGTCTTCAAAACAGACAAAAAAAAAAGAAAAAGAAAAAAAAAGAAACTTTCCGTGGCTTATTTAGCTCTACCACGTCCTTAGTCTGCGGATATTAAAAAAAATCAGCTGCTTTTGAAGACCGAAGTTACAAAGTACTAAGCTTAAGCTGGTTTAAAGTACCCTATAGTACCCCGCTTAAAGTACCCTGCCGGCTGCGTGCCCTATAGGGTATACGCAACTGGCAACTATCGGAGCACTTTTCGCAGTGAAAATTGTACATTTTTTTTTCGACACGATGCAACATATATATACCCCAAGATCTGTTTATCAATCACTGCACCCCTGGAGGTGCAGATTTTGAGAAGAAAAAAAAACGAGAAAGTTCCGTAGGACAATTACAGCGAGCCCGCCAAACGCAGTGCCACACAAGAGCGCGAGGAACAAAAAAATAATAATAAAGAGCGCCCAGACAAAGCCCGAAGTCCACTAGGAGACGGCGAGACCAACAAAACACGTCGAAATTGATCGCCGAGCGTGAAGCGAAGGATATAGGCATGAATAAATAAAATAACGTGACCCGTTTCCGACCTCTCGAGCCGAACCCATCGATATATAATATTCCGAGACATTGAAAGGCGCCTAAACAGGCCAGCTTGAGCGACGGTGCTCGCGGAAGCGTCAATCTCCTGTATATCGGGACCTTTGGACCACGCGCAGAGGAAAAAAAGGGCAAATCTCGCGCGGCCGCGACCACCGGCGAACGCGGCCGCGCCGTTTTGCACAAGCAGGTGGAACCACAACATGAATAATTCAGTGGCTCGGGCAACCGAAAAGGTGGAGACCGGAAGCAAGAAAGAAAGAGTGAACGAAAGAAAGAAAGAAAAAGTAAGAAAGAAAGGGAGAATGAAAGAACGAAATATTACGAAGAAAGCAAGATAGAAAGAAGCAAATAGAGAAAGATAGGCAAGCAAGAAAGGATTAAGGAAAAAAGAAAGAAAAGATGAATGAACTAAAAGAATGAAAGCAAGAACGAAAGAAAGAAAGTATACATATTTTGGGGTTTTTGTTGCCAAACCATGATCTGATTATGAGGCACGCCGTGTACTGACGGACTCCAGATTAATTTTTACCAGCTGGGGTTCTTTTGACGTGCACCCAATGCACGGTACACGGACGTTTTTTTTTTTTTTTTCCACCCCCCATCGAAATGCGGCCGCCGCAGCAGGGATTCGATCCCGCGCCCTCGGACTTAGTATAGCGCAACGGCATAGCCACTACGCCACCACGGCGGCTGAGAAAGAAAGTACGAGTAAGAAAAACGCGGGTCGCGGACGCCGATGTTATACGAGAGCCGGGGAGCGTGGCTACACGCGAGCGCGTTATGTGCGTCGCGCTATACTTGTGCGGGGAAGCCGCGCGAGGCACGCGAACGCCACAAACGAAGTGGCAAGGCGCGCACGCACATGATGACACGCGCCATTTAGCGCCAGACAGATGTCCCGGCGTTTGTACCGCTCGCGCTGTTGGGCCGACGAAAGCCTCGCGTCGAGAGATTTCCGCGCGAGCGGTGGAGATGCGGTGAGGAGCATGCCGAGATCTGTGCTTGAAATATATTATACGCTGGCGTTCTAAAGGATCAGTGACACGAGAAGGGGACTCGAGTTTACTTCGTTAACTACCGAAGAAGCCGACAGTCACTGCGAACAACGAGGGAGAGTTACTTGTATGTAAACGTAGGGAGGTTGGCTGGTCTAATAGAATCCCGCAGCACAATAGTCTATTGTACTTCACGATCAAGGCGACTATTTATGAAGAAATAATTCGGCTGTATAGAAGAAAATAAAATGTGATTAACAAAGCAACACAATGTCAACATATATATTAGGGATCAGTTAGAAGAATACGAATGATATACACTGTGTGCACTGTGTACACATAGTAGGCAGATTGTACACACCAATCTACAGCCAGTGAGTTAATAAATAGGCCTTTCTAAGGCATAAATATGCTGTTCAAAGTCACAAATCAAAATTCACTTGACAACCAGCACGCGTGCACTGCGTAAACGAACTTGCTGCAGTGTCGCCGGTTTTATTGCGATAACAATGGAATGGGCACTGCAGGCGAATTTTCGCCATCGCCGTCGCAGTGGTGTTCCGGATGAATAAATGTGTCTATATATATATATATATATATATATATATATATCCGGCAACATTGATACCTTCAAGTAGCTTATGTGGGTTTATTGACCAGTTGCCATCACCCAAAAAGATAACGTGCTCGTGACGCCTACGGCAGAAAGGATGTTCCACATCCGCCCCTAGGTTTGTGAGTGGTGGCCCTGGCTAACACTCCCAGGGTTAGTTCTAGTTGTAAAACATAAATACCCCAGAAAGTGGATGGGAAAACGGCTCCGCAGTAGCTCAATTGTGAGAGCATCGCACGCGTAATGCGAAGACGTGGGTTCGTTCCCCACCTGCGGACAGTAGTTTTTTCATCCCGTTTTCATTTCCATTAATTTATCATTTCTTTAATTCCATTAGTAAGTACAAGTAATTTCCCCTATGTTGTCCTTGGTGTCATTGTTTGTTAGCTTCTTATGATATATATGTATGTATGTATGGAAAGATGGAAGGATGGATGTATGTATCTATGGGAGGATGGATGGAAGGATGGATGGATAGATTCAAGCACAGGTCATCTAATTAAAAAGCCCGGTACTCTAACCATTAAATCCCGGACGCCTGACTCAGCAGGCGCAATAGAAGTGCCAAGAATTTTCCGCGTGCAGGAGACGCTTCGTAGCTACCAGGTCGCTGTTCTTCCTACCCAGAAGGATTTGCTTTGCGTGCTTTCTAGCGCCAATGTTTCGTTCTCTCCTATAGACTGAACATCAATAGAGCAGTCATCATTGTTGTTGCCCATCAAACATTTGCCTCATACCAACTATGGGTTATTGATCATGAAATGGGTGAATCATTCCAAGTTATAACCACAAATAACGCTTCGGGACTGCTATACAGTAAGTTCTGCTGAAAGGTGAAATTACATGTTAAGGTGAGAGCAATAATGGCATAATCATTGCAGAACTATAATAACTTGAACGCAACAATTACACAAGCGAGCCGGTTCGCAAGACATGCGTATTTCACAGCATTACGTAGCACGTCATGTGACCAGGGATATCCGCCCGGAAAAATGCGTCGCAAAATAAATTGGAGTTCCTCGCAATTTTGCTCACGAATGCGTACACGAGTTTTTCCAGGACGAGATAACGTGGACAGCAGGACACCGTGGACGAGATAACGTGGAAACATGGCTCTCGATAAGCTTAGCATGAAATCGACACAATGTGAAGGGCGTCAAAGCGAAGTACAAGAATTAACACGACGTCCCATGCTAATTCCGTTTCCCTTCATTAGCACGAGCACAATGGAAAACGCCGATTGAAGAATTATTGGATTCAGTCATATCTTTTGGCATCGTGCGTGTGATGAAACACTATCGCTATGCCAACCGTAGATATGAGCCACTGCCTCCGCACCAATCTCGCGAAGCAGCATTCGTCTACAAAAAGTGTCATCCGACTGATTGCAGCGGATTGCGACAGCGCAACCTATTTCGGTGTCACAGAAAAGCAAACTTCGCTGTTGAAGAAATATTTGTCCTTTTTCGGGGATCGAACCAAGGACCGATGTCTTTCGAGGGCAGTCGCTCTGTCATTTGAGTCAATCGCAAACCTAGCAAATGGTCCAGTGTGAGGCCCAATAATTCAAGAAATATAAGAGATAAAAAGCAAATCAATTATGAGATTAATTTATGCGAATCAAAGTCTGCAAGTTGAGAAAGTGGTTTTTGTACGGAGATACTTTCTCAATTAGTGCGTACGTGTTCGAGGTCATTAGGTCCAGTCAAAGAGAACAGAATTAAATGACAGCTCAATATTTCCCCGCCATAGTGCCACGATTAGAACAATCGGCTAAAATAAGTACATCAACACATAAACGCCGCGAGACGGGAACAGGGAAAAAGGATACAAGGAAGCGGTTATGTGTATACCATTTCGATGTGTCGTCCTTATGCGGCACTTACTCCTGATCAAGATAGTACCGCCGAATTTTACATGACCACGAGCCTGTGCCACCTTGCTGAGAGCAGGGCTGGACAGCATCAAAGATGCGTGTATCTAGACGCTATCTCGCAAAGCAGCACTCGTCTACAAAAAGTGTCATCCACCTGATTGCAGCGGATTGCGACAGCGCAACCTATTTCAGTGTCACGGAATAGCAAACTTCGCTGTTGAAGAAATATTTGTCCTTTTTTCGGCGATCGAACCAAGGACCGATGTCCGATACTCTTTGTGTATCTTCTATCTGTATCATGACAATGTCGGCAAGACGTGTACCAGCATCTCTATTTCGATCCGCCGAAGTGTGAAGTGTCGTGTATCTCAAAATACATGACACATGTTTAGCAAGATACACGAAAACACCCAGGATCAGCGAGGCAGGCAATTGGCGGCAGGTAAAATTTATTCTAAGAGACACCACTTTTATGCTGGCAAATTGTGAATGCGATAAGCCTTCTATCTATCTATCTATCTATCTATCTATCTATCTATCTATCTATCTATCTATCTATCTATCTATCTATCTATCTATCTATCTATCTATCTATCTATCTATCTATCTATCTATCTATCTATCTATCTATCTATCTATCTATCTATCTATCTATCTATCTATCTATCTATCTATCTATCTATCTATCTATCTATCTATCTATCTATGGCGCTCTTCATGAACCTTTTTCATGTCAGCTTGGGTCACCGGTTATGTGCCACTGGATATGTGTCGCTCTTGAATGACAAAAAAAAAATATTTTAAAATTTATCCGGTGCTGGGTAAAATAGAAACCGTGTCATATGTATTTAGAAAATCTTTTCTGACACGTATTCAGACACGCGTCACGTGCGGCCTTCGAGCCGGCACCGCTACAATGCGCAGCGCGTCTCCACAGGAAAGAATGGAGGACACATTGGGGATTCAGACGTATGTGCTGATTACAACGGTTTCCTAGTTCTGGATCTGTGCAAGGAGCATGACCTTGCAGTAGTTAACAGGGAGAAGAAGTGTCATGTAAAGATAACGGGGCAATGGCGGAAATAGACATGTAGTCATGCATCGACTACGCCTTCCTCTCGGAAACGGTTTACGAACGATGACATTGAATGACGATTGATGAACAAGGAAAATATATACTGAGGAATGATGATAAGCCTATAATCTTAAACTTTGGGAGAGATACCGATGCAAGACAGGAAGCGACAGCAGCAGCGGTATACTTAAAAGCGAATGTAAAGCAAATAGCAGATATCGCAAAAAGCACACAGAAGAAAATATAGGAATTTACTACTACAGTCAGGGATCACAAGACACATGGTAGACCGCCATGCAGCACGAGATAAGACAAACACAGCGACAAAAATTGTTGGGGACACATCGACCGCACGGTGGGCGTGCGTTTTTCAAAGTAACGTTATCTGCTGTTACATTATCTACCGTTTCTTCGACTGGCGGGTACAAAGTGAAATCAAGATGCGCGTTTTGCAAGGCCATAATGAGCGGCGCGTACTGCTGTACCTCGAGCTTTAACATTCACTTATCGTTACGCGTACTTTGAACATTGGTACACACAGGCTATGGCTTCGTAATGATGATGATAATGAAGATATGAGCGTCTTAGTTGAAACGGTGCGGGGAAATATGTCACCAAGTTCGTCCTTTCAAATTTATGGTATTTCTATATCTTTAAGTACCTCGACATTGTACACAACATTTATGGTGGTTTGCTGACGCACAGAAAAGTATACATAGCGCGATGTGCTGTTTATAAACACTGTTATGTCTGTAGAACGCGCTCAGCCTTTTTCGTGCGCAATGTGCAGATTACGCACTGAAGCTTAATATGGGACAATTACGAACACGTGGAAATTAACACGCAGTAAAATAAAGCACTGACTCATTTTCTGATTGCACCATAAAGTCGTGCATTTAACTCAATGTAAAAGCGGCATGGATATATCGTTGATTAAGTAGCCTACCTGCGTTGGTCTGATGCAACCCCACTCAGCACCCCAGACTTCTGCGAAATGACAGCATGTTGATTGGGTAGAATGCCGAAACAAATTTTTCGTGTTAGCAGAGAAAATCTGGCATCAAAGAGGTCCGCTGGCGGGCGAGAAGACATTTCCGAGCAAACAACTGCGCAACGGCACTATGGTCAAGCTATTATGAGGAATTGACTGATGTATCGAAGTACATTAAGATACAAACGACAAGTATCGTATCGGATACAGCTGATTTGTCAATATCTTGTATGTGTATCTCAAATACTCATCAACTCAGTATCTTGTATCTGATTCATGATAAATTTGGAAAGTATTTTTGGCCGGCCCTGGCTGACGTCACAGAGTCACTCTGTAAACGTTGGGCAACTATTTTTTTGCACACTAGTTCAGTTCAGAGAGCGGTTTGGTTTCGCTGTTATACAAGGTTGCATAGTGGAGCAGCCACACTTCGAAATGAAATCCGTGTTAGCTAAAAACCGGCAGAAAGGCTTCTGGAAGAAGAAGAAGGAACGAGTGGAGAAGGAAAGGCAGGGAGGTTAACCAGTTCAGCACAACCGATGCTTCTGGAAGCGCTCAGGACCAACGTATTAGCTGGCGTCACTTGCTCACTGCGATGCCTGCTAGGTGTGTTCCAGTGAGGGGACACATATCGGTTCTTTATGGAAGTGTACTTTACACACTTACTCGAGAATCATTACTAAAGATTTGAGAAAGTCGACTCTTGCTTTCCACGTTGTTTGTTTGTTTGTTTGTTTGTTTGTTTTTGTCGTGTTTAACCCGTTTTTTAAACGTACTTCCTCTCTTTACAACTCTTCCGACGTCGGAAGGGAATGGGATGTGGGTTGCCAGAGTGGAAGTACCTATAGGTGGTTGGAAGGTGATGCAGGAATTTGGCTCCTCTACACTTGCCCTGATGATAATGGCGCTAACTTCTCCATTCGAAATATTACAAGGATCTCCACACGGAAATCGGGATTTTGGATCCAACTTAGGCAGGGCAGCCTCGTCACCTCCATGGTTGTTGGAGAACATTCCCCCCATCCCAGTGGGTATGTCGTTTGATTCTCCAACGGAATTGCTCGCCAGCGTCGTTGTTGTTTTTCGAAGCCCACTCTTCAGTGGCATAAGTTCATGTACTTTCGCCGCTGATAAACACAAGGAGCAACCACGAAAAGCAACATCGATACCGATCAAGTCTCCAGTAGCCCACCAGGTTTCACCAGGTTCTCACGCTGTTGTCACGTGCCAACCGCGGAGTGACGGTCCTCCGCCACTCAGATTTGTAATTTTCCTCAATTTATAGCTTATAAAAACTTCTCGCGACGAGTGACCAATTCGTTATTACGGAAGCTTAATGTCTCGATCTAGCTCGAATTACTATTTTCCTTTACTGTCCCTTTAGGCAAGGAGCCCGATGACCTACACTTGAAACACGTCCACGATTTTCGTTGCATACTCTCTCTCTCTCTCTCTCTCTCTCTCCAATTTTAAATGATTCACATGAGGCACCTTCCCCCGGAGCGCCAAGCCTGCGTATGGCTTTTATTTTACGAAAGCGCGACGTTTACGTTGTTCACAGTTCAATTAACATATAACTCTGTCGGATATTTCCTGCAACTTCGCTCTGTGGTTCAAGGCGCGTGCAACTAACTCAAACACGCAAGAATGCTCGTACGCGTTGCGCATATGGGCATCGCACGCGGGCAGTCTTTGACACAAAACGTTTGCTGTTAATTTTGTCCCACGTTGGGGAGTTGTACCGGCGATAACGAAGAGAGATAAGTAATCCACCAGATGACTCTCTGACACAAACGGTACCACTGCTAGAACAACAAAATAACGATAAGGATTGGAGCTCCGCGTCTGACATGTAAATCGTGTCATAGCATTCCGGTGTTTTCTGCTGCCCGACCTAGTAAAGCCGTCTCCATATTCCGGCAAGCAATTAACTTGCGCACCCGGAACTTGTTCAACGCGTTTTTTGTTTGTTTTTGTTTTCTTTTCAAAGAAGTTCTCTATGTTTGCGTTTGTGTCTGTCTGTGCACGTGTGTGCGCGTGTCGGATTGCGAGTACTTGCGTTCGTGTGTGCGCTTGTGCGAAGCCCCTATGGTTTGTGCACGCAAATAAAGAAAACGAGACACGTTTGTAATTAAGGCTGCGTTCACCTCTGACATTTCAAGACTGCACAGGCGCTCCTAGCAACGACAACGAGTAGTTATCGGACTCTCTTTTCAGCGAGACTCCAATTAGAGGGCCACCTTGCTGATTTGGCGCGCTATCCCCCCACGCTACCAGAAAGTCACCTTTGCGCGGACACAGATTAGAGAAGAGAAAGTAAAAGCAACGTAAACGCCTTGAAACAGCTTTCATTGCTCTGTCAAACAGGAAATAAGCTTAAATGTTTCTTCAGCTAATGTAAACGGCGAGATCTTTAAAGAGGCAAGGTCATTTCGTTGTACAGTAATTTGTCAACCTGGCGCTGCAGCATGACGTCCATCACGCACGCACGTAGAAAAAAAGAGAAGGATAGTGGGAAAAAAAGACAAGAAAAGAAAAACGTGTCGCGTGTACTTAGTGCTCACTGTATATACAAAACTACTTAACGTTCTATTTGTTTTCATTCGTTAAAGAGCAGTGAATGTTTCTCAACGTAAACTACCAAGAGTGGAGAGGTGGAGGAAGATGTGAGGGGGAAGTTGAGGCGATATTTATTTTGAAGCTTATTGTTCTCAATCAATACGGTGGCGCCCATGAGCTGCACCTAAAATGGCTTTGGAGAAAGTACCAATCATGTGGCCGAAACTTTCTCCGGTATTTTTTTTCTTCGTTCCTACCTTACGCATTTCTCAGCTGTGAAATTCTGCCGAAAAACACTGCAAAACTGACGCGAATTGAGTAGCTAAGCATAACTCTCTGTGCAACTGTATATCTAACGAGCAAATAAAATTTAAAAAAGAATAAAAGAGAGATTTCAAAAACACGCTGCAAGATACGATTTTAAGACCTACGACATTCGGTCGTCAGAACTCTGACGATCAAACACCGCAAGTCTTATAATCGTATCATGCACCCTTATCTTTTAAACTCTTTTTTATTTAAACAGATCGAGTAACGTTGCTGGGACAACATATAGACATATATCGTGCCTCGTACCAATGCTTATGCGTCAAAAATCTCTAGAGAGTGGCAACTCAGTGTTCTTCCCGTCGGGGACCTTGAAACGATGGGCACGCCACAGGGGGGACCGTTACGCGTTTTCAAGTGTCAGCTTTCGTCACGCATTTTTCTCGAAACTATATAGGATCTCGTATTAGCGTCCCGTGTTCACCGCACCCGGGGTCTACAGAAAAAAAAGCTCAATATGTTCGCAGCCTGGAATCCAGGTTTTCGGTCGGAACTTCTATACACCACAAATGTCATTGCACTGTTGCACTGGCTGCAGGGCACAGAACACAGGGGAATTCAGCTTTTCCTTCGCAAAAGCCGAGCATCGCGTTAGCTTTCGTCACCGTCTGAACGTTGCATCAAGAGACAAATTAAAGAAAAGGGGGAAAAAAAGAAAAAAAAAAAGACATAGCAAAAGGAAACATCTAAAGCCCTTGAAACGAAAAGGCTGATCGTTACCGTATGGGTCCGGTTTGGGGGACAATTATCGCTCGAAAAAAGGGCTATCCCTCCCCTCCAAGTTCCCTCCACCCCCAGTTCCCCTCTCCAGCATTACCCCAGCACTCTCTCCTCTCTTTTTCTCACCATATCTCGCGTGTCAAGAACGCGACAACGCGGAGGTAAAAAAAAAAAAAAAAAAAAAAAACTTATAAACTTTTTCACGTCGAGAACAGCGGTTCCAACGGCAAGGGGCGTCCCGGCGGCATTGGAATTCCACGTGACCGCACTGACAATGGCACCACGAACAGCGAACCGGGCGACTATGTGAAGGTCAACCCCCGGCGCTGCAGCGCCTTCGGCTACAGCCACGAAGGCGAGTTCAAACAGCTCGAGCGCGCTCCATTGTTTTTTTGATTAGCCGAGGCGAAGCGGGCAAGCGGAGCAGTGTCAAGGCCGCCTACGTTCTCCGTTACACTCGGCGGCGTCACGTGTCACGCTCGGGGAAGTGCACTTTGTTGCGCTTTTCGCTGTTGCCTTCGAACTGAGCAATGAAGCGTGGACGTACACACTGTGCGCGGAGAACGACGCACGGTGTACGGTTGCTACGATATCGCATGCGCCTCGTATACTTTACAGTTTTAACGTTCACCATCTCCTGGTGAGCGGGAGAGTATTCGAACGTTCCGCATAGCGAACCGAATATTCTGCCAATTGGCTGTGATGTTCGAATCGAATAAATGATATTCGGAATTACGGACAGGTTTATTATTTCTCGTGGGTTTGAAGTATCAACATTCATACATGACGACGGCCGACAAGCGGCAATGAATTAAATAGGCACCAACTCCCTGCTCAATCCCAAATTCGCAGAGCAGCAACTAAGAGCGAGGCTGTGTAATTTAGAACAAAAGTGTTCGAGAGATCTTCAATCTGTTTGGAAACGGCAGCGTACTAGAAAAATATTTTACAACTGATCGATGCGTATGCGATTTGGTGTCCTCGGCATATTCGACTCGTTTTCATACGGTGTGGTCACTATTCGATTTGTATTCGTCTTGGTGTCTAGGATAGGCTGTCCGTATCCGATTCGGTGTTCCTTTATTTCTAACGAGAGAATATCCTGCGGATGCTACCATGTTTATTCTAGGCCAGCGTTGAACGACGGCACGCGCCTTTCAAACTGACTACTCCAGATTCCCATGCAACGTTACTGGATTTTCTACATTTGATGATGATGATCATTATGATTATCTCCATAAATGGGACAAGCATGCTGTGAAGGATATGCCATGGATCGTGTGGAATTACAACCTGAAAAAGATGAATGAAAATACGAACGTAGCCGATCACAAAGCAAAATAAGTCAAATTACGTAATTGTAACACAGTAGTCAGCCTTGCAAAAAAAAAAAAAAAAACAGATAAAAATAAGGAGTGCGGTTAAGGGTACCTCACAGGTGTTGACCTCAATTTTATATGAACTTGTCTTTCTGGTATATGAATTTTATAATTTGAAGAAGGAGAAGTAAATTATGAAAATGTGGTATACCGAATGATTAAAACATAGAAACACTAACAATGTAATTTGTTTTTGTTTCGCAAGGGCAACCACAGATGGCTCGGCAAATGTTCCTATACGTTGTTGTGTTTTAACTGTGCCCCTGCGTCTCCACGCAAGATCAACTTTCGCCTTCCTCCATGTTTCAATTGGAGTTCGGGGCAAGTATGGCTAACACGAAACATTAACAGTTTTAACACGTTTCAATCTATGTAGCCTAGTATTGATTTGAGTGGAGCTTGCGTATGATGATGCGCCAGCTCATTTAGCCCCAACGTTAAAACTACATCAAAATGCTTCTCTTCAGGCAACTTTGGGGAGTAATAGAATGTGGGCGCTGATTTTAGGACAACGTGAAGGGTGACACTGTTTATAAAAAAAAGCGTTTACCTTGCAATAACCACATATTAACAAACATAGCGAATCAACATCAACAATTATCGCCGCAACATCGACAAGTATCAGTAACACCGTACCGGTCCACAACAGGAGGAGCTTGGCAATTACGTTAACGAACGCGGCTGACCACGACGACCAATCACTAACATTTCTTACGAACGAAGTGCTTTGCGAATTTCATGGGAGGTTTCGCAGTCGTAGTCAATATCCTATAAGCTAGACAAACGCTTTGTAAAACGGAAAGTTTAGAGGATGTATTTTTTTTTTCAAGGCAATGTTTTCTTTTGCCTACCTTCCCGGGTTTGGCGTGCTACTGCTGGGGTGCTCCGTATCTCGGCGGCTATATTTGTGGATATATATATATACAAAAAGTTATATGTGCGCCGAACGAAAATACCAGCGAACGGGCTTATATAAAGTGCAAGTATGCGCACCTCTGTTCCGCTTAAGAACAAATACATTCCCACATAATACCTGAACATATAGCTGTCGGTTCACAAGTACCTTCTAAAGCAAATCTATACCTGTTAATGTAATGGTTAATTATATTGTGACACCGCACCGAAAACGGGAGACGAGGACACGTTTACAATAACACCCTGTTTAAGAGATCAAACGTAGAGTCACACGTCTTCTTCGTCCTCGGATATTCCACACTACGAGACGCAGTTCGCTAAGACTCTCGTCTACATAGAACAGGCGTGCCATGATAATAACTAATTGATTCCTTTACTCGACATTCTTTCACTTATAGCCATTCGGTGTGTGCCACTGGGTGCGTACCTGTTTTTGACCCATCCCCCAGAATGGGTATTTGCCAGTGTGACACAAGAAATACAGAATCGTCAAGTGTTGCTTGACACGTGCCTTACTTTTCTGTACATACTGCATATGTCATCACAATTCTTCCCTGGACAAGCATCGTGCATCGCATTGGTCCTCCTGACAACGTTGGGTATAGACGTTGCATTCGCCCGAGTTAGAGTTTGTATTTCGGCATATAGCTAGTGGGCGACGTAGAGCAGAAATGTAGAAATTGGATGATAATAAGGTCGTGACTTTGGTGTCGGATAAACATAAACATTCCGTGACATTACACGTTGCATATGTACAAAGTAAACAAAATTGTACGCATCGCCGTTAGGCTGTAAAACAATTAATCGCTTTACTTAACTTCGCTTCACATAGATTCCAATATGCGTTCGATCTGCATATTTCTTTCGTTGAAATTTGATCTACCTGAAAAGCGCGAATGCAGTGTCCCATAATCACGGTGTCACGATAATCCTGCAATACAACTCTCCTGCCCAACAACTATGGTGTCACATAACCCGCCACTCGAGTACAGTGATCATGACTTTGCTCTGCTGAGGAGCACGAGGACCGGGTTTCGATCCATGCCGCGGCAGCCGCATTCATATAGGGGCGAAATGCAAAAAAAAAAAGGAAAAAAAAAAACAAAAACAAAAACAAACTCTCGTGTATACCGTGCTTTGCGTGCGCGTTAAAGAATGCCAGATGGTCAAAGCTTAATCCGGAGCCCTTCACTAATACGGCGCGCCTCATAACTCGCAGTGCAGTTTCGCGAAGTTAAACCACAAAATTCCGGATTTCGATGGTGTTACATTCGAAGGGTTTACAGCGCGCACCGTTTCTATGACGTCACAGAGAGGCGCATGACCGGGCGCTCAGCCTGCACGGAACGCCAAGCGCGGCAGAAGACCCGGAGGCATGCTCATTGCCTGCAGCGGCGGCGGCTTCGTCGTTCGGCGGCCCTTTTATTTTTAGCCCGTTTGCCTACGCACAGCTAAATCGGACACCGCCGTCGAGTCTCGGTTCGCCCCCTATCGTCGCCGCCCATCGAGCAGTGGTCGCACGCGAGGAGGGTGTCAGCTTCGCGAGCGATGGAACGAGGCGCTTCCTGACTCTCTCAAGGTCGTCCCCTCTTTGGCTCTCGACGCGTTCCTTCTAGAAGACGCCGCACTGTCTTCAGTAGGCCAGAGGATTGTGGCTGAATTGCTGCGCACAGCCTTGAACATATTATGATTATATGATTTGAAAACATATAGACATTTCACAGGAAAGGGAAAGCGAGGAGCAAGGCTGGCAACTGCCACCGGAAGGGCCACAACGCCTGTCTACTCTTCAGAAAGGAGGAGACAGAAACATAGAAATGGAAGATAGCAAGAAGTGGAGGAAACAGGAAAAAAAAAAAAGAGTAAGCGGACAAATTTCAAAGAATAAAGTAGAACACACAGTGCAGGTCACACACAGTAGGGCCGGTCACTGCAGGTCACGCCACTAAAAAAAAAAAAAAAGCGCTAAATAGAAGAAGTAGTCTCTGAGTGACAAACGTGAACCTAAGATTGTCAATTCTAGAAAAGTAAGGAGAGCGCGATGAACCTGATCGCGTCGAGACGCCACAACCACTGGGGTACAAGCGTTCGTCTAGTGTCGTACACCGCAGGCCAATGAGATGATAGTCCCTCACTATAGCGCCATGTGCCTCAAACATATTGACAAATGAAGTCATGCGAAAGTAGGCAAGACACGTCAATTTTGCCCTGCACACTGTCGATTAATTAATTAAATTGTGGCGTCTTACGTGTAAAACCACGATCTGATAATGAGGCACGACGTAGCATGGCACGCCAGATTAATTTTGAACATCTTGTGTTCCTTCGTGCGTCCCTAAATCTAAGTATGCGAGCATCTTTGCACTTCAACAACATAAAAATGCCACGCCCGGGGTCGAACCGGTGACCTGGAGCTCAGCCGCACGGCGCCATAGCCAGTACGCTATAGCGGCTCAATGCACAGTCATACTTCTTATACCATGTACTCATTGTGTAGGTTATTCCACTATACCACTAGGCGTCGCTTTCACGCGCAAATATTTGCACATCATTGGACGGACAGACTCCCCGGAATGTTCAGTGTGTGGTGTTATAGACTATAGACCATGTGCTCGTGTTGTGCCCTGAGTATGCACGCGAAAGACTCACACTGGCAGCCACCTTGAGGCATTTATATATAATAGACCACTGTCGGGGGACCTCTTGCTAGGCGCAGGGCCACAGAGTTGTCAGACAACAGAGGCAATGCGTGCTTTTTCACGCTTCTTAGGCGACACGGGCCTGGACTCACGCTTGTGATAATCATCTGTGCAATGTGTCCTTTACCCTAGTTCCTCCCATTATCATCCCCCATTGTGACCCTCTTTCTTCCCCTCCTCCCCTTCCCTTACGTAGAGTAGCAGGCCAGATGCTCCATATTCCAGCCGACCTCTCTACTTTTTCACATCAATAAACTACGTCTTCTTCCACTATACCAGGCGACTTTCTTTTAGTGGAAACAGACTTATCAAAAATCATCTAAGGTTAATGCTGCAGTGATGACAAGTGGTAACTAGAACATCGAAGTAATTAAATTAGCCACGAAATTTCAGGAAGTGTTTCTCGAAATGGTGCTCAGCACTTATTTTATGCTAAACGAATAGGGCTTCGTTACCGCACGGCTTCAATATCGCAATAGGGGTACGTGCCCTAAAGTGAACATTTACAAAGTTCGCTATTCGTACTTCGATATATAGCTGTCATGTAACTTCAATTTTTTCTTGCAATAGTGATGTCCTCCCGTTGAAACCATCCAGCTGATGTGACGTAATTGCGCTATCCGCTTATTCTTCTTTCTTCGGTTTTACGTGCCAAAACCAGTTCTGATTATGAGGCACGCTGTAGTGGAGGGCTCAGGATTAATTTTGACCACCTGGGGTTCTTTAACGTGCACTACAACGCAAGCACATGGGCGTTTTTGCATTTCGCCTCCATAGAAATGCGGCCGCCGGGGCCGGGATTCGATCCCACGAGGTCGCGGGATCAAATCCTGGCCCCGGCGGCCGCATTTCTATGGAGGCGAAATGCAAAAACGCCCATGTGCTTGCGTTGTAGTGCACGTTAAAGAACCCCAGGTGGTCAAAATTAATCCGGACAGGAGACGCCTTTGCTTGCCCAAGTGCGATGCACGTAAAAGCCGCCATGAGCGACCGAGAGCAGGCTCTAACTATTAAGTCTGCTTAGCGTATACGGCTTGACAACTCCGAACGTCGTCACGTTGTGGCCTTCAACTCTGGTTAGAGAAAAAAAAAAAAAAACAGCCGTCACTTTTGAATAACGACGCCATGTGGGATTTTAGGGATGCATGCCAAGCTGAGCCCCTCGCAAGGACGCGCGCAGAAGTGGTGATGCCGAGATAAGCCGTCCTCGTGCTGAGGAAAGACATTGCGGGCCAAAAACAAAGGCGCGGAAAAAGTGAGGTCATTCGCGGCTCTCAGGTCGCACGTCGCTAATGGGTTCTGCATTCCGAGAGGCTGTGTGTAAGTCCCTGCGTTGTAGTCCCTTGATTTACGTTACTATATAGCGCAAAATTAAACGGGGCGCAAGGAAAAGAGAGTGTTTGTGGTTTCTGCATCTTCTCTTTGTCTGTGATTTGATTTTTGCGTTCGTAACACGAATGAAGAATATATCCACGAACTAGTCCATAAAAGCCTTACGCGGGGTTGTAGGCCCATGCTCATTGAACGGACGTTTTTTGCTCTCATAAGTACATTCTGTGCGTCTCGAATAGTGCTAAATAGTAGTGGGAAATCGATGGAACTGATGAGCATGCGCGTTAGCTAACCACGAATTGCTGCATCAGTACTATCAGGAGGTCGTCTAATAAGTCCAAATATTGACCAGAGTGGCAAGATGGGCTTGTTGGTTCATCATGAAGGCTGTACTCACCCTGCTCCCCGCGAGCAATGTGGCTCACGTGGTCGGTGACGTACATCCATGACACTATATTGTTCAGCGTGGTCAAGGCAATAAACTTCATTGTTGTGAGTAGCGCATGTGTGTCCGTACGTCTCCTTCTTTGTCCTCGTCCTTACTAAGCGCTGAAATACAGCCTCCAAATATTGATCGCTGGGCAGTAACTCTTGATCCACACCTTTCTAGATGAGTACAAGGGCATAGGAAACGTGAGAACCGCATAGAGATAGAAAGAGAAGAATTAATCTAAATGATGGCTCAAGGCACACTTGGGGAACCATATAATTTGACCTGTATGTCTGTGGTAGCTATATACCACGGCCTCCAAGATCGGGAGACCTGCAGTATCATGGCCCCCGAATTTCGGAGGCCATGATTCAACCTACGGTTAGCCACAGTAAAGGCGGACGGTGCACGATACCCAATGCACGATACGGGAGCGTTCTCGACGAACGAACACCGAAGGGGGGACAGACATCAGCGCTCGTGTTTGTCTCTTTTGGTCTCCGCCCATGTGTTATACACACAAGTGCGCTGCCTTTGGAAGAATAATGGACAACCAAATAGTCCGCTAATATGTCCTCACGGATTTCACCTCCTGTGACGCCCACTTGCATGCAGTCACAGCTGCAGAACTGTGTTGCCGGCTTCAAGTGACAAGAACAGGGAGAGGGTAATGGACGCTTTGGTTGAACGTTTCGATAGTTACCAGGTCTTCGGAAGGGCAATAACCTGAGGAAGACCTGAGGTATCTAATGTTTTTTTTTTTAACCACCCCTTATGTAATACCCTTACAATGGGGTCTTTAAGGTAATAAAGTGAAGTGAAGTGAAGACCATGGCCCGGTCTTAACGTCACAATCGAAGCTCAACCATTGCATTGCACACACTAGAGCACTGCACGGGCCGATTTTTTCAGCCCGAGCCCAATCAAAACATTTATGGCGAGACCCGGGCCGGGAAATAATCTACGTTACCCGCCCGGCCATGCCCGCCACCCCTTTAGCTTAGGCCCGAGCCCGGCCCGGGCCGCAACACTCCATTTGCTAGTAGATACAGCGTTTGACCGCTGGCGCCACGCTGCGCCGCTCGCGCGTACCGCGTTTCGAGGTGGTTCCGTTCGCCGAGGGCGCTCGAACGCAATCATATGGTTCGCACGAATGCAACCCTTGGAAGCGTGGCTGTATGGCTGAGTGGTTACGGCGCTCGCTACGAGATCATGCGTACGCGGGTTCGAAACCCGCCCTGGCTAGAATTTTTTTTCTTAATATCACGCTTTTCCCTTTTTTTCCCCCTCTCTGTTTGCCAGCGCGGTCGCTTGAACCCCGGTGCCACTGGCGGCAGCCGTGGTACCGGGCGCCGACGCGAAGCGGCGGTCGTTGGGGTGTTGCGGAGCGCAGCGTAGCAACACCCCAAATAAAGAAATACTGCTCCAGTCAGGTAGACTGCTCCCTCCCTGATAGTGAGATTATATTTGGATCATCAAAACAGTGATGCGTTTATAATACCACCGATCCCAACAGCAGGCTAGTCACCACCAGCCCAGCGTTTTCTCCGTCAACGCCTCCTCCGTTCCAACGGCGGCGGCTCGAAACATGGTACGCGCGAGCGGCGCAGCGTGGCGCCAGCGGTCGAGCGCTGTACCTACTAGCAATTGGAAATACGCGCCCGGGCCCAACTCGAAACCGGCCCGAACCCGGCCCGAGACCGAAAAATATATGTTTTTCAGAGTTTAGACGCCTGAGAATAACTCGCTGCACGTTACATGCACACCACCAGAAAGCCCGAGCCCGTGCAGTTCTCTAACACACACACACACACACACACACACTTTCAAATAAGGTAATATATATATATATATATATATATATATATAATATATATACGTTTGTAATATATATATATATATATATATATATATATATATATATATATATATATATATTACAAACGTACTATAAAGCTGTTTCCATCTCTGTTTTTCGTGTTTCCGTTTCTTCAGCTCTGTTTCGGCGCTTAACGTAACACGCGGAACCAAGTTGATAGCTCGTCTCTTCGACCGTGCGGCGCATTTTCTCGAACCATCGCGGCATCCGTCGATCGAACTGGATCGAGCCACGCCGCGCATAAATATATAGAGGTCGGCCGAAGGCCGCTGCACACAATTTGAAAGGCCGTCGACCGCCCGTCCGCCCGCCGCCTGTCACTTGCGCCGCAGCCTTCTTTGTTTGCTTCGCGGCTTTGCTCAATAAACGGATTGTTTGCAAGCTTTCCTTCTGTGCCGCCAACTTCTCGTCGCAATATGCAGATAGAAAAATATAAAAAAATAAAAGATGGCCGCAGAGAAATGCCAGGAAGCTGCGACCGCCGCGGCCTGAATCCCTCTGTTTGTGTCGGTGGATTCGTCTCCAACTGCTATTCTTCTCCCCATCCTCGCCCGAATACTTAATTACACGCGCCACCGAATACGCTTTGCACCGCTTACGAGTATCAAAGCTGATTTCGGCTAAAAGAGACTGCAGGCGTTTATTCTTTGCTCCCTTATTTTGGAGTGCTCTTTCTATGACACCCTGCTCAGACGCTCTCTCTCTCTCTCTCTCTCTCTCTCTATATATATATATATATATATATATATATATATATTACATATAGTGAGCGAGAAGAAGGGAAACAGAGGGGCCCAATTTTTATTAGTCATATATCATGAGAAGCCAACAAACCAAGAGACCCTGGACACCATAGGGGGAAATTATTTGTACTTACTAACTGAATTAAAAAAATGATAAATAAATGGAAATGAAAGTGGACGTAAAAACAACTTGCAGCAGGTGGGGGCGTTAACGATCCCACGTCATTATGCACGCGATGCTCTTTGAGCTACTGCGGCGCCGTTTTCCCATCCACTTTCTGGGGTATTTATATTGAACTATATATAGGTATTTATGTTTAACTACTAGAACTAACCCTGAGAGTGTAAGCCAGCGCCACCCCTCACAATCCTTGGCGGCGGATGTGGAACACCCTTTAATCTTCTGCCGCAGGCGTCACGAGTACGTGATCTTTTTAGGTGAAGGCAACTGGTAAATAAACCTACATATATATATATATATATATATATATATATATATATATATATATATATATATATATATATGAGCACATTGAACCCGACCCCAAATCCGCTGTGCACTGATAAAACGAGCAGAGACAACAACCAATTTCCATATTTGCATTGCCCCATTACCTCGGCGTGCAACTTCAACTGCTACACAAGCGACGACACTGCGCGTTCTCGCAGCCACACTTTTTCACCATTGCGGCGCTTGTCGCTGCGCTGACAACTTCACAATTGCGCTAGTTCGCTTCGTCCGTCGAGCGCCTCCAATTTTTACGTGCGGCACCCGCCGCGCTGGCGTTGTGGCTTTAGGGTTGCGCGGCTGAGCTCGAGAGGGCGCGAGATCGAATCCCCGGCTGCGGCGGCCGCATTTTGATGGAGTGCGAAACTGCAAAAACGCCCGTGTACCGTGCATTGGGTGCACGTTAAATAACCCCCGGTGATGAAAATTAACCTGGAGTCCCCCACCACGGCGTACCTCATAACCATATCATGGTTTGAAAAAAAAAAAAAAAAAAGAAACAATATTTTTACGTGAGGTCACCTCTTTTGGTTCTTGCTTCCAGTACGCCAACTAAATCATCAGCGTACTTTTGTAGAAATCGTAACTGCGATCATCATCCAGTGTTAAATCCGTGGTGCACGCCCACCACAATGTGCTATGAGGCATTTGACGTTTTTTATTTTCTTTTTTTTGAGGGGGGGGGGGGGCAAATGTACGTAATCACTCACATCGCATTCAGTTTTTGGCGATTGAACGTTAGGCGAGCATTCCTTCCGACGGAGTCATGCGGCAGGGCTGTTCAGCGCGCCAACGAATTTGCTAGGTCCAGTATCGGGCGTACGCACACCTTCGTGAAACTATACGCGCTACACATTAGTCGAAACAGGCAAATTGTATGAATTGGTATGAACCCCGTAACAAGCTGTGTTTCCAGCACAACAAATGTTCTATAGCAACAAATGTTCCCGTCAAGCGACTGACAAACGGCTGTCGAAGAAGGAAGAAAAATGGGTGAATCTCAATGAGACCCCCTCTGACCTGTCGGATGACGTAGCAATAGGTAGTTTGAACCTGGCTTTGCAAATGAGATAATTTTTTTTTTCAGTGCGATGGAGACGCGTATAAGGCATAACGCTTGGTATGTATTACAGCGTGTGCAATACAACAATGATATTAACTCTTCTTAAAGTAAGTCCACCAATTCGCGCATATTCCGTGGTCCAAAGAAGAAATCGTATAGTTTCGCGGGTACAAGGGTACAATTGCTTGTGCTTCTTGGCATGTGAAATGACGTTAAAAATAGAAGAAGAAAGCTGCAGTAGCTTGATCGTCGGCCTTAAAATCAGGTGGCCACGGTTTAAACACCAGCTGAAATATTATTTCCTTTGTTATCTGGTAATTCGTGTATTTATGTAATAATTCAGTGGCAGTCGAGTTATTTATAATCGGACGCAGGAGGCAGTGAAGACGCTCCTCGTCAGCCTGACCGCGTCACGGAGCTTGTGGGTGAGGAAAGCAGCTTGCGCATCTATACTGCATGACGCATTCGCATAGCCTGTCCCCTTGAAAGATTTTCTTTGCTTATACGTGTTGGCGCATTGCATGGACAGTGCTTGTTCTCAGGGGGAGTCGTCTAAAGAATTAGCTGCAAATGTTGCGGGGAGATGTTGAACAAATGGTTTGATTTACACTAGGCAGTGCCAGCAAGCGAGGGCACAATGTATCAAAGATGGTGGACCGGGACACACATCATCCTCTTTTTCGTCTGCAACATTGTATAAGCACTTCCTTTTTATGCCTAAGATAAGTGGACCGTAACATTTCTAACAAAACTCTTGCTTTGTGTGCGGCGTACCCTCCATTGGGATTCCGCCCGTTTTTCTCTTCTTTCTCGCGTAATGTCCAAGCCCTTGAATCCTCAAGCGCCATCAGCTTTCAGCATGCCATGCACATAGTAGTACCTGTAGACCAACAATGGCCGCTTTTCTACGCACACCTTGGCCGGCGAACCTGCTCCCCACGAACTACAGGCATACAATTTAGCACGCAACCGCGTGTAATGACGTCGGAGCAATCCTCAGCGGCTCACCTATACTTGTCCGATCGTTTACATATGCGAGGCATGAAAGTACAAAAAAAAAAAAAAAAGACGCTCTCCTTTCGTAAGAGCACCGAGAAGCAGGGCACGTCATCGACATCACGAATGCGACCTCCGTTTCCCTTGAAACGGGAAACCGCAGTGGCGCAGATAAACGCGATGCCGAAGCACGGCTTGGCCCGTGCAACCCGGACGCAAGAGCACACGGCCGGCCTGTTGCACCGACCCGCAGACACGGCGCCGCCAACACTCGCACGCAAGCTCGCGCGAGGGCACGCATACGCACGCACATATGCATGCAGTGTACACACACGAGCGACAACAGCACGCTCTCTTCCCCCTCCCATCTTTTACCCGGCGGAGGAGTCACTCCGTTGTTCGCTTTGAGGACGACGCGGCAGCGTGTTCACCAGTCGTCTCTCTCTTTGGGCGCCGCCGATCAATCATCGACACGCCAGCGAAAACAAACGCTTGCCGCCGTGGCCGGCGGCCCCTCCATCGAAGAGCCGATGTTCTCTCGCCGGTAAAGAAAGTGTGATGGCGCATGCGTCATCATTCAGCCGCGAAGTCATCCGCGCGCGGGACAAGCGAGCGATCGTGGGGATGGCCACATAGCATTTGCCGCGAGCTCGATGCATAATTTATAGGATAAACGGGTTACGCGGGGGGACAAGAGATGAACTGGAAGGGTGATCGCGGAAACACCCCTTCGCCGTGGTTTCGATGCTTCGGGGTTTTTCCTTTTCCTCTCGTCACTGTGTAATCACGCTGGAGAGAACACGCGGATTCGCGCCCGGTCGCCCAACGCAAACCTTCGCGTTGTCTCAAACCTTTAAGGCCCGACCGCACGGGCCTTAAAGTGACGCTGATCGCTCGAACCTGGCTGCGCGTCACGCGTCCACCAGGCCGTGTACGGCGCGTGTCGGGAAACGAGCGGGCAAAGCGAATGTCCGCGCATGCCAGATATATGAGCGTACGCGCCGCCGAAGCGACAAGCTGTGCGCCGACAACACGTGGCCCGGCACGTAAACTTCCGGGCACGGGTGCTGAAACAAGTTGGTTTTGGTTTTGAGGATGCGTACATACAAAATTCATCTGATTCACAATATAGGAAATATTGTAGCGTAGTTAATATCGATAAATGAAATAGCAAAAGTATTATGTTGAAGGTCAGGACAAACTTTGCTCAAACACAAACACTTAACGATTCAGCTGAGGGTGATCTAGCATAGCGCTGTGTTACGCGCAATGAAGCGCGTAGTTCGTGCGCATAGTTCGGGCGCGTACCATGCGCTATACCGACCTTCATTTCGTCCTACGCGTGCGGATTCAGTGCCGTGCAAGCTCACGTGTTCCTACTTTTGGTGACGTAGAAAGAGACCAGTGATGAGGTTCAGCTGCAGGGTTATGCACGTTTTGAGCACGAGGATTTGAGCACGTTTCGTTCAAGTAAGGCTAATGAATATGATACCGCAGGCGCCGGTGGCAGTGTTTCCAGCAAGGACTATATATATATATATATATATATATATATATATATATATATATATATATGGGGACACTAAAGTAAATAATTATGCAGAGATATACACTGGAAAACTATAGGCGCTTCTGTAATAACTAATTCGTCATTCGTAGCGAGAACGGAGCTTTTGTAAGTAAGAAAATGACGAAAATGAAAAATCAGAGCAGCGCCACCTATTTGGGACTATGGAGTGAGGTGACGTCAACACTGGCCGATTCCCAGAGAGCGACCGAGAGGAAGGTCACGTGAAAATGACGTCAACTCGTCCGTTTTGGCACGGGCGTCTTCAAATGCATGGAGGAGTAGCAGAGGCCCTGTCGGCGGCAATTTTCTATCCAACAAAGTAATGTACTGGCACACAGAAAACGATGACAGGCTTCCAGGCGAATCGATCTAAGTGAGAACTTAATATCTTCCTTTAGTGCCGCCGTTAAGCATTAGGTTCGACGTTCCCGAGTCTCCTTGCTCGGAAACCGTTTCAGGGAAACTGGGATGCCACAATCATTAATATGCGTATCCCTCCAGGGAAACAGTTTAGCCTAGCTAAATATTATGGCAAAAGTTTGTTAAAGGAATGGACTGCTTAGGTGAATTACATGAGATTATACCCGCAGAATAGGACAGACGCCAAAACGCAATGTGACGAGCGCTTGTGCGAGTCAGTTTGCGTTTCGTCGTTCGTTGATCGATTTAGCCGCTACAAACCTATGTGTTACGAATTACCAACTATATAGTCCGAACCAACGTTTCACTTCTCCGACACACTGGCGCCAATTTCGTCTTCTTTTTTTTTTCTAAGACAGCCATATGCGCATTTTTGGTCTTCTCGCATCTGAACACTCTGACGATAGACGAAAGTAAGACGACATATTCCAGAAAAGCGCGCTGCCTCCAAAAATGTACGACTCATCGAAACGCATAAAAATCCTTGCGCACTCCCGTCACCCACAGACGGCGCGCCAAGCAGGCAATATTGCAACTATAACAAACACTGCAAAGGTCAATGCGACATCGGTTCCACCTGGTCTCGAGCGAGCGCTGCGCAAAGGAGCCCACGAGAATCGATTTTTTGCCGCGCTCCGAAAGGAGTATCCGCTAAGTGAGTCCACCAACAACCCCCCCCTCCCTCCCTCCCTCCCTCTGAGTCGGCTGGCGGAAAGGTGTTAGGCCGTTCGTTGATCGTGTCCGTGACCCGCTTAAGCGTGAACGCTGCGTGAAGCGCGCGCAGTCGGTCGGTCGGCGAATCTGCAAGGTCGACACGGAGCGCGTCGACCTCTCACGAACGCAGTATAGTAAGCACGAACCTACGGCGAATTATTATAGCCTTTGGTTAAATGAAGGCGACGGCGGGTCACAAGATCGGCATTCGCGAATGATATCCGCGGGAAATTAGTCGAATGTTTTCCTGCACGAAGTTATTGGCGGAAGGAGATCATACATAGAGCGCGTCTATCTTAATTCACACCACGTCGACCTTTCACGAACACACTGAGCACGAAACTGCGACGAATTATAGCCCTTCGTGAAAAATGAAGGCGACAGCAGTCACAAAAGTCGGCATTCGCGAATGACATTCGCGAGAAAATTTATCTAACGCTTTTCGGCACGAAGTTATTTTCGAATGCCTTCTTGAGCGGAAGAGATCATACACGAATTACGAATTGCGTTTTTTGTTTTGTTTTTAACTTCCCCAAACTGCAGCGCAATTGTTTATGAGGGAGGCCGTATAGTGAGAGCTTGAGGATTATTTTGACCGCCTGGGATTTTTTTATAAACGCCTGGGGTTCTTTCTTTGATGTAAACACTTACGCATAAGGAGGCTTGCGTGTTCTGTATTTCTCCTCGAACGTAATGCGGCCGCCGCGACTTGTAATAGAACGTGCGACCTCGTGCTCAGTGGTCGAACGAAGTAGCTCCTGGGGCCGCAGCGGCGGATAAAAAAAAAATGCTTCGGGCATGAAGGCGAGGGAGGCACTGGTATATTGCGTCGAGGATTACGTCGACAGCAGCGATGGCACTCCCTGGGCCCTACTGGCGCAATGCTTTGCCGCCTCTTTAACATGTCATGCCATACGAAGTGAGGTCAGTCGATTGTGTATAAGCCGTAAAAATGAAGCTCTCACTGAGCGAGTACGCACTTTAGCAGCTGATGCGCGCTTTGTCACAATCGCGTGGAGAGAGCATGCAGCGACGGAGAGATGTTCGCAGCCAACTCGCACTCCTGCAGGAGCGAACGACACCACGTGGATCGAGAGCCTGACACTGCGGCCTGCTGAGTCGTGGAGTTTGAAAGTGCACAGTGTATAGCTATAAGATCCTGAGGTATCCGCGAGTGTCAATTCTTTCAGATGGATGTACAATTCTCTCTCTCTCTCTCTCTTTTTTCGCTCTATTGCAGTATATCTGCCGAGGCAATTTCATTACAGGAACTTGTTACAACTAGTCCTAGCTTGACCCATGCATATCACTTTATGGCCGAGAAAACAATTGTGCCTTTGTATAGAAAAGGCTACTGCGGCGCGATAGTGGAAATATTGCGTTCCGCTTTCGTTATGTATAGCCTTTATCGCTAGTCTCGAACGCTGCCTTTATCGCGTAATATATACACACACACATATATATATATATATATATATATATATATATGTGTGTGTGTGTGTGTGTGTGTGTGTGTGTGTGTGTGTGTGTGTGTGTGTGTGTGTGTGTGTGTGTGTGTGTGTGTGTGTGGAAGAATTGTTGGACGCTCTCGCACATTCATCGCTTAGAGTGCAAGCGACGAAATGTGAGCTCTGGTTGGAGAGGTCTGCCTGCACGTGCGGAGAAGACAGCCAATCGTCGTTAATGCGGAAAAGTGGATGAGGAACAAACAGAAAATAACGTGGCTATCCTCTTCTTAAACGAGACGCTTCTCAAGGTCGGACGAGGCATGTTTCCTGAAGGTCGTCTGAGCAGAAGCAACTTCGCCGCGCTACTCGGACTGCGATTTGACGCCGCATGTTGTTTTGTCGCGCCGATCTGTGACCGCAGCTCGCAAACGACACCTTGAACGGCGTCAAGTTTGCTGCTCGCGTTCGCTTTTTCTTTCAAACAAACGGGGAGGAAACCAATGCACGTTTCTGGTAAAAGCTCAAAAAGCGGCAGAAATGTTCCAAAAAAAAAGCACGTGTGTTCTAAATTCGTGTATGATTGCAGGTTACGCCACAGTTCTCGACTACAATCAATCCTGTTTCGTCTTTCTGTGCGTGGATCAAGTTCAGTTCGCGTTAATGGACTATTTATTACTGGACGGAAACGAAATTTGACCATGCGCACCTAAATCTAACTACGCGAGAGTTTTCGCATTGCGCTCCTGTCGGAATGCGACTGCGACGGCTGGGGATTGAACCCACGACCTCGTGTTCTGCAGCAGCACGCCATGGCCACTTAGCAATGGCGGCGGGTAAGAAACAAAAGAAAAGGGAGACAGTTTTGTGCCATCAAATAACGTCAGATATTTTCTCCACCTTTCTTTTGTAATAACCCTAATTTCTGTTTCGCACGGTCGATTTCGTACTACTTTATAGCCAGTTGCGAAACGATTGTCAATAACCAGTAAGCCTGTAAAGCTTCGAAGAAACATATAGTAAAGCGGAGGACCGCGTAGATATGCGCGTCGTGTCTGCTGCCGAACGAAAAACAAAAATAGAAACGTAACCGGCGATGTCGCAAGCTATCTGTAAAGAAACCCAGATAACATACCTGAAATTACGGGGGCGCCGTCCCGCTTTCGATGATCCATATATCCGGAGACGACGCAGTCAGTAAGGAAAAAAAAATATCAAATCCAAAAAAGGAGCACGAACCGTGGCGCACCAGGAAAGCCCTGCCGGCGCGTGTTGACACCCAGACGAGTGCAGCGAAGTAGCGTCACACGTGCTCGTCGAAAGGACTGTCACGCACGCCGCAGAAACTGCGATCTTCCAGAGAGCGACGATCCGGCCGAATGCGAATGTAAACGCCACAGGAGGAGAGAATCCAGAAGTTGGCAACAGGCGGATGGAGCGGAAGGAGCGGTTATCCCAAAAACATCCTCCCTCGCCCCGACGGCGGAGTGAGGCCACTCACAGAAAAAAAAAAAAAAAAGATGCGCGCGCGCACACACGCCCACGCTCAAACACACACACACAGACACGTCAGGATCACTCGGGAGCGGCTTCGAAAGTTTCTTTTGGGGAGGAACTGGCACTAAATCACACGACGCGATGACACTGATGCAGCGCAGAACGCGCGATCACCGGGGAGCATCGTCGTTCGGCTTGCGCTCCCAACAAGAGCGAACCACCACCAACCAACGAACCAACCAACCACCGCGCCGTTTCCGTAAAGGCGTTCTCTTCGCGCGCCGCTGAGTGCGCGCCCCGACGGAAACGCCGCCGCCGAGAGCGACGACGCGCGACCACGTGACGCGTGGCGGTGACGTTGCGCCGTGACGTCAGTCTCCGGCGCGTCGTCGTCGTCGCGGTGAGCGAACGGCAGGTTCGCGCGATTCCGCGACGGCAGCGGCGGCGGCACGCTAGCTACTTTCCGCTGCCTTCCCTTCCCCTCGCGCCAGCGGCCGCCGACCACCGCCGGCACTCGCTCTTGAGTCTTGTTATTTTTATCGGATGATACGCGCGCGCGGGGCGCATTCTGCCTTCTTCGACTGGCGCACTCGACAGGATCGTCGAGTGCGCGCGCCATCTCGTGGCGTCAATTGCCGGGATGCCGGGCGCATAATTGCTCGCGTGCGCGTGCACTGCACGGGACCTCTGAAAAAAAAAAAAAGAAAGAAAACGCTTCGCGGCTGCGTAAACCTGGGCACGCAGTCTAGATTTCAGTATTGAAGCCGCTAGTGGGATGAAAATATTCAGCACACTTGCATGCTGCTGCTCTTTTACAAAACGAAACTGAGCGGAATGTGTGCGGGTCCATGCATTTAGCATAATATAATAAATATATAACAATATTATGGCATATAGAATAAAGCTACTTTGTATAATCAGTAATAATTGAAACGCGAATAGGGAAGAAATGTTAAAACAACGTGTTACGCCTAAACACAAGGGAGTGCATTGTGCAATTCCTCTGAGCTGATTTATAAGCTTGTAGCTTGTAGTAGCCCGTATTGTACGCTTTGGAACCTGAATTAGGCAGGTCCCTCTTACAAACGCCTCCTGGAAACACAAGCATGCGCCTTTCAGTCGTTCTCGACTTATTCGATTATGCTAGTAGTTACATGTGAAGTTTAGCGCACCAGAAGTTAACATACGACTCTTTAGGCAGCCGATTGGCTATGAGAGAGAGAGGGGTCGTTTAATCAAATATCGAGAGGTTTGCTTGGCGACGCGGCCTAGCATGGAAAATGCGATAAGTGATACTCCAAGAAATGCGATGATAAGTGAAATGACAGGCGCAGGACGTGACAGACACATAACACACATGATACACAAAACATAGATAAATTATCTTGTTCTAGAATAAAGTTCAAAGCCCCTGCATACCACGGGGCGCACAGGATGCAGTAGTCCATGGCCCAAGTATGTACATGTCGTATGTGCTTGATCGGTTATGACAGCAGACATCTGCGTCTGCGTGATAATTTCTAATGCGAGAGACAGAAAACATTTATTTCTTCTGATGCTTGGACCGCATTACCGTTCTATATGGACAACAGATGGTAATGAAGATGGCGGCAATGTTCTGCGTGACGTGGCTCTTTGCATACATGAAGGATGTGCACTAGGCGAGGCCAGATCTCCGGCTGAGTGTCCCGTTAAGCTTTCGTTCCACGTGGGCGAGTAAATGTGCCGAAGCTGGGTGGCAGACTCACTAACGCACAATGAATCGATGCGCGTGTTCATTTAGGTTCTCTGCAGCCTTCGCGCAGTTTGTTCGATGTGTGGTGATCCCTATGGAATGCAAAATTACCTTATATTTTTCCAGTAAAGGGAGAGGGAGATTTATTACAATAGAAGAGCTGAGAGATCGACGAGTATACTTCCCTGTGTGCTAGCCAGCTGCTCGTTCATTGGCTAAGGGGGAAAAGCAACAAAGACAGAGTGAAAAATGGCAAGATGATGATGACAAGGAGAGAAAAGTAGGTGCTATGAAGGTGCATAGCAAGTGGGTTAAATCTGCTATGAACGGCCTTTTTTTAAGAAGTTGAAAAAAAGTCAGAGGTTTGTGCCGCAACGGGCCTTGGTCGAAATACACACAAAGGCGGGAAAAGCTATGAGATTGACGTGTGGTACAATGCCCTGCGTGTGCGTATTTATGGGTAAATAAGTAGTTAAAATTTCTCAACTGTGCATTGGGATAGCCTTCTCTATTGTAGCCTACCTTCCCATCAGTGTGTAGTTTATTAACAACAAACCGCGCTGCGTTGACAAATCGAGAAAAAAGAAGAAAGGAGAAAAAAAGTGCCGGAGATCCCAACCCACAAGTTGGAATGTATTCTGTGAAGCGGTTAAGTGCTACACAGCTAAATGCGATGCGTACAGATGTCTTTATTTTCATCCTATATGCGAGTTATAATGTCATCCAACGTTTGTGCACCGGACATGCGACAACTATTATAATGTCACGCAAATATTTGTGTTTATCCACTACACCGTTGACATCAAGCTCTGCCGAAATACGAACACCAGTTCAGGAGGATGCACACTGTGAAACGTCGGCAGGATGAAAGGAGGATGAAAGCGGTGTTTGATGCTCGTTGGGGGAAGAATGTTTCTTCTGTTTCTTCCTGCGCTTGCGAATGCATGCTCATTCGATCGGTTAGCCCTAACAGCTGACAGTTTAGAAACAGTTTCAAGTTGTGCAGATTTCCTTTCAGCAACTTCAAGAACATGCGAACTTGCTCCTAGCCAACAAATAAACGTGAAGTCTCGTCCATTGATCAGAAAAAAAGGTTGCGCTAGACCGACCACCGAAATTCGCTAATAATAAGTGCATTGAATTAAGTTTACAAAGCTGGGAAAAGGGCAAGCGGGTTGTTTGAAGTTTCCCCATTAATTATAGTATGATGTTCGGATACTCAGATGTACTCGTGATTATGAGATGAACAGTCGTGATCTGTGCAAGTGCAGTATTTACCATAATGAGGAGATAAATTTACGTGTTTTTAAACAGCAACAACAACGCACGTGATACGTAACTGTTGATTTGCAGTCGGCCGATTCCTTAACAGAACGCGCGATCGTCAACTGCCCTAAAACAGCCCGGCTGGTCAGCGCCTTCAAACGGCGTGAAGCGACGAGATTAACAAGAGCAAGAGAAATCAGCAAGAGATCAGCAAGGTCTTGCTGATCCCGTCGGGTTGTGTCGTTAGAAGGCGCTGACCAGCCGGCCAGTCTAGAGAGCCTACATGCAAGCGCTTGCATGTAGGCCGGCTCCCTTGGTCAGTCGACGCTCGAGCGGTAAATCGACCTCCTGTGCGTATTCTGAAGCTATGGCCCCACGGCGTTCGGCAAATAAACAGTAAAGCGGCAGTCATTTCGCCACTGATTTAATCCCATCGAAAAGGCAGTTAACACACAACAAAGTTTATTACATGTCAATGCTGCTTAAATGAAACTTCTTTTTTTTTTGCGATGGAGCTTTTCGCCGTGCGCTGAACCATTCTGTGTCGCGAGGTCCGCCGTTCATACGGCCTGTTAATTAAACGTTACCAGTAGCAGCAGAGTCATTATCGCGCTATTCAGAAACAACTTAACGTACTCCTTGGGAAATGCTTAATGTGCTATTGGGCAAATGAACTCTATGTAGATGGCTGCGTATGCAGGAAGTGCTTGAACGTAAAGAGAGAGCTGCACGGACGCCATTCGCCGAAGCATGCTATTTGCAAGTAGCACTATAATTTTAGAAGAACAAAGCAAAGACTATACGTCTACGTCCGCGAATCATTTTTCATGTCAGTGCGAACAACAGTCATCGAATGCACGAGTGGTTTTTCTGACATGGAACGCCGCATTTATTCCCCTAATTATGCTGTCAAATTGGACGGTTTTTTCGGGTCACCGTCTACGTAGCATCGTGTACGTAAATTCGAGAAAAAGGTTACAGTCGAAGCAAGCATATCAATGGCAAGGTCTTTCTGATATGGAAAAGTGGAGTCATCCACGATTCCGTCCAACAGCATGAGAGGAGAGTATAGGGGTGGGGATTCCGGGTCACTATGCAGGGGGCCGACCCCGTATAAAGGAAGCATATTAGTGTTCCAGTGTCCATCGAAGCTTCATTTTTCAATTAACACGGGCAGTCAAATTTACATTAATAGCTGTCGTCATTAGTCGTTACATCGCGCGCTTGTTTCTCAATAACTGATAGGGCCTACTTTCCCACTTGTTTAGAAGAAAAAAAAACAAACTAGTTTTTAGCAATGTGGATGAGCAAAAGAATGGGTGATAAGCTATGACGATGCAACTCCACTCCTATAGCTGAGTGCTTGTGTATGTTACGATAATAAAGTTAATTTATATGCCTATGACAAGCCCCGCCAGGAAACTCTTACGTCCATTAGGCCAGGTTCTGCGTACTCAGGCCGATAATGTTGACTGCCCTTATTGCCCTTATTGCCCTTATTGTATGAAAATATCGGGAACCAGTCACGCTGAGAATGTTAGACAAACAACAGGCGTGTGTTAAAATGTGCGCCCTGTAAGCGAGCCGCTGAACTTTCAACTAAGTAGTATCATTAAAGATACAGGACATCATCACCTGGTAGAAGAAGCGCGTTTATGTATGCGTCGTCCTTCATTTATTATGTGAATATTTTTTTGAGAATGATTAAAAGGAGTACAAATTTCTGATAACCAAAACAATATAACTGTTCTGGGGTTCTGCAATGACGCCGTTTCTAGGTGCTTAAAGTGAATGATATCGACACCACTGCAATGATATTAATTAAATATACGGCCATTATCACTTTTCTGATACTTTCCTTGCAGAAAACAAAATGCCTCCTCACATTATGAAATTGAACACGTCACTCATTTGTCCCTCTGCAGAGCTCGGAAAATACTTTGAGAACGCGAGCTTCTCTCTTTTCTCAGTAGCTACCACTCCTCAAGCTATATTCACCTTTCTTTCCACTGCAAGCTACCACCTCGCGTCTGGTTCACTTTCGGAAAGAACTGATAAGACGCTATCTGGCACGCATTTATTATCTGCGCAAACTTCCGCCGCGTAAGCGGTACAGCGCGGACAAAAGATAGAGAGCGGCCTGCTATCCTGTTCCCATTTATAACCGCCTTGCTTGCGGCCTAGATAACAGTTCAGGGAACGCTTAGCGGAGCATTCCAAAAGAGCTCATATATCAAAGTGTGGTGGCCATAGATCGTAGAAAAAAAAAGTTGCCTCGGGAGCGGAGAACTTTGGCTGTTGGCGCGCATGTTTTCGCGCACGTAGAACAACGGAGAATTAGGCGAGCCGGAACGTTCGTGCATGCGTTCCAGCTGTAATTCCGGCAAGGACATGTCCCACGCACGTACAGAGTTGAGTTAATTGTGAGGTAGCTCAGACCTGTGCACTCCGAAAACAGGCCTCACGTTTCTTTTTTCTTCTTCCTTTTTTTATCCGTCTCCTCCATCTATTTACTCGAACATGTTTTAAAATGAGCGACGTTTTCAGCGCAACAGTGACTCTCGGCAGCACGTCGCCTGGAATGAAGACCGTGTTCCGTCTTGTCTGATAGACTCAGCGGTGAATCTAAAATTGTAAACAACTCTCAATACGCGTTAGTCTGGGCTTGTGCGTGTTTCTATATGCGTGCAGGATATCGCGGACGCATCAGTCTCAATCTCTCCTTCGATCTTCTCAACTAAGCTCTAACTTGTGCGTTATTCTGTGGGTGGAATCGATGAAGTACTCTTCAGGGGCATGGGACGCCGATATATGGATATTCGGATGGGGAAGAAAACACCTAAAATAGATCTGGACTCCTTCGTTGTTTTTGGCCGCGTGCACTATGTGTACTGTACACAATACGTCCGGTGCTAGCCACACTTGAGTAGGACCATGCCTCACCAGCAACTATATTTCCGGGAGGAGGTCCGAAGAGCCGCAGTATTTCAGTGGACCACCCGGGCACTCAGATCGAGCATAGTGCATTTCCGCCGGTTTGCGTAGACCAATACATTCTCTAATATTGTCGTCTCCGAACGGAACCTGTCGAACTTAATCAGGTGATTAGACCATGAAGCATTTTTTACGTCATCAACCATCGATGAAAATAGCAATGTTTTAGTGTTTCATTGTGACCTCACACTCTTCAGCCTCTGCCTCCTCATGACGATAATTATTACATATGCCTAATAGAAAAGAAAAACAGACTTACAATTATTGTCTTGGGGACGTACTTATCTGCATCAAATCGATTTGAATACAAAAGACTACAAGACGTATTCTGATAATCTCCTGGCCCACGATTTAATACCGGTGGTTTCAACGAGCACTATTCAGACTAGGGAAGTTCAAAGATTAACGCGAAAGGCAGAAGCTTAGTATTGTTCACCTATGATAACAGAGTTGGTTTTTCAATGATGGTATTCCCAACGTTTTTTGCGTGCTTCAACATACAGCGGATGCCTTTATTAACTTTCTTGTCGTGAAGACTGGTCAGGAGCTTGGGATGGTTCACGGGCATTGAAACACATGACAGTGATCATATCCCTATGTATGTCAAGATCAGAGGATTGACATCTCGAAGTTCATGTGGCACAATTTAACGAGTTGACTGGCCTAAATTCCAGCTTGTCTTGGAAGACTCGTTTCAAGGAACTTTATCTAAGAACCTGCACGAAACAGTGACGAGCTACAGTAGGCGACTCCACGAGTACACTTACGTGCTCTTCTTAATTCGTGTAATTTTATTTAGAATTATAGTGCCTTCGAGCAGTCCGATGTCGTGGTAAACGAAAGTACCGACATATGAAATCAACCGAGGACCTAAGAACAGTCAGACGTTTATAAAAGAATGCAGAAAAACATTTGGACAAGGTCGAGTCACAGCATTGGACCACCTTCTGCGAGTTGCTAGACCCCCGTAAGCCTCATCCCACTTATGGAGGACGGTACGAAGCTTCCACATGTCCCTCGTTCAACGGCCCCCATTCAAGGCTCTCTTCTAACAACTAGATATTGCTGTGGCAGAAGATGTGGGCGCGGAATTACCCAGCCAAGTGACAGCTTCCACTAATCTACCAGCTTCCATCAGCCCTCCGCCAACACGTGCTCTGCGCATGGGCCTGCCATTTTCCATCCACGAATTTAAGGCGGCACTTGCTTTTGCGCAGGCGTACATCATCGACGGGACCTCACGAAATTTCATACAGAGTCCTGCGCTATCTTGATTAACAGGTGCAAGGTTTCTTACTTGATCCCTACAATGAATCTTGGTGAGATGGTCTGGTTCCCCTATAGGTTGGAAGACTAGTCGTCTAGTTACACTTCTCAAGACTGGCAAGTCCCCCTTTGAACTTTCATCATACCGCCCGATCGCACTGGACAGCTATGTGGCCAAGGTGATGGAAAGGATGATCCTTGCGCGGCTGGATTGAGTGGTATCTTGAATATCACAATGTCCACCCACACACCATGGCACGTTTCCGGTGTGGCCGTTCCTCAATTTATGACATCATCAACCTGGAAATGTACGTAGAGCACCAAAAAGGCTGTAAGCGTCTCTTCGCTGCTTTATCATCTACATCAAAGGAGCGTACCACAACGTCACACACGAAGCAATCCTCGACACTCTGGAAGCGGTAGGCGTGAGTGGTCGGATGCTTCGCTAGATATACAGTTATGCCCCTCGGGTATATTTCTTTGTTAGAAACCGAGGCCATACTACTGAGCATTATACCTGCCGCGGTGTCCCTCAAGGCGATGTACTCAGCACTACGCTGTTTAATTTAACGCTGGGTGGTCTACCTTATCAGCTTCAAGGCACTGTCGACTTATCAATCACGCTGATGACTTCTGCATTTGGGCGTCCAGTGTACCACACCTGAAGGGGCATGCAAGGCTCCAGAAAGCGCCGACTCAGACATGACTATCTTCGTAATCAAGGGCTCGAATATCATCTGAGAAATATGCACTTGTGCCATATACGCGAAAGCCCACGACAGGTTACATTATATTAATCAATAGGCAAACTATACAGCATGCAAGGACGCACAAGTTTTTAGTTCTCTTCATTCAAAGCAACCTCTGGTGTAGCCCTCATTTGTCGTACATAAAGACGCGGTCCACAGGTATCTTTGCTCTTTTCAAGTTTTTGGCCGAAAGGAGATGGGAAACGTCTGTGAGCGCTATGCTGCAGTTATTTAGACATTTTCATCGGGCGAGAAGGAAAGGGCGTGGCGCGAGCCTTTCCTCTCCTTTGGCTTGTGCGAGTCAGTGTGGCGCTGCTTGAATGTGTTGTCATCGCATGCTGCAGAGCAATTTGAAGATGTTTTAGCTTGGTCTACGAGAAATTTACGTGGTTTCAGTACATACAAGGTCATTGAGGAACCCCTGTGTAGCCTTTGGGTGCAGTAGTCACTACAGTATTCGGAGTGTCTCTTGGTTCAGCCGAACAGCTCAACTGCAGCTATTGTTATTCCAATGAAAGCCACCCCCATCCATTTCAGAACATCTCGCTGGACAACATCGACACCTGCAGAACTTGCCACCGTTCGTGTCGCCCTGCGTTTTATTGATGGCGAACAACTACCGACATTGTAATTTTTTATGACTAGAAGGCGGCACTGCAGAGTTTATTGGTAGCTTTGCTTTATGGCCCACATGAACAAATGACATTTGATATTGCAGAAGTAATATGCCACTCGTCCTTTTTCAGTCGTTACCGAGTAATTGTGGCATTATCGCTAATGAACCTGCAGATGAAGCGGCTCGATTAGCCCACGAAGAAGATCAGTATTTGTCAGCCCCATTTTCAAGGACGGGTGCTGCAAGAAAACTTCGCTTATTTGCACGCCAGTGTGCGCTATCCGATTGAAACGGGCCCAACATACCAATACTTTCCCTGAAGCCGAACTCTGAAGTATCCAGGTACCGTCAGCACTGCTCCGAAGAGACGCGGCCCTTTTGTGCAGACTGTGGTTGGGCGTGGTGTTCACCAATGCCCACGCCTACCGCATAGAAATGGCCGACACCACAGCCCGTGACCACTCAGACGAAGAGGAAACCATAAGTCGTATTCTGTGCAAGTGTCCGCAGTATTGTGCATTGATACGCTCACTTATCGCTGTGCTCAACAATCTCGACGACGGACCTGTGTTGGAAGAGGCAGTCCTCCAACATGGACGTGACTCTACACATCTTATCAGAAGGCTCTTATAGTATTGTTTGCTTTTTGTGATCCACCGGAGTCAGTGAACGCCTATAGTGCTTCCTGTTTTTTTCTCTGTTTTTTTTTTTTTTCGCTCCGGCTCCCTTCGTTTTAACGCCATTTCCCCCACAGGGTAGCAAAGCATATATTTGCTTCTGGTTAACCTCCCTGCCTTTCCTCTCTAACCTCCTGCCCTTCGTCGCCTGTACATCTGGGATTGACAACGCGGAGACTTGTATCGCTGTGCGCAAAATTAGCGCGTTGATTCTCGTCTACTGAAGGGAGATGATGCACGCGATCACTTCTTTGATTCGCGCTAAATGTAGCTTCGGCCTCCAATGTATTCTCTATGCGTCTGTATTAAGAAAGAATCTAATCCTAGATTGACATGTTCTTTGATACCGTCGTGTCAATCACTCTGCAGCCAAGAACCCGCATGATACCACATTTTCTCAGCGCTTTGTCACCGACCGATCACGGGCAACGTAAAGATGGTTGTGCGTTCTAGACTTATCCCATGCTCTGCCAATTCCGCCACACACACAAAAAAAACACACACACACACAAAAACATCCATGGCCTTTAACTAAGCACGGAACGGCAGCGGTGACTGCTCACCAAGACTCCACGCCGGGAATCTCATTGTGTTACGACTCGCCCCAAGGACGATACGTGAATGAGAACGACCATGGTGACGAAATGGCATTGACCAACGCTACGTTCATTGCTTTCGCAGCCCAGCCGTTACAAGAAAGTAAAATGGCTCTTGCGCGTGGAAGCTAGCAGAACGTTGCAGCCACACCCCAGAGTAACTCGCCAGCATCTCCGGATCGGGTTTTGCCCCTACGTTCGTCGCGGCTATCGAAATCGTGCGTTGACGGAGCTTTATGCTAAGCGGACCACCGATGATCTTGTTTGCACTGTAAAGACTTCGACGCTACCTTCGTGGAAAGGAACGCGCCTGTTGCCCAGGTTATCGACCGCGCTGCTATAGAGTTGCAATAATATTGGATGTTCCCTACTAAGGGAACTATAGGCCCCTTTCAGTGGCCTAGAAGCACATAAATTCGCTTGCAAAAAGCGGATAAGGTCACCCAGGCACATAAAAGCAACATAACAATAATTGAGAAATGCCGCTAAAAGAAAAAAGCAAAAAAAGACTCGGTGCACGAATTGTGATCTGCACAAAACTTTGCCACGTCGGAACATTTCCAAGAGAGCTGGCAGTAACACAACAACCCCATTATTGAAGAAGTTTCAGTTGGCCGACACTGTACTTGAAGTATCCCTCTCTCCAACAATGGTATAACCGGCAGTTGTAAAGAGACATACACATATTTCGTAAATGTTCCTTTGAGTATTAACTCCACACAGGAACATTATACGAACAAAAGATTTCTGTAGGTATATAGGTACTATGAATATGCCAGACATCACGGCAGCGGGTTCGCATGTAAATAGCAATAAATAAATAAATAAATAAATAAATAAATAAATAAATAAATAAATAAATAAATAAATATTAGCGCCCAAGTAAATATTACAGAGAAAGAGAAAGAGAGCCAAAATTCACAAGGTCTTGATTTCTAGAAGCAGGTATATTCTTCTTTTCACCTGTAGCCACCACTCCGAGTTCGCTTAATCACGGCGTAGACGAGAGGGAATTCATGATACAAAATAACACAAATATTAAGATAACATAAGGAGTTAGAAATAAATAAATGATATTTTATATGGCTGTGCATTTTTTATATTGATACGAATTAAAAGGAGAGGTTAGCGCCTTTAGTGGCGCCGGCTACTCCTCTTCGCAAGGCAAGCAAAAATAATGATATTCAACCACGTAAAATATTCAAGAACGCCGAAGGCAGCTAAACAGCATGGACGTTTGGCAAGTTTAACATCTTAGTAGAGCAAGGCACAGAAAAGAAAGGAGCACAAGGACGCTAAGAAACATACGAACTTCCGTAAATAGAATTCGCATTCATTGGATCGGTGGCAGTGACTTGCACATTAAAGCCCTCCAGGAAGGACTTCCCAGACTTCTTTTTAAATTTGATACTGGCATGTTTATAGTGTTGGTAAAGTAAGCACTGTCAAGTGATGAGTCAAGAAATTAAGTTGTTATATGTTACAGAAATTTAAGCGACACTCAGTGGGCAACTATAGCGGAAAGCACATTCGCCAATCATAGAAATATGATCAACGGGTCAAGTGCGTCCGCTATATTTATACACGAATCACAGTACATTCCAGAATAATCACTCGAGCTCGCTGACATTCTAGAATGCACAGGAGCATTTGCATTGCGCTAGGTTATTTGACTAGACAACACAATTTCACTGAAGAATCCACGACAGCATAAACGAATTTGGGGACCAGTATGAGCGCTTTGCACCAAACGAGAAATTAATATCAGTGACAATCCGGTGAAAAAAGGCCGCCTTCAATATAGCAACACAATGTACGCGTGATAATGTTGTATTCAATTTTTGGCATTCTCAGTACTGATTATATTTTTCTGGTTTACCTGCGGGGCGATGCCACGTCACACACGGGGCGCGACTCGGGATGTCAGAAAAGCAGGCTGGTATTCGGAGCAGTCAGGGCACCACAGTCACAGTCGATGTCCAAAGTTTGGAGTTTTTGCACATCGAATTCGAAACCAGCAAACTATGCACGTTTACACATTGCGGCCTGTTGGTACACTTTCGCTTGTATTTCAGTATTTCCAGCCAGCCTTCGAATGGCGGAAACAGCAGCCAGGTTTTTAGACGACGGCTATAATTCCCGGTTGAATGGCTTTATACACTTTGATTTTGTTTTTTTCGCCATGAACGAGAAATATAGAAACCAGGTAGTATACATAACGCTACGTAGAAAACGAACATAAAGTAAATGCTTTATTGTGGCATTCTGACGCTCTTAACAGCTTAGTCGCTAATGAATGTCTTTGTTAGCCCAGCTGAAGGAGAAGAGCTCCAAAGTTGGAGCAGTTGTTGAATCTCATTGTTGCTTCTATCAGTGAAAAGAGCTTTGTACAGAAGTAAGTGAGGCTATACGGAATTTAAAAAAAAATATATTTTTCGCTTGAACTTAGCAGCTGTGGAATTCAACACTATCGCATACAGATGTCGGCATGATACAGCTATAAAGCCCCTCGTCGAAAACTAACACTGTTTAAACTCTCTTGTGCTCGTTCTTTCTTATGTACTTTGTTCCTCGACGTAAATGTTACTGCATCATGTGTTTAAATAATTGTTTCTTTTCTTTTGTGGTAGGCGAACAAAAAGATCTTGCGCAGTACAAGCGCAGTGAAAGCTTGCGGAGAAATTTAAAGCTCGAGAGGAAGATGTATTTCGGCGATAAGCAACAGACGGGTTTCCGTTGCTGTCTGAACGATTTAGATAGGCGCCTTTTCTCTGTGCAGAAAAGGCCAGACCGTGGATCGTGCCCCATGCAGCAAACAGAGATTATCTCCTAAGGCTCTACGGTATTTTCTCGTGCACAGTGAATGAATCCATTCTCTGCGAACAGAAGTTTATGTGCGTTTTTAATCTACTCTGCGTTCACGTACATGACCTGCTCAAGCTTGTGTTGTTCTTGTATTTTACGAGCGTTTTTTTTTCTCTTTATGTCCTACGCGACCTTTCCACTTGTTTTTATAGTGTTTTGTTATTTCATGATATACTTGTTTTCACAGCTGGCAGTTTTGTAATTTTATTAAATTTTTCTTTTGATTTTCTTTCTTAAGATTTCTTGGAATTGCCGATTATTTGGGTGGCTAAACTTCTCATATTTCGCAGCTAATAAAGATCTATTTTTCTTGTGATTTGCTCTGATTGGTCGAACAACAGTGTGAAAATACAACGACGCATTTTGTCCTGCATAAAACCGGAATGACAGTGTTTTAAATTATGTGTTTCCTGTTGCTGTGCATATGCAAACTTACATGAGAAATTTTTTTCACAAGTTTAATCACCGATTAATTACTGTCTTTTTCGCATGAACCAACGATGCTCTTTCTGCTGTGTAGGCGCAGAATGACACTTTTTTGGATTATTTTATGGATGACAGGACGAAATGCCAATATGCAGTGAAAAAAATTCTGATAAATGCTGATAACTATTTCATAATTGCGTTGCTTTGATGATCATTCATAATATTTTATGGCGCATGGGCACCTAGACATATTTCATGTCGATTGTTGAACGGGTTTGGTGGATTAAAAGTAGATTTCGTTAAAAGTAAATTTCGGCAGACATAATCCGATTGAAATAAAGGGGCTAGTCATAAGAAGGCATATATGGCCTACGCTGATATAGAAGAGCTTGAAAAATATCATAGTGTGTCTTACACTTGTAAATACAGGCATCATTACGCCTTAACACAATGACAAATCAAAAATCAATGGGCAAATCGAATGGGCTGCTTTTTTGAACTGCACATGTAAACTTTAAGAAAGTATCAAATCGTAGAAAAAAAATAAAGCATTGAATGTGACCGGTACCATCTATCATCGTCGTAAGGATATATCATTCGATAGACAGTGCAATGACATCGCAGATTCTGTTTTTGCGTAAGAGTGCTGGAGCTCTTCCTGGATGGCTGGGACATGTTTCTGTGGAGTTTGTGTCCATCAAGGCGGTGCCACTACAAAAGGGGGCATTAAGTCTGGTATTAAACAGTGACTTTTGAAAATGCCTATGTCAATACCTCGCTCATTGCTGTTCGCACAATATGCATTTTGTGTTCAAGGGGCACGCGCGCTCATGGAACCTTGTTTATTTCGGCGCGTACGCGTCGAAAATCACCGGCTTGTAACGCAAATGTAATGTGCCGCCCTTTTATACTGTACTTGGCACCGTGTGCATTCTATCGGCTGCTCTTTTAGGCTTAAGGGTCATGTTGACATCCAATTCAAGCCAACGCAGCTGTGACCTCGGAACGATATATTTATGCACTTCACGTGGTGCGCAGTCTTTGGAACTCGTTTCCGGTGGTCGACATCAACAAACCGCGAAAATGTGTCCCGGGAAGAGAAATTTGCGTCGTAGTGTTTCAGGACGTGGGGATTATTTCTAGTAACCATGCGGTGCGCGATCTTGCAAAAAAAAAAAAAAAAAAACACATTCAACGCACGTGTTGGAATGCATGTGAAGCAATGGTTTCGGGAAGCAGTTCATGAAATGCTACACAACAAAATGCGATGCGTGCAATTAATTGTCTTTGTTGTCATCCTATGCTACGTGTAAGACAGTGTAACTGCTTATATTTATGCACTGTACAGGTCACAAGTTTAACGCCATGCAACTACCCAGTTCTCAACAAATGTGCCGAAATTGAAACAGCAGTTAATGCGAAGCGCACCCTGAGACGTCGATGCTGTGATGTCACGAGCACCAAGGGGATGTTTGATGCTTGTCGAATGAAGAATGTTGAGAAGAGGTGTATGCAGGGTGTATGCAAGTGCGGCACATATAAGTGCATTTAGGGATGCTCTGCCCACTGTGCCACAGTGGCGCTTACCCATTCTCGGGGATCGGCCAAGAATGGGAACTATATGTGCCACTAACCCAGTGGCCCAAGAATGAGTTGGTCCACTGGGTATTCAGAGACGAAGTTGAAGACCATGCGCGCTGTTCGATTAGGAAGTCTGTGGGCTTTATGGATCATAAATATGAACCGACATTATACTTAAAAGGTATTGTGCAGGGATTTGTTCTGTGGTAAACCGGTGGCTCACTGGCACTTTTTTGTCGGTGAAGATACAGTGATAATATAAGCCGGATTCCTGAGTTTGCATCCGGCGCGTAACGTTTAGATATTATGTCCAGAAATACCATGTGCTTTTTTTAGACTACACATACTTTCAGAACTTTGCCTCAGGTGGATAGCCGAATTATAATCCTTGAACATGATTGCACAAGGAGGCGGACATTGCTCTCTCTCTCTCTCACACACACACAAAGAGCAACCTGTAACTGGATAATTCATAGCGTTTCACAATTAGGTTTGTAACTAATTACTTTACGGCCCATATTGAAATTTACGAATTGTAGACGGTGAGTTAGCAAGACATATTTACTTGGAACAGATTCTGAGCATGGCTTCGGTTTCGAGGCATGCTCCTTGAAACTTGCGGTATAATAAAGTGTACTATTGTGCAACTTGCCTTTTAATCAAAAAACGTCGTTTGATGCACTGAATTGTAAAAGAAACTGGAATGCCAGCGTATATTGTTGCACACTTTGGGAATCAATATCTCGAAACTGATACCATACTAAGAATTCTTTTCAAGGGAAAACGCCTGTATTATCACCGACTACACTTTGTGAATTGCAGTGTGTGCTGTAGCGTACCTACTTAGCTAAAAGCTGAATTAGTACATTTTTTCGATTCATTAATTGCGCGTTTTGATGTTTAGTTCATGTAATGACCACCGCTTCGATTAATCCAGCTCAAGAACTAGAATTATGCTATCACCACAGGAGATTTTTCAGTTACCTTATAATCTAAAAAAAAGTATATCTGGTGAGATACTGACCGAACGACAGACCGACAGAACCGACGGACTCGAGACCATGGTGAGGTAGTCAAAGAAAGCTTCGCGCTAAAAAGGCATAATAAACTAGTTGACTATAAATATTAACGTACATATGCATGCAAATAGATCTCTGGCGATGAACCGACCAACTCTGAGTATGCAGCCGTGCATCATCTTGCTGGCTGTGGGATTCGTTTAGCCTCTACAAAATGCAACAACTCCCATGTTACAGAAAGGTCCCTCTAAGGTTTGATGGCTTTTAATGGCGACGAAGGAACGAGTTAACGTTGCTCGAGGAGCAGCGTGGAGAGATGACTGCAGTGCTCTTCATATAACAAAGCAAGAAAACGTTTCTACAGTGGTTTCCCAGGGCTGATCTCCGACGAAATTTCATCACCCGGAGCTATTTACACAAAATTAAGCACACGTATCTATAGGCCGTTCTGATACAAATGCTCATCGGGCTGACTAAGTCACCTGGCACGTATGCATACAGCCCCCCATGATCTTGCCTCATTTTATACTTCTTCACGTTGAGATGACATGTGCCTCGATATAATGCAAAGATAATAAGGCAAAAGCCTTATATGCCTCGTTTTGAGGTGACCTTGAAAAAAGGGAAGCCAAAAGTCGGACAAAAATTGGTAAAAATTACGTTAAAAATGTATAACTCAATAAGATCATGACAAACCCCTCAACACTATATAACAATCGATAGGTAATTACATGAGGAATACAATATCGATAAATGATCCTAATAGCCATTAGATTAAACACCCGTGTACTTAGATTTAGGTGCACGTTAAAGAACCCCAGGTGGTCCAAATTTCCGGAGTCCCCCACTACGGCGTGCCTCATAATCAGAACTGGTTTTGGCACGTAAAACCCCATAGTTTTAACTCTGATAATTAGCATGACAAAGCGGTAAAACGGGTCTAAAAACCCGAGAATTGGCTAAGAACCGAGAATTAATGATAGTAATGGGTAATGATGCTGATGATAATGATGAAAATGGGTATACAGAGAGGTGAATGCGGTGAATTAAGAGTGCATTGATCGTTGCATTAAGAGTGAATTGATGGTGAATTAAGTGAGTTTAGTTGGGTGATAGGAGTCAAACGAAAGGCAATGATGAGATGGAGTAAGTTAAGATAATGAAGAGCAAATGAGAGTCAATTAAGAGTGAATGAAGGTGAATCAGGTGGTGATAAGGTGAATCAAGAGGGATGAAAATTGGAAATTTGGAGTAGTAGACCAAACCAAATGTACGTGATGGACGTCAAACCGGGATGATAGAATGGAGGTGAACCAAGCAGTGATAGGGTGAATAAAGAGTGAATAAAGTGTGAATTACGAGTGAATCAAGGGGTAATGGAGTGGGGGAGTGATTTGCGAAAATATATGTGAGATTTGAGGGTCCAATGGAGAGTGACTCAGCAAAAAAATGTGGTGAGTGACGGTTCAAGTTTGGTGTACTATAGGAATGGTGACTTGCCAAAAAAAAAACGATGATTTGCAAAAATGACTGTAAATTGTCATTTCAGAAGTGACGACGACTCAGCAAAAATAAGTGCTGAGTCACGGTCCAAGTTTGGTGAAATAAGGATGACTTGCAAAATTGAATGCAAAAAATGGGTTCGGAGTAAAGATCACTGAGCAAAAAAGTGGTCGTCGTGTCATTGAGTTAGCGACGCTCAGGCTTTCGCCTTCAAGTCTTCTTAGTTGTAGCATAAGAGACCATTAGTAAATTTTGATGTGTAGTCAGCTCGTTGACCGCAAGACGTCTATAATATATTGCGAGGAATTTTTGCCGAAAGGTAAGTGAAAGGGGGTAGTAGTAGTATAAGCCATTTATTCAGCCTAAATTTGCAGGTCGAGTATATCAATCACCTGGGCAACAAGTCGGCGCTGTCCTTCGTCCCCTTCAGCGCCAAGCCAGTCGAGCCAGGTGGGGATGGAAACGGAAGAGGAAGATTAGGAACCCGATTGCTGAGCAGCCAGGCAGTAGAATAGCCAATGGGATAGCGATTCCCAAATAACTTCTACTTCAACAAGCCGGACATCTGTTCATCAATTTCTTCTCATCAATCTTCAGGAATAAAAGTAAGAAACATATAAGGTTTCAAAATGTGGTTATTGTTCTCATTTAGCAGATGGTTTCTTTGTTTAAATTTACTGTTAGCCTTTTCATTCGCCGGAGGCTGCCAAGCAGCGTAATATCGGAATGAAATTATATACGTATAAGCATGGAGGCCTGTTTCATGCAGGTGCCCCAAAAGCTATTTATAAAATGTACTGTCCATGAGTCATCGTTCAAAGTCCTCAGGTTGGCCATTTCTGAACTTCGCACCCCTAGGTGTACTTTCGTGGACTGTCTTTGTCCCACGGCACGCCCAAAGTAGATGGCGGGCATTCGCTGCGCTTAGTGCTGGCTCAATGACGTATACTCTTAAATCTACTGTTGAGAAAACCTGCCAAGGCGGTTTACCGAGAGCGAATGCCACTAATTAGATGAGGTTCGACTTTAAGTACCACCTGTTGCCACAACCTGGGTACACTGTAAATTGTTCACAAGAAATGTACAGCCATGAGAATGTGATCGGTCATTTGAACCTAAGGTGAACAACGGATTTTCGCGAAGAAAATTAGCAAATTAAACTGAAATTTTTGAAACTGAGAGCTTCTTTCAGAGAGATAGCTGTTATGGCATATATCTTGTTCTTCATTCGAAAAAAAAAGTGTTGGAAATCATCATCGACATCGCCAAACAATTGTGCACCAACCGACGGGGTGGGCAAATGCACCCTTGAAGTTGTTGTGCAGGTGTAGGGATAACACAGGGCTCACGCAAATGAATAACAATGACAGCAGAAGGTCATCAAACGATTACCACACGTTAACGACAGAATACATGACGTGACGTGAGCCTATAGAAATATAGACTATAAACGTGAGCTGCAAGAGACTGCTCTACAATTTTACTTTTACTTCGTGTTTCATCCTCATCATCATCATCAGCTGCAGCATATTTTATGTCCACTGCAGGACGAAGGCCTCTCCCTGTGATCTCCAATTACAACTGTCTTGCGCCAGCGTATTCCAACTTGCGCCTGCAAAGTTCCTAACTTCATCATCCCATCTGGTTTTCTGCCGACCTCGACTGCGCTTCCCTTCTCTTGCTATCATTCTGCAACCCTAATGGTCCACCGGTTATCCATCCCACGCATTACATGGCCTGCCCAGCTCCATTTCTTCCGCTTAATGTCAACTAGAATATCGGCTATCCCCGTTTGTTCTCTGATCCACACCGCTCTCTTCCTGTCTCTTAACGTTAGTCCTAAGAATTTTCGTTCCATCGCTCTTTGTGCGGTCCTTAACTTGTTCTCGAGCTCCTTTGTTAACCTCCATGTTTCTGCCCCATATGTTAGCACCGGTAGAATGCAATGATTGTACACTTTTCTTTTCAACGACAGTGGCAAGCTCCCAGTCAGGATTTGGCAATGCCTGCCGTATGCACTCCAACCCAATTTTATTCTTGTGTAAATTTCTTTCTCGTGATCAGGGTCCCCTGTGAGTAATTGACCTAGATAAACGGGCTCCTTTACAGACTCTAGAGGCTGACTGGCGATCCTGAATTCTTGTTTCCTTACCAAACTATTGAAGATTATCTTTGTCTTCTGCATATTCACCTTCAACCCCCCTCTTACACTTTCTCGGTTAAGGTCCTCAATCATTAGCTGTAATTCGTCTCCATTGTTGCTGAATAGGACAATGTCATCTGCAAATCGGAGGTTGCTGAAATATTCGCCGTTGATCCTCACTCTTAAGCTTTCCCAGTCTAAAGGCTTGAATACTTCTTCTAGGCATGCAGTGAATAGCATTGGAGAGATTGTGTCTAATTGCCTGACCCCTTTCTTGATAGGTAACTTTCTACTTTTCTTGTGGAGAACCAAGGTAGCTGTGGAATCCTTGTAGATGTTTGCTAAGATATTCTCGTATGCCTCCTGTACTCCTTGACTACGCAATGCCTCTATGACTGCTGGTATCTCTACTGAATCAAATGCCTTTTCATAATCTATGAAAGCCATATAGAGAGGTTGATTGTAGTCCGCAGATTTCTTGATTACCTGATTGATGACATGGATATGATCCATCGTAGAATATCCCTTTCTGAAGCCAGCCTGTTCTCTTGGTTGGCTGAAGTCAATTGTCTTGCCCTGATTCTATTGGAAATTATCTTGGTGAATATTTTATACAATAATGAAAGCAAGCTAATGGTCTATAATTCTTCAATTCTTTAACGTCTCCCTTCTTATGGATTAGTATAACGTTGGCGTTCTTCCAGCTCTCTGGTGCACTTGAAGTTGTGAGGCATTGCGTATAAAGGGCCGCAAGCTTTTCAAGCATGATATCTCTTCCATCTTTGATTAAATCTACTGTTATTCCATCTTCTCCAGCAGCTTTTCCCTTGGTCATGTCTTTCAAGGCCCTTCTAACTTCATCGCTAGTTATAGAAGGAGCCTCTGTACCCGGTTCGTCACTATTTCGAATCAAAGTAGCTTGGCTGTTTTGGGCACTGTACAGGTCAGTATAGAATTCTTCCGCTGCTTTTACTATGTCATCGAAATTGCTGATGATATTACCATGCTTATCTTTCAGTGTATACATCTTGCCTTGTCCTATGCCAAGCTTTCTTCTTACTGATTTAATGCTGCGTCCATATTTTACGGCTTCCTCAATTTCCCCGTGTTATAATTTCGAATACCCCTTACTTTCTTCTTGTTGATCAGTTTTGGCAGTTCAGCGAATTCTATCTGATCTCTTGAGTTCGACATTTTCATGTTTTCTCGTTTCTTTATTAGGTCCTTTGTTTCTTGGGAGAGCTTACCTACCGGTTGCCTTGGTGCCTTACTTCCCAATTCAATTGCTGCTTCTGAGATCAACCTAGTTACGGTTTCATTCATTACCTCTATGTGGTCTTTATCTTCTTGTTCTAAACCTGCATATTTGTTTGCGAGAACCAGCCTGAATTGGTCTGCTTTTACCCTTACTGCCTCTAGGTTGGCCTGATTCCTCTTGACTAATTTTACTCTTTCTCTTTTCAAATTGAGAGAAATCCTAGACCTCACGAACCTATGGTCACTGCACTTCACCTTAATTGACCTTAACCTTAACTTCACCTTAACTTCTACATCCTGCGCTATGCTTGGATCGGCAGAGAGTATGAAATCTATTTCATTCTTTGTTTCTCTATTAGGGCTTTTCCAGGTCCAGTTCCTGTTTTTGCGCTTCCTGAAGAAGGTATTCGTTATTCGGAGCCTATTCCTTTCCGCGAATTCTACTAACATCTCTCCTCTTGCATTCCTAGAATCGATGCCGTAGTTGCCAATTGCTTGCTCACCAACCTGCTTTTTGCCCACTTTTGCATTGAAGTCGCCCTTATTACAGTATACTGAGTTTGAACCTTTCTCATTGCTAATTCAACATTTTCATAAAACTGTTCTATTTCTTCATCATCGTGACTAGAGGTTGGGGCGTAGGCTTGTACTATCTTCATTTAGTACCTCCTATTCAGCGTTATTACGACTACTGCTACCCTCTCATTAATGCTGTAGAATTCATCAATGTTGCCCTCTATGTTGTTACGTACTAGAAATCCTACCCCGGATTCTCTCTTATCTGGAAGACCGGCTGTAGCAGAGGACGTGGCCGTTAGTCAGCACTGTGAAAGCCTCACCAGTTCTTCTAACCTCACTAAGGCCAATAATATCCCAGGGAATGCCTGATAATTCTTCAAATAGTCCTGTTATAAGCGAGCCTCACTCGAGAGGGTGCGCGTGTTGAACGTTGCCAGGTTCAGTTTCCATCGGCGGCCTGTCCGGACCCAGAGATTCTTAGCACCCTCTGCCGCGTGGCACGTCTGACCGCCGCCTTGGTCACGTGCTCCACAGCCACTGGGGACTGAGGGCCATGACTTCGCGTTTCACAACCTGACAATTACTCGCTCTGCAAATTTCACGTAGTCTGACGTATGCGTGCACTGTGCTCATCATCATCATCATCCTATATTTATGACCACTGCAGGACGAAGGCCTCTCCCTGTGATCTCTAATTACCCCTGTCTTGCGCTAGTTGATTCCAACTTGCGCCTGCAAATTTCCTAACTTCATTACCCCACCTAGTTTTCTGCCGTCCTCGACTGCGCTTCCCTTCTCTTGGTATCCATTCACTTATTCGTATATCTTACATATCGATACATAAGATACACGAATAAGTGCCCGGTTATGTAATGGAAATATTGCTGCGACTTTTCCATAGATCCACGCAGAACTTCGGACATCTTTTGGCATTTCTTGGGAAGTCCTGAGATCGTGGAAACAACAGGAACGGAATGCAAAGAGGCGCGGCTATCACATAAAAAATAGCAAGAAATGCCTTTTTCTGGCCCTGAATTTGTCCGTCTTAATAGCCGACACTTGTCGTCCTCAACCACCCAGTCTACTTTGACATCCACGCGACGAGGCAAGCATTCTTCCGGCGCTTCGTAGTCGGCGATTGTGTGGGAAGCACAGGCGAGAGCCCCCCACTAACGTCACCGTCCTTGGCAATAACGCACGGGTGGTTCCAAAGGTTCCAGGAATCGATAAACATAGCGTGCTCGCTGTCAACCAACGCGTACTCGGAATCGGCCCTCCCGAAGACTGTGGGACGGCTCAGGAAGTTTTCGTGCTCGCCTGCCTTAATGGAAGGCTAAAATTTGGCACACAAGAAAGAACTGTGGTGCTGGTAACTCAACAACTTATTTAGCTTTTTTATTGGGGGGGGGGGGGGGGGGGGGGGGCAGCGGGAGAATGTACAAGATAATGTGGTGGCCCCTTGCACTGCTGTTTCCGTATTCCCTTACAGCGCTTTACATTTGTCCTACGATTCCCGCGAGCCTGATGTGAGAAAAAACAAAGGTTCTTTTTGTTTTATGTCATCGGTGCGAGTGTGCGTGTGCAGTCGGCCTGTAAACGTCCTTTCGAAAATGCTGACTTCACACGAAAGTTGGTTCACCACACAGTTTGAAGCATTCATTCGGCCTCTGAAAACGTAGTATACTACCATGCTAAGTGCACATATATTTATGTGGGTTGCGACTGTACTCGAGTCTTTGTGTTCAGGCCTCGTAAAAATTGTGGTTTTGCACAAGTATAGTGTCCCGTACAGTATTAACGACAATAGTAGACCCACAGCATATATACGGAGTGTTCATATTTAGGTTTTACGGAATTTTTATAAATCGTGTGTGGCAGGTAGCACAATTCTTATCGTTGAGCTGGGTTATTCGATGAGGCGGACATTAGTAGCCCGAGAAATTGAAACATATTCAACTAATGAACAAAAATTCACTAATTAACTTCCTAGTTAGCTACTTTACGACCCATATTGCAATTTACGGATTGTAGCCCATGAGTTTCCAAGACGCATCCCCTTGAAATGAATTTCCAGAATGACACCAGTTTGGAGATGTCCGTTTAAACGTGTTTGCTGGGCCAACTATAGTGGATGATAGTTCGAAAAGGAATGTTGGCAGGTAGAATGCCGGACTTTAATTAGTTTTTTCAAGCTCTTTTTTAAAAGGGAGCATTTTATTTTTGCGAACCTCGCCCGGTTGTGTGACTGTGGGCGCGGCGGCCTGACTGTTCTCTAACCGAATAGGTCACCCAATCACAGCGTAGGACGTGCGCGCCACGGGGTTCCATGTGCCACCACCAGGTGGCGCTCGCCTCCGCTCATCTGTACAGCAGGGGCTTAGGCAGGGGTGCCCTCTGTCACCTCTGTTGTTCATGCTGTATTTACAAGGATTAGAGAAAACATCAGAGAGGAGCGGACTTGGCTTCAACCTTTCCTATTTCAAGCAGGGAGAATGGATTAAACAGTCATTACCAGGACTGATGTATGCAGATGACATTGTACTTATGGCTGACAGCAAGGAAGACTTGCAGAGATTAATGGACATCTGTGGTAAAGAGGGAGATAGCTTAGGTTTGAAGTTTAGTAAAGAAAAATCGGCAGTCATGACTTTTAATGATAATCAGGGCAGCGAGCATAGGATACAGGAGGTTACGCTGGAGGTGGTGGATAAGTACAAATATCTTGGAGTGTGGATAAACAATGGGGCTGAGTACCTAACGGAACATGAAAAATATGTGACGGCTAAAGGTAGCAGAAATGCAGCTGTGATGAAAAATAGGGCACTGTGGAATTACAATAGGTACGAAGTGGTGAGAGGGATTTGGAAAGGGGTGATGGTCCCTAGTTTGACTTTCGGCAATGCGGTCCTGTGCATGAGATCAGAGGTTCGAGCAAGGTTGGAAGTTAAGCAGCGAGGGGTAGGTAGACTGGCTCTGGGAGCACACGGAAATACACCAAATCAGGGGGTACAGGGTGACATGGGATGGACGTCATTCGAGGGCAGGGAAGCCAGCAGCAAGATAGAATTTGAGGAGCGATTGAGAGAGATGGCAGAAAAGCGGTGGGCAAGGAGAGTTTTCAGTTATTTGTACATGAGGAATGTTGATACAAAATGGAGGAAGCTGACCAGAAAACTGTCAATCAAATATTTGGACTGCAGGAGGGGTGCAAACCAGGAAACAGCGGTTAAGAAAAAGGTTAAGGAAACAGAGAGGGGTCTGTGGAAAACAGGGATGCAGACGAAATCAGCACTGGGCACATACCGAACTTTCAAGCAAGAAATTGCCAAAGAAATTATCTACGATAATTCTAGGGGAAGCTCTTTGTTGTTTGAAGCCAGGACGGGAGTATTGCGGACTAAGATGTACCGAGTCAAGTACCAAGGTATAGACACGTTGTGCTGTGCGTGTGGAGAAGAAGAGGAAACGGCTGAACACCTCATACTTTTCTGTAAGGGGCTTAACCCTACAGTGCAAGCGGAGGTACGAGGTGCTCCGGGGTAGTGTGGAAAGGTGTAATGGTTCCAGGGCTTACATTCGTAAATGCGGTTGTTTGCTTGAAGTCAGGAGTACAATCAGGACTCGATGGCAACCAAAGGTCAGTGGGACGCCTCGCGTTGGGCGCCCGCGGGAAAACTACTAATGAAGCTGTGCAGGGTGATATGGGCTGGCCAAATTTTGAAGCAAGGGAGGCTCAGAGTAAAATTGATTTTGAAGAACTACTGAGGAAAATGGAAGAAAGTAGATGGGGTGCAATAGTATTCAGGTATTTGTACAGCAAAACATTGACTCACAGTGGAGGAAAAGAACTGGGAAGCTTACCAGGAAATATGCGACCGGCATGACCAGCAACATGGCAACAAAGAACGTCAAAGGCAAAGTGAGAGGCTGAGACAAGGTTATGGGTGGCGGCAATGGAAAAGAAACCTGCTATGACTAACTACCTCAAAGGAAAAAGGGAAATCAGCAAAGAAACAATTTATGATAACTCAAAGGGAAGCTCCTTACTTTTCGAAGCGAGATCAGGATGCCTTAGAAAGCGCAGTTATAAAGCGAAGTACACCAAGGACGAAGCCGCATGTGCTTGCTGTGGTAAAGCTAGAGAAACGGTGCAACATTTTCTAATGGAATGAGAAGAAATCTACCCAGCTGCAAGTCTAGGCTCCTCTGACCTCCTTGAAGTCCTTGGGTTCCGGGATACCACGGGTAAACTAAACATGTCAGCTGTAGAGATTAGTAAGAGGCGGTTGGAGGTTTGGTGGCAGAAAATTAGGGAGACCACAAACAACGCAGACGTACAGAAACAGAGTTCACAGTAATGGTTCAAAAAGGTTGATGCCTGGGATTCTTTTTATTTGTGTGTTTCTCAAAAATAAAGGTAGGACATTAGGCAAAATAATAACAAGAGCTTGGTGGCGCAACCCACCACCCCGTTTCAAAGGGGACGCTCATTGCATCCATCCATCCATCCATCCATCCATCCATCCATCCATCCATCCATCCATCCATCCATCCATCCATCCATCCATCCTGCGGCAGCGGCGGCGGCATTGCATTAGCCTCCCTACAATGCTTGAATAAAGTCTTCTGTGTCTCTTCATGCGGTCATTCAATAAACCCAAGCTCGCGTTTCGACTGTTTATGCACTCACACAAAGCTTCGCTGCATTCAGATTCCAACTTGTTGGATGTGCTGCATTTTTTAAATATTGAAGAATTATGTGCGTCAGCGCCGACAACCACTGAGTGATGCTGGGCACGGCTAATACAAAAAGTTGCTCTCCGTCCGTAAAACAGTAAGTATGCATTGAATGCCATTCGTAAGGAGCCACCGGGCCGAACCATGAATAAAATGATCATACAAAAAGAGCCTCTATGTCACCCTGCAGCCCACTCGTGCACCTTGTATACAGAGATGGCGGTTATGACGTGACTAATAAAATGACTAAGATTGTCATTTATTGAATGATCAGGAATCTAGCGAGTACCATGTGCGGCAGTAATATGGCCCGAGGGGGCAGTCACTCCACTACCTTATTGGACCAAAACCTATTCCACAATATAAAGGTGGTAATAAGCGCGAAAAGACGCTTGGCAAGCCAGAAAAGACGCGAGACCGAAATACGAGTGGCGACGCTTACGAGTGGCGGCACTTAAGGAGTAAGTTGGATGCGTTGATTAGGACAAAACTTTTCTTTCCCGGCGACATTTTTGTGGCAAGTAGACATGAGGATAGGTGCGGCAGACCATATGACTCTTGCATAAATTAAGCTTTATAGCATCACTGTCAAATTCAGGTGTAAGATATTTTGTTGCGGACTAGGTGGTCAGAATTAATGCATATTTTTAAACTACGGCTTCGTTCATGGCAGATGTAGTTTGAGCCCACTAGGCTGTGAGTGCAATAATGTTATTAGAGCCTTAAAGGCAACGAAGTTAGTAACAGGCCAAGCCAGCACCCTTAAAGGTGCAAAATGTTTACTGTTTGTTCAAGTGCTATGCGTTGCTGAAAAAAAAAGTGCCGATGCTAGCGTCCAAACAGGCATCCGCATCTTATAGAAGAATGGCAAGTTGTTTACCATAGTTTAAACGGGACGCCTTTCTGCAGCTATGTCTATGAGGATGCTGAAGAAAGAAAGTATATCCGCCAGAACAGAAGAGTAATATGATGCGCTTTCGTTACTTTAAGTATTACCAGGTATTGCTAACGCTGCACGCGATTATTGAAAACACAATCCTCGGGTGAACGAAATAATCATGCCGATTACTTTTGAAATGCACACGAGGATCGTGCATGATCTACGCTGTAGGTGTGACGCACATAACTTGCTGTTCAAAGTATTCATTCGAGCTTCTTCAGCTTGCTCATGGAAGACCATGAACTAATGCCAAATTAGTTTTCCAAGCAGCATGTGCAAATGTGGTCAACTTCTATGATGGTCGCATTACACTCTTGCCATACTCATACCCCGTGGCACAAAGATGCTGGCAACAGTAGCGCACCCAGGATCTCTGCCAGGGGGGGGGGGGGGGGGGGGGGTTGACAGTTTGCCAATACCGTCTAAACAGCACTAATTTCAATTTCTTCACGGGAAATTGTAAAACACTGCGCTTTTTGCGAATGTGCAGACGGTTGCGCGTCTTACATCTTAGTTGAAGTACGCAAATGTGCAAGGAAAGACAAGGGGTTAAACAAAAGGGGGGGGGGGGGTTAGGTCGGCCTCAGGGGGGGGGGGGTTACAACCCCCGAAACCCCTCCCCCCCCCCCCCCCCGCCCCTCTGTTGGTGCGCCACTGGCTTGCAAAGAAAAACAATTAGCGGTCTGCGAATAGTAGTTTCTGAGATCGAATCGAATACAAATCGAATAGTGAAAGAAGCCAAGCGAATCGAATCGAATATTTTTCGAATAGTTTTCAGATGAAATGCGTAGCCTTCTCACTAGCAATATCAAACAATTTTCTCGCCGTGGTATTCACGGCACTACAAACCTTCTGTCATTACACTGCACGTTTAAAAGCATGCTCTATTTTAAAAGCACGAAGCGAGCCTTAAGAATAACTAAACAACTTATTCACAACCTCAGCGCTCTTCTGAGCATACGCGGTCATGCATTATCACATTAGGTGCAGAAAGTCAGCCTTGCGGCGCAAAAAACCTTTGTTTTTACCTTCGCACCCAAACGACAAATGCGGGTCATCTGCCGCAATGGCAGAGCGAGCGAAAAGGAAAAAAATAGTTTTTTTTTTCTCTATTTCGAATGGTCACGGCAGCTGGTGCCGCTATTGCATCAAGAACGTTGCAATGAAAAGGATTCGTAGTTAATACGACTAGAGGACAGATGTGCATCATCATCATCATCATCATCATCATCATCATCATCATCATCATCATCATCATCATCATCATCATCATCATCCTATTCATGTCCACTGCAGGACGAAGGCCTCTCCCTGCGATCTCCAATTACCCCTGTCTTGCGCCAGCGTATTCCAACTAGCGCCTGCAAATTTCCTATCACCCCACCTAGTTTTCTGCCGTCCGCGACTGCGCTTCCCTTTTCTTGGTATCCATTCTCTGACTTAATGGTCCTCCGGTTATCCATCCTACGCATTACATGACCTGCCCAGCTCCATTTCTTCCGCTTAATGTCAACTAGAATATCAGCTATCCCCGTTTGTTCTCTGATCCACACCGCTCTTTCCTGTCTCTTAACGTTAGGCTTAACATTTTCCGTTCCATCGCTCTTTGTGCGGTCCTTAACTTGTTCTCGAGCTTCTTTGTGAACCTCCAAGTTTCTGCCCCATATTTTAGCACCGGTAAAATGTAATGATTGTACACTTTTCTTTTCAATGACAGTGGTACTAGCTCCCATTCATGATTTGGCCACGCCTGCCGTATATGCACTCCAACCCAATTTTATTCTCCTCTAAATTTCTTTCTCAGGATCAGGGTCCTCTGTGAGTAATTGACTTAGATAAACGTGCTCCTTTACAGACTATAGTATCCAAACAATATCCACTGCCGAATGTCAAGTCTAAACAAAATGTTATCGTGATTATTTGTTGTTTTACCGGAAAGGTCCGGCTCCCTGAGCGACGGCATGCTCTTGTACATTATGTCCGCTGTCCAAGGGATAAAAGTTATTGTTGTTTTCCTTCAATTTCATGTTTCATCGTGCGCACTCAACGACGTAAAATATTCAAAAATATTCGACCAATATCCTGGTTTTCGAACAGCGGTTAGTCGATTCGAGGACCGAATCGATAGGGGAGTATTCAACTCGTTATTCGAAAGTTTCGAATATTCGCACATCCCTTAAAAACAATATAAAACCCGTCGACGCTACGCGCATCTGAGAAAAAAATATCAAAGCAAACAAGAGACAACTTGTGTTGCCAACTGCGCAAGATTGCCAACTGCGCAAGATTGCCAACTGCGCAAGTCGAGGCTTGCGCAATATCTTACGGTACAGCACTTCGTATCTTTATTTACATTTTAGTCTATTTTGTAGTCTGTCTGTACTCAATGACTGACGAGGAGTGCGCGTTCCGAAAGCTATTTTCGTTAATACGCCACATTGAGGCGCAACACGAATGGGTTACTTTACCATTTAGAGTCATCGCGAAAGAAACTTGAGATGACTTGTCTCCAATTTTAAGACGAGCTCCGACAGACGTAGTTTTTTTGTGTGCTTTGTGGAACGCATAGGCTGTTTACTGTAGCTAACTTTATATTTACGTGCATACACTCAAGAGAAACGAAGCCACTTTGATGATGATGGCAGCCGACCCTGTCGCGTCGGTATTATTCGAAACCATGGAGATGAAGTCCGCTTATCACCCTTCGGGAACTTCACCCGGTAGAAGAACTGATCGGAACACGGCGCAGACAGGACCCAGAAACAGTTCTGCTTTTACATGGCTCCGTTTCTCACAACAAAGGCTGTACATTAGGCGACTGCACAACCTTGAGAATTCGATGAAGGCCCGTCTGTCTGTCGTGTAGAGAGAAATAAACATTGTAAAAATAAAGGAGACACAAAGCAAATGAGAAATATATATATATATATATATATATATAATGACATTTCAAGATTGTTATAATGGTTCCTAGTTTATTCTAGGACGGAAATAAATGTCACGTGCTCATGGACAACTAAGTTGGAGCGGTAAACGTGGGAAGAATCTGGTATCTAAGCAGAAGACAAGGGTGAAGTTGAATGCGTCTTCGCAACAGCGTTCACGAGAGCTAAAAATCGCCCACAAATTCTAGTATACTTTGCCGACAGCAACGTTGCCTGCGGCAAGCTCTTACTCAAGTGGGCGGTGAAGGTTGGGTAAAAATTGTCACGGACAAGACAAGCGCTACGCAGTCACTCGACATAGATACTCTGTTTGTTACTTCGCTTTTTGTCCTCGAAATAATCGAGCAGGACATATGTTATTTTACATTGTATATTATTTCATTTATATAAGTTTGCGTTCACATCTGTCCTCAAAATAAGCTAATTTTTTACCAATGTAAAATTCTATAGCGGCTCGAGGACACTTCGGAGACGCAACAATTGTTTTGTGAGGCCACTATCCAGGACTGATCGATAAGGTCACTCGTAGCAAGAAAGAGCTCGCTGTGCGTGGCGGGACGAAATAGGCCTTCTATTTCGACATAAATTTTGCAGTTGACACGTCGGACGTCTTTGCTGTCGATTAGCTGCCGCACTTTGGGTGCTCTTCACCTTGAAGGGATATTTGTCGAAGGAGTGTGTTTCTTGAGTGTCGATACCGAGAGATAGAGAGAGAAAGCTTTTTCAGAGAAATGTATAGAATGCTGCCAGCGCGTATGTAGCCGCGTGTATGCTATTATATGTACAAAAAGTGACCGAGAATAGACAGGTCCTATAGAGGAGGATGGATAATAAAAAGGGGGAGGGGGAAGCAACATTGTATGTGATCCTACAGCTGAGACAAAGGTGATGGTTTTGATGTATAAATAGGCAGGAGCTTAAACCTAGCAAAACTAACTTCCAGTGTAATCTGCTGTTATGTCCCGTTCCATTCTTCGGAAATTTTGAACTGTCACCTGACATCAGGGCCGCCACCTGACATTGACCTTGTCGTTCTGAAGGTTTGGCAAATATATTTTGCAACGTCCCCACGGAAAAGCTGCGTTGAAACAGCGGCATATCTGACCTCCTTATCTCAAAGTAGTATGTTTAACTTTTTTTGAGATAAGTAGTATGTTTAGATCTTAAACATAATAGACCATTTTCAGAGACAAAGATTCTTGAATCATGGCACCATGTGCCCCATGAATACCAAGCGACGTGGGCGTTGTTATGGTTCATGACATCCGCTGGCCTCAGTGACCGAGTGCCGGGCCGGAATAACGTAAAACCGTTCCCAATCTGTTTTTATTCCACATCCGCCATTCCAAATCCAGCCCATATGGGTGGGCGCCACGCCCATATGGGCTGAGCCTGAGCGATTTCGACCTGCCACGGAGGGTGATGGGCCGGTTTGGAATAAAAACAGATTGGAATAGTTTTACGTTATACCGGCCCAGGCGGGACATGCTGGACAACCGCCCGTCCAGCAAACCGGACGCGCGTCCGGTTGACCTCCCTACCTTTCCTTTCTTCTTTTCTTCCTCCTCTTCATGACGAAAACTCCAGAAAATAGACTTGAAAACTTGCTCGACTGAGTGGTTTATTGCGAGAACTGCGCATCATATCCGCACCTTCTGTAGGTCTCATCACCCTCTCTCTTTTTTAGGCACCTTCTTAGGGAATTTGACCCACCGCAATCAGGGTGCGAAGTTCACTCACTGGCGCTCCAACGGAGATCTTGGGCATCGTCACCGTCTCTTCTTCCGCCTTTAGTTACCGATGCCCCAGACGACTGGAAAACTGGAGCCTTGTGAACATCACCATGTCGCAACTTGCCGGACTGCCGAAATCTTGGGCGATGAAAGAGCAAGTTCGCAAATGTTCTCGGTGGTTTTCGGTATTCAATACCGATCGAGGGACAACGATGGGGTCTTACCACACCATTTAAAGGACAAGAGCCTTAACCAATCACGTATATAAAAAAGGAACCACATTTGCTGCCGGTATTACTCCTTAAATTCCTTTGTTATCTTATCATGTTGCAGTATATATCTGATAAGGCATATGCGCTGAAGTTCACGCCACTCTCCCATGGACATAATTTCATGCGAGGAAATAGCCGCATCATGATCTCTTTTTGTATACGTCGCTGAAACTGCTCATGGGCAGCAGATTGTGATTGCCATTGTGCCACAACGGAGGGTAAACGAAGTATTTACTTACCTATGAAGTATAGCATTCTCATTTTATGACGAAAAGGAGGAAGTATGAAAACGCACGAAATATATTTGGTCGGCGCCTGCAGATTTGAGGTCCTGCAGGCCGTGCGTCTTTTATGTTGGGCGTGCAACATGAAAGAAGCCTTCTGGATGGGTCACCGCTCAGATCAGTTCACAATGCACTCTATATTTCGTACATTTTTTTTGTTTTAGTTACAGAACCTACCTGCTGTATGTTCTTGTGCCTCTATGCATGGAAGCTTCATCTGTGAGTAACATTCTATGCCTGCCACTGTTGCATCGTGCCAGTTTTGCTGCGCCTCATGTTTACTGTCCTCCAGCTGTCAACTAAACTAGCCTTGCATGGCAGCAATGAAATATGTGTTTTCGTACAGAAGAACTTACGTATTCTGTGGGCCATTTTATGTTTATTTTTTTTCCGCAGGCGACAGTTTAAGCAAAGCGCGAACATGTACCGTGTACCATTACCGCACCGACAATCTGTCATACATTTCGTCCTGGCTAGTATATTCGCACGCTCCTTGTCAGCTGTATGAATGGTGTGGAATGGCTAACACGTGGGGAGGCTGGCAGGTGGACGGAATGGTTCCGGTGACAGCATCACGTAGTGCTGTGCTAAGACTTCATTTTTAACCGGGGTACCTGAAGCTTTCATGCCATCGGCATCCTCCTGTTAGCAACATGCGGTGTTTTAGCGCTCTTGCGTTGTGTGAGCTGCTTCCGCAATACGAAGTTTTAGAAGGACATGTGCATGCGTTGGAATTTGTGCGCGTGTGCGGACAGAACCTTGTCGGCATGGTTCATGTTACCGGATCGTGCATGACACTGCACTAAAACGCTCCGAAGTGTTTTAAGCTCATCACTATATTGCTGCGCCATTACCGCGACCATCTCCGCAACCTGCGAGCTTTTCGCCTGCAAGCTAAGTCACGCCACATGCGTGCTCAGCGGAGTTTAGCTAGCACTCGCAGTGGCTGACAGGATATTGTGACATTGCCCATGGAAGTAACGTTATTGTGGCAGAAATATGCTTAAAATAAATGCATTACGTGTTTGTCTATTTGTTTATTTGCTAATGGAAGGTTTCTAGCACATTCAGCAGAGTTCTGTCTGTCTCTGTCCACATTTATATTTGGTTTCTTGCTTACCGCATTTACTTCACAAAGCCTTCTTGAGTATGTGAGTTCGAAGGCTACTGGAAAGAAAGCTGGTACCGAAATCATTCAACCACCGTAAAAGATCAGCCAGCACACAGATTTTTCTTCGCTTTGGCGCATGCTATTGTTCGGTAACTCTGCATCGCGACATACTGTTCTTTTAGTGTATCTGTACGCTAGCCCCATCATACTTCTTTAGAGCCGTCAAGTGGGATGTGTCACAATTGATTAATTGCACAATGTAATTTCTACTACTCAGTTAAATCCCCACAGCATGAATTATCCATATGGCGAGATGTAGATAATGCTGGGGAACAAATGCTCAGCGTTCCGAATTATTCTTGATATTCTAGACAATTAGGTCGTCATTGGCGTGCTATAAACGGATACAAAAGGTTAATCGAGACTATTGGTTATCCTACAACAAACCTTAGATTACAGATCACCTTCCAGAAGGTAATGTAAAATTCCATAAGATCTTTTCAATCCAGAAGGGCGAGGTTTAGAAGAATCCACCTACCATGCAATCATCGTTTTTCATGTAGGCCATACACTTTTCCACTGAGAGCTCCTGGGCGTTGCCATTTAGACTTGAGCCCACGTATCCAGCCACCGAATTGCACCTCGGACAGTGACCGCATGTATGCTTTGTACGCAGGTTGAACAACAGCCCAGAGTGCACGCGTTCTCGCGACCCCGTTAAAAGTGCGCGCTGGTCACGTGCGCACGCACTGTTGACACACTTCCACTATGGCATATTTAACGAAACTCCGTGATTCAATGAAGTACCGGGTCGCGATGCACCAGCAAGAGGCAAGCTTTGAAACAAGCGACGCCGACCTTGGGAAAACGACATGTAACGGGACTCACCGATGACCTTGGCGCTCGGGAAAGAAGGAAAGCGAAGCCGACGTTCTTTCGGAAGGACGCCATTAGGCCCGTTGCAGTAATCACGATGCAATCGAGTGCAGGTACATCGATGTGGAACATAACTGCGACTACTGCTGCTGCTGCTGCTGCTGCTGCCGCTGCTGCTTTTGGTGTCTATTCGCACCTCGCGCAGCAAGGACGCGACACCGAGCTTTAGTTTTTTTACGGGTAAACGCGCGCAACGGCTCGCCCGATATGTGGCCCTTTCTGTCTGCGTGTTGTTTTTTTCTTTTCTCTGTGCTTTTGTTTCCGCCCCCCTTTCAGCGCTCAGCATTGAGGATGTATGTGCGTAGATCACGCGCAGCTGCCCTCGCACGGGCGGTAATGGACGATGTACGTGTATATACGCGACGCAAGGCACCGACGTGGAACCGGATGTTAGCTGCCGCGACACAAATCGACCACGTGTCTCAGCCTCCAACGTAACCTCCGATCTGCAGCTGCCAGGCCAGCCGCCCTGTCTGCGCGCCGACCTGTTCCGCGCGACTGTGTAGGCGGAACTAATTGCTGTCACACATTTCTTAAATTGAAAAATAAAAAAGAAACGAAAATTAGGACTGTTTGATTTCTGAACCAAACTGGGTTACCTCAGAAGCTACTGCTGCTGCTGCTGACTGCCATAGGAACAGCGAAAGTAGTCGAAAATAGGTTTGCGAGTATGTGGCACTGAAATGTGTATTACCAGTGCAAGCTGAGTATATATATTTCGACAGTACGGACCAGGAGGAGAAGGTAATATTCAGCGGCGAGAAAACATGACACAGACTTAAATCCGACAGCAGCGTTCAAACCTTCAGACACCACAAAGCTCTAGAGCGAGAGCATATGCATATCAAGTTCGGTGGCGAATGAACCAGTTTGAGCACGAAGGCGAGTGAAACAAACCAATGAAAGCTGTTCACTTTAAAACAGTGCAAGGAGCCAAGCAAATTAATTTAGTTTATTAACCGAATGATGCCTTGGAAGGGGGGGGGGGGGGGAGGGAGGCTTGAAAGCGCATATTTGTTTCAATGAGAAAATTTATGTAGGTTTTGTTATTTCCCTCCGTCATTCCGCAAAGAACCGGGCCGGCAACCACGGTACCACTGCATGCTATAAGAGCAGATGGTTATGCATATGCGCCGATTCGATATTCGTGTGTTGCCCTGCGTTGAGCCATGTCGGGCGATGACGTAAATTCCGTGAAACGGAAGTCTGCGTGCGGGAGACCTCGAGAAAAACTGTTTGGACCACTAAACATTAAATACAAGAGAAACACGATTTAGGAGTGTTCATTTTTTCTATGTGCCTCGAAACTTCCTTCATGGTTTACAAGGCTTCCGTTACCCAATTTAGAATTTCAGTCTGTGTGCACGTCCACCATTTGCGGAATAATGGAAGCACAGACGTAACGAAAAAATTGGGAAGAAGCTTAAGCTTCGCTTTTATAAGTGGAACGCGATAGCATTCAAAGATCCCTGACTGCTACTCATGGTTCCCGACGACTGCAGCTTATACTACCATAATGGTTACTGGAAAACACTGGCGGCGAACGCTATGCACGTAGGCGAACTTTCTGGGGGAAACGCGGCCTCTTGCGTGGGCCGATCCCGGAGGTAGTACACAACCGCGCCAAAGAAATTACATCATTTTCAGGTTTCCGTATTTGTTTCGCACTTTTAATATTTCCGTCTGAGAAGATTTAACATAAAAGGCACGCCCTGTGAGTGTTTTGTTTCATGTCATTTGTTTGTGGATTGTCATTCTCAAAATTCCGAGGAATAGCTTTGCCAAGAATGCATGACAAGGTATGATCAACATTAATGATAGAATGGTGTGGAATAACTAAACGTGGTTGGGGAGGATTTTCCCGGCCACGGGCGCCAATGCTGACGCCGACGCCGACACCGGATTTTGTGCGACACGGGGCCCTAAACGCTATCGCGTTTATTTAATAATGTAATGCCACTGGAACCTGGAAAGTACCGCAACCACCTCAGCGCGCGCAGGCAACGCTGTGCTGCTGTTGCCAGATTTGGTCCAACGCATATCTCGGGCGGCAGAAGCTCAGCTATGTAGCTTCACTTTCATCGGTTTATAGTATCCCAAATCGACACATTTCATCATCATTTACCTGAAAGATGAGATGGTGCATCTACTATGCGTGCGAAGCATTTCAGATAAGTACGATCGGAAGATTTTTACAGGCGTCAAATTGCATGAAGTGAGGCCGTCCTTTCGTTTTTTCTCCCTTCCCGATAAATTTTGTGCTCGTTGGGAAGGTATCCAAGGGATATACTAAATTGCTTAACAACGTGCATAATTAGGCAACATTACTGGTGTTTTAAGCATTTTATAGGTCGCAGGCCTACGTGAACCTCGGGTTTGTTTACATTGACTGTTTAATCCTCGTAGCTAACTCCTAACTATTCGACGCATTGCGGAAAACGCGAGCAGCTCTTCATCGGTTTTTCTAGGCTGGCTACAGTGAAGAACGGCACGATGGTTATCGCAGCGAGCCCTGGGAAATCCACAAACAAAACCGTATTTCGCTTAGCTAGTTACGATATATATTACATGTACTCGGAAAGTGAAGCATTCAACTGTGCGCCAACCGTTCTAAATGCAAAACGAACCCGATGATCGTGTGTCACACATTTTTTAGGCTGACTATAGGTATCAAGCGCTGCCACACATCGTTTATAAGCGTGGATGAAAACGCTTTCTAACGTGACTACTGATTAACCTGCATTCGAAACGATTGATAAACAGATCGACTTCCGCGAAAATAAACGGTCCCTGACTGCACCACAAAAAAAGGGATGCTAAAACAGAGATATCCAGGGCACGTTCGCGTTGTTTTAAGCAGTAATAAACAACACATGAGAAAATGTACATTTTATTATTCGACATTGACAGGTCAATAAATCTTTATTGCAGTGGTTTTCTCTCTACATTATGTTATTTTTGACACAGCCGCCCGCATTCCGACACTCTTCGAGCAACATTTTGCTCGGTTCTGCATATTTCTGAGCATCTCTCTTTCTTTGCGCAAGGCAAACCGCAGTCTTCAAAGCAAACGCTTGAAGAAGCTTTTCGATCACATTATGACACTTAGGCAGTTCGATGATACCGCAAGGCTTCTCAGCTTCGCGATATCATCAAATTCCCCTAGTGGGAGTGAATTTGTCACGATTTATTCGGTGCGGCCAGATAGCACGGTACTTGCTGTCGCTCTTTCCGCTTCATTGGTATCGCGAAAAGCGCTTTCCCGGTCTTCCGGCGGTTGCTGCACCCGAAAGCGCAACACCCGGACATTTCCTTTCGTTTTCTTTTAAGTCTACGAAAGTTACAAATACCCTGAGTAACCTAAAATGCAAAATCTGACCTCGTCGATGGCTCATACGCGCGGTGTGTGCGAGCCATGCTTTTGTCTGCTTGGCGCGGCGTGAGCCATCTATAGCGGAAAGTGATCACCTGATGGCAACTGACCAATCCGCGGTGCGGCGGCCAAGAGAAAAGGGCTGCGGTTCTTTACAGGTTTTAGTGACTTTAGAACAATGCTGCAATTAACGACATCTGGTGACCCAGTGTAAAAACCGCAGCATGCACGACCCTGTGCACGAGCGTTACCCTTATTGCTATGATCTACCATGTTACACTTTTCTGCCTTTGTAAACGTACTGCCTTCAGGGGCCGAATTCATAGAGCATTTAGTTCGGGAGTATTTTTTTCTCTTGGATAGCCACCTTCGCTAATAATATGTCCGGCATTACGATTGGCTGGCATCTGGCATTATGGATAGCTGTAGCATAAAAACGCCTTTTGTTTGTTTCTTCTTTTTTTTTTATCAATATGGGCTCAGAAACGTGCCACGGGTGTTCTTTTTTTGTTTCTTGGACAAAAGTACACATGCTACGCAAAAGGCACTTCTGACGACTTGTGGTTACGTGACATCGCATGTGTAATAACAGAGCGTTTGCTTAGTGGGGCCACTTTGTATACCATTACCAAAAGGATACTCTTTGCATCTACCTTCGGAAAACTGTGGGTTGTGGTAATATTGAAAATTTAGAAAACACTAACTACATTGCTGTGCAAAAATGAAAAAAAGTACACTTTCGGTGCCTGGACAAGAAGTTTCTTCAGTATTCACGCATTTATTGGCACGAGACAGCGATGCCAATCGCAGAAAAAAATATATATAACATGCTCAAAAGGTTTTGTTTCGGACTTTACTTTCCTGGATATCTTGTACCGAGTCTCTTCTTTCATGTTTGCGATCAAGGATGCGAAGTGAGAGTCCAGGAGGGCGCACGTATATTCAGTGCGCTTTTCTCACGGACCCCATATCTGTGAATGTATCAGGCTGCTTCTATCATCTATACACACGTGCAACGGCACAAGCTCGATACTGTTGTCACGTTGAGATACAGCTAGAATACTTCGCGTGTTGGTACGAGACATCGCGCTATCTGTGTGGAACTCGTGAAGTTTTAAAAACAACCGACTGCAACACTCCGCCTATGAATAACCCCCGGATTCCTCCAGCGCGATGCTACCCTGCTTTGCCGCCTATGGCTAGGAGTAGTCTTTAAAAATATCTTGCCTTCTGTATTGGAATATGACTAACAATGCTGCTTTTGATGTCTGCGGTCGCGAGCAGACACTTGAGCAGATTTTGTGTGACTATCATTGATAAAGTGCTGTGAGACAACCACTCGCGACTGTGCTATCTCGTATTCGCGGCAGACCATGGTCAGAACAAATCATTTTGGAATACTGACCGCGCAAGCCACCGCAGAAGAGGTCTACGAATGCATTGTTGCAATCCCAGCGGACAACAAACGTGCACGATCGACTTTAGCACTAACACGTGCTAACTGTTTTCCTGGGCAGTGAACAGTAGTGACTGTGTGCATGTGCACGGCCTGTTTCTTTCTTTCTATTTTCTCTTATTCTTATACGTCCTTCTCTCACACCCCCTAGTGTATAGTGTAGCAAACTAGATTTCAATTTTGGTTAACTTCCCTGTCTTTTCTTTCGTCTCATTGTCTCTTCTTCTCCCTTAACTGTGTGGGTAGCAGACAGGACTTACCTCTGGTTGACCTCCCTGCCTTTCCTCTCTCTCTACTCCCCGATGGTTCCCTACTGGATACGCATAGGGTAAGAGTTTAGCATCTCCGAGGGGGTAGGACATGCGGTCCTAGGTGAATATTAGCCGCTGTTTTGGATTCACTGACCGTCTACCGTATGGACTCGTGTAAGGGCCGCACTATTTTTCGCAATTTTCGCGAGGTGCGGCCCTTGCACGGGACTTAACATCTTGGTCAAAATGGTGCGGTGACTTGTGCGCACCCTGGATGTACCACTGCATCAGAGGTCAGCGCTCAGCTCTCGCCATCTAGTAGCGGCGTGCGGACGTAAGCAGCGCTAAAAAAATCGCCGATGCGCGCGCGTCATCGGGGTACCGAATGTGATTGCTTCTCCTTTGGAACACTTTTTTCCAAGGCTTGGGGTGACAAGTTGGGCGATCGGCGCTTTCACGCGTGCGGCCCTTACACGAGTCTATACGGTATTTTTGTTACACTCACCACCACCAGCTCATAATTATGGTTATTAATCGCTCCTTAGAATAAGATTAAGGTGTTCGAGTACGTAATATCGCCTATTGCTGTTCGGAATACCTAATCCTTGGCGTCACAAGAAGCGACATTATGTTGAAGGAATTAAATCAATTACCAATGGCCTTTATCAATTATTCACGAATATCGTGCATTATAATATGAACGAGGTGAATTGAGCGAAATGGAGCTATGCATGAGCCAAGAGGCAAATGGAGACAATGAAGCAAACAAAAAAGTTGAAAAGCAGGAAGGTTAACAAGGACAGGAAATCCGACCACCGTGATTACCTAAGAAGGAAGATAGAAAGTGAGCGACGCTGCCTATTCACTCGTGTGGAGAGCAGCTGGGTAGAAAAACAGCTTTTCATCAGTTGAATTGTGCAGACAAAAGACAGACATTCGCATGCTGGCGGTGCTTGTTCGTGCATCACCAGGCCTAAGTCATTCTGCGAAACGCTGTATACAGTTATTAGGCGACAGGATAAATTGTCAAATGTCCATTCTTACGACGAGCAGTTACAAGGTTTAAGACAGTAGGATAATATATACAGTCAGAGAAAGATAAATAAAAATGCAGCCGTGTCTCAACGCTGATATCGTGTGGTAATATTGTTATCATTGCCATTTGATAATGAATACTTCTGTAAGTAATACCGTTCTTTAAATGCTTCTAAAAAAACCTTTTGGTGCACGTCCAAGACGCCTACTAAATATATGAATGCTTAATGCCGCGTTGCACGTGAGCCTGCTGATCAGCAACGGTCCGGGTCGCTGCGCTCCATTTCCTGTCGCACAAAATTCGCGTTCTACTGATCCCGTTGCGTAAAACACTTGTTCTGTCACCGAAGTCATATGCGTCGAACCTCTACTATCGACCTATATACCGGCGAAGAATGTAAACCCATTTTGAGCCCTAAATAAAGCGCACGCAAAAGAGGCTAATGTGTGTGACCTATCGAAATCTAGGAATATTAGCGACATTGTCCAAGCTAGCAAACAATCAGAATGCTGTAAGTTCGATAAACGGAAGATGGTTTTCTCGCAACCTAGAATTTGAGAACTAAAAGGCTTGGTGAACTGAACAAATAAACGGAACATTAAAAACGTCTATGTATGCAGACAACATCTGCATATAGTACTCTGGTCACGAGCAATGTGAAATGCGCGCAATATCACAGAATTCTATGAAATATGTTCACTGATTCTATATGCACAAGGTCTTACGATGTCAGCTGATAAGTACACCGCTATTATTTTTCCTCTAAACGTGATGTTTTGCGTTGCGCCTTAAATGTTGCGCACTCTGCTATTCAGTATGCGTAGCTACGAATGTCGGACTTTCGACAGACTGGTGGCATGAACACAACGCGTTGGAACCATGCGACCATATACGCGAGCATCTTCCGCATGCTCTGCATTCGATGATGATGATGATGATGACCCTTTCCTTGGCGCATACCCACTCACGGGGATCGGCCAAGAGTCGGGCAGATTTTATATACGTGCTAAGTGAATAAATTTAGCAAATGTTTAATTTTGGTAAATATAAGAAAGCGAATAAATTCTAATACAATTCAGTGGACAATAAATATATAAAAAAGTAGGCATACAAGAGGGAATAAGGTAATGATAAATGGATTAATATGATTAACAATGGAACCGGTTTGATTCAACAATGAATTTCTCTATGGCGATGCATACATTCCTGTGTGAGTGTCCAAGCACAGAAGCTCCGAAAGACAGCAGTTCCGGAGAGTTCAATGGCAGGCCGAGCTGTCGCATTGCAATTTGCAATGTTCTTTTTCTTAGGGAGGAGAAACGCCGGCAGTCCAGTAAGTAATGGTCGATCGTTTCGAATTCGTTACAGAAATGGCATAAAGGGGAGATCGCCAGACCAGATCGGTGCATGTAGAAATTTAGGCGGGGGACTCGACATCGCAGTCTTGTTAATGTCACCTCTGTTTGTCTGGATTTGCAAAAGTTCCTGCTCCAAGGGAATTGTAAGTGGTGCAGTTCGGAGGATGATGTTAGTTCTGATTTTGATGCCATAAGGGTGTATCTTCTAAACCTGGCAGACGTTATGAAACCTGTCGTTGGAAGAAGGGAACACACAGGGCCTGTAATAGAAGCCTTTGCCAGGCTATCTGCCGCTTCATTCATAAATATGCCTTTGTGACCAGGTACCCATACTAATCGCAAATTCTGCAAATGACTTGGAACCAATGAGTGCAAATTTTTTACTATATGCGACTCGCCAGGAGCAGTAAGTGAGGTGCACAAGGATAGAGAGTCTGTTAATACTACCGCGGTTGTTGTGGGAGGCTGTAGCTTACGCAAAGCTAAGACAACAGCTAGGAATTCCGCTAGGAATATTGGAGTATAGTCGGGGAGTCGAACAGAAAAAGACCAGTCTAATGCAGATGAAAAAATTCCAACCCCGGCTTTTTCCTCACTCTGCGAAGCATCTGTGGCTATAATTACGTTTGTTTGGAGCTTGTCCAAGTGATCTTGGAGTAAGCCGTTAAGAATATGCCAGGGAAGCTGCTTCGCTCTGCATTCCCTTATGCTGGGAACGCTCTTCTTCGCTTGTACTCGGCGCTCTGTGATGGTCTCGCGCTATACGTTATTCTTCCACTACATTGAGTTTCCTGTTTCAACGTCAACGGTCTCACAAGCACGCAGGACAAATTCTTTATGCCGAAACAAATCTGGATCGCAGTAACCTCGGCAGAAAGCAGACGCCTCTCAGTTCCCATATTTCTGCTGCAGAAGTATTTGTTCGTGTGCAATGTGCTGCTGTGTCCCGATCATCCACGTTCTTCAAGCGTCGGTTCTGACGCAAGCAGCTTGCACCCACTGAACTATCAGCGCCCTTCCCTGCCGGCGGAACTCCAGTCAAAACTTTCTTCCTTGCAAATCGTCACGTCGGTGCCTCCGTTAGAGAGCTTAAGAAATGCTCCCGATTAAGCAAGCACTGACATTTTTTGGTCTTTCACCTGTTAACAACTTCGACAGTACGGACTTTCACATCTGGGGTGCTATACCGTAAAGCTATTACAAACTTTTATATTCCATTACTACAATAAGCCCTCCACGATTGGTAAAAAAATTGATTGATTTGCGCATAATAATAACAAATTTCCGTGATAGTATAACGTTGTCAAACACTATCAGCACGTACACGACATCGATCTGCCATGTTTTCTTCGCTAGAGATCCGTCTTAGCTTAATTTTTGCACTTCCGTTGCACGCCGCCGCGATTTTGCCAGACACCGAAAGCTAAGCGCGAAGAAACGGGCCAATCGCACACGCTGGAGGTCATCAGGTTATCTACTTTCACTGCACTAGCTTGCGTCGGCGGTTACGCAAGTTTGACGTCAGGAGATTTGAATGAAAGCAGATTTGAATAGATTTACTTTATAGTACCCCTGCACCGACGGTTATGCAAGACATACATCATTTTACATTCGTATGTGCACAGACTCCGTCCGCGGGTATCTCTATGGGCGCTATAAAGTAAAATTATTCCATTCAGTGGTTATTCCAAACTCCTGAAGTCAAATTTACGTAACCGCCGATACAAGCGTGAGCAGGTAGCCCCGGGATTGTTTGAACTTCATAATCAAACGCTCTACTAGTTTACAGGAGGTACCTTTTGTTTCGTTTTAAAGCGAATAGCAGTGCCTACAGTGACAGGTTTTCGCATTTGCCTCTAAATCGCCCATATAATTTTTATTATACGCAAAGAATTTAATTCTCTCCGGAGGCTCCGAGGAGCCAGCGCCAAAACGATCGGCTGGCAGCATCTTCTATTCCTTTCGGAACGGTGCAGCTACAGGCTATTAACAAAAATAGAGAAAAAATACATTCGAGGTTTTGTGACGTTGCGCGGTACACAGGCTAAGTGGGCGTCAGCCGAAGAATATGGACAAATAGCAGAGCGCCAATGGCGACAACGGCGTGGAATCGGAAATAACTTTTTTCTTTTTTCAGCCTAATCAGGCATAATCAGTGTGTACGCGTCATTTTTAAATAGGGAGTTCTCGCAGTTTTCGTGATGCCATGTGACAGACAGGCGAAGTGGGCTTTGCCCGAAAAGGTTTGAACAGTTGCGGAGTGCTAATGGCGGAATAGATAGAATGGAAGCAGATTGGAATAACTTTACGTTATAGACCCCTATATTTGTCATGCTCAGTCATTGTACTTCAGATAAAGCCACTGGCTTAGCTGTACTGCTAGCAGCTTTTGTTTACATTCGTACCAAAATTGATCACTGTTCCCTTACCCACGATTGCCGCTGCAGTCGTCGAAGGCTGCATGAGCACAAAAGCAGCTAGTCAGCGACATCATGCGCCCGTGCTCTAAAGCATGGGAACTGCATCAGATTGTTTCGTTGCAGTGGTTGTCCGGCCACTGTGTCATACAAATACGTCCACGTACGTCCAAGTACGTCCACGCTGTACATATTTTGCGGATACGCCAGTGGTTTACATCACCGAAAGTTTTCTTTCCTCATGAAGTAATTTACTGTTGCGGAAATGCCAATGACGAAGGTTCCAGTTTTTACAATCACGTAGAATAAAGCAAGAAAAGTTAGCGTTGCCAGTGAATTTAACAACTTCTAGTCTCCGTGCTATCCTCTTGACAACGTAGAAATAAGAGTTGTTTTCTTTTTCTCGGTTTTCCGAACGACGTAGCAAGACTGAGTAGCAAGCGCAACGCACGCCCACTTGCCCCGAGACAGGAGGAAACGCTTGCGGAAAAGAAAAAATGAGCATCAGCGAAAAAGAATTCGTTGCCACAAGACGTAGCTAAAGGACACGGGGTCATGGTTCTTGGGAAGGGCCAATAAGCCTGCCTTTTTCACTTGTACCACCGCCAGGTTATAGACAAACTAGATGTACCCTGCAGTGTCTATATTGTCATCGTCCGAGAGGAGGAGGACCATATAGGCACTGTACGGTCTTTCGCAAGAGAAGTTATCGGGGAAGCTGCTAAACAGTTTTTTTTTTCTGGTCTTTCAACGGCTTGCCGAGAGAGTACAGGCCGCAAGATCTTGACATTTAGGGGAAAGATGACACAATAAGAAAAGAAAAGCAAAAAGAAAGCCCGCGGTGTTTCGCCATCATGGCCCACGACATCGAGCGGTTAAAAAAGGAAGCATTCAACGAAGAAACCGCGGACAGACACGGGTACCGTTGGTCCGTGAAGCCAGAAGAATCTCAAGCAAGAAAACCATAACGAGAGGAAACGCTAACGGAGCGCGGAGCAGAAAGGGAGATGCGAACGAGAGTTCGCGAGAGAACAAACAGCGGGTGACGTTAGGGAAGGGTGGGTGGGCGGGAGGATTGCTGGGGGACACACTAAATGCAGACGCAAATGAACAGCCAAGGCGCGATGTGAGGTCTGATGCAAGCGCGCCGAGAGCGCTCGGTGACGAAAATATCCATCTCAAGGCCTCCCCAAGGTCAGCGGCAGCAACAGCAGCAGCGTAGAGAAGCGACGCTGCGCGCACAACAATCCCAGTGCCTTCGCCGAAAGGACCTTGGGGGTATTCGAAGCGTGCGCCGGCCGTCGCGCGGTGGTTTTGCAACGCCTGGGCGCATTGCACGGTGGGAGGTTAAGGAGCGCGCCCTCCCTCCTCCCCCCCCCCCCCCCCCCCCCCCCCGCCCTCCCACAGCTGCTTCCAAGGCACTCTGCTGCGATGACGAGAGTTCCGAAGTTTATTCCCAAGAACGTAGACGCGGCCGTGCAGTGACCGCAGTGCGGAAAGAGACAGACGGGTTGCGGCCGGTGACGAATCAAGAAAATGGCAATGGATCCGGATGAGCTTCCACGGAATGGATAGAGTTAGCCACGCTGCGGTCCAAACGCCGACCCTCGCTCGAGATGCGTCAGATGTGGAGCGACGCAACTGTGTGAGCGCGCTGGTACGTTTCACGGCGCCCGTCGTTTCAAAACATCAAAGGGCGCTCGAGAGTACTCGTGTGGCTCGCACGCCCTGCTTCAGTAGTTCCGCGCAGCATTCGGGAAGACTGGAAATGTTTGGCAGCGCGCGCTTCTATAGGCGTACTGCTGAACGAAATTGCGGATTGTACTAGCGACTGAAATGGAGACAGCACTTTGATGTCGGTGTCGGGCTGGATTAAAGATGAAGTGCAAATGGAATAACTCAGATTTCTAGGCCCGATCAAAGTTTGCGCGATTTTCGTGGTTCAAACGCCGAATCACCTTGAGGACCTCTTGCCCAACGCCGCGGCAGGGTGTGTGGACATCAAAGGACGCCCCTAAGCAGCGCTGAAGTGCTTCACATTCACTGCGTCGGTAATTTCTGTGCATTAAGCGGGAGAAGAAACACTGCTGGTGCAGCCTGAAATCCTGCCTTAGAAACCAATTTAATGCAAGTGAAACGTCAGGCTTATTTTAATATAATTTTATTGGCATAGCCTTTTTCTAGGGATATTATGCAGTGGCGTGTTCGTGTGCTCTACTTTTAATGTTCTTGTTTATTTCTCATGAACTTTCATAATACTGTTCCGCAGAACCTCAACAGGCACTCAAATCCTCCTCTAACTCGGATCAACGCGATCATGTATAAGCAGCATGGCATAAACCATAAAAGACAACTCGGTCGCTTCAGTTCATAGCGCATTCCTAAAGTCCTCACGTTTGAGTGGAGTAGGAGTGTGAACAATGGTTTTGTGGTTGAGGGTGACGTTTGTGGTTACTGCGTCATATTACTATATTGCGCGGATTAAGGTGTCCTCGAACATTCTTTGTCTCCGAAGCACTGCATCGAACTTTAGAGGCAAGCTGAAGGAAAGAGGACGCGTATGACGAGATCAGAGATCCACAAATCGACAACTAGCGTAAAACATTCAACGAACTCTATGATCTGTGGTGGTTGCAAGCACAAGTCGTCTCGGATCGTTCATGGAAACGTTCTCTTGGCTCTTCGCACTCTCGACGCGTTGAGCAACAGGACACTGGAGGTTGCGCAAGCGCGCTGTCACTTTTACGCTTACTGTCGTTCTGGGTTTGTTATAAACTGGCACTGACGAAATTTTTACCTAACTCTCGCAGTTTTTAGGTACCTTCTTCGCATTGCGTCGCTACTGGATGGACGTTAAGAGCTTCCAAACTCCACTCAGTCTTTCATCTCTAAAGTGTTGACGATATAATAAGCTTGTCTGTCATATGTGGTTAAATATGCAGAATTTTCCTTCCCTGACTACGTGGCTAGTTTACTTGGTTTAGCCCTTTGGAGTTAGTGCAGCCCATTACTTTACGTTGTCTATATAATTTACAGGGGCTGTTCGATAATATATGAGCGAGCTTGATGGACGCCGCTTTGAAACTTTTCATGCCTTTTCTTCTTTAGACATGACGTTACGTCTGACCACGTATAGTATCTAAAAAGGTTGGGGATTCTTGATGCTCAATAAAAGCGATCGTATAACACTGACCAGCGCGATATTGTATCATGGCGTGATGCAAGCAGCATGTATATTAACTTGCGTGCATGGGAAAGTTATCACTTCTTTTTACGCTCGCAGCTCGCAAGTGCACTGTGCGATGTGCCGTGGCGTCTGTTACTGTTTATTTATGTCCGTTTTGTCAATTGCGTGACTGCTGCCTAGTCGTGTTTAGAACATACGTAATAGAGTTGGGAAAACCTGCACAAAAACATTCTTTAAATCTGTGCATAAAATACCAAGAATTCGGGACACGTTTCGGGACAGTGCATATAGCATCAAAATATGTTCAGCTTGTTTTTATTGGCGTCAAAATGTTTATTATATCCTGCCTATCAAAACACGTGAGATGCTTTATTCTTTAAGATTTAAATAAAGTGCTGAAAACATCTCAAGTGGCTGCTCGCTAACTGTGCGCCTTTCTCCTTTAATATACTCTCAAACTTGCCTCCTGGAAAACAAGAGCTTCAATCCGGTATAAACGCATACTTATCAGTGCTTCTCGAAGTCGCTTAAGTGTAAGTGTGTATGCGCATGCGAAGCGCATATCACGCTCAGAGGTAAGGAGCTAAAAATTCTCAAAGGGGACAAAAACAAATGCTGATTTTGTTTTTTCCAAGTGCTCAACGTATGCATCATTGCGTGATTTAACAGCCAGTCCCACTGATAGCTATTCAATCACGTGAAACCCTTATATAGTGTAACTCCGCGCAGCCTACACGTAAGACAAACTATTGCGTGCCAATGCGCAGTAGTCGCATGGATTTACGGATAATCTCTGACGTTTCATAAGTGAAATCCTGGAATGAGAATGAAACTATGTAGTTACGATAGGGAAGACTTTTGACTTCAAGACCTCTTCTGTAAGCGGATGTATACCCGTCAACGACCACTGTGGCGGCTACCACATAACACTAGATGCACACGAAGTAAATGTGGTAATGACACATGTTCTTTTTTTTCAATTCTGAAGCAACGAAAGACAGTTTACAACACAAGTGATTCGTACACTGTTCGCACATAGGCAGAGGAAAGCACTAGCGCCCCCTGACAAGGTTAGAATATTGGGTGCGCGCTATATGTGACATGAATTTGAATCGCCATAGACATTAATGTTCTTTTTCTTTCTGTGTGGGCGCTTAAGATCGTCTACATCCACCCCTCTGTCACTTATCTAGCACATTTATTTCAAGGTATCAGCTTTGAGTCTCAGCCTGGAGATGAAGCCGTAAATTACCCTAGTCGCCTTGCACACCGACCACAGTGATTTGGAAATCCCCAGCTTCTATATGTCGCAAAATGGTTTGTTTTGTGGGCGAGACAAGGAGTTCGTGACCATTGATTCGCATCTCTGACAATGACAATTAAGCGCTGCCAGTGGTCAGATGTCATCCAGGCAGTTGAATTTCTCCAGCAGGTGGAGGTCGTGATGAGCGAGAACTCTGAAAAGTTGAATATAGCCACTGACGATCAGCTTCAGGTGGCAGAATGAAAAAATCAAGCTTCCTGTGCACAATGTTATTAGGAGCCACTCTTAAGTTATGGATTTATTCTCGACTACACTGCCTGCGCCACCCAAGAACCTTTGCTTGCGAACTTCAGTGACCACGTCACCCTCCAATATGGCGTCCTAGTTCCGAATATCTAAACCTGTACGCTGTTATCCACTTCAGACGTCACTGAGATGAATACTAACTAACAGCCACTAATAAAATAGCACTGAAACATATTTGGAACGAGTATACCGAATCTTGCCTTAAATATCGATGGTATTCCTGAAGTTTCATTATGTCCTCAAGTACCTCGTGCATCCGGTATTGCCTGCAGTTGAATGGCAAATGGAGCACAAGCATCTGCATTCAGTCACTGCAAACAATATAGAAAACCTGGACAACCGGACCAATCTAATTTTTCAGGACACCTAATGTAAATGCGGGACATTTCGGGACCGTAAAGTTGATGAAACCATGTGCAAGCCATTTGGTAGATGCATGTGCGTAGCTGACACTAACATCGATACATTTTATTTAAATGTGGGACTTGTCCCGGAAATCCCAGCTCCGGTACGTAAGTGTAACTAAGAGAACTCACACTAGTATGCATTCGTCAAGAGATTTAAGCTGTATTTGGCTGCCCAAAATTACTTGTCAACCATGCAGCTTCCCTTCACATATGACCTCGACGGCTTCAGGCAAGAACATTGCGTCTAATCCCTTTTCCACGCAACATGTAATTAAACGTGTGTGTAGGAGAGGTTGGCGTCATGGGTTATGCCCGCTACACCCTTCTATGTTAGGCAAACAACACATATGTGGTAAAAAAAAAAAAAAGACAGCGCAACCAACCAAATCGGCAAGAAAGACAGAGAGAGTACGTAACAAAGATGGGCCGGCTTAAACAAACAAAGGAGTAAATCAGATATAATAGAAACATAAAATGTAAATACATGCCCCGAAAGCATTAATGCAAAGTTCACGTAAAGTTCAAGCTAGCACACTGTACGCCACAACACAAAGAATTTGCACAGGAATCAAGGGGAGTTAACATTCAAGAGCAGTCAGCTTCGGTTCACTTATATTTCAAGGAAGCACAGTATACAATATAGTATGCAGGGTGATCATTTGTAAGTTCTACAGAATTTAAAAGAAATGTCTCTTGCAGAATACAGAATTCATGTCCTTGAGCTGAATTATTCAGAGAGGCAGGCATTACTTGCACGAGAAATCACAACACATATTCTACTTCTTAACAAAAAGTCACTAATTAATTTTTAAATGAATTACTTTGCGGCACATATTGCAATTTATGAATTGTAGTCGGTGAGTTTGCAAGGCGCATCCACTTGGAATTAATTCCCAGGATGACAACCGTTTGGATATTTGCGCCATCAAACTCGCCATAAAAATGCACTGTTGTCCTACTTACTTTTTTTAACAAAACGCTCTGTAATGCATTGAAGCACAAAGCTAACTGGAACGCTTATGTACTACGTCCCACACTTTGGGAAATAATATATCGCAACTGGTGTCATCCGAGAAATTCATTTTAAGTGGATACGTTTTCCAAGCTCCCCGGCTACAAATCGTAAATTGCAATAGGTGCCGTAAAACAACTAATTAAGAAGCTATTAGTGAAATTTTGGTAATTGATTGAATATGTGTTTTGATTTTTTGTGCTAGTATTATCTGCCTCTTAGAATAATCCAGCTCAAAGACAAGAATTACGTGATCTGCCACAGGCGATTTTTAAAAATTCAGTGAAACGTGAAAATTACCACCCCGTATGCTTAGTTACATCACTGATTGTAGCGAAATCAAGACCGAGGGTTCCTCGATGTACAGTGCGATCCACCGTTAAAGACAACACTCTCATGTGCAGCGCTGACATTACTCGCTCTCTAGTTGCAACTGCTGGCTGTAGTGTCAGTGCACTCGATCCAGAGGTGTGCAGGAGTTTACCAACTCCCGCAACTACAAGTTTTCTGACGCGAAGCCTTGTGACTTCCCAGAGGGGAAATTTCACATGTGCTCTACACTCGTGGGTTCGCTTTAATTAGCAGTTGACTAAACTTTAGCACGGAAAGTTTGCTCCGCCACCATGATTCCGCAAGATCACCGCGCTGTCGATGTCATGCCACACAGGCCCGTTGAACATGGTGCGATGCCACTTGCGGTCACATGGGTCACATGTTCTCAGGCGATGTCACAGACGTCATCGATATTTGTCCTAATTCATCTTGATTTATAGCGAATAGCTTTCACTCGCTTTATCGCCAATTTCTCGTGGTGGCCGAGGGTGGTCGCACTTTAACCGCCGATACAATGGCGCTGATGCGAAAGGCACGTGACCTCGTGCAACTGAATTGCGGGACGCGTTCATCGGCGAACGCCAACCAATATCGCTCTTTTGTTGTCTAGCGAGGAATTATGGGTACCTGAAGGTTTACATGCTGTGGTGGAACGCCCGGGAACGACAGCTCTCATCTTTTCTTGCTCTCCTTTGCCGCTGTCGGGGCTGTGGGAAAGGGCTTGTGTGGCGGGAGAGGAGGACCACAGTCGCCTTGCACACCGGTGGTCAATGCCGCTGGAGCGAACAAGCACATGACGAATCGGCTTATGTGTATAGCCACCTCTATACTGCCGCTACAGATGTGCTGGTTATAATGATTCTCTAAAAAATGACGACAGAAGCAACAAGCGCTACCTAAATATCCTCATTGCAACAAGTATACTCCTTCAAGCGGATCATTTCATCATTGAAATGAATAGTTTTCCAAAAGCGTCGCCGTTTGCTTTATAGTTCGCCTCGATCACCCTCTATTGCTCAGAAAAAAGAAACAAAGAAACGTCGAAGTTCTTGAAATTGGCTTTAATAAGTGCTATAAAATGTCCCGAAGAGCGTTCTCACCTAAGAAGATTTGGCAGAGCGAATAAGGGGCCGTGCCGAGCATAACGCCTCCAGGATGCTGCGAAACGGGGCCTAGAATGCAAATGCTCGCGTGAGGCTGTTCACTTGCATTACCACATCATCGTCGATGGTTTCTGCACATCTTCTTCTTTTTCTCTTTCCCTCATGTCTTCCGTTTCTCTATTTGTGTATACTTTCTTCCTCAAGAATAGACAGGCATTGTGTCCCATGCGGTGGCAGTTGCTAGCATGCTCCTTTATTATTTTTTTAAAATCTCAGATTGAAGATAACTTCTGAACTGCATGTATGTGTTCTCACACAAAAAAAAGAAGAATGAGAGGCCGGCCCAAACAATATTTGAGTCTACAGCTGTAGATCTCTCGCACATGGGAAAACACCAGGCACTGTGACCTGCGCATGTAAAATTGGACTGCGAAGTCTGCATGAGCCGTTATCGCGGCTCTAGAAGTAGAGCATCTATCCGAGTAAAGAAGGCTTGAGTAGAAGCCATTTATCGGTACAAAGACGTCTGCGAAGGTAATAGCGGTAGCAGTGGCTGTCAGTACTGGGAGGAGAAAGTACTGTGTGTAGTGTCAGTACTGGAAGGAGACGATTTGATCTCAAGATGGAGAAAAATGATGACACGATCATGGAAAATAAAGAAACTGAAGAGGGCATGGATGGGTACTTGTAAACAGCAGCAAAAACTCCCTCCGTAAAGACGAATCAACAATAAGTGCTGGTATTGCAGGTGATATGGACGCCTTTAAACTTACTGACACTGCTTCGGCACGCTGGAGCCGTAGATATGGAAGCGCGAGGTGATAAGGGAACATGACGTAATAAAGAAGAGGGGGGAAAGGAAAGCACGCGCTTTCCAAACGCATGAACACTGAATCTGTACCGCATCTAGGGTGAAGTCAGCTTACAATCAATCAATCAATCAATCAATCAATCAATCAATCAATCAATTAAACATGCAATATTAGAAAGGAGGCCGAGGAACGAAACTCAATTTTAAACGCATGAGCAATGTACGTGCTGAGCGCTATGGGTGAAGTTACCATCACACTTCAATCAATCAGTGATCTGGATCACCCAGATAACAAGTAAACCCACAGTGACAGAAAATGCTCAATGTTAGCTGTGTCTGGCAATGAGGCGTTATGCGGCCGTGTCTCGCTTGTATAGGGAAATGGTTACGCGACGAAGCGTCACGGAACAGGGTGGCAACGGAACGGCGACAGCTAACGAGCCTCTGTGCAATTTCGCAATGCAAACCACGAATGAAGTCGGTCTTCGGCGAAGCAGCGAAACAACGAAATACCTTTCCGCGAACTCATTTGCATAGAAGGTGGGATAAAGGATCTCTTTTTCAAGCGCAGCATCAAGTTGTGCGCAGGAGGGCCTAAACTAGAACCAGTATAGCTTTTCTTCCGGATAGTGCATGGCCACCGGCAAAATTTCTTTGTCTAACGAAGCGGCCGGGCAAAATTCTCGTTGTCGGCTTGGTTTTGCAATTCTAAAGGAAAATTTCCGCACGAAAGTGTTCCTCGGACTCACGAAAGAAAAAGTCGCCTTCATTTTTATCGCAGGCCAACAGCTGCCTCAAAAGGAAGCAGCACTGCTTCGTTTTTACCGGGGATCTTCTTCCAGCCGTTTTGATGTGCTGATCGCAGGGAAATTATTCATTAGTTGTCTGCTTTGTGGTGTTTGATTAAAGAGAATAGAGAGGACTCTCAGTGAAAAATGTGCTCTCAAATCTCGTTCTGATTCTTTTTTTTTCGAGATTGTTAGCATAAAAGACTGCCCTAAATTCATTTTTAGCGCTGTTATTCTGGTGGCCATGCTATCTATGCTAGTTGTCGGGCGCGCTTACCGATCCGTTAATTTAAAGCTTTCTCAAAATAAGAAGCGAACAAATGCGACACTCAGCAAGTTATATTCGCTGCACTTATACGAAACAACTGAATCTCATATTATGCGATTTATTACATTCCGCGATACCACGCGATATATTTCATAGCGTGATGGCTGGTTCGAGCGCGTTTCTCTTACGCACACACTCGCTTTTGGCACGTCTTCTCCCGATTTGCATAACCCAAAGTGTTTGCTGACGTCACCAGGAAACAGAAGTCTCCTTGCGTGCCAGAAGCAGGCAGGATTGATTCTGCCAAAGAGCATAAAACGGTGTCACTGACGTCTTTCGCCAAATATTTAAATACAAATATAGCCTGAGTGACATGGTAAACAGCTGCATTTCGTTAAAAAGCAATATACCGTCGTAAATAATAAAGAGGTGCTTTTTTTTCTTGTGATATAATTATTTTCGCTCCAACTCGGTAGTTTGAAACAAAGCGCGGTCTTACCCCACGGCAAATCTCGGGCTCTGCTGGAGCTCACCCGGCATGCCTGCAAAGTAGCGGCGGCCATTGAGGCCTTTAAGTATGAACTCAGAGCCCAGCAATCAAAAACTGAATAAAAGTTGCTTCTCTCTCTCATCGAGGAGTACTTGAAGTATTCCTAAAGGGCACTATGACAAGAAGAATAGAATCACTGTGGATGCTGTCAAGAGAACAGGAAAAAAAAAAAAGCTAAGCTCTGGCTTAAGGATAATCCATGCCAGCAAACGAGCACCACACATCCGTCTTCAGCCACTATAACCTCGTAGACTGGAAGATTGTGGCAATCCTTGTTACAGCCGCGGGGCTTATCCTCGGCCAGCATCCTGTCCTTGATGTGAACGCAATACCTGGCAAGGGGAGGGGGAGGGGGGGGGAGGGTGTTTAGTATTGGACAAAATTGGTTGGTTGTTCGACACTGAAATGGCGGCAAACTCAGTTAGAGAAATCCACTATGAATCGGATGAAAGAAAAAAAAAAAGGGGGGGGGGGGGTGTCAAGAATGCAGTAGGAATATTGTGGAGTATAACAAAACAAACAACTAGGATCTTTTAAATTAAATGTTATCTGATGCGGGTGTGGTATGAATAATACCTTACTTGGTGTCACTAAAAGCGTTTTCTCTCTTTCCAGTACGCACGTAAGCAAAATCAACCATAAAAAGTATTGATCGAACCGTTCCGCGTCGAAAAGGAAGAACGATAATCCGCAACAGAGAAAAATGTCGCATTGTCAGCCCTGTATTTCCTTGATTCTGCGAGCTTATATAATCAAATTCTTCAAACGCAGCTGTTCGGATATTTCTCGGCGTGTAACTTGTTTTCTAGTCGCGGCTCCACAACGCTGGCCGCTCGGGCAAAAAGAACGTCCTTCGCAAGTTTCAAGGTGAGTAAACAATCCTCACGCGCTCAGCGCGTGAGCCTCAACTACCGAGACTATATAAAGCAGGTTGCGACAGAGACCGGGTTGCGTTTGGCGTGCGCTGCGCGCACATGTTTTCGGCACATCTGGCGCCAATCACCGCCGAGAGAGGGAAGCATTGGTCATGTTGTCCCGATTGTGGCATTTGCATGGTATCGAGGTGATTGCCAAATTGTCGAGTCATCTTATTTTGAGAGTAATTGTCTAATAACGGGTATTTAGTGACGCTGAAAATGTGACCAGTTACCACTTTTCTTTATCCCTTTGAATCGAGAGCTAAAGTTACTGAATGGCATGCACTAAGTGAAGCAATTTCAATTCAGTACGTACTGCAGATAGAAGCTCGAAACTGATTTGCATGCTTTGTCCGTTCGCACGGTCCGTTCAGCCGTTGTTGTCATGACATTACCGGGGTCGTTGTACTCATGCTACCTTCCTCCCCGTCAGTCTTATAGACTCACCGTATTTCGAAGAAAAAACGACACTTCGCCGACCGGCACCACTGAGGAGTGTACGCGTGCAACTGCAGCAATGCGTAGTCGGGAACCGGACCCACTAACCACTCAATTACCGCGGAATTTCTTCAAGTTGGCACTTCGTGGGAGGTTCGCATAGCCGGCGCAACAGTGACTATGAAAGCGTATAGGCCGCTCGTATTTCTCTCGCGAAAGAAGGCAATGGGCTCACTTAGCATTGCTGCGCGATTAATCAATCGTTCGCAGCATAATTTTCACACAGTGGTAACTATCAGCACTTCTCTTGCAAAGATAGCTCTATTTTTTATTATCACTAATGTGTAATTATATAAAAGAATGGCTGGCACATTTGTTGGCGTTCGTGTTGGCGCCGGATACTCCTCTTGGCAGGGCAAGCAAAACTAAAAGCACAAAAAGACTAACAAGCATTGGAGACAGTCAAATATGCCGAACATTTGCGAAGTTGCGCTTACAGAAACGCACTGAAGAGACTAAACGGGTACTAAAGGAGCCACACATTCATGCAAACAAGCGAAAGTATGCAGAAGAGTCTGGAGACACACACATAAGTTGATGGTTTTATAGACGACACAGCTGACGTATACCTGCACATATGTTTACATAACAAGACACCCAACCACGTACAACAAAATTGGACTTGAGCCATACAAACACGACCTGCGGAAAATATAGAGAGAGCCCTTCGCTGAATTAGATGTTAGTGAAAGAAATATCGCCATATCGCCTTCGTCGGGTCATCGTCATTTTCATTATGGTCACGCTGACGCGCCAATGCTGTGCCGTCGTAGTTGTAATGCCACAGTCGTAATTACCAGGTGGCGTCCTGTAGTTATCATGCTGCCGGCGTCATCATCTCAGCCGTGTTTCATACCTCAGCCTTCTTAATTGTCGACATGGAGGAAAGAAACGTTTCCTTCCACCGTGGTTGTCGACGTGTTGGTACCGCTGTAAACAATTAAAACAGTTAGAAGACGATTGCAAGAATTTCGCATAAAGTTGGGCTTGTTAAGGCAGTCGGTAGAGTAACTGCTCTCGCAATATATGTGTTCAGAGTCGGATGAATCAATAAAATCTGCGAATTCCCCACCCCTCCCCTTTTTTTCCTTGGCTGAGTGATGGGACAGCTTTATGGCTTCGTCGGGAGGCAGCGACATGAAAACAAAGTGAATCAAAAGTCGGAGGCATTGTCTGAGCTTCTCTTGGATAACAAGGTTTGCAATTGTAAAAAAGAAAGGTCTGATATTTAATTACATCTTACCAGAAAGTATAAGCAAGGCCACGAAAACGCAGCAAGTCAAACATATTTCATGACACATCCATATTAATTTCAAAAGATGAGAGTAGGTATATACGAAGCAACACTGTGCATTAAAATGGGAAAACAATCAAGAACGACCAAATAAATAAATAAATAAATAAATAAATAAATAAATAAATAAATAAATAAATAAATAAATAAATAAATAAATAAATAATACGAACAATTAAAACAGCCAAAAAGAAGTAAATGTTCATTCATTTCTATATTGCTGGTTTCGATATTCTTTCAAGTACATATCAGTATGCCGGCGCATCTGCTTCTGCAGATTGTTCGGAGACGTGTACAACTAAGTTATTGGCCCGCTGTCACTTAGGATGAACATGCAACGTCAATAAAGTCTCTGTATGTAAAATTGTTGGTGCGAAAAGCGAAGCTATGGGAGGAGCCACGGCATCAAGTCACATAAAGGACCTTTCAGTGTCTGCTGGAAGCCTTTTCTCCGAAGGATTTATGGGAAGGAATCTCCAGTGGTGGGGCCTACACGCCATGACTATCGCTTTGCTTGAATTCCGTGCAGTGTTTTGAATTCTATAGGATCTATGTTGGAAGAAAGATACTGGACTCCACACAGAGCCCCTCTGCTTGTGTTCGGGTTACTGGCGTCTCTGTTGAACAAGAGAGCGCGTGAAAAAATGTAACCAGCGGGTTGCGTGCCTCAAAGAACGTAGGAGTGTTTCTAAGCGAACAGCGTTTTGCGTAAGCACTCGTGAAAAACACTTGCGGGGGAAAACCTTTGAAAGACGGCCGGGTTACTTGTCCTTTGTCTCTTTTTGCCCCTGCGATGCAGGTGCTCCAACTAGGTGTTAATTATGAATTGACACGGACTCATGCCCCCCACATGTGTGATAGCCTATGAAATTTGCGCCATCGCAAATCTCGGAGGCTTTTTTTTTCCTTTACTTCGAGCCCTACGTCTGCGCATGAATCTCGGGCAGCGGTAGGGATCACATTGCACGCAACTGTAAAACACTAAGAGACCGTGAGAACATGAGCGGACCAAAAATAATTTATACTTGCCAGATGTCTCGCGAGTTACGAAACTGAATCGTTGTCCCGTTCAAAGCCCTGTGAGGCAATTTGTGCGAGACACAAAGGAATGCCCGAGGTCACGGCAGCAGCTCGACAAAGAAGTAGTTATGGCCACGAGCAGAAGACTTAAAAAAATAAACGAAAAAGCAGACAACTAATGTCTATATGAAAGCAGAGTTGAGGGTAATTGAGTAGAGAAGAATCTCAGAGGCTGCAGATTCTAATAGATCTGTTTCCGACGTGAAGTAACTTGGCCGTAGTTGTAGGCGCTGAGCGAAATGCATTTGGCCCTTGTTGTGTCTATTCTTTCTTTGTTCTTTTTCTAGATCAAAATTTAATTTACGACGTCGACAGCAGGAGTACCACCGTTGTGAAACTGATATTGACGTGCTTGTAATGCGGAGACATGCATTAAACATTACTCTCACGCTTGCAGAAAGGAGCTAGAGAGGTTTGCCTTTGTAAGGTGCAGAAGAATGGCGAAAAAGAGTTGCTTGGCAACCGATATTACGAACGGATGTTGTTTCGTGGACGACTTAAGCGTATTTACTCAGGCCCCGCATTTATTTAGCTGGATATCGAGAACTCCCTTCAGATAACACGAACATGCCCTTCACTATTTGGCACATAAAATAATATTCCATTCTTGTCTGCTCGAATGTTCTTCCGCTAATTACCTACTTCAGTCGCTTTGTTGAAGCCTGAGCTGCCCGGTATTGCCCGCATCTCCGGGTACATAGAAACGTTTCTCAAAAAACCCAGGGAACATTGAAACTCATCCTTCTTTCACAGAACACACATAATCATTTTTTTTCATGAACCTCATTACGGAATTTCTTAAATGTGAAGAATGGAGAAACGTCCTTTTCTCCATGGTACATACTTTCACTGAAAGCTTGCGACTTTGGTATAGTGTTATATTTGTGTGAGTTTTTTTTTTTTTTTTTGTCGTGTGTGACAGCTTCTAACTTGCAGTATTTCTGATCATTTATTTTCTTTTTTTTTTAGTTTACAGCGATGATGCGTCGAGCATATTAAACTAAAGGGTCTGAAAAGGTAAGTAATAAAGGAAGCTACACTCTCAGTCTACTCAGTTTTAAATTTATTCAGAATTCCTGGGCGAGGAAAATAAAGGACTGGTATACCTTAGAGAACAAAGACTAATCTTTTATTTTTCAATAAAGCTTTTGGTAAAGTTGCTTTCACGCAAGAGCTAGAAATATAACAAGAAGTTGATATGTTTTATTCAAGTTTTGCTTCCGAATGAGCAGTATGGTCCTATTAATGGTCAATATTAATAATGGTAACAATATTATATAGCAAGGATGAGAGGCTGTAAAACGCAGATTTGTTCTATGTTATCAAATTTAGAAAAAAGCAATCTTCAAGAATGTTTTAATACAAGAACGGATGGGAAACTTTTCTCAAAAGCTACGAAGACAGGGCTCAAACAAATACATGTACTTTCTAGCATTCCAATGCCTGCACGAACTGGCGACGCACGCAGACACTTGCATCAGACATTCCTACAGCACATACTTCGTACGAAGCTCCACGGTAAAACGGAGGCCTCCCTGGACCACGTGTGTGGCTGAGTAACAAAACTTAACCGAAATGTCTTCATGTGAAGATGGGATCCTGCATAAGCCACAAGCTGTAGGCAGAAAAAAGACGGAAAAAAATCGGGGTAGCTTGCACTAGTGGCGCAAGGCTAAAGACACAGCACAGCTGATCGGTTCCTAGCTGGTCCTGGCTATACGAAGTGATGCTAAGTTATACGAAGTAATGCCAAGTAATGCTAAGTTATACGAAGTGCATAAGCATTTCCTCGTGGTCCATGGCATCGGAGAACGCCTCGCGAAGTAACAACCTCCTCCTTTTCTTTTTTTTTAATTCCTTGAATTTTTTTCGTGACTGCTTTTTCTCTTCCCTATTCTTTCCGCCTTTCATTTCCCCTTCCCCTTCCCCCAGTGCAGGGTAGCAAACCAGAACCTTTTCCAGTTAACTTCCCTGCCTTTCCCACCACGTTTCTCTCTCTCTCTCTCGCGAAGTACTTGCAGTACGAGCACACGAGTGGGTCGAAAGCTATGCACAGTGTACGGGCAGCGCGCAGCAGACGACACACTGGGATGACGTCACGGCACATGCGCAGTAGCACGCAGCTGGCGGGAGCTCGGCCGAGCCGCCGCCAGAGGCCCCTGCTGCAGTCACGCACACCGCGAGCGTTCGGCGCTAATGCGGGGAAACGGAAAAGCGCGGATGGCGTTGGCAGCACCTCTGCGCGTTGCCTCGTTGGGGCTGCTACAATTTGTTTCCCTCTGTCGCTCTTGCTCTTATTTTCTATTTCTCTCTCTCGAGCATAGCGCGCGACGCTCCGCGAGGTGATTGCTAGGCAACGCAGTGGCAGGTGGTAAACATTACGGCCGGCTTAAACAGCTCCGCTGTTAAAAATGTGCAGATCCAACGCACATGCTGGAATCTATGTGAAACAAAGGTTAATAAAGCGGTCAATTCAATGCTTTACAACTCAGGGCGATGCGCAAAACTTATTCTAGTTCCATCCTATGCAACCTATGATCTCATGGACTGTTTAACAACGAAGAAGATTACCATTTACTACCAGAACGGTGTGATTTTCAGATATCCATGATGCGACATGATAGGTTCAAGTTTTATGTAGAAATTATAGTGGAGCATGCACATTCTGAAGGAGTTAGCTAAGAGCAGGCATACGCCTAGTGGCCACATACGGAATGGCTAAATGAAATAATCCGTTAAGTATAATTCACCATTCCATTAAAAGATCGGTGTTTTAGAGATGCCTGTAAACCGACATATTATATCTTGAGGTTTTATGCAGGAATTTGTTTTTATAGCGAATATCTTTCTTTGGCTCTTTCGGCCGTTTCCGTCCCGGTTGGTCGGTGGTCGGTGCAAGGTCGCTCGGTGGATAATGGTCGGTGGTCGAACTTGGCAAAACGTTCGTTCGCTCGCTCTCTCTATTGCTATCTCTCTTGCTCTTTCGATTGCTCGTTCGATCGCTCGTTCGATCGCTCGGTTGTTCGTTCATGCGTTCGGTAGCGCGTTCGTTCAGTCTATTCACTTACTTGGACAATAATCGTCAACACTGTCTGCACATTTATTTTAGTTACACATAACAGAGGTGCGCATACTTGGTCAGCATACAAGGCCTGTGTACCCAACTTCACGATTACTTTCATATAACCTTCGTGTCGTCGTCGTCGTCGTCGTCATCATCATCATCATCATCACCATCATCATCATCATCATTATCGTATGTTTATGTCCTCTAAAGGACGAATAGATTGAACCTGCATATAGATATCCACAAATATATCTCGCGAAATAACGATTTAACAAACGGCCTGACAGCCACGGAAACCCAGGAAAGTAGGCAAATATAATATTCGTTCCATTAGCTTTAACGAGCTAATGCTAATAAAAGCAGAGGAAGTAGAGAAGACACACACGCGCTTGTGTGTCTCGCCTCCTGTGTTCGTGTCATGGTATCGCGTCATTATTACTTTTTTCGCCGTGTTACCACAACACGCCCAGTTTCTCGTCAACTCTAGGCAGAAAGCAATGCAGGCCATTCATCCTGAAGAAGCATCCGGTTCGAAACAATGCGCTGCTTTCGACCAGAAATAGACGCCCTAGGATGAGTCAGAATCACGGTCATGAACGCATGCTGCAGCTGCAACGGAAATTGTTCAGCGCGGCCTAGCGAACATAGAGAATTGCACGGTAGGTTCCGGAAGGCTTCGTTGCAATGGAAGGAAAAAGAATAGGCAAATGTTTTGATTGTGCCTATAGCGAATGATATGCGTAAACGGCATATCTTTTCTGCAATATGCTGCCACGAATTTTGTTAGACTGGAGACATGCTTGGCTTATTGTGCCTCTGCGTGCATTTGGCCCGGACCTCAAATCAGTTATTGTGTGAGGAATGGTTCCTGGTCGTTGTGGTGCATACTATGTGGATGGATGAATTATCCGTAGTGCTGAAAACACGCAGTATATAATGTATACGAATGTATATCAGAGAGGCCATAGTGGGAAAGGAGGGGAGGGGCTCTAGGTTAGCTTAAGGCACCGGACGCTCTTTCACCTGCATCCAATGCAATGCAGACGAGTTCCAATTAATTACATTCTGTCCTATAAGAACACTACCATCGCAACTGAGAAACGAACCCGCGACCTCATATTTAGCACCACAACATCGCAGCCACTGAGCCAAACAAGAGTGTAGCCTGGTTGATCATGCTTCAGCGCTTTTAACTAAATAATATTTAATATTTTAACTGAGCGTATTCAAGCGTTTGTGACATACCTTCACGGTTTGATGTTCCGGTATGATTGAATGGTGTGCGACAATGTCGTTCAGCCCATCTGCGCATATTAAATTAAAATAGCAGAGTTTGAAAGGACCAATGGGAAGAATATTCCTAAAATTATATCTTCTAAGTATTTAAGGAAGCATCATGACTCAATTTGAAATTGTGTGGCGGCTGCGTTACATTGACTGCTTTCTTCATGTTTACGTAGGACGTTATTTTGATGAACATAGGTTGAACACCACACGCTGAAATCGGAAGCTTTTTCGCACAGAACCGTGCAAAAAGCACACGAGCATACGGTGCGGTTGCATGAAGTATCACCCTTCACCTCAAGACGTATTATATGTACGCGATTCATCTGGTCCTACGAGTGTTTTCCGAAAAGTATTGTTAATTTATGCGACCAAAATTTAAAACGTCCAGTACATATCTGTGGAAAATCTGGTAAATACGGCTCGAAGTTTTGTCCCGAAATGGTAGACGCACACGCTTAGGAAAGTGTTAAGTGGAGCGCCAATAACTTTCGTAGGACACTTTAAGGTCGCATATTTCGCAAGCGGGGCTACTCAAAGCATCTCTGCTAAGCGGACACGACTTCACTACTTCTCTGCTTCAATTTCTCAATCCAAGCATTTGTCCTAAACTTAGTAAATAAAAAGTTAATTAGCACATCTCAGGTGATTAGCGAAATTATTCTTGAACGTTTGCTTGTTGCAAATGTCCGCCGAACCATGAAGCTTATCTGCAACAATGGCAGGGGACTGGATATGACACTACGCTTAAGAAGAAAACAGCTGGTGTGTAATTTGAAGAAAGATGAAAAGGCTAGTTCTTGATGGACAAAATCTGCTATTGTTGTTTCCGTGGAGATATTCTGGGTACTGTCACGTGAAAATAATTTCGGAATAATGAACTTCCTTGTGAATCTTGCAATTTTGTTCATTTGAATTTCCGACAGAATATGGCAGTTTTGCAATTGTCATGAGTTCACTTCTTTGTATGCGTTTTCACGGCTGTGATAACCCAAAGTGCATTAAAAAAACTAAATGCGTCAGGAAAGTACAAGCATGGTGCGTTGTTATGGAAATAAATAACAATGCCGCCCCAACACCGCGGCTCACGCGCCATCTCTCTCAACCGTAAGAGGATAACATGACCTTGAAAGTAGAAAATTCAATTGCTCTCCCACTTTTATGCATAACAACCATCTGCTTTCCATTGTAGCAGGCTTCCAATCACGCATTCTACAGTGAGTTCAACTCGCCCCTATATACCTCACAGCAGTGCCAGCTGCAGCTTCTCAAAAATGCATCACACTTTTGTGTTGAATCGCTGATGACGGCGTCATAGCAACACGCGTTAAATTTCTCTCGTCCCTGTAGGATGTTGGTATCTTAGCTTCGGCCCGACGAAACAAAAGTAATTCGCGCGGTGGAAAGAAAGTTTCACAGCGAATTGGGGAGATTTTTCTACTAAATAGGAGGCAGTCAGCGCCCGCGTCGACCTTACCATTAGCAGCAAGAAGCGGAAAAGCAGGAACAAAAAGAGAACTTCAACTTTGCGTGGCACCTGGTGGCATCTCTGAGAACAACAAACACATTAGCGGCATCTCTGGGATCAATAAGCGCATCAGGATGGCACGGCATTAACGGGAATTAATGCTGGCCTTGTTGCAACTAAAACAATCCTCCGTCAGCAACCATGGGTGGGGCGAACTGTTACGCACTGAGCGCAATAATTAAAGCGTTCTATATGAGTATGTCCGGAATAGCAGCTTGCACTGCTGCACATCTCATTAGATTACGCTCCAGTCATGCCGGTTATTTTCTGATAAAGTGAATTCCAACAATGCGCGTTCGAGTTCACTTTATAAGAAACTTGTTTAGTAAATAAGATACGCTTATCATGATGGCAGGTAGGACATTCATAGTTATCGTTGAGGAATTCATGGGGATTAATGTTTCATAGTAACACTGCGGTTATGGGGGGCGCCATAGTGAGGCTATATACGGAATATTTTTACAACCAGAAGTACATTAATGTCCACACAAATCCAAGTGCACGAGTGTTTTTGCTTTGCGACCCCATCGAAATGCTGCCGCCGTGCTAAGGAACCGAACCCATGTCTCCTTGCTTAGCGGCATGAAGGCCACAGCCACTACGCCACAGCGGCCTGGTAGCCTCGTAGTTCTGCACTGCCATAAGTGTGGAAAAGCTATAGAAAAGCGACACACACGCACACATCCACTCACCCCCCCCCCCCCCCCCCACACACACACGCACACACGCGCGCGCGCGCGCACACAAGCCTGCATTTTTATTTCGATCAATATATTGCAAAAAAAAAAATCACTAGCCCGTCTCCTGTCGAGAAAATGGGAGTAAGAGAAGCTTGCGGTGTGTGTATATGACCTTCGTGATGATTTTCTTTCTCTGTTTCTCTCGTTCTTTCTCTCTCTTTCTTTGCTTCTCTGTCTTTCTCTTTCTGTTTATTTGTCTCTCTTTCTCTCTTTCTGCCTGTATATTTTTGTTCTCTTTCTCTCTCTCTCTATTTCTTTCTTTCTCTCTGTCTCTCTTTTTCTTTCTTTCTTTATTGATACTGTCAGCCCTTTTTTTAGGGTCATTACAGGAGTGGAGAAAAAATAAATAAAACAAGCAAAGTCCACACATCTGATTTAGGCAGGGCGTACAATGCATCTGAATACAGGTACAAATAATAAATTGCAGTTCATATACATTGTAATAAAGAAAGCAGAAAAAAACCAATCAATATCCCTTGAGGCATGTAAAAATAAGAACAACATACACAGATAATAACAAAATCATAAAATCAGATGATTCACAAAGGCAGATGATTAACGCACCACGCTCTCAGAATAAATAACGGCATGCAAATTACTCAATTATTAACAGACTGAACTACAAAATTGGGACGCATGTTCCACTCTCTTATCGTTCTGGGAAAGAAGCTATATTTAAATGTGTCATTACGGGTTACTGGAGGGGGAATATACATGCTGTGGCGATGTCCTAGAAGATTCATTAGTAGAAATTTCAAAATAGTTTGTCCTATCAATCTTTATTTCATTGTGGATAATAAGGAAGAGGAACTTAATCCTATCATACTTAGTCTTTAATTGACTAAGTAGTTAGGATTCACTCCCCTTCAAACATAGTTTCCCATAGTCCATCACTCCCCTTCAAACATAGTTTTGAAGGGGAGTGATGTCGACCATATTTGTTGAAAATGAATCGGGAAGCTAACCTCTGAATCCTTTCAATTTTATTACGGTTTTTTTAGAGTGTCCCGCATTCGTTGCGCAGCGCGCATTACTAATTAAGGAGTATAGACTAATGGGGCTGCAATGTGCGACCCTTGACGATTGCCTTTTTCCAAGAGGGAGCGCTGCAAGACGTGACCAGGCCCATCGAGCCCTGCTAAGTTTTCTGAAGGACACTGACTTGGCCTCCCGTTTATAGACATTATTGGTATTTTTGTTTTGTTTTTGTTTTGTTTTGTTCTGTCTGTGTCTCCGTCATTTCTTTATTTCCTCTTTTCTTTTCTCATATTTTCATTTCCTCTATTCCCTCCTCCTATAGGAGTAGGCAGGCGTTGTGCCCCTCTCGGTGGCAGTTGTCAGCTTGCTCCCTCCTTAATCCCTTTGTGTCCTTGTGTGTATATGTGTACAAATCAAATAATAATAATACGGTTTTTCTCTGTTAAGGATCTTTCTCTCTCCTTCTTTCTCTCCTTCTTTCTCTCCCTCTTTCTCTCTTTCTTCCTCTCTTTCTCTTTTTCTTCATTTCTCTCTCTCTTTCTTTTTTGTCCCTTGTATTTGACATTAAGCTTAGACCCTTTCTGCACTATCGCCAGGATCGGCCCACTTTTCAGCGTGACACCGCCGCCGCCACCACCACTACCACCGCCGACAGTTGTGAGCCTATAAAGATTTGCTTAAAAAGCATGGATCATACAGCTCAACTTAACCGGTTGAGGTCGAATACCCGAAGAGGAGGACTTTACTTGCGCGACAATTCGCAATGTACCCCACCCGAGGTGGCTTCTCAAAAATATTTCCAACTTAACTGTTTAAATATTCACTTCAGGGGACACGTTCCAATCGCGATGCTGAAGCCTCGAGCAGTATTTAGAGAAGCCGTTGAAAATTCTTCTTTCTGGGGTTTTACGTGCCAAAACCAGTTCTGATTATGAGGCACGCTGTAGTGGAGGGCTCCGGATTAATTTTGACCACCTGGGGTTCTTTAACGTGCGCTACAACGCAAGCACACGGGCGTTCTTGCATTTCGCCTTCATCGAAATGCGGCCGCAGCGCTCGGGATTCGATCCCGCGACCTTGTGCTCAGCAGCGCAATGCCTTAAAAATCTTGCGCTGTTGCAATAAGAGTTCTGTCTGCTTTAGAGATATCTATGAGCCGCCGTTATCGTACGGGTGTTACGCCGTGATTTATTATTTCATTACGCAGAACACAGGTAGCGTTCACTAGCATTATACTGCCGGTCAGTATTTAGGGCTGTATAAGTTATCTATTCGACGAGAAACGTTACATACGGACACCGTGACGCAAAACGCCGGGGAGTTAGTCCTTGAAAGCTTCGCTTTAAAAATGGATAATAATTTTTGTGCGCAATGCATCGCTCGCAGGGTACAGTTATAGGGGAATGTGCTTAACCCCGGGACAGCAATTTCACCTAGTGAATCCGAGAACCGCTTCTTTCGAAATGGCAGGCTTCGCTGGTAAAGCAAATTTCAGATTCTTTTACACCAACGTTGAGAAACTGTATAAACCTCATTCATGTTACAAGATACATAACTGAAAACGCTAACGGCCAGCGAGAGTTTTCTCTGCACGTCATATGCGGGCGTGCCTGTTGCCAAGTTGCCACACATTAGGTGTGTCGAAACCGTGACAGGGAACGCGCAGTCAAAAAAAAAATAATAATGTTGTGCGAGGGTGAAAAAGAGATTGCGGCAATACTTTATAGACCCAGCGCATCGCTGCCTGGGAGCACCGAGATCGAAGTAATTCCGAGCGCCCACGTCGTGCACTCTGTTTCACAATACTATGTGTTCTGTGCTCGGCAGTGCAGAAATCTCGAGGCTGCCGCAAGGCTAACTCGTGATCAATAGCTCGATACTTTTTGTCTGGCGGCACCGGGTTTTCGTGTAAGCGTTGCTCGTGGAGAAATATGTTGCGCAAAAAAAAAAAAAGAGAGTGTTGGTTTGATGGCAGGTCGTTGCTATCCGTCTTTCATGTTTTTGAAGTAGCGAATTGCCGTCGAGCGCTCAATTGCGCCGAGGACTTGTATTAGGAATGACGCTTCCTTCCTTGGTTTTATACGCTTTTGTTAGCGGATTACCGTGAATCGACGATACATAGTAGAAGCCCTTACACCAGTAACAAAACGACTAGCGCCAGTTTTCGCGAAACACTTCTTATGCTAAGACTGCTCTTAGATACAAGTGCCAGCTAATCGAGGTGTTGTACACATGTTGGCGAAGGTTGCCAGGTTAAGACAAACATGAGTTACGAACGAAAAGCTCGGCGAATTCTGTCCCTTACTTCCACAGAAAAAGCGCGAATATGGTAGCCTTTTATACGTTATGCCGCATTGCGAAGGAGTCGCACGCGTGCTTGGTCGAAATTTTGCTACATATTCATGAACAAGAACAATCATCGTGGCGTAAGCTATCCTATCTGAAACTTTTTCATTCCTTCCACTCGCCATGCGTTTAGAGAGAGTAACACCATCAACATCGTCTGAGCAGTATGTGTTGAAACATGCAATGAAGTACAGGCTACGCCAACTTCAACAACAATGAACAATGTTGACAGACTCGAAAGCATCATTGCAAAACCTTTGCATGAAAGGCACTAGATCAAGCAATTACATTGTGGTCCACGACTAGCATACCTTCGCCACTTCACATATGACGCTGGAGATCTGATAGCATTTCAGCTGCTTCGAAGACATTACGGCATAATAGGCCAGATAAGGCAGCCCCCCCAGAGGCCGTGATCACATAAGATTTACAGAAGTGTTTTTCACTAAAAGTGAGACTGTAGCTTTGGCGAAGTGCCATGTACTCAAAGAATGGAATAGAAGATGGTCTTCCCCTTCAGGCAATTACAGTGTTTTGTTCAACATCGGCCCGGAACTTCAGCTACCACCATGCCTACCATGGCGTCTGGAGACCCTCTATTACCGGCTTCGACTAAACGTTGCATACACGAAGTAATTTTGTTCGCAATGGTAAGACTACAAGTCCATGTTGTAGCAACTGGGGCGCCGTAGAGTCTCTATAGCACATCTTTCTTGAGCGTCCATCTTACAGAGACGAGCGACATCGGTATAAAATGAACATGTGAAAGCTCGACCAAGGCCCCACAACATTGTACGGATGCTGGGTCACTGGCCTTGCCCATGAAAACAGCGCAAAGCCGTGGACTTCTTGTTCTTATATATTGAATATTTGAATATTTATATATTGAAATATTTGAATATTTATATATTGAAAACGTATGATACGCCGCTACGGCTGAAATCACACATGCATTTTCAAGCAAGACAGAAAACAGCGCTTCACAGAAGCTGTAATTAGGCTCACTTAAATTTCCTCAGCATGAATAAGTATGGTTGTAATGACATACTCTTCAGCAAAATGGTAGGTTAGTTGCCTAAAACGAAGAAAAAAAGCTCTCGATCTCTGCTAGATAAGTTATATGGTCACCGCTTATCGGAGGAGAAATTGCCCCGGACAGTCCTTCGTACAGGCGGCTCTACACGCGTTCCTCCTGTTCTTGAAGACATACGGGCTTTGTGACAGACTTCTAAGTTGTCGCACGCCTTGTATTTTCTTTATGCATGCATTCTTTCCCTTTTAATAAGGGTATTAATTAAATTCGAAATGCTGTTGGCCACCAGACCTTTCCATGATGATCGTGCACCACTAATGCGTAAAGCTTCAAAACCCAAGTAATTAGACCACCCCGAACTCTTCGCAATGTTTTATTGCCAAATTAAAAGAAATAAAAATACGTAGTTGGGAACAGCACTCATATCGTCACGTTGACGTGAAGGTGAAGAAACAGGCAGAAGTGAAAACTGTGAGCAACGAAAACTGTTTATTGGACCAACCGACGCACAGAAAAACAAGTGACACTCAATGCACGACAGCGCCGAGCGCAGTCGGCGATCGTCGAAATCTCATTCTGTGGGTCAAGAGCGTCGGCTTTTATACATGATTCGGCAAAGGTTTCCGCGTAATCACTGGTGCTCGCATACCTTCAAGAAAGTATAACACTACTCGAGTCACGCATACAATTTGGTTACACAAAATTAGGCGAGAACACGGATAACAGGTAGAATCAACGATAGCATTCGAGTAAGTTCCAAATCATGCAGGCACGCCTTGCGCTGAGAGATAACATTAAATTGTTGGCAGGTGAAGTGCGGTCCCCGAAAAAAAGGATAAACAATTAAGTACATGCGTCAATTTACATGACGTCAGGTTTTATAGGCACCGCGTGCGCACGAATGTGGAAGTACAAAGATTGCAGATCAACGAAATTAATCTCCCAACCACATCTGTGGAAACGCGTGTAATTTATACAACGTACACGCTGAACAAATTAAAGCATTGCAGGAGTAACAAATAAATTACACCACGACCGCACAAAGAGCGATGGAACGAAAAATCTTAGGACTAACGTTAAGAGACAGGAAGAGAGCGGTGTGGATCAGAGAACAAACGGGGATAGCCGATATTCTAGTTGACATTAAGCGGAAGAAATGGAGCTGGGCAGGCCATGTAATGCGTAGGATGGATAACCGGTGGACCATTAGGGTTACAGAATGGATACCAAGAGAAGGGAAGCGCAGTCGAGGTCGGCAGAAAACCAGATGGGATGATGAAGTTAGGAAATTTGCAGGCGCAAGTTGGAATACGCTAGCGCAAGACAGGGGTAATTGGAGATCGCAGGGAGAGGCCTTCGTCCTGCAGTGGACATAAAATATAGTCTGATGATGCTGATGATGATGATGATGATGATGACTCGACGGCTAACAAATGTGGAACATTAAAAAACATTAAATTCTGGTATTTTACGTGCAAAAACCGCGATATATGATTATGAGGCACGCCGTAGTGGGGTGCATCATAACTGTAACCTACACCCAATGCACTGTACATGGGTATTTTTGCATTTCGCCCCCATCGAAATGCGGCCGCCGTGGCCGGGATTCGATCCCGCAACCTCGGGCTTAGCAGCGCAACACCACAGCCACTTCGCCACCACGGTGGACAAATGTTTAACATTAGAATATCAGGGTAAAAAATATACATCTTGTTGTTGTCGTTTATTTATGTGCCAGATCAGAAATAGCAAACCTTCAGCTGGCTTTCAAAGCTGAGACGTTTTGTAAGTCTGGTGAGAATGGACACGACATCACTCAGTGATAACCGGGTCATTTCGTTGACGTGTGCAGACAAAACTGCACTGTCCACACATGGACAACATATAACCATTTAAAGAAAAAGGAGTGCTGAATGCCGACTGGGTTGCCTGGGTCATCATAACATATTACAGTAATGAATTCAGCGAACTTTATTCGACCACTTATTTACATTCGTTGGATTCATTGCTTGCAACTTAGGCCGCTGGGGCTCCGGCGCTTCGAAACGACTTTTCTGAGGAGGTTATGGCTGGGCGTTCCTTTTATGCTTCTTTATGGCTTTTGGCAATGGGAGGATAGTTCCGCTTGCTTTTCTTGCTAGTGCGAAGAAACTGTGTTCCGCCCCATCTCTGAATGCCATTTATTCGACGAGGCTTTCATTGCAAGCCTAAGCCCCTTACCACATCAATCGTTCATGGAACAAAAAGCCTAGTTACACTGGCCCTTTAGGCTGCATGCATCCAATAAAACAAACAGAGCGCTGCGTGGTTGTTGTAGAGATAACTGCACAACAACCTCTGAATGTATGGAGAACACTCGATATAGTGTTCGAGAGTGTGTGTCTTTCCTCATGTGAGTCATTTGCAGCATCGTAGGTACGCAAATATTGTCTCACCTTTTTTCTGTAATTGAAGTGCTATCGCGACCACCTAATCACATTACGTAGCCTCTATTTCTCGGACACCCAAAAATAAATCTTTTGATTATAGAATAGTTAAATGCAGCCAGTTCAAAACGTGCGTAGAGTTGAGTGCGTCTTCCGGCATGTTGAGTGGATTTCCGTGTTACACTGCGAAATTCAGAGCTCACTATATAGAGGACTACGGCGGATGTAGAATAAATTCGACAACCTTTGTTTTTTTTTTCTTTTTTGTGTGCACCTAAATATAAGCAAACGAGCATGATTGCATTGCGCTCCAATCGTAATGCGGCCTTAGCGGCCGGGTATCCAACCCGGGACCTTGTGCTCACCAGTCAAAGGTGATATAAATTATGGTTTTTGTCGCGTTCCAGTACGAGGCCGTAACTGTCAACAGTTATCTAACAAAAAAGAAAGAAAGGAAAAAGTAGGAAAAGAGAAATGAATGCGAGCGACAAAATTATAGTGCTCCTCCCATAAGGCCTCCTTCTTCTTTCCGCAATGGCAAATAGCAAACCAGTTGTGCTACTGACAAACGTCTCCTCTTTCCCTTTCCTCAACCGTTTCCCACCGTAACGGTTGTGTCAACCCAACATGAATCAGGGAAACGTTAAACTGGAACAACTTTAGCCGCTTGACGCCTCCTACAATTCTTGACGCCCAGGTAGATCTGCTGTTTCGCGAAGTTATTGTTAACAGAATGGCCCTGAACTGAATGACTGAAGGTCCATGAGGAAGGAGGAAGGAAGAAAGAAAGAAAGAAAGAAAGAGAAAGAAAGAAAGAAAGAAGAAAGAAAGAAAGGCAGGGAGGTTAACCAGAATAACGTCCCGTTGGCTACCCTACAATGGGGGAATGGGAAATGGGAACACAAAGATGACAGGGAGAGAGAGGAGGGAAGGAAAGAATGAAATTAGCGGTGAATTCGCCGACGCGTGTGGTATTGGACTATTAGTAAAATACGTTCACACAAGCCCGTCGTAAGTCCATACTCGCCAAATAATATGGGCGGACCAGTGACACGCTCTGATTGCACATTCTACGGGACCACCTACTTTAACAGGGCACTATTGTTGAGGAAGGTGTAAGAACCAGAAAAAAAAATAACACAGAAAAATGATACTGTACATGCGTGCGATACAGCGCGCGACAATTCTAGCTCAAAGTCTGTCACTCAATCTACATGTCCAGTGGTCCTCAAGAAGTGCAAGATCACGTTTAATGCCTTCTGTTCAGTCATCTTGAGTGCTCTTTAACCTCTTACCCCAGCACAGGATAGGCAGCTGGTCTACACACTGGCTAACCTCCCTGTCCTCTTCTATTTGTTGGAGAAATGCCCGTCGTCAAATATGTTTAATGAATGCATCATGGCGCTATGGCCATACAGGCGCACGCATACTCAAGCGTCAGCAAGCCACACATACCAGTGAGAACTCGTGTCATTAGGCCACGTGCCACCTAGAATAGACCAGAAAAATAAACAGCATTGACATAAAATGCTTCATAGACAAGAATTTCTCACATTTTTAAAGTTTAATGGCAGGATGCAAGAAATGCTATACCAGTCATGTAAAACTAGCGGTGAAACTGGCAAAGAAAGAAAAATTGTCAATTGATAGGGTCTCAGGTTCCAAGTCGACACCCGAGTTGTCGAAGACGCCGTACTAGAAGAGTGCTGTTTATTTTTTACTACATGGTAACTGGTAATAAAATATTCATGTACAGGTTACAAGTGTCTTACGGTCATGGTGGAAAGCGTGATGAAATTGAAGACACAGCATCATACTCAGTAACAGAACGCCCATTGTGTAAAGGAACCGCCGCGTTTAGCTATTGCGTATCAAGGCTGACACGATGGTGCCGCGTCCGTGTGTTCATGTGCCTCCCATTGCCATCTTCTGTATGCGTGACACCAGTATTCCGAGGCGGCGTTTAGAGCGGAATACCTTCGTTTTGTTTGTGCCACCTGTAGAGTGAGAAAATTCAGATGACGAATGCACGGCCTTCATTGTCACCTCCTTCGCACTTGTCCTTGAAACGCTTTCAAAGAACTTGCTCTTCCTCTTCAAAACCACAGTCTCTCTCTCTTCTTGGAAAGCGTGCGGCGTTCATTGCCTTGACATGGGATGCCCGATGTTGACCCGAAGCTACCGAGGTGGCGATAAATTTAGCGCGTGTTTTATTCATTGGTTTTAAGCATAAATTGCCTTAAGCGCATCAACGACCTCGAAAGTTAATCCTGTGAGCGTTTTGTAATGCTCACAGCAGTGGAATTCAATTCCGCAGGCCTCTGGCTTGAATCCATGCATGGTTGCGATGAGAGTGGTTCTTTAGTATTTAATACGTCATGTGACAACCTGCATTGCGCCTGACCGAGTAATATGGGTATGAACCTCGCGAAGTATGTCTGGTACTACAAAAAATTAAAGAAACAGCACAGAATATTCATGTGCAGGCTGTAGCTCCGCGCACTCATATCACCGCCAAGCCAACAGGCCAGTTTCCTCTAGACGTATATACATGAAGTACCTGCCTGAGCAAACGGGAGTCACTTCCTTTTGCAAACGCAGAATGTCCAGCGAGTAAATATTATCACAAGGCAGAGATCGCACCGCTGCAAGGCAGTCCTCAAGGTCAGAGGGTGGTCTCCACTCACTCTGGCATCACGGAGTAACGCCCGAATGCATCATGTATCACCGGTCTGACTACTGCGCTTCTTTCGCGAACTCTTCCTGCAAGCTCGGAATAAATCTTCTGCTGGGCCACTAGTAATTGAATCGCATTGACTAATCTCATCACGTCAGCGCTTCCCGTAAAGGGCAGGAAAATGCCGCCTCCATAACGTGACCGCCTGCTCATGTACAGGCGGAGTAGAACGGCGACTAGCTAAAAAAAACTCGTCGTGCATCGCGTTTCAACTGTTCTCGCTTCGGGTGCTCGACCTTGGAAGGCTTGACGTAGGTGAAGTGAGACCCGACCTTGGCTCGGCGAGATATCACGGACACTTCGCTTAGCCATTTGGAGACGAAATGACAAAGACATAGAGAGAGAGGCACATACGAAACAATTATTCGTGAGGCGGCATCAATGGGCCACGATTTATATCAGCGCCGGTCGAGTCGGTTTCGTCCAACGCGGTTCTGGCTGAACGAGACGGTTTCGACACATGTGGTCGGTGGCCGACTTCATCGCTTGCTCCCATGCAGGAAAACTAATGAAGAAAGCAAGTTCGCCTTCCTTGTCCTTGAAAAAAAGACCCGAGATTTTGCGCGAAATCAACCCAAGGACGTTTTAAAGGAAGTAAACGAAGCAAAGGGGGCGTTTCCACGCATTTCTTGCCCAACGTGTGTTAATGCAAATATTGTCCGAACGTGAGCTTGACCTGACCGGTACATGCTAATTGAGGAAGCATAGAAATATCGTGCTTGCCAGCCTTCTTTTACAACTCTGCTCCCCCGTATGGTAATGTCACTTCGTTTGTGAGTCCGATAAATCTATGAACACGAAGAAGCGCCAAGTTACGTGCCGGAAAGCATTAAACGTTATCACGGACATTGTAAGCGAGGTCATATTACAGCAGTAATTCATAAACAAGTCCGTTGTCGTCAAAAGGTATAACTGAAGTGAACTTGCTTAGCAACAATATGTGGGGTTCCACGCTAGAATAAGTAGATCGTCAATGAAAAAATGCAACAAGTATTATGGCCTTGCCATTCGTTGCTGAGATACCATGCAATTGTGCCTCTCAGCTTTTATCGCATTATAAATCGCGCGCTCTCTCTCTTTCTTAGATATTCTGGCTAGTAGCTAACAGCAGGGTGGTATCTTCTACCCTGAATATGTACATCTTCCTCTTCGCGTGAAAAAAAAAAATTCCGAGGCAATAAGAAACGATTAAGTACGAGTAATAGCATACCACTTAATTTGCGATTCAGCCGAGTAAAGCATCATTGGTTATGAAACAGACTGAGCCTGGCAAGGTCGGGAGGAGTGCAATAGTTGTGTTCTTGTTACCATACTTCTGCATTCGCTCTTGTGCAGAGAGCATTTTATTCCAAGACTTGAAAGGTGTTACATAAGCGCACGGCAGTCTATTTGGCGCCAGATACAGGGTGTACAGCTGTGAGGGCACCCCTCGTTTTAATGCGATTAGAATTCTTAGCCCAACTTTAGCCAAATGTGGCTATCCATCTGGCGCCTTTACACAGCTTTTTAATGAAAAAAAAAGTATATCCTTCAAAATTTATCCGGTGCTGGGCAGAGTCGAACCCTCGTCACAAGGGTTTCTCAAGTACAGCAGCTCAACACTTCAGCGCTGCGCCATGAATGTCCACGAGCTGCGCGGGATTAATCCTCAGCATTATCACGCACCGGTGCGCCACCAGTGCAATCTCGAAGGCCACGAAAAAGGACGAGGGCTTCGCGGGCGCGCCGTTAGATGGTGCAACATGGCCAGAGCCCGGCTGCATTACATGGCTCATACATGACGTGTTTCGGCGGTGGCAATACCACGTGTCACAACAATGCTTGAATGCTGGTCGCATTACGTCGACAGTCATCGGAATTTTTCAGAAATGTTTTGATAGCCCTTTCTTTTACAGGAAGTACTGAAACAAAATCTTGTTCTGTTTGTTCTTGCTTTTTTGAACAGGTGGCGGTTGACCCGTTATTTACGGCATGAAACCCGAACTTCTCGAGACTGCAAGTGATAATTAATTGTACCAACTATAAATCTCCACTTCCTTTCGAAGCACGCGATGAATGAAGCGTCGTTTCGAACGTGAAATGAGAGCCCACATACGTCACAGAAATCGGATGTGCTGGCCACTTGGCATAACACAACATTAACTAGTTCGCCCACGGCGTGATTGACATCTAAGCCCCTTCAGCACTCCATGAGATAAGAAGGGGGACAAGGTTTGAGGGACCCCTGCATAGCCAGAAACGTTGCAGCAAAGGAGCAAGCTTGACCCTCGTCGAACGAAGAGACCTTCAGAAAAAAATGTGGTTGATCCCTCTTATATAGGAATCGGTATAGAACACGAAAGTGAAACGTGTCTTCACAGAAGTAGTGTAATGTTTATTGCACATTGATATATAATGTCTATTGGTGTTTTGTGGCTAAAGCGCCCTTAGGCGTTGATGCACCCACGCTGACGCCTGGTGGCACGTCTCCTCCATCACGACTACCAACGTCGATGACCATGAGCAACCGTCGTGCATATGGAAGCTGCACACGCTAGCACAACGCGAAAGACGAAGCACGTAACTGACACACTAATACAACGCGCAAGACAAAGCACGTAACTGAATCGTCACCGAGTCAAATCAGCGCGTACAGCGCGTCGTAATTGCAGCCTCCGCGATCAACTTCAGAAACATTTTCAGAGCTAATTGCGGAGGCCACGCTCCGCTGTGCTGAGTACGGTGAACGCCACCTAAGTGGCGTTGGTAGTGCTTCTTGATGCCAGCGTCCCTTCGAATGCTGGCATCGAGGCGTCGTAGTGCTGAGACCACCGAAGCGTTCACTGTCGGTGCGCGTTAGTGTCATAATGCAGTACTTCTCTTTTTCGTAGGCGGCGGCACCGCCCCGAGCAAGAGCGCGGGTACACGGAGGAGTGTTAGATATATAAGGCGCGTCTGTGTAGCTGTCTGCAAATGCGTTTGTGGCGCAATGGGTTAAACGCTCGGCGATCTATCGTCGCGGACCGAGAGGTCGTGGGTTCGATTTCCAAATTTTGCATGTTTGTGGAACTTTTTCTTCTGGTTTCTTTCTTTGTATTATGTTCTATGACGTATTTCCGTGACGGAAATACGTCAGTGAAGTCTTGGTGGACCCCGGCATAAAACACTTTCGTGTTAAAACTTGTCAATTTCGCTGAAGGCGAAGCATTCAAATCGAGCGCAAGGTTTGGTGTTCAACTGAAGGTGTCTGCTGTGATGAAGAGCACTGCCAGCACTGTTGCAGATGTGGCACGTCAATGGTGAATGAGATTAGAACGAAAGACGAAGGAAAACCACCGGCAAAGCACAAAGAAAGTTTACATGCATTTTGCGCGTCGCTCACCATCTGTTCCGATCAGGTCAGTGTATGCACCGCGATGTGGCATGCGCACAGCTGCTCGGAAGCAATGCTAATGTCACCGTGACCCCGTCCTTTGCCAGGACTGTAGTCACTGTTAATTAAATTACTAAGGGTAACAGCGACATGGAGCAGTAATTGGAGATGCCCAAACTTGTTTCGGAGCCTTAGCTTTTATTCACTTGTCATTCAGGATTTTTGCAATAATATTTTTGAAAAGTTATTGTACCAGCACCGAAAGCCAGAACGCTGCCCTCGCTCCGGCAGAGCCGAATGAGCCGAGCGTGGTGGTGCATCCAAACGGCTTCGTCACTTTTGCAGACAAACGCACTGCGCATCTCTGGAGACGTTCCAACCAACCCTACCCGCGCGGGTCGCGCAAGCGTGTCGATATCCTGACAGCACGACGGCGGCGCCAACCGCGCAGACTCGCCTCGAGCGTCCGTGTAATATTAAAGAATGATGGAGCAGTCGATTTGGCGGCAGCGTGAGGGCATTTTGCTGCGACATGGTCATTTTGTGGCGTTCATGCACTGCACCCGGCTGAGAGTCGCGCTCGAGCAGTTTGTGATACCACGGGACCGCCGCTGACAGTTTCCGTATCATATCTAGCTTTTATTATTGCTTCGAGTCACATGCCGCGCTGCAGTATATGTTAACGTGGTGAAGTCGTTGAATTAAAAGTTGATGTAATTAAACATTTTCTATATGAATTGAGATTTAACAGCGCAATTACGAGTTCGCAACTGCAAAAAAATTGCATTAGAAAGATAGACGAAAAACCACGAGACAGACTTTTCGTGTCAGCACTCTTAAACGATAATAAATTTTTTTTAATTATGGGGTTTTACATGCCAAAGCCACAAACTGATAATGAGGCACGCCGCAGTGTGGGGGATCCGGAATAATTCGGACCACCTGGGGTTCTTTATCGTGCACCTAAATCTTAGTACATGGGTGTCTTTGCGTTTCGCCGCCATCGAAATGCGGCCGCCGTGGCCGGGATTTGATCCCGCAACATCGTGCTTAGCAGCCCAACAACATAGCCGCTAAGGACACTAACATTAGACAGCTGATTGCTGTGAAGGTGATTTTGTACTTACGAAAGTTCGTCCTCATGATCAATAGCGAATGTTTATCTGAACTGCGGATGAAGGCTGCTCACAGATATCTGTACTCACCCCTGCCTTGCGTCGGCTGACTTCATCCCATAATTGCAGAAGGATGTTCCACATCCGCCGTCAAGGCCGTGAGGTGTGGCGCTGGCTCACGCTCCCTGGGTTAGTTCTAGGAGATAAACATAAATACCCCGGAAAGTGGACGGAAAAACGACGCCGGGTTAGCTCTTTGGTAAGAGTATCGCACGCGTAATTCGAAGACGAAGATTCGTATCCCACCTGCGGCTAGTTGTTTTTTCCATCCGCCTTCCTTTCCAGTCATTTATAATTTCTTTAATTCAAATAACAACTGCAGATAATTGCCCTGTGCTGTCCTTGGTGTAATTGTTTGCTGGCTTCTTATGATATAACTAATAAAAATAGGGCTCCTCGGTTTCATTTCTGCTCGTTTATATATATATATATATATATATATATATATATATATATATATATATATATATATTTGATGAGAACGGCGTATTTAGTCCTGTAACAAAAGCATATCGCTGTCTCTTTTTTACTTAAGATTTCTTTTGGCATAAATTTGCGTTAAGTCGTTAGGACAGTCGTCCTCGAATCTCCTTTAGCATTTAATTGCACTGTTAGCTCTCTCCAGTATTTCCAGATTTGTATTTCACTTGCTGCGGCTCAGCACTGTTAGTGACTGCCAGATGTCTTATCAAACACAATTATAGACATGCATGCTCCTTATTTGTGTTTTGAAGAACTTTAGTAGATACACAGACCAGCGATTACGCTAAGAGATAAGCTGATCGCCAGCTAGCGGCAACCGAGTTTGCTGTTAACTTCTGTTCTTTTCAATGCTCACTGATCAATTTTTACAGCGAAGCTGTTAAGGGCTCAGTCTTCGATGGTCACGTCCGGATGTAGAAAAAAACTCTCATTGGCCGTTTGCTGTATGTGTGAGTGAAATCGCGCGAGGGACGCTCACTTTCATGGGGAGCAAACGCCCGGCGGAGAGCAAACGCCACTTCTATCGCGCGAAAGGTCGTGGGGGGACGGGAGGAAGGGAGTGGAGGCAACGTTTATATGCGGCACCAAATGCGTATGTTGCGACCGGGCGCAAGGGGAACTGGCGACTCAATCTCCCACGCGAAAGGAGGACAGCGGGTAAAGTTATCAAGGGGCGTTAACAGAGGGAAGGCAGTGCGGGAGGGAGGGGTCGCGGCTTCTGCTCTGAGAGCAACTTGTACTTTGCGCGCCGCTGGGTGCACCGTATCTTGAAGGCGATCTGCAACACGGCTCCTACCTTTGTATGCGCTGTGCTTTCGCCGCTCAGTTTCCGTTGAAGCGATAGACCGCATGAACCTTCGCTCGCTGCTGCCGGCGCGCTTGCTCACGCCAGCGTTTTGACAGCGCTTGTGTGTGGTCATCGAGTGTGATCTATATTCGTGTTTGCTTATGCGCGCTGACACCATGCTTGTTAATTCAGTTAGTAAGCCAATTGGTCCAAGTTTATGCCGCCGATAAAAGCACTATCCTTACTCCGTATAGCTCTCTACTAGTATATTTGCTATCGCAATTGATGCTTCGTCTTTCGAGCGAAACTGCGATTTTTTTTTATTTCTTACCTTTTTATCAACTGTAAAGCAATCTTATTTTTTACATGGAAGTAAATTTGAGCAGGCGGTGGTGTATTGCTTTCAATCTCTCCAGTTAGGCCTGGTTTAAAACGATTTTGACAATTTTGTACAAAGTACTGAGTCGTTAGATTAGGTCCTTCTGAAAATTAATTGACACATCTAAGCGCTCCACGTAAAGCGTGTAATGTATTATAATGTTTTAAATAGGTACATCGCTACCGATCACAACACGCCAAGCGGCTGAATTTTGTGCCCAAATGACGCGATTTGGCCATAACACGCCACTGGGCCAGCTATCCGATTGGCTGCCCAGGGCGCGTCATCGATAATTTTCCCAACATTATGGTGAACAAATGTTGTTCGTAATAGTTTAGATGTTAGTTAATTTGTTTATATAAAAAGAAACTAACAGAAAGAGGATGCACAAGGACATGCATCACTACACTAAAAGCACTTCCGGCCCACAGCTAGTGTCGTCTGCTTGTGTTAAAACGTGCTCCGTGTTGACGAGAGCTGTGCGGTCAGTGTTGGTCTTGTACTTTCTTTTCGCAAGCACCATGGTTCGCCCTTGCGTTGTGGGCTGCAAACGTAGCGATCAGCGACATGTCAAGCTGCGACATCGTGCCCCGCTGCAGGGCAGCAGACGAGCGGAGTGGCTGCAGCGCATAGGACTGACGGTATGCAAACGGCGCCAGCATCTACGCGTTTGCGACCGTCACTTCACGTCGAAGGATTGCCACAATAGAATTTAGCTTGTCCGGTATTCAGGTGGACGCAAGCGTAAGTGTACTGGCCGTTTTACCACGTTTTACGTGATGAACGGAGGGGCAAACGTGAACTGCTTGCACGGTGCAGCCACCTGGCGGCACAAAGCTCAACCAAACACAGATCTAGTATAGCAGTAACCAAGTTTTTTCTACTTTGCTGCTGGCTCAAATTTTTGGCAGGAGCGTAATCTTGAACGCGTTGTCTTTTCATATGTTTCAAATGTTTTACACTTGGTTACAAGAATATTATATCTGTATTTGGCTGTTTAAGCTCTGTGACACCAGATGGCTGGACCGTGCATGCCGATCAGGCCGCTCACGTACGTCTACGAAGCTCCTTCATCACAGCGGTATGAAGGGGCTTTAGTTTACGCCTCTGGCTATCCGTCAAAACACCCAGCTCGCCTGTGGTTACCGGAATACCGGACACGCTCGGCGCTGCGACAGAACACTCGCAACGCACACTGCTTGATCGCTCTCGTTGGGGATCGACGACCGGCGGCTAGCGGAGAGGTTGGAGAGCCTTCGCGCGCTGGCTCCAAGACAACCGGAAGTAGACGACAACGTACGTCACAACATGACGTAGAGCCAGCGAAGGCGGAGCTTAGCCCCAATCACTCGGCGAACGAGTTGAGGAGGAAATGCATGGCTAGGGAGGAGGGCAACTTGTAATCTTCCGTAGCTCTCTTAATATGAGACGCTTCTCTTAAATTGTGACGCGAATGTTTTACTGTAGCTGTACCCTACACGTCTACAAAATTTGTACGAATCGTTTCAGGGACACTTTAAGCCTATCTACCATACCTATAACATTGTTTTAGTTAATCTACCGGCCCAATGATGCAATATTCTGGTTTCTTGTTTTTGCGTCTTTACTTTTGCACATTCTTTTTTCCTCATTTGAATAACTACATAACGTACACGTCCCCCCCCCCCCCCCCCCCCCTTGTCACCCGATTCTCAGTCGACCCACCTTTGTGGGTACGTGCCAAAGCAGAGAAGCATCATCATCATCGAAGACGAAGAAAAGAATACATGGAGTCTCACTTCGACAGCGTCCAAGTTCCAGTTACGCCAGGAACAAATAACGCAGAACAACTGCGGGAAGGACGTGCAATGGAAATGAGCCGCGGCGACTACCAGCAGCTCGTCGACCTGTTGCTGAGCGCTCCGGTGCCAACTACGACAAGACTTCAAGTGAGCGACCTTCGGCGGGTCCTGGGCTGCTGCCGTACCGGAGACTTGCTCAGAGAGTACGTGGAGAGTTCCGACGCCGAAGGCAGGGACTCACTGACCTTGCGGGAATGTCGGGAAGCTTACCACGCCGGCAAGTACCTCGAATCGAGGCCCTGGATGCTGCACGTCCTGCGATTCTCGACCATACTCGTCGTGGGAAAACGCAGCCGCCATGCCGCGATTTTGAAGCGGGTTGAGAGTCTCTCGTTGGATGCGGAGGTGGCGGAACGCAGTGATCCGTTGATCAGAGTGAAGATGTGCTCTAATGCATGTGGCGTTGTCGCACACTTTCCCATCTTCATCTTGATCGTCTCGCTGGTTCAGGTGCGTTGGATGCCTGCAGAGAACTCATTATAAAGGCATCAGTAAACTTTTTAACTTCGTCCCTAATTAGCCTAAAGCTCAATCTTCAGATGATATTGGGTTTACCACTGCCTCAGGACCTAGTGGAAGATAGCCGATACCCCGGTGACTTGAACTGACTTGTATCGATGTAAGGGCAAAACAGATTTACGCTCACCCTGCGAAATTTCTGCACGGAAACAACAGTTTCGGAAGCACTGCACTTGATCAATCACTGTACGCCCCGGGAATGGGCTATTGTAATTTGAGCGTATTGGAACAGGAATTATTCATAATTGTTAAGCAGTACGTGTTAATTCACGAACAAAGTAGCACTATGTTGAGGTATGAACGCGATGTGTCTCTTAAATTCGATAAGTTTTCGCGAAGGTGAGATTTTGCCTCGGAACGATAATCTGTTTACTTTTGCTTCACGAGATACTAGCTGCATGGCTTCAGAACGGCGCAACAAGGAAGACGAAAAGACGAAATATCACACGAACACAAGCGCCGAGCCATGCATCTGTACCAACTCGCCCAATTGTCAGTGCTACTCAACAGACACTAGATGCCTTAGATGCTCTACTATAGCACTCAGCACGCGGCATTAGTCTGTGTTGGCAAGTTGTATGATTGAGCAAGCCGACATTATTGAAAATATGAAGTCGCAGTCTTTTTTTTTTGTGTGGCTGATTTACTCCGAACGAAAGAGAGAGAGAGATCGTTTTTCAAAGAAAATCTTTTTTTTTCTTTTTTTTTCTTTTTTATGCAGGTGGCCACGTTTAGCTATCACTGCGCAGTGCCTTCATGCTCCGAATTCACGAAGGCTCACCAGCTCTGCCAACTACCCTGCAACAGCTCCCTCATCTTCAACCCGCGCAAGCGACGCGAGTTGTGGCGGTTCCTGACTTATTCGCTCGTGCACGACGGTTTCCTGCACCTCGGCAGCAATGTGCTGCTCCAGATTGCATTCGCCTTCCCACTGGAAGTAGTACATTCGTGGTGGCCAGTTATGCTTGTCTACGTCGGCGGGCTACTGTGCGGTCCGCTAGCGCAGTCGCTGCTAAACCCCGACGCATATATTGCGGGCTCATCGAGCGGTGTCTACTCCCTTCAGACGGCACACTTGGCGCACATCCTGACCAACATCCGCGACATGGAACTGGTTGGGCTCAGAATATCCATGTTGCTTCTCGTGTATTTGAACGACCTGTATTCGATTGTACGGGGCCCCCAGAACCACCATGGACAGGTGTTGAGCTACGCTGGTCATTATGGTGGCGCGCTGGCTGGTTTGGTGATAGGGCTTCCGGTGCTGAACTCTGCGCGACACAGGCGCCCCTGTTTTTGACATCTATGTATGTTTCTGTGCTGGTTGACTTATTGCGTATTTAATAAAATTCCCATCCCTACTTCAGTAAGGACTTCGTCTGTACCAGCCTGGTTACATTTCTCTCGCCAAGGCAGGCAAGAGTTTGTCACGTGGTGTGTACTTCACCCCAACATTCAACTCGCTGAAGATGAAATTTATCGACACATCATAACATAACGTTGTTGCAAATCACTTCTAACAACACCCCACATATCTCATCAAATGGCTTATGCCAGATTTCGCAACATTTATAAAAATATTAGACGACCTCTAGCTCAGTTCAGAATTCTCACTCATACATTTTGGGCCCAAGCTGCAAGCATTCGCGATAGTTTGAAAGCTGTGGTCACCATGCTGGTCGTCCAATTGATATGTTCTTTTGCTTAGATGTTTGATTTTATTGGGAAATACAGACTTTACTGTAGCTCCGTGTTCTTATAACTGCATCCGTTTTTTAACAGTGGAGCTGTATATGCCGAGCGTAATAAGTCGTAGGCAGAAATCTGTGGGCCGATCCTGGAGGTCGTGCAGAAAGGGTCCAAGCGCAATGGCATATACTCCTGTGAACTAGCGGAGCTGAGCCTGGCTAAGTCTAGCTAAGCATGGTTCGCACTACTTAAGCTTAGTCAGTCATTGATAGCCAATCGATAGCTAATAATCGATAATCGATCAATAAATTCCGGAAAAATCTGGGGATAACTTGGCAGTGCTTAGCCTAGCCCAAGTACGTGGTCAATACTTTGCGATAGCCAACTGATAGCAAATAAATAGCTAATCAATAATCGATCAATAATCAATAAATTCCGGGAAATGTTTGGGATGACTTGGTAAGGTGGTAGTGCTTAGCCTAGCCCGAAAACCAGGACTAGCTAGGTGCCCGTCAGCTCCACTGTCTCTGGCGTTAATATTTTCTAAGTGATTCTGTCTTGTTAATTCACGTTGCTGACACAAAATTGTGGACATATGCCATGACCACTGCTAGGCAATATAGGTTCATGGAAAGTAGTTGGGTAAAGCTAATTTATTTACAATCGACTCGTTGATGTCTGCCATTGATTTATAGGAGATTGAGGAGGGAGGGGGGAGGTGATGCTAGACTCGCCGGCTATGCCTATTTAATACGTGACGCTGGCTCTCTATTCATATTAAGCGTTCTGGATTTTTCTGAATTTCCGCTGCGCATGTCATGACAAGATGAACCAAATAATAAAAAAAATATTGCGGCAGAACCGATCGCACGATGACTGCAGACGGCAACACGTTATCATTGAATCAATATAACGAACCAACGTATTGCCACCGTCTAAACGAGTTGTATACGAGGAGTGTACTGCAGCGAGGCTCCTCTTTCGCGCTTCCCTAAGAACACTCGGCGCCATCTAGCGCCGCTGTCGCGAAGCCTGCGCGTGGCCTCCGAAATGCGCGGCTCGCTTGGGCCTACGAATGCTTAGAAACGCGCCAGCCAATGAATTCATGGTGCAGCTCGATAAAGCGTTGGCGTGAAAGATTTGCATTGAAAACCAGTTCACACCCAGTACATTTGTGGCGCAGCCTCCTATTGCGTCGGGTTGCAGTCCACGAGGAACGTTTGTGACGTCGGTTCGTTTGCCTCAACATAGAGAAATTTGAGATCTTTTTTTTTTTATCGTTGTAGAGCGGCAAATTTCCAGTGGTGCATGCCTATAGCTACCCAAGTTGGCGTCAAAGATGTTCAATGAAGAGTGGCACAGACCGAGTGGGCACAAACACAGTGCTCCAAATCAGCGTCAAAGAGTTTTTTCGATCAGCGGCGCCTACCCAGTCCCGCATCTACAGTGAACCATGTTCGCGTAAAAGAGGTTCGTTGAATATCGGCACATGCGTACACGTTGCCACATGCTGAGTGACCCAAGTTGGTCCGACGGTTGGTTTCAAAGCGAGTTCTCTCAGCACAGCAGCCCGATACGCTGCCGCTTCATTCATCAACAAGAAGTTTGTTCATACCTGCAGCCATGTTGGCACTAAGGTGCTCACTATTGCCATGCAAGCTCTATACCTTCACAACCAATCGACAGTTGAACAAGCTATTCCTAAAACTCAAGATTTCAGTGGTGCATTCAATAAAGCATCTATGGTTACCATCCAGTTAGCTAAAGTTAGCTAAAGGGCCGAGAGGTAGCTGGTAGAGGGGGAACCGGAGATCGTGCACGTTAATAGTTTAACAAAAACGGATGCTTTCAGAAACTTTGCTGCTACTTCAAATGAAACAGAACTACTGGGCTTTCTGCAATGGTTTCTAACGCACTGAGAACAGTGTTGTAGCAACCCGTTAGAAAGAAATTAGCACCGATGAAAAAAAAATGTTGTTTTGGAAAGTTCTAAGTCACAGTTCTTTTCGCTTTAATGTATGCAGAACTTCAGAAGCGTCATACGCAGATGTCCAAAAGATAGCATCGTGGCACCTAGCACATCCCATCACCTAGCACATCTCGGCACCCTTAATAAGTTGATCAATACATGTGATCAACAAAGTGAACGGCAGCGGCACCATGCGCACTGCGCACCATAGCAACGACTGTTGTTACGTGCTCTGGCCTTCAGCAGGATCGCGCGAAAAAAATTATGAAACATTCATGAGTTCATATCTTTTTGGCGGGAAGCAAAATACGAGAAACAAAGGCGTTCTTCGTGCTTTCCGTGACGCCCTCAATAGAGGATATCTGCATATACCGTCAAATTGAGAAAGCCAAGGTGCGCCTGGCACCAGCACCTTTTCCGTCGACTCCCTGAAGCGCACTTTTTTGCCAAGGGCTTGTAACGCGCGTATCGGTCGACTGCGCTCGCTCGCCGCATTAACTGTTGTTTTTCAGGAAAAAAAGGTTTCTTTAGCTCAACGTCACAAACATGGGAAGTGGCATGGCAGCTGCCAGAAAGCAGAAGATATGGCTGGAAGAGATTCCGTTCTGGACCGATATCTACAGGAAACTGCAGCGCGGCGACAAGGTTTATGCAGTGGAGCTAATGGCGTTCCTCAAACCCATGTCAAAGTGCCCAGCCAGTGTTCTCGAGGAGCTCAACGAGCTCGTGAACGAAGACGAAAAGAGCTGGCTCACACTCGAGCAGTTCCTCCTCATCGCAACCTCTGGTCGCCCATCTACCGTCAGGCAAAGGCAATTCCACAGGGTCGTCACGGCAGCCGCCAACGTATACGCCGGAAGGTTGCAGCGTGCGAGGGCGGTGCGGATGGCCATAGTGGACTACCCGCTCTTTTTGCTCCAGGTAATGCTCATAACGCTGTAAACTATGATGGAAAGGGCGGGAGGTCTGAGACTCAGCAAACGCGACAGAGATACAGTGCTCGCTCACATCATAACGGTTCATTGGAAAGGCCACAAGGGGGCGGCTATTCGTGCCTCATAATTATCAACACTTTGGTTTCCAGCTCCAAACTAGATTCTTCGAGTCTTCCATACCAGCCTTAGAAAAAAGAAATCCGAAGGCACCTAAGCATTTCTTAGGAGTTGTGAATGCGAAAGCATTAATGTCCAATTGCCCGCGAGTTATGAACTCGCTGGGAAGCGAACGCGTTGAGATGATTGGCGCGTTTTGATTTGGCCTTACCGAGGCGTAGTTAGATTCAAGGAGGTAAATCTTCTTGGTTAGAACACGGGGGAGAGCTTGTGCGGACAATGAAAGCGCGGATAACACAAGCAACCAGAGAACAGCGTCTGCACGCGGCGTCGCGTTGCCGTATCTGCTACGATCGAGGCGCGCTGGTGACGTGGCGTCGCGTTGATGCCCTCTCCCGTCACGCAACACCTGCCGCACCAATTCGAATAAAGGTTTCTTCTTGCACGCAACGCTGCGGCATGTAGCAACGTCCGAAGCTGACAAAAGGTACGCATCCGGAATAAAGTTCTTTTCCTTGTCAATTGGATTAGTGGTGTCAACAATTGGTGGACAGCTGCCCTCCTGCAGCTTGCCGACATAATCCTTATGACGCAAGCGCATTAAAGGAAAATATTGTGTAGCTCGATCTACGTGTCCGGCAAGGCTGACATGCTCTGAACTCGATCGCCAGAGTACCAAAAGTAGCTCAGAGTGGTTTTCGTGCTATTTTCATGCTACCCAGCTATTTTCGTGTGTTACTTAGTTAATAGTGACGTCTTATTCTGAAGATAAACAAATGGAAACTCATTTCATATGAATACTTAGGTGTTATAAAGCACGAAAGCTTTAGACGCACTTGTTCTATCGTTCACTGCTGCTCTGGAACTTTAAATACAGGGTTTAATTTGCTTGCCTAGAGCATTCAAACTCCCGCTGACACTAAAGCTGTCCATTGAGACTAAGAGATGGGCTTCTCACATTCACACCCTGCTCAATTGCGACAGGGCAATTTTCCATTGTGACCATGAGTAAATGCGTTAATTGCTACGGTGTGGTTCCCGAAAAAGACGTCATAATTCGAGTAGTCCATATATACAACAGAATAAAATGAACAGGCCCGAGCGTATACTGGCCATAAAGACGGGTAAAGAAGCAGAATACGAGGATGCGATAGCAAGAAGATGAGGCGTACTTTCTTTAAGACTTGTACTTAGGCAGTTTACCCTTTAGGGATCGCAGTGAACGCAAGATTTCGGCCAGAAGTTACTGACCCAAAGTTTCCGTTATAGTTCTAGCTTTAAGTGGCTTACGAACCAAAGCACTCAAGCTGTCGGTGCCTTTTTTTTTTTTCAGGTCCTGTTCTTCGTCCTCATCTCGGTGACGCAGGTCGTCACGTACTTGCAGTACTTGCACTGGTGCTGTCCGAGCAGCGCCAGGGAAGTCGAAGACTACCTTCGCTTCAGCGACAAGCTCGTCCTAGCGGTAGAACGCAAGCGCGAGTTCTGGCGCAACGTATCGTTCGTGCTCGTCAGCTTCAACGGTCTGTCGCTGGTGGCGAGCGTAGCGGTCCAGATGCTGGTTTGCCTCCCCGTCAGCTTTTTGCACAGCCCCTGGAAGATACCGTTCATCTACCTGGCCGGAGCCTTCACCGCTGCTCAACTCAACGTCATCTGCGGCTATTGCTTCACCGTGGGTGCCTCAGCGGCTCTCTACTCAGTACTTTGGGCGCACATGGTCGACGTCCTAGTCAACCGCTCCCAGTTCGGCAGCGTGGCTGGACGCGTCATCGTGGTCCTGCTCTTCACTGCTGCCGACGCGGTTCAGACGTACTACCTGAATCCCCTGCCGAGTATAGGCACTCTGCCTCACCTTATCGGTGTTGTCATTGGCTGCACAATGGGCATCGTGATCCTGCGCAAGAACCGAGGCCAGAAATGGGAGAAGTGGGTTTATTTCATACTCAGATACCTTCACTGGGGAGTGATTCTATTTTCACTTGAGCAGGCCACAATGGGATCGACGTATTAGGACGTTTGTAAGGACAGATTGCCAGTGGTGCAAAAAAATGAAGAAATATAATAAAAATAAGCTCGTAAACTAGTACTGACTATAAGTGCACAACGTTTGAGTAGTGTGCGGTGAAATGTTGGTACTCAAACAGTGGCTCACTTGCCACCAAGGGCTAAGTCAGTCACAAAGCGTGAAGTGTCGGTAGGATTTTGTTAGATGCTGAAAAGCCTGTCGTCATTTCAATAGACTACGTCGTCGAGAGCAGTTCAATGCGGCCAGAGATCTCGACAGGGATGCGAATCTAGCACCACCCACCCTTTCGGCGAGCAGCAATGACTGTTTTCTAGGAGTATAATCCTCATGTTCCCCGTTCCCATTGTCCTGCGCAGTCTCGCACATTTTGCGTGAGACGTTACAGAATGCTTAATAAAATTTATTTGGTTAATATTGAAACGAGGAAACAAACCAACAAACGCTGTCGTTAGGGGGTGGAAAGAAACTCGGCATCATTGTACCGCATACTCGGAGCTCAGAAGAACAACAGACCACGGAATGAGCGATTTGTCCAATTTTAAGATTACATTACATACATTCACAGGTTACGCCGCATTACATGATAAGTGCGAAATAGTGTAAAGGTATGCTCCGAATTGGTTGGGTGCCGGAGCTTTCATGGAACCCAAGTATAGAAGAAACACCAGCGAGGTACTGCGCAACCCATTATACCCCTGTATTCTCGACGTGTTAAGCTGGCAGTTGGTGAGAACCATAACTCGTTTTAACCGGCTTCTCCGACAAAGTGATTTAAAAGCGCATACCTTTTTTTTATTGGAATAGACAGGCTTTATGTTTTGAGCTTTGGGAAACGCTATATACCAGACTGCATCCCATGTATCTGTATGCGCGTTGTTACGATATGATGTGCTAACAGGTGCACACACGTAGCTTATCGGCGCTTACAAATTTGTGATGGACATGTCCTCACTCGCCCAATCATCCTTGCCTCTGACCATAAAGCTTCTTGCTCAAGTGTGTCCACATAATCCCTTTGCTGTTTTTGGCTACTTGTGTGCCTTATTGTTCAGTTTCAGTGCTTGCTTGCATATCTGAGGTATTCAGTAACTATTATTGTGTTAGCTGATGTTGCTTGGCGAGGTAGTAGCCTTGTCCTTGTAAAGGCAAGAAAGCGCTTAATGGGGAGCAACTGAGAGGCGCACCATAGCAACTTCTGTAGCGTGTTCAGAATAGTTAAAAGACAAAACATACGAATGCGGTAATGAGTGCTAACTGCTAGCAAAGAGCATCAGTCAATCTAGCTACCAACATATGCCCTGATGGATGGTTTACATTAAGAGTTCATTGTTTACCAAAAGCGGCAATTGGGACTGTTTGCAGTGTCTGTTAGTGCGCTCGACAAAATGCTCACCTTCATTTGCCCATCAGAGCTGATTGTGCCCTGTTCGAGTATTGTTTCATATATATATAGAAAAATCAGAAGCACAACTACGCGGTTATCTTAGGTTTATTTACCCAAAACAGTTTCGGTCAGTGGACCGACCTTTTTCAAGGGCCCATTGAAAAATCCAGTTACCTACATATATATATATATATATATATATATATATATATAATCATTCGTGAGTACCCAGTTCTCTCTACTAAAAGTGCTTTCAGTATTCCACTCGCCGTGTTTATGCATCTGTTTGTTCATCATGATGCCTCGCGTGTGCGCTTGTAACATGCAGCACCACATTACGAAATAATAAAGAGCCCTTTCATTTGAAAGGAAAAACTTGGCTTCCAGTTTTTCAAACCGCACAGCCTTCAAACTTTATAGTTTATCATGACAACAAATGACGAAGTTGCCCAGGGGTTCACATATAGGCCAAAAAATGCCTCTTGAAATGTCATACATGGAAGCACAAGGAGGCACACGACCTGGTAGGAAAAACAGACACATAAAATGCGGCAGTTCGCATGTACGCATATTCAGAGACGCATTCCTGATCACCCCCCCCCCCCTCCCCTAGGCATTACAAACAAACAAACACAACCAACCAAACATAGGGTTAAATTTACAAGTAAATCTGCTTACACATATAAATGAAGGTTGGTGAAATAAATGCTTCAAAAAGCACGCTTCACATTTAAGACTCGCGAAGGCAGGTCTTCGAAGATCGCAATCATAATAGTTTAATTATGATTTAGGAATTCTGGAACCTGGTAAGTAATTTCCGGGATGCCATAAATGTTGACCCTTGGCGTGTTCTCTTCGTGTCAATTAGTGCACCACTATTGGTAATTGCAATCATTAGGCCAAACTGTTCAAAAAAGTACGTACTTCTGCATGAACTGTCATCTAAGTTCAGACACGGAATGAAAAAATAAAAGACGCTTTCCTGTTCGCAAAAAGAACCTTCGTGCAGACGCAGATAAAAAACTTTTTTTTCACCTTGAATTTTCAGATATACCACAAATAGAAAAGAAACAGGCCCATTGGAGTCAAGTGGTACTCCTATTTAGGAAAAAAATAAAATTGAGCCCATGCTTCCTAAAGTTCATGCTCTCTCTTTTTTTACTAATATCTGCAACAAATAAACCCTGTCGTGTTTCCAATAGTTTCTCTTTATTTCTTAGAGATTCATGCGAATAGTTATAAAATTAAATGATTCTTAAGCACTGACTCGTAAGAACAGCGTAGAATTTTTCTCCAGAAACAATGTCTTATGAAGGCAAAGTATTTTTCAAGTAGACCCTTTATCCAGAAAAGATTCTCGGGCTTCCGAGCACAATTAGGAAAGTTGCTTAGGATCCCACCATGTGCTGAAGGTAAAATAAAGCACAGTGCAATAGAGCAGCAGTTTAAGGACGTGGACATCTCTTGCTTGGGCTCATTAGCTGGCAAGACAAAGCAGAGTTCAGCAGGACCTCTCTGCCGTCTCTTAATACATTTGTATTCTTGGCCCTGTTCCTTAAATGAATTGCGCTGCAGTCTTTCCGCAGCTCAAGACCGATGCACCTGGGATTAAATACTGCTTCCGCCTTCAGGCTTTAGTCGTGTTTACTTTCGAGGCTGATTACTTTCGGATAAGCTGAACATGTTTGTCCGCGAATATATATATATATATATATATATATATATATATATATATATATTTGTCATCTGGAAAGCAATTTCAGTCTTTGTTAATGCCTGGCTGATACAAGTTGTCCCAAGCTTTCCTGACATGTCTGTTTCTTTAGCTTCGTTGGTAATTATTATTTCTTTTCGTTGGTATATGTGTCTAAATTTTACCTTATCCCAGTGATTTGGCACTGGCATGGTATAATTATATTGTCACGTGGTCGTGACGTGAAAGCACGCAGAATCCAAACTGTTAACGATCAAACTCTTTATTGCGCGATTCTGTGCCCAGCAATGAAAATATATCGCTTGACAACAAGAGCGGCGAGCGCAATTGTCGGTCGTCGACAAAGCTGATCAGCGGCGAAACGCGTCGGTTGTTATAGATGAGTCATCGAAGGTTCCAGAGTTATCACTGGTGCCCCCGTCTCTTCCAGAGAGTACTACACAATTCGCGTCACTCATACAATCAGATTACATTAGCGTCGGTGACAACAGGCACCAGATAGAAGCCTCGATGATGCTCGAGAAACTTCCGATACGTGCAGGTGCGTCCTGCGCCAAGCGATAACGCTCAACATTTGTTAGCCGGTGGAAAGCGGTCACCAGTGAAAGATGGACAAGTACTCGTGTCAATATATAATTTGCCTCACAATGCCAACGTCACCATGTGTACTAGAATTCCGCTATACCACTCCAATTACAGCTACCTTGTTTACGGAGGATTGCAATGATGGTGTGTACCAGCACAATAAACGTTATCGCATTCCAAAAAGAAAGGCTTTGAAGACATTATCGATATTGCTTTACTGCTTTCAGTGGTAGCGAAATACACTAGATGACCTTAGTGACTTGTGTTAAAGTATGCAGCGTTTCTTTTATTATTTGTTATTTGTATCTTGTTTAATAATTTTTTTCTATTAGTAGTGTTTGATACATGGACATCTAGCCCTAAATAGGGCTTTGATTCTATTTTCTACCTTTCTATATTTCTTCACTTAATAATAATAAAAAAGGTTATTTGAGGCTTTGTGATCTCTGCAAAGCATGAGCGTTCCCATACAGTGGTTCCTGATAGAGTGGATCCACATAGCACCACCATTTCATTTAACGCTGTAGCTCGTCTGATTTTTTCTGAAGTTCAATGCATGCTTCGACATATTTGTTTCGGTCTGCCTTCAATTTAGTTTTGAGTTCCGGTTCCCACCAGAACCTGTGTGCGTTGTGCTACTCTAAACGCAGATACCAACGCATGCCATATGTATCTCCCGTAGATCCGGATAAAGAAATGTTGTTTCCTTGCATTTTGAATTCAACGTAGCCCTCGCGCTCGTGATGTTTTTGCGGACAGAGATATGTCGGGGTGCAGCTGGCAGTAGCCATAACTAATACGTGAATGCAGCTTTTGTTTGCATTATTTTTAGTTAAGCGCCAGAAAGACAGAAAATTTCCGCGCGTGCGTCTACGTGCCACGGCTGCCGAAGGACGTCCGCAAAGTTGAAATGCACAAAGGAAGAAAAAAAAAACGAAAAGAAGGAAGGCGAGAAAGAACGAGAGCGAAGGTTCAGCAGGAAACATATGCTTTGCGCTGCAATAGCTGACTAAATATATGCACCTGCTGTCCTCGATAACCTCTGTTCTTATAAACGACAAACAGAGGATTGTAATTCTCCTTGCTTTCTTTTTTATTTCGGATTCGCTCATACAGCTGGCGTCAAAGGCTTATGGATCGTGGATGCAGAGAAAGAGTTGAATATTTCCGTAGGTCGGAAATTTGTGGAAACAACCTAGTGTTGTATGCGGCTTTGCATGCCACGGTAATTTGGGAAATGAAACGTTTAGTAAAAATATGTGGTCCGAAAAGTTTTGACGCCAAGTGCACGTCCCAAAAACAAAACAAAACAAACAATCCAACCAACCAAAATATGGATTTAACCTCTGTGTGTATTTGCATGGAGGCGAAAACTCATCAACAAAAAAAGTACATATTTCGGCATCTCATGCAGGCATCTATACATTGTTGTGGCTTCCTTGATTTCTGGTCACACGAAAGGAAATTGTTAGCGCCACAATGGAACAACGTCGAGTGAGACATTTGGAGGATCGAATTATTTAATTTCCCTAATTGTCAGCGCGCACGTTTCATCAGTTCGTAGCTTTCATTTGTCTTGCTTTGACAAAGCTTGATGTAGCGTCCTGACATATAAAAAATTATCTCTTGCATAGTGCCATATCAACATTACAATACAGAATTACAGCAATCTAAAGTGTGTTTTTTTAGCTGCACCAAATTTTATAAAATTGCCTGTATCAGATATCACAATTCCAACCCTTGATCAAAATTACTCGATGCGGCGGCCATTACTTCAACGAGAAATTAAAATACTTATTTAAATAATTACCATAATTACTCTAATGAACTTTTTAATAAATTACTTTAGGGCACACATTTTAATATACGAATTGTAGCTAGTGAGTTCGCATACTGTATCCGCTTGAAACGAATTCTCAGGACTGCAACATTTTCAAGATGCTAATTTTCAGTGTTCGGCGAAATTCATTGGCGTTCCAGACAGTTGCAGCAACGACAAATAAGTACATGTAAGAGCCATTTGTCTTAATAGGGATTAGAAGAAATAGGGCAACAAATAAACAATATTGCCACGACAACGTGGGGAGAAATGATGTACAGAAAATAATAAGAAAGACAAATCAATTTTACCAAAATCAGGTTCACAAGGAGAAAATAACATAGGATGGCTCTATTTACCACTTTATCATGTAATTCTTACTCAAAGCGGATGAAGTGCATTCGTTGTGCTTTGTGCATCGAAAGTGTCCAGAAAGCCTGGGAAGTGAGTCACGTATCACTTCTCGTCCATAATTTGCATTTGTGAGCATCACAGATAGCAATGTGTTTGGACTGTGGTCATGTCCTGAGGTGCAGAGGCGTGCCGTCACGCCCTTCATGATTTCGAAGTGAGGCTTTCGTCACCTCTTCTCCCGAATTGGTGAGTGCTGGCAGCTGGCTGCTGCACTCTCACTCAATGGACCGGTCCTGGACCAAGGTAAATCGGCATTGGATGTAGTGAAAATAAAGGTTTCCCGGGACGGCAGGCGATGCATACATGTATAAGTGAAGACGCGAGCTGCAACAGCAATACGAGCGTACGCCTTCGTCGTCATTTCACCGTCCTCACGCCGTCGTCATCCCCGTCTCTTCATGTCGTCGTCATATCGTCGTCTCCACTCCATCGCAGTGATTGCTCTGTCGTCAAGCGTGGGATGCGAACAATCGCGTGCCCCAAGTTAAATTGAAGGGAAGCGTTCACCTGTGAAATTGTGCCCAAATTGTCCTGTGCACTATAATTGCAAATGGACGCTAAACAAGAGCAGCGTTCTTCGCAAATACCGCTGAAAGTTGCGCCTAAACCGATTCCCACGGAGTGGTATAGATGCGCATAATTTCTTTACTGAACTTTAGTCTAATGGACGGCCTCCAAATAATATTGCCTGATCTGTCCTGTCCGCTATGTGCTTCCTTTTCATTTTCTTTTTTGAGGTTTGATGTCGCGGTTTTATTCAGTCGTGATTATGCCGAACTTGTCGTGCCGTTGTCGTCATTGCATCGTCGACATACTGTCGCGTCATGCATTCTTTATCATACCGTCGCCGTGATACCGTCGTGGTCGCCGCATTGTCGTCATTCCCCCTTCGCCATGCCATACTCATCATATTGTCGTCGTCGCGCCGTTGTTATCATACCCTCACCGTAATGCTGTGGTGGTCGTTCAATCATCCTCATTCCACCTCCGTCTTGAGATGGCTTATGCCGGTATCGTGAGATGGCTTATGCCGGTATTTCTCGGGACTGCCGGGACAGCCCCTAAAGAGGGTTGCCATGACCACGTTTCTACACGTAAAAGAAAAATAATAAATTTATTTACATATTTATTCCACTTCTCTCCGCCCATACATTCTTGTCACCATTCTTCCCACGACAAACATCACACGTTGCCTTCGTTCTCATCACATCACTGCGTCGATATCTCAAATCGCGTATCCGCATGTGCTGGTGTTTGGATTTCGGTATAGCTTATGAACCATGAGCTGTTACATGAACTTTAACTTGATGAACAGTTGAGGTTGAGAGCTGTACAATGCATAAATAGAAATATTGCACGAGAATAAACCTTACATATGATGAAAATAAAGACAATTGTACAGATTGCATTTAGATATATCACATTTATTTAATCATTTCGCGAAGGCCCCGTTTCAAATAGATTAGCACATTTTTGGTTGATCTTCCTACTTTTCTTTTATTTCGATCAATAGCACTGTAACTGAAGCCGAGTGATCGTTTGTTATGTGCCGCGTTTCGACTCTACACGAATGAGATTAAAGCAACAGTTTTCTGAAAATTTCACCGTGGTAAATAGCTCTGGTACAAAGTTGAAAGCTAAAATTTCATATCGTTAAGCATTGATTGAAACTATAGACATCATACAACTGTACTTGGCGTACTAACATACTGGAAGATATATGTAAGAGTATGTTGTCGGAGTGATCAATCGCCTAAAGCGCACTCCAACTTTGCTCCACAACACGTCTTCACAGCATTGCGTTGTGTACTGCAGTGAAGGTTAACTTGAAACCCGCTGATGTTGGACAGAAAAGCCGACTTCAAGTTTCTTTTTCTCGTTTATGAACGAGAAGAAGGGAAACAGATGGGCTCGATTTTTCTTAATCCCGACCATATAAAGCCAATGGGAAATGAAGCCAAGGAGAGGATAGGGGTAATTAGCTGTGGTTGAAATTGTATAAAATAATGAGGAAAAGAGAAATGAAAGTGGACGAAAAGATAACTTGTCACCGGGGGCGACCGAACCCACAACCTTCGCATTACGCGAAGTCTAGGCACACACATGCACACAAACACCCCAAACAGGCAGCTAGGGCCACCGGGCATGCGACACTTTGTGTGACACTGGGTGTGTGGACATTTTTTTGCCAATCCCGCAGCATTGGTATGTGCTACTGTGTAGGCGCGAAAAGACATGTAGACGAGGAGGCGAGTAGTGAGAAAGTCGGCAATAGAGAATTGAAGACGTCAACTACAGAGGGGTGGAGAAAGAAGTGAACAGAGCAGAATGAAACTATGAGCCATTGACACAGGGCAAACAAACAAACAAACAAACAAACAAACAAACAAACTAACAACAAAAACAAACAAACAAACAAGGAATGGAACTAGAGCGTGCTTTGAGGGAGGGACGTCGAGCTGCAGAGAAGTGAGGAAGTCAGAAACAGGAAATTGAAGAGGTCGGCTACACAGAAGTGATGAAGTCAGTCACAAAAGCAACCGAGTGTGGAGAAAAAGAAACAAGAAAAAAAAATGGCACGAGAGCGTGCATTTTGTCAGGAGCGTTGACTTACATGAAAATGATGAAGAAGAAGCGAACGGAAGGCAGTTCAGTAAACATAAAATAAAACTATGTGAAAGCACTGGTTAGTATGTTAAGTCACTAGTTATTTGACTGGAATTTGTGTTTCTGTGTTGTTTTTAATGCCTTTTTTTCTAGTTCATTTGACAAGACTTTTCAGACGGAATGTTCGACGTAATTATATGAGCTTACTTTCCATTTTAGTGTGATTTTATGGGATTTCGTACACGTCTGCGGCCTTTATTCATTCGCGAATCTCTGTGTGAAAAGGAGTAGTCGGCGCCAATTAAATGCGCCAATATCTCCTAAGCATCATGTACCAAAATAGAAAAAGAAAACTTGGCTTATAACCAGTTCCCGAATATGCGTGGCATCCGCCTATATATGTTACAATGAAGACGTTAGTGTGGCTAGGAACACTTGTTAATGCTTTCCTGAAAAAGAAAATCGGCATTTTTTTTCACAAAATATATATTTTGTGGTAATACCGAAAATATTGAGGGTGGTCAACAGGCGAATATTGAAGTGTGCTGGTTAATTTGAGGTTAAATGAAAATGGCATGCTCACGATTTCGGCCTGTTTAGCAGCGTTATATGAAACGCTTACAATGTGTTCTCGCTGCCCTGGAAGGACCAAAGAAGGCATCAATTTCATATTTGGAGGTAATGGGGGCCATGCTATGGGTGACGTGTGAACAATGTTTGAACTATGTATGTAAGTAAGGGGAGGGGGTTGCTTCGAAAATAATAACTGAATTCTTTCATTTGACGGTGACAAGAACTTTAATTCATCCTGAGAAACTGTGGCCAGGGGGCGCCGTTGGTGGCTCCGCCCACTGATGGCACCGGGAGGCGAAATACCGTTGCGATGTCGTGGGCCCTCTGGACTGCCTGGAGCTGGATGTGGTGGTGGTTGCCTCTAGAGGAATTCGTCCCACTGTTCCTTTTTTTGTGGCAAGTATAGAGTTTTCTATGGCTGGGCACAGCCAGAGCATATGATCAAAAGAGCATGAATCGGCTCGTAGTTGTACAGAGGAACAGAGCAGAAATCTGACGAAGAGAGGTACAAATTAGACACACACAGCTGCTCTGTGCCTGTCTTCACCTGCGTCAAATTTCTGCGTCGGTTCCCCTGTAAGATGAACAACCAAGCCCAACCGGAAACGCTGGACGTGGTTGGTTTTCCCGGTCTCCTCGGGAGTTATGTGAGGTAGGTTGTTTCAAGTTTGTTGACTGTAGGAAGCATGTTGGGGGTGACATGAGATAAACGTTAATTTGTATAGCATAATTACAGCCTTTGTAGAAGATTGCCTATTCAAGCGTTCCAGAGTGTGATACCGACATTATCCTCAATGGTTTCCCAGAGTCCTAAATCAAATGCACGTTCCACCAAGTTCAAGTTCTGCGGCATAGGGAGGAATGTTAGATGTAATGTGTGCCGAAACATTATTGTTCCTGATCTTACTGGAAGCCTTGCAAAGCATTACTTGTTACATAAAGCATTACTTTATGCGTTATTTGAGGTTTGTAGTTGATTGTAGTTGATTTCCCCGGTGTCTTGAACGAGGCGACTTGTTTAGATTTATTGAAAACAAGGGGCATGTTATAGGTGACGTGTAGGCAAAGTTCTGGTTGTGTGGGTTAACTGCGGCCTTTGTAATATATTGCATATGCAAGCTATCTGTAATATTTTAAGTGCGTTATACGAACGACGCAGAATTCAGCTCACTGCACTGGTCGAACAGTAAATGCCATCGAGATGAAATTTGTAGAAGATGGGGAGAACACTATTTCTGATCTGTATATGTGGCAGGTTTATTGCGTCGGGTTTAAATAAACCACAATGGTAGCTCCGTGCCTATTGCGTTGCCCTGCTAAGCTCAGGGTCGTCGGTTTGATTTCGGCCGCGGGGGTCGCATTTCGATGCAGGCAAAATGCACAAACGATCGCGTACTCAGATTAGATGGAAGCACTCCGGAGCATTATATGTGTTTTACGAACGGGGCCAGATTTAAACCAGTGCCCTGGAAGAATTATACATGCCACCAAGATCAAACATAGTGAAGATGCCCTAAACATTATGGCCACAGTTCTCGCGAAGTAAAATGTGTGTGGATAATTGCTGCTTTTTGAAGATTTCTTTAACAAGCACTCGGAAAGGTTATGTACGGGCAAGTTTTCAAACGGGCGAGTCATATGCGAGCAACGTATTAAAATATGTGTTTTAATTCTAAGCAATTGATATTCCTATAGCACTTGCTCGAATAAAACAGCTTCGCTGGAAATTGGGTTGTGATTCTGCAAGGTCGCACGAGTATGCTGTCTGTTTTAGGGGCGAAGCTCCTTATAGCGGCACCCGTTCGTCCCCGTCGTAGTAGGTAGCCACGTCTAGTTTTATGAATTGCTCAATAGATGGCGTTGTGTGTCCGTATATGTATACGTATAGTATAACCGGAAGCCCACTTCCGCTTCCGGTTCCACTTCCGGTTCCGCTTCCGTTTCCACTTCCGGTTCCGGTTCCGGAAGCCAGCTTCCGGCTTCCGGAGAACGCTTCCGGCGTTTTATGAAAAAAAAAAATTCCGAAAGTTGTGTCCATAGCGCGGAATCGAACCAGGGACCCCTCACTTCCGAACGCGCGGCGCGAACCACTACGCCACGAAGCGCACATAGACACACGCACCACGATGGCAATAAATACCCAACATTAACGAAAGGCCGCGTTTCTAGCGCGTTTCTAACGCGTTTGTGCTAGCGCGTTACGGCCCGTGTAAGAAGCTGGTGTAAGATGCTGTGGCCTCTCCGCCTTACCTTCAACGCGTTTCGAATGCGCTGCCGAAAGCGGTGGCAAGTCAAGTTCAAGTCGAGGAGCGTTTATGAATACGGGGGGTATACTCTCTCGGCAGTCATGTGATGGCGTCGGCAAACGCGGTGCACGTTCCGGCATGTGTAAATGGCTGCGTAAGACGCTGTGGCCGCTCCCCCTTACTAGAGAGTACTGCACGTTTCTAACGCGTTTGTGCTAGCGTCCCCTTAAGCGGGAGATCCGATGATTCCCTCCGGAGCTTCGCCCACTCATCATCATTCACCCCGTGGATATGCTGTGAATTTTTTATTGCGATAGCAATTATATGGACACTCCAAAGCAGATTTCTGCCGTCGGCGTCGCCGTTGCCGTCGCCGTTGCCGTTGCCGTGGCCGTCGCCGTGAGGTTCCGTATGACGTCAATGGAGATGAAATCGTCGCCGCGCGCCGCCGAACGCTGTATGTGCGAGTGAAAGGGCGCGAGGGACGCGCGCTTTCACGGCGAGTGAACCCACGGCGGAGAACAAACGCGCGTTCTGCGCCGTGCTCCCTTAAGAGCTGCAGAAGTAGGCGTCTCTTTCCTCCTTTACAATCACCATATATGTATAGAGCAAACGCGCTTTCTTCCGACGCGCGAAAGGCCGTGGGGGGAGGGGGAGGGAAGGGAGGCGACGTTTAGCTGCGGCACCAAGTGCCTATTTATATCAGAGGCTCCGGCAACAGTCACCAACGCCGCACGCATTTTGTGCGAACGCGGGCAAAACGCCGACGGCGTCGACAGCAGTTCTGCGTGTTGCCGGTGCTGCTGCATGTCCAAGTTTATACAGCTGATAAAGCTACTATCATTACTCCGTATAGCTCTCTACAAATTTGCTATCGCAATTGATGCTTCGCCTTTCAGGTGAAACTGCGACAACTTTTTTTATTAGGGCGATAGAAAGCCTTATATGGATCTTGAAGCGGAAAATCCGTCAAGCGTCCGGCGTTAACAACGGATGGCAAGAAGTCTCACGTGACCAAGCCATGACGTCACGTTCCCGGCGCTGGACCTACTACGGCTGGAACCTCAGGTGGTCCAAATTAACCCGGAGTCCCTCACTACGGCAGTGCCTCATAATCAGATCGTGGTTCTGGCGCGGGTAAAACCCCATAATTTAATTTTAATTTCACCAAACCTATACCGACGAATTCTTGCGAGGGCGCAAAACAGGAGACGACTGTGCTGAGGTTGTGTCAAATGCGTGCGCGGAAGGTGGACGCGCCAATGTAGGCCTTTCATTCTTTTATAGCGTTGCGTCAAGCGTGCAAGCGTTAAATGCTTTTTGGTGCTTTTTGTTTACATGGCCCTTGAAGTAAGCTTCATGTTAAGGACGGATTGGTTTGAGAGAATACGTGCCTATAATAGGTGTACTGCACTACAGTGGCAAGTTTTAGCCACGTTACCTCATATATGAGCCTCTGCGAAGTGAAATAGAGCCGATATACTGCCAGGGCGTAATTCACCCAGCTACAACCAGTGGATGTAGTTAGGATTCAATAGATAGGCGTAACCACATAACATGCTATTCATGGTGATCATATCTCCGACTCTTCAACGAATGAGACAGGTACTTGTTCGAGACTCATTCGCTGCATGTGCGCAGCATTTCATTAAGGCCGCCTGGAGCATCGTAACGTGCGAGCTAGTACTGACTGTCGCTAGCACATCACGACAAATTCAATGACAAAAAGAAATTAAAGAAAGATACTAAGGAAATGGTCGACAGTTGGTGAGGAAACGTATCATGGCGGGCAAAAAACTTACTTTCCGAAAGCGATGGCCTTTCCTCGGAGGTGTTCCTGCTATGCACATACTTCAGTGACTGCTAGATGCCTAAGCGTAACGCACAGAGAGAGTAGGAAAGAAGGAAGGAACGACTGAGAAGTTAATTTGAATTTGTTCGGTCAGCTATTCTAATCTTGCGGGAGGGGAAGTGAAAGAAAGAGACAGAGCCAGAAGAGAAACGACGTCAGTTCGACTATATGCACTAGACAAAGCGTAGCGTTCTTCTATTCGGATGCTCAAGTCCTTTGCATTCGGCATTTAAGTCCGTTGCATTCAGGCCCTGCAAAAGCGCTCATGATACTTACTGTGCTGACGAGGGCGGACGCGAGGCTCCCGAGGCCTAAACTTCGGTAAAATGTCAGCCGTTACACTCAGGAAGACCTTGAAGTGAATTCCGTGGCTAATGAATGCCTTCTTTGGGATGATGCTTTACATCAGCCAAGTTTGGGTTGTTATACGGGGCTTGTATTTTTACAGCGAAAGGCTGTATATGGCTAGGCGAAACGAAAAGCCATTCGTCCCATGTTTCGCTAAACGTCTGCATTGGCTGCGCCGTCAGTTACGTCGTTCTCTACGTCGCACCCAAGCACGCGCACCATTGGCTGCGCCATTGGTGACGTCGTTCTCTGCGTCATACCCAAGCACGCGCGCCTGCTCTGCCCGCAACGCCGCCTCCTTGGCTCGCCGTTGTCGCATGCGTTCGATATCTCCAGTTGGCTCGGCGTCGTGGTGAGCAGCATCCGCCCGCCATTGGCGCTTGCGTTCCACTTCGCGAATTTCAACGTGGACGTTTCGTCGCAGCCTGAAGCCAAAGTGTCCGCTCGAGAAACTCCTGCCGAAAGCGGGAGTTGGCCCCGGCTAACACGTTCCCTCCATTGCCACGTTGCAATGACGCTGCTCTGCCCGCAACGCCGCCTCCTCGGCTCGCCGTTGTCGCATGCGTTCGATATCTCGAGTTAGCTCGGCGTCGTGGTTAACAGCATCCGCCCGCCATTGGCGCTTGCGTTCCACTAGAAACACAAACATGTAACCAATAATTGAGAAACGCTTCAATACAGCGTTAGGGATTAACCCACTACTAAACACCATGGCCGCACGTTTCAGCTTCGCTGGTTAACCATCAAGCTTGGGCGGTGAATTTTTTGTAAACTACTCTGTTCTGGATGCTGTGGTCAAGCAATTTGAAGATCGTACAGATGCACTTTGCACCGCGTTTGCACGTGCAACTTTGCACTATGCCGTGCTTGTAACAATGAAAAACAAACTTTTGTCCAACAGAGCACTGTGTTTTCTGATTGTTGGTTTTATTCTAATGACCGAAGGAATGCTGAAAACAACATTTGCTTATGAGATGGCGAAACAAATAGCTGAATACATACACAAATTAAAGCAACAAATATATTTTTAACGCCGACACGCTTGACACAACGCTATAAAAAAAGTCACAGACCTGGGCAGTCCCACGCAGCACAGTTACAGCGTAAGCTGGTGGAGCGGCTCAAGAGTAGCTCCAATTTGGGCACCACGCACAACAGGGTCTTCGCGGCAGTCTGTTCGCCTCGTTTTGACGAGAACGAGCTGAACTGTCCGCCCGGCTCTCTGCACAGCAGTCAGCTGAGCCCGATCAAGCTTTAGAACTGCAACTTACATTTCGGGCGTGCCGCCTTTGCAGGCACCTCAACTAGATGGCGCCACCATACTGGCGGAGGCTCGGCAGCTCGGGAGCGCATTGATTGCGCGCCTCGTCTGAATCGCATATCGTCGTCTGCACCTGCGGACACTGCGTTTGCGGGCATCTTACCTAGATGGCGCCACCATACTGGCGGAGGCTCGAGTCGTCTCCTCCTGCGTGCTTGCCTTATATATGGGTATTTTCCGCGCCCCGATAGCAAGCGCTTGCGTGGACCAGTGGTAGAGTATCCGGCTCCCACGCAGCGGGCGCGGGTTCGATCCCGGCGGCAATCGGGTACTTTTTTTCACGTTTCCGGTGATATCGGTTACGCGGCCACCGGCGGCGGCATCATCAGCGACCCGAAACGGCTATTGGAATGAGCCCATAACAGCTTACGCTGTAAAATTGCTCCATCTGTCGACCAATATTGAAATGGCCTTGACCAGCGCAAGGGATTGCGCAACAGCTAGTAAGTAAGACATTAAGTGCATTTGTGCGTGCTCTAAAATAATAAGATGGCAACCGAAACAAAAATTCATGCACTTTTTGTGTAACACGCGTCATATTGGCAAACCTTGCAACACTGGCAACGACACAAAGGGATTCTTCAATGACGTCCACGCCGCTGTCTCGATTTGCATGCAAACCTCATAGCGAATGCTCATACAAGTACGGGGAATGGGCGCTAGTTTATTGCACCGTAGCAATACTTTCTTGCCTCTGGCCCAAGCGTACACAGCTGCACAATTTTGCAAGTGTCTTCGTTTTTTGCTTCTCATTTGAATAAACGATTGCTGCTTCCATGCTGCTTCTCATATTGTCTTCGTGCAAGCAATTGCGCACAGAAAGGCAAAAGCAAACGTACTATCGAGTAAGAGCTGTGCAGGCGCGACTGCTGCTGGGCAAGGGCCGACATAACCGGAGCGCAAATCCTTGCAAACACTGGAGCAAAGATAAATGAATTGTCGCTTCCTTTTGAATGGCGTCTCAGTGGGCACTCTGCGTGCGTTCTCGCTCGAACAGAAAAAAAAGATGGTGGAACTAGGGTGCCTCATTAATCACCGCTGCGCAGGGCTTAGCGAATGGCGGCAGCGCAGTGAGTGAAGAGTAATGAGCTTGAATTTTCTTTCTAGGAGAGAATATAGGCTTTGCGCAAACGCTGTACGTTCGTTGTCCCTCAAAGGCGAAATGGCGTGGAAAGTGCTTGACGCTGTTTCCATAAACAACACGGCACCTGAGATCGTTAACTTGGCGGTGCTCGTGAGTGTAATGCCCCAGCTACACCGCATTCTTTTGTAGAAAGTGTCGTTGTCATCCTTCGAAAATATCCTTCTGTGCACGTTATCTGCTCATTATGAGGATGATTTATGGCCGTGACAACATATCATCGTTGAGCTTTTGTCTCGGATGATGTTTCCCAAATAAATGTAAAAAGAAACCAGTACATCAGGTCGTATTAAAACGCTTTGCCATCTGCTGGATTGTATGCATCACCTCTGGGTTCTGCAGGAACTACGTTAACTGCTTTGACTGCGTTTTTTTTTTAATTTCCGCTGTTCAGTGGAAATAACGCTTGGTAAAACCGCATGAAGAAAGAACGTCCATTGTAGATTGTCATTACTAAGTATATATTAACTGCGTACCATTCACAGCTGTGAGCGATATGTGAGCGCTACGCTTTAGAACTAGGCGTTTGCTTGGCAAGGAAATGAAATGCGAGAAGTGATCACCCGAGTGTGAGACTTGGAAAGATTTTGCTGGTTAGCCCAAGGGTGCTTCAGGTATGGGCAGTGTTTTCTTAGAGAATTTGGTGGCCAACGGTATTGTTCACTAGTGCTATGGTATTTCCTGTGGATGTTAACTTCTGGACTTTGGATTTGCGCGTGCAAGTATGTCCGGGTTTTGTGTGGAATTTTCATTTTTAATTTTAGGCGCCTTCATATTTCATTTTAACCTTCAGCGAGATTGCTGATAGTTCATGTAAACCTTTAGGTAAACATACGAAGACTGCGTCTCCTAAGTGCGCTCAACTTTCGAAAACAGTGCGTGTATGTTATTCCAACTCTAGCAAAGTTGTATTGCCGACTGTACTGCTGTCGAATGACGACATATAATTTGACATTGTTGTGTCATTGTGCTGGTGCCATAATTAGCGCAAGTTCCTTGTGTTAACATCTTTTTATAGAATCATGTCAGTAATTTAATACGTATTGCAACCTAATAAAGGTACCAAGAGGAGAAAGAAAGCAATAAAACCATTTGCAACAATAGATAAAATTTATTGCGGTCAGTACAAAACAAGCATCGCCAACTCACAATACAATCATACAAAATAAAGAAATGCATAGTAAAATAGTCTCAATAAGCAACATCGCGATTAGGTTCACACGTATTCACACCAGAGATTTCAAAACACTCAAGGGCATGGGTCCCACTAGAGGAAGCAAACCCACGCCATATTCGCGTTCGTTGTGTCCATAGTTGCAGCGTTCATTCGCCATCATCTAGGCGTCACCACAGCCAGCTTTCCCCGCAGGAGTTAAATGTGTCGAAAAAAAAAATGGCGTCGTGTAGATGAAATATTCTTAGGTCTATTCACTGGACAGAGACAACCGGGTTGTGAAAAGTAAAACGTATACACAACGCCGCCATGACTTTCAGCAAAACGGGGAGAGATTCAGACTAGCGCAAGTGATAAACAACAACAATATCGCTACTGCATTTCAGATCTAACACCGTAGTTAACTTTACAAATGTAAGCCCCGGAAAACAATGTCTTCTTGCAAGAAACCCTGCTAACCACTCTAAGTCGTTATACGTCCGGCACCTTGATGCACGAGGACCAGTCGCATGCGCTATAAATAAATATATATGCTTTTCAACAAACTGAATATAGGCGCAAAAGAGTGCCCAAAAACAGCAAGTGTGTATACGTCGACCTTAGGAAATGCAAATAAATATTTTTTTGTACACTTCACCGCAAAACGCGTGTGGAAACGTCACCCCAAAAGCAAATGCTTGACCATCACCAGCCGCAGATAAACGCCAAAATTTGCAGAAAATAATCCGATCACATCAAATGATTGATTCTCTCGAAAGCTAAAATACAGGAGTATACGATGCGCAATGTGGTACAATTTATACAGAATGCCACAGAGAAGTCATAATCTCTTGCGCAAGTTTCTCCATACACAAGCAGACAGACGTCATGGTTTTCTGCTTTGTACAAAACATAGTAATTTGTATTCGTGTGTGTGGTCTTCCCCAGTGCTGTCTATTCGGTGAGATGAGGTGTGTGATGTTTGTCGTTAATAACGGCTGCTGCTTGAGAGAAAAAAAATTGCAGCAACCGCTGCTATTTCGCTCGCATGTCATTGGTTTTCATGTACAAGCGTGGACGTCATGTCCATCCGCCAATTGCAAAGGCTGGCTCTTGAAAACACGAGAAAAAACAGCGACGGGCTAAGGAGTGCGAATGCCCGCACAGCTCGACACGCTTTTATTCACCGACTGATTATTCGAGCCAAAGCCAGTGCAATTACCACCACGCTCTCTTGGTAACCACCACTCAAAGATTGATAAAGTGGGGTGAAGAACACATGCGTGGCAGTGTCGTGTCGGAAACGCGCTTTCCCACGCCACGCATATTTCGCTCCATCGAGAGCTTTAAGGTAGCAGTAAACTCGTAAAGTTTACAATCTTTTTCTTGTTGTGTATGTGACCTGTGTGTCCTTCTATGTCTTCACACCAATCCCGATTCCACAAGTACCGCGGCGACGAGGAACGTGAAGTAGATTGCCAGGAGCACGCCGCCGTAGAAGCGCCTGCTCTGGAAACGAGTCACCAGCATCGTGGCCATTGAAGAAAGCAGGCTGGTGGCTAGGCCAGAGAAGAGCACTGTGATCAGCTTGGTGTAGTGGAGCTGTCGAAGAAAAAAATGAAATAGAGACAAAGTCTCAGGGAAAAGAAACCAACGAAATATTTGCAGAATTCTGGAAGAGACGTAAAAAAAAAGCTCAGATAATGTCGCATCAATTCAGTTGTATTTGTAGGTCGCTTGTTCGATTCCCAGCTGCAGCAGCCGCACTTAGCGGGGGTATGAAGTGCATCAACGCTCATGTATTTATATTTCACTGCGCTTTAATGAACCCCAAGTTGTCAAACTTATTCTGCAGTCTTTCCCTACGGCGTTCCTCAGAGCCCGCTGCGTAGTTCCTTGACATTTAACCTCACAATTTTATTTAGTTCCCTTTGTGTTATATCATAGAACACGTGCCCTAAATTATTCTTGTGGCTAAAAGCATTTGAAGGGTACCGGAACGTTACCAAAGAGACCGTTGGACGGCAGAGAATAGAGCAGCCGATAATGGAAGAAAAAATTAGAAGGAATGAACAGCAATGCCAGTGTTAGTGTTGATCTAGTGCGATAAATGTTTTGAAGAAACAATAACTTTAAAGAAACACCATAGCAACACGGTGTAACCGCCTCAGTAGCGTTCCGAAATGGACGCATTGGAGAAATGCCACGATATTTCGCATACTCACCACAAGAACGTTGTTTGTTCCTGCTAGCTGAATAATGGACGGAATTCCAACACCAAGCAGAAGAGCTGTAGGTCAGTAGTTAAGGAGATGGTACGAGACAGTAATACAACGAAGAAATTCTAAGTTATCTGCAGTGATCGGTGGAAATAATTTTCTAAAACAAGAATGGAGAAGTACACTTCCATACGGAGAGCACAGGAAAAAGGGTTTGTAAATAATTATTTAGCTGGACTGCAGATGGGATTGCTGAAATAAATGGTTACGCAGGAATAAAACACCCTCTCCTTGGCATCAGCAACGTTGTCTATGAAACCCACCAGAGTTTAAGGTTTCTTTCAGATGCGCATCACATGTGAGTGCATTAAAAATTGGAACAGTGCAACGTGGTGGTAATGGATAGCGTAGTAGGGTACTCATTCGAACAAAACTGGCACATAATTCATTTCACCGGTCAAAGGATACTCAGGCAAGGTGTTCCAAAGCAGGCCGAGATTGACATTCGTGGGTAGCCTTTCCTTGCGATGTTCACGTTGGCAAGGAAGTCTGAAAAAAGAAACGTAACAAAGAAGGTTCAATATTTGCGTTTCCCTCATCCTGTTTTTCCATGCACTGAAGTAGATCAATAACTGTAGCCTCAAGAAGTTAAACGAAAAAAAAAACTTATTTGAGGCTTGTTGGTTGTTAATTGACATATTTTGATTGAGGGGTATGTAGAATACCCCATCTTGATATGTATGCTTCGGTTCCTTGAAGTTTCCGTATGCATTTTCATAATACCGGATATTCCTCGTATCATTCTTGTAAAGAATACGCAGAGGCCATATCAACATCGTGAGAGTAGTGAGAAAGCTATACACACGAGGATGCACACGACCTTGTTCAGTGGGTTTCAGTAAAGGATTTAAGAAGAAAAGAAATCGTATTTTTTAGAAACAACTTTCTGCTTAGAAATTGGTAGGATAATTGTGCAGACCCTCAAACTTTTTCAACTGTCAGACCTCTTAGAAACCACTAAAGCATGACCCATATGATGCCATGACAAATTGCAAATTCGGTTAGTACCCGGACACATCACCGTTTCTGAGACTTACTGCGTCTCGTTAGCTTACGTAGACAGCAATGATAATACTACTTACCTAGAAGGCCATTTCCCCATGCGAGTATTGTGAGTCCAAGTATGGCATCACTAATGCGAAATACGATCCCAACCGCCTGCGAATTTAAAAAAAATGAAGTTTCATTTTGGTTAATAAAATTATATGTCAGGAACAAAATTACGTTAGCACTAGATAGTTCTCAGCATAAACAATGATTCGAAACATTTTGCGTCACCTATTTCAGGTATGCCGGTGAATTCAATACAATCATGTTGTTATTGCTGCTTCTAACGACTAACAAAAACAAAGCTTCTTATTTTAATTATTTAGATTATTTTGTTTTTGGTACATACTTGAAATTAATGTAGCAAACACTATTCGTAAAGATGCTATCACAAAAGTTCAACTACTCGCAATGCGCGTTCCGAGCAGAGCACAGTGCTTAGCACATGTAGGTGCACGAAAACAGGAAGAGCCCTTCACTATATGAGATGCAAGATCAAGATGCATTGCAGCAGCCTAATTGTCCTTCTAACCTAGTGAACATGATCGAAAATTGATGTCGCATCCTGAATTTCCCCTCAGAACAAGCTAGAACCTTCTACCGCACAGCTCTTATCAGCCTGTTCTTAGTTTTTTTCGGAAACGTAGTTCTGAGGAATAACGCACAGAAACGAAGAGCTTCTAGCAAGCTCACACTTCTTGAATACTTTTCGACAATTACCTCAATTCGCGCACTGTCCACAAAAACCAACCTAACTGTGGTGTACGTACGCAAGTTAAAGTAAATGACGGCGTTACTTGACATTTTCCTGTAATGATGCTTGTGAATCTCCTTCGTCCATTAACTTCAGGTGAGCCATATACAGGGTGTCCCAGCTATCACGCAGCACGATTTAAAAAAAGAGGAACGGCGTTACGCGAAGCAAACCTAGTGCGTATGGTTTCCAGTGCAGTGGAGTAGCCACCACTAATTTTTTCGTTACTGAGATTTAATCAGTTAATTGTAATTAATTATCTAACTCGAGAAGCACTGTCCTAATTATTAAAGTGTCAATGAGAAAATTGTACAGCAACATGAAAAACTACTGATACAGCTTTCTGTTGCTCGATACGTGCTACATAAATGGGTTTTTAAAGGACCCCGCGAATACACGGAGAATTGCCGCGCGACTGGCCGCTCGAGGCGCTTTGCGTGTATTCGCGGGCATCTTTCACGCTCGGAAAAACACATTTCTGTAGCACGTACTGAGCAACATAAAGGTGTATCGGGAGTTTTTCATGTTGCTGTACAATTTTCTCATTGACACTTTGATAATTAGGACAGTATTTCTCGAGTTAGATACTTAATTACAAATAACTAATTAAATCTCAGTAACGAAAAAATTACTGACGGCTACTCCACTGCACTGGAAACAATACGCACTAGGTTTGCTTCGCCGTAACGCCGTTCCTCTTTTTTTTCAAATCGTGCTGCGTGATAGCTGGGACACCCTGTATAAATTGCCACTCCATATACGGAGTGTCACTCGGGTGCGTCGAATAAAACAACCCTCCAACAAGAACGCTCAGTTTGCGCCTGTTCTCACCTGCAGCAAAACGACAATTTCCATGGAGATCACGTATATCCAGACGACGCCGACAAAGAAGCCGGCGTAGGCAAAGGCCGAGTGGTACTTGGGCGCCTTGTCGTTCTCGGACGTGAGCAGCACGGCCACTCCAACCAGAGCACCCGCCGCGCCAACAACCGTCCAGAGGGGAACCACGCCGCCGATCTCCACTTTTCCCACTGCATGCGTTGGTTAGATAAGAGGCAGCGACCCACGTTAAAAAGTGAGAACGGAGTGGAAAATATTGTGCAACAAAGGCTTCATTGTTTTATGTCCGTATTGCGCGTATAGATATATTCTTTCTTTTTTTTCAGAGGAGAAAAGATTTTGATTCTCTGCAGAACACGCGTGTTTCTGACCATTTAGGCACAGCATAACGTAGTACTCTTTATACGTCTCTCTTAGCAACCGTAACGTTGCCATAAGTTATGCATACGTACCCAACGCGCAATTGCCGAAAACTGTTGCGTTTATATCCACTGTTATATCGTTCAGATGGTAGTCCGGACCCTAAGGTTGGCAGGCTTAAGTGGGATCCGACCTTACCTATTTTGAGTTTCGAACGACAAGCCAGTGGATGGAAATACAAAACGTTTCGGTAATTTCCCGCAGGGTATACGCATGAATTATTCGTGGCAGCGGGTTTGTTATGAGACAGACGCATGGGAAGTGCTGCGTATTGTATGTAGATATAGTTAAGAACATGCATATAAAACCTAAATTATTCGCATTATAAGGCCGACCTGCACTTCTCAGTATTTCTTTATCAAAGGTTGTTAGAGTACTAGCCGCGTACACCTGGGAGCGTCAGCGTTCACGCGTAAAACCTACATAATTTTAAATTCAAGTTTAGTTCAATATAGCGCGCCGAACATTCGCGTAAACATTAATTTTTTTATGCGCTCCCAAAAACACGATGAAAACCGCATGTTTCCTGAAGAGAAAGCCACTATAGTCAGCAGATGAGAGAGTCCATGTAATCGCTTTTTATCCATGTGTAACATGACTCCATCTTCAGTGCGGAGATCTTGTAAAAGCTACAAGAAGTTTACGTTAATGAATGCTACAGATTCTACTAAATGACTGCTTACGCCCAAAGACAAAGACGAGGAACACGGGGACCGTAACGCAGTGGATCACGTTGAGAGGGCGGCACCAGTTGTTGTTCTTCTTGGTGAGGTCCACCACGGGGGTCGTTATTGCCAATGCGAAGAACACAGGAATCTATGGGAGAGGAAAAACGGCAACAGTGCTGAAGTCATGCTCTATTCGCGGCTAAGGGAGCAACAAATAAGCACGCAAAATAAAACTTAGATCGCTGCACCATCTATATAGCCTAAGCTGCGCACGATGCCGTAAGCTGTTGTTGAGGTTGCCCTAGCTTACAGCCTACTACTATATGACGCTACAATTTCATCCTGTTCTAGAAAGGCAGCGGTCTGTGAAAATTTACTAACGATATGTCAGCACAGACTTTTCTATCGTACGTATTTGCGGCAACGTCTCGTCGAACGATAACAAAGACAAGCAAACCAATGCGATTAACTCTTTCTGCTTACTCGTATTCTATATTGCTCTATATACCTGGGGTGAAATGCACTAAACTAAATCCCATTAGAATGTAATGGTGACGTCGACAGCACCGTTTCTGTGTAAACAAGTCGGACAACATGTTAAGTGCTTTATGAGATAACATTGTGAACCTGACGATCTCAACAAAGGTGCTGTAGTGTCGTGTAATCAACCATTGTTCTACGCCATCTTCCGGAGTCGATTTATATCTTTTTTTCAGTATTCTCGTCCACAACACTAAAAAGCACTGTGCAGGGGATCATTTCTTCCAAATAAAAGCACCGACAGAAGGCACCTCAATGTGAACAGAGAAGATAAATCAAATCGATTTATGATCACTCTGCAACCATGGTTCTATTTACTGCGTAACGCGTTTCAGTCAACGTTCAAACCAAATTAGATCAACTAATGTCGGAGCAAACTTTACTCACATCACAATTAGAAATTGGTATGTCATATTCAGGAACCAATCAAGAAATACTAAGCTTCATCAAGCATGCCGGATTTATGCGTAAATTTTGAAATGAAGAACTGCCCTTTAAAAAGCTTAACTTTAACACGGCACTCGTAGCATTTCGCGTTGTTTGCACGCGCCAGCGCCGGAGCAAAAAGTAGGACAGGCAGCTAGCTACCTTAAAGATGCTGACGAGGTACATCAGGAACGGTTCCTTCTCTTTCTCGTCCAAGTTAACAGAGAGAAGCTTGTTGATCACATCTAAAACAAGGCCAGTCGAGTCCTCTTCCTCCTTCTCCAGCGTGATGCAAGGAGTCTTGTCCAGGTTTGAGCTTCGCCTTGGTTTATCGACGACAATGGTAAGTGTGTCCACTACAAGAAAAAAAAAAAACAGACATCGCTTTAAGCTTTGCCAGGCGTGGATTCTCTGGCTAAGTATAATGCAGAAGCACGCAATGTGTTCCTTTTATGCGGCAGAGATTACGAATTGACAATCAAGAACATGGCGGAAATGTGGGAAGGAATACACGTCTGTGGCATTCGTTTTTTACCAGTGCGGGATCTACAACAAATGTGATTGTTTGCCTTGTTAAGGCATAGCGCTTCCTATTTATTGGATCATTGTGTAGGTCGAAAACAGTGCCACTTTGAATTCGAAGCTATGTTGCTAGGCTTCGCTGGGAATTTTGCTTTATCTCAAACCCCGAGTTCCGTAAACTTTCCCGGCCGACAGCGAACAATATTTTTTCTTCTGTGATTGCCTCCTTCGCCAGCAGGAACAGGGACGTGGAATAGTTTCAGTGAACTTATAGCCAAATGTTAGCAGTCCATTTTCGATAACTTTCATCAGAGCTGCACGAACCTCAAGCTTTATGAGCGACATACTCTTTTCAGAATCTAATTGAAGTAAGACGATATCCATGTTCATTACGAGCTAGAAAACGGCCCTGTTTGTTTCACACTACCATAAAAAGTGCACAGTAGATTGCAATAACGAGCGCAGGTGACTATTATTTGTTAATTAAGATATTGTTAATTGCAAGTCAACGTAACTGGACCGTAGATAGGTTTTCAAGAGGGCTAATCACAAACACTTGAACTCACCATCGACTTCCTCTTCAAGGCAGTCAGCGCCGAGGTTGATGTAGTAGACCCCTTCATTGGGATCTGGCACTACGTTGTCTTTCTCGGCCACTTCAACTTCATTTCGTGGTTCGGTGTTCAAGTATCTGAAGGCTATAGACAAAGAAAAATTGGAAAGAAGGTGTCAAGCAACAGTGCTTTACAAAATACCGATATTTACAGCTTTTAGGCAGTACGGGGTCGATATTTAGATCTCTATTTCATGTATTTAACTACTTTGCCGCGCACTGTTTTAATCACTCGAATCTTATTGAAGACTATAGTAAAACATAAATAAGTGTCCTATCGCCCCACTCACAGTGCTGTGTTTTTGTCTTCAATAGCTTGACATGCGTCAAGCCATTTAATAAGAAACTCCAGTAAAAAAATTTTATTGGGCAAAATTGACTACAGCTATTTACTGGATTTCTACTCTAAAGTCAGCGGAGTTAATAGTCATTAAAAGTTACCCACTGTACGAGGAAACTCCAATACAAGATTATTTAAAGTGAAACAAGGCAGTAAGCCATTAGTGAAAACAGTAAGAAAGAAGCAAAGCAAGGACATTCGACACGAGGGGACAGATTTAGACAAATGTAGCAAAAGATAGATACGACTCGATATGGCATATCATCACAGCGTTGCGCTTTCGGGCAAGTGTGCCTTTTTTATTCGTTCAGTCAGGTGTTTCTTAAGTAATGTCCGACGGAAGATTACGAATATGAAGAAAGACTACACAGATGTCCCATGAGAGCTGTCCTATAGTAAACGAACATGTGAAGAAATTATTGGCATAAAACAACACGTTACGAAAGACTGTCGTAATTGGGAGCCTGGTAGTGTTTTAAAGAACACCGGGTACACTCACCAATTGGAACGACATAGCTGCGCTCAGGATCATCAAAAACGTGCCGTCTTCCATTGAACGTCACTTCACTTGATACTGTACAAGCCTCTGTAACCGAAAGGAAGCGCCAAAGAGTGGAACATGAAATAAGGTATGAGATGGCCGGCTACGAGTAAAATAAGGTATATTGTGAGAACAGGTACCTTCGGGGTATACCAGTGAAGATTTACCATAAACGGATCCGAGAAGACCGCCACAAGAACACGCTCGATGCACTCGCTGTCTCCGTTCGCATTTGCTTTTTCCTATAGGCGATCCGGAGAGGCGCCAGCGTTTGCGTCGGGCGTGTCCTTGCGTTGATCTTCTCGCCGTCCCTTTATGCTAAATGCAAAACACATGTCCGCGTTGCCTGTTCTTTTTGGCTCTGTAGCGATGTACCTGTTCTTATGACCAAGAATGTGGTACCTGGTGGTTTTCTTTTTTTTGTGGGTGGGTGGAAGCTTGGCCATGTGGTACGTACTCATTTGTGTCTTAAGCTCTACGGTTGGCATTTGCCAGCGTGTGTTTTTGGTGCTATAGCGCTCTTGGGCGGGACACCACACTGTGGGCGGTGAGGCGCCATCTTAGCGCTGGGGCCTGGAAGACAAAGACCCAAGAATTAAGGCATTTGTCCTGCGTTCGAGCACTTTGCATTATCTCTGAGTTCTATTGAAATAGACTAAACTTTTCGATTTCACAGTCAAGTAACTAAAAATGTCGTGCGGCGCTTCTATAACAGTTTATTTGTTGAGAAATAAAAAATGCAATTACTTTGTTATGGCAAATACCTATCATTACATGACATTCTATGTTCCGCATTCCCAACCGCTGTCCTTAGTTTACATTCCCCAAAAGAAATACGGCGTGCTTCTGGGAGCAAACTGTAATGCATTTGTCGCTCTATGTTCTACGGACAAGTACGAACAAAACAACGCAAACGTAGCGCAGGTAACAAACGGCAGTTTGAAGAAATGACATGCATCGGCATACAAGTCGGGGCTTGTTTGCCTCGTGGTAGCGCTCTGAGTTTCGGTAGTAAAATGCAGTACTCGAACGCAGGATATGCAAACGACTTGGCTGTGAAAAGTATTGGGCGGTCAAGAAAAGCACAAATCTCACAAAGCACGTTGTTCTCCATGCAACATCAATCATCCTAATGGGGTCCTTTTTTCTTGAACTGAAGGCTCAACAGGCTGTGCCAAAGTTCCGCGAACATCATCAAAAGCAAAGCAGAGAAGGTGGAAACACAAACCAGCTGAGTGACATGTTATAGTTCATAAAAGTGGTGCAGTAGAGAAGTGGCATGCCTTCATGAGTTCATGCATTGCGGTATTCGCCATAAGAATGCATTTTTTTCGACACATCAGAGGCACATCGGAATTCGCCATGCAAGACAGTGTTTTCACAACGACAAATTATTGGTTTATTATGCGTAGTAATGAAATTGAATTACACGATATTGCTTTCTTGCACCTTAATTTCAAGCATATAGACAGTGTCATGACCAAGAACCTGCAACAATGGAGTCACAAAACCAGCGATGAACACGTGCGAGTAAAAACAGCACATCTCCCGCAACAATGCATCAAATTACAGAACGAAAAGGTGTTGGAAGAGATTGATATGGAAGGTAAAAGACAGCAGGAAACACCAAAATGGGTGGGGAGAAGAAAAGAGTGTCATACACCCTGACTACTGGCAGTGCCAGTAGAATCTTCGCAACGAGCGACATACAATATTGGACTTGAAAAACAGAAACAAACGAGAAAAAAACCAGCAAGCAGAACAAGAAAGATATGAGAACTCGGAGAGCTTACGACTCTCGAGGTACTCCTGGAGTAAGGGAGACAAAGACGCCAAGGACCGTCATGGGCAGCGAGAACGCTACAGCGAAAGGAGAGATGGAAAAAAATCGAAAGGACAGCTTTGTATACCTTACATGCGTGAGGGCACAGAAACGTCGAATCCGCCTTTTAACAGCCACGCCTCTGGTCAAAGTGCATGTTCCCGACCGCGGTCTCGGAAGACCTCCTTCTTCCCGCAGGAGAAAGGAGACTTCCGTTGCACATTTTCGCGAAGCCGTCTGCCAAAAGCTCGGAGACAGGTTTCTGCATCCCACGCACAGGATCCGGTGGGCGCGTATCAGCACCGAGGTGAGGTGGCACTGCTGACGCAGAAATGGCGCCCGTCCGGTTTGGCAGTTCAAGCTACAAACCGTCAGCGCCAGAAGCACTGGTCATGTGGCGAAGCACCTACCGTTTTTCGGAGGCTTTTCATCGTGGCATGTTTTTTCTTCGTCTCGCTGTTTGCGATCCTGCTCCTTAGCCAGGTACCTCTGGTAAACTATGCCACTCACGATGACCACAGTAATGTACACGCAGTAGAGGCAGATGAAACCTGCATGGTAACAAACCAAATGCTGTGCTTCAAAACTGAATGATGGATTTCTTCCTGCCTAGGCTCAGTTGTTTTTTTTTCTTTAGGTAAGCTACTCAGTTTGCGATTTGCCACTGTTGTGCCGCCAGTTACAAAGTATTGACTTAAAGCTCTTTACTGCTTTTTTATTTGATTCTTCGAGCTTAACTTTGAACTTAACCTTTCGCAAAATTACCATTATTACGAGCTCTTGTGCCAACTACCTACTATTTTGCAGGTTTGCCGTGAGTTACGCAGAATTTTGATATATTAGTAAACCAAGAAGATTGTCCCAATGGTACATCATGCACGCTCTTAAGAACAATAGAACGACCGTTAGAACATCGTAAAGAAATGCTAATGTCAATCGTTACCTAAAACTTTATATTTCAGCATAAAGAGCAGTTATTACGGGTGATGAACCTTGGGAATGAGGTCAGTGGTTTCCTCATTTATTTTTCTCATATCGTTATTCATTATGATTTTACTCCAAGAATATTTTAACGAGGTAACTTCGCCTTACCTATAGCATGCATCATGGTGATCTCTCCCGTGTAAAACAAGTAGAAGGCCCATGCCGCGGCGGAGAAGTAGAACACGCAGTCCCTGGTGAAGGGTCGAGCTGCCAGCTTGAAAGGCTTGGCGAGAAACACCGACCCGGCTACAACTGTGGTGACAAATATCCCGCCACCTGCACAGAAGAAAACAATTTACACATGGAAAGGTTTATGCTCAAATTATTATTGAACTGCGTTATGTGGAGACAGTTGTTTATTAACAGCAAGAGCAAAACGTTTTCCCATGCTATCAACTAAGCGAAAGGGATTGCATGAACTCAGTAAAGCCTAATAATGCTGACTAGCTTGTCTAAGCAATACTGAGGAGCTTATTGTGTACGAATGCTTTTAAGAGTACTAGGTGAAGTCTGTTAGTACCTCTTGCGAGTATTTTCTTATTTATGTGTGGCACAATAGAACTAAAGTTTGCATGACTCTATTAAATACCCTTCCCCATGCTGTCGAAGGTAATTTGTTTTACACAACTGCAATATGCTGAGCATAACTGACTGATGTTTGGTTTGAAATTGGTTTTTATTTCCCAGGTTGGTTTCATTGATTAAATTTCATGACTGAATTAAAAACGAATGACTTTGGCTCTTTGTCTAGAAGAAACCATGCTTTCCTAGCGTAGAAGCTTGAAGATAATTTCTTCTGCCAAAAATTCAATATTCAAGTGCATGAATAAATCAGCTAGTCATTCACACTATTGCAAGAGAAATCGTTTCATCTAGAAACAGGAGATATTTCGCACATCTGGCTCAACAAAGGTACTTCAGAAAATTTGATTCAGATTACGAAGTTCAACCCACCAATAAGGCCTCCAATGACAAGCTCGTATGATCCTTGTCTCACTCCTGCTAGGGCAGCGAAGATGTCTGGAGAACCATTCCCGAATGCCAGGAGTGTGACGCCATGCACTTTAGTCAAGGCAACAATATATATTTTGATTTAAATCAGCGTGTTACTACACTCTAATGAACCACCCAAATTACCAAAGCACAATGGCTACCAGCTGTACTACCACACTTTTCATGTGCAGTTTGTTTTCTTTATCGAATACACACATTGAGAAATAAATACGTTGTCAGTGCTGTGAATATACGGCAGAAGTGTGCGGTAAAAGTCTAGGGAAGGCAGATCTATCAGCCACGACACAGAATTGAGCTCAAGTCATGCCAATTAAGCATTGAAAATGCAGGATGATATGCATTATGGATTAAAAGAAAACTGTACAACGAGCTGCAGTGGCATTTCATTTCATAGTTTGCTACACTGACAGATGAAAAGTTCTTGCTATGAGGACATTTAAACTATTGTCAAACATTTCTTGTAATATATATGTCGCCCGTACTTATATAATTCAAAGGATACTGCCATGTTTTGGGACATGTGTAGCGTCTTTGAGATGACAAACAACGCTGGAGTCAGGCTGGAAAAGAAAAAAAACAACAACATATTTTTCAATCGAATGCAAGATAAACCGACATAAGGAGTTTGTACCAAAGTACAGTGTTGTAAACTGTGGTAAACAAGACAAGAACACTAAATAAGCAAGAGTTACCGTAGTTGGCGCAAAACTTGCAGTATGCGCCTGAGTATATTAGAGTTGAATGAAAATGGTTGCGCTGTGCTATGAGCATTAGCGATTCAATTAACGCACTGTTATAAAAGGGCGGGAACTCGTATTTCTTTTTTTTCTTGAATTCCTCTTGGAGACAAGCAATTTGAATTCTTGTACACGTTTCCGACGCGAAACTTGAAGTAAGCGACCTGACGTATCCACTCACAATGCAGAAATTAAGTTCTTTCTGAATTCAGTTTTTCTACTATTGTTTTCACTGCCGTTTAGTGACTTCGTGTAAATCTGAAAACCGGCACAAGTATGACAAGCCATGAATTCGTCGTAGCCGAACGGACTGATGGTCACTTACAAGTCACCTGACGTAACGCCGAGGCCGACGAACAACACGAGTAGCCAGGCCACCTGTGATTAGAGAAAGAGCAAGAAAGGGAAAAATGTTAGTCCTCCAGCTCATACGTATATGAAATATCACGTAAAAGCTAACTATAATATTGTAAAACGTTCAGTGTTACTCTTTTTTATCATCCTATTGATGTTGAGCGTGTCAGGCTAACGCAGAGCTAACCCAAAAACTTCTGGTATTTCTCAACCAGGGGCAGACAGTTGTAGTTAGAGTTGTACTTTCTGTATACGTACAGTCTAGCCCCACAACTGAAGACGTTCACATGGAGAGATTCAATACAGGTGTAACGCGCAACAAAAACTATATATAGTATAATGAATTTTGTTTTGCTCATAGTTACTATTTAGAAGATTTGCACAATATCCTGAAAATTTTACGATCTTCTCATCCAGTGTTGTATGAAACGGCGTTCCTGGAACTAGTTCCTTTTGGGAGGAACGGAAGAACGCCACTGTTCCGTTAAGGGTCGGTGGAACTGTAACGGTAACTTGTTAGATTTACGAAATTAAGTTCTTTCTGAATTCAATTTTTCTACTATTGTTTTCACTGCCGTTTAGTGACTTCGTGTAAATCTGAAAACCGCCGGCAGAGGGAACAGCGTTCCTTCGTAAATGTTCCACAACACTGAACAGACGCACGCACGTATGCAGCACATCATGCAGGGTGGATAGGCGACCGCGTGAGGCGCGAACTACCGCTTGCCGGTCACGTGACTATGATGCATTTTCTTTCGTGAGTTCTCCGTTATATTTTTTTATGACTAGGCTTCAAGATTGTCACGTGACGCTCCCTCCTATAGTTTCTTTCCTCCATGCCGGCATGTCGGACACCAACATCCAGATGTACCTCTTTCTGAGTTCAAACAAGGGTCCTCACTAAATTGCGAATATGTACTTTGGACATTTTTTTCCCGCTCACACTGCAATGTTGAATCAGCATCCATTAAACGCCTATGTTTTGTTCCTTTCGATGCGGTTTCTTGTGCAATAAACTTAATTACATCCTCCTAAGACCCCTTGTACAATACATTGCACATTGCCTTCAATTTTTTTTAGGAATTCACTCGGAAGTGATTACGCAAAATATTCACTGTGGCTATGAAGTACGGTGCATGTGTAACTGTGAAGAAGAGGTTTGCTCATATTCTTGTAATCCGCTTTAGAGAAATTGGACAATAAATTGGTCAAGACCTCTGTGTTGTCCCAGACGGCCGAAAGCAACCTCGTGGAGTGTTTTGAAGTCACACAGATGCGTGAAAATACCGGACGCGGCAGCAACATGGCAATGTATTACACGTAGTTCCATCTTCATCTCAGCGTTTCAACAATGAAATGCAGTTTGTACCACAGCTAACATGAGGAGATGATGGAGGTAGTCATTTTTTTTCACGTGCATGGAGACGGAGCTTTTGACATCTGTCTATCTGTGGTATTCAAATTTTAGAGATTTTTTTTAAATTTAAGACATAACAGTACACAATAAAAACCACCTTGAAGAGCGATTATGTTCCGTTGTTGTGTTCGTGTCTCAGGAGGATGTTGGTGCCTCTAACTTTCTATTTGCAGATCTGAAGCGCAGTGTCCTGACTGCGCATGTGAAGACCGAAGTGGAAAGTGCCATATGTGTTGCACTTGTAATAGACGAGCACCAAAGTTGCATTAGACATGTCTGGAGTATGTCCGGTGCACCCTGAAAAAATTCGCCTAGGAGTGTTTCTTTCGATTCTTTTCATCTCCAGATAATCTGCCGCCCGCGATGTTCAAATTCATATAATATACGTAGTTCGATGTTAGTTTTAAATTACCTACTTTATTTCGCGTCAGGATTAAGCGACACTATATTTTAATATAAAAAATCAAATGTAATGTTGATGTAACGACACGTTCCAATGTTCGAAGTGTAACTGGAACGCGTTCCTTTCGCAATAAAGGAACTTGTAACGGGAACTCGTTCCAAGATTGGGACAGAAGGAAGAACGACCTTTCGTTCCTGTTTTAGAGGAACGTATACAACACTGTTCTCATCTTCATGAGAGCAACACGTTAGGCTCGTTTAAGCTTGTGTCAGGCGACAGCTAACACTACTCGGCGATTTCGAGGTAAGCACCTCTTGCATGTTATTGCTGAGACTTCCCGGCATCTCTTGTGCGGCATAATGTTAATAAAGAAAGAGGAACGAAGCAATTGATCTTGCAGTCCTTGTTTGTGCACTATCTTCATGGCTTGCATAGTGCGTTTGTGACGTCAAGGTGACTCGACACTGATATAAAATAAAGCTTTATGACTTGCACTTCTTTCGAGCCGATCTGCAGTTCCAATATGGACTTCATTTTTTTTCAACAACTCATCTACCGCAAAACTTCAATCTAATCATGGAAGACTACAACTATGGTTTAGAACATACTGCGATGATCATCGTAATGCATGTCTTGATAACCAAGTAGCGGCGAACACTTCCGGGTGTCTATGCTTGCTGCCGAAACACCTTTATGATGCAATATGAGCCATCAGCGTTATGCAGGCCAAGGCGTGATGCCACCTTGATACGCCGTTGCGATTGTTCTTATCTGCCAGGAAGTTTCATAGCCCGTTGTTTGCGCGCAACCGCGTAATGACGTATGTAACGCTGGCTACGGGGCATCTATAAACTTGGGCAACAGCCTGTCGCGGACTTGTGGCGCTGGAATTGTTTAACGACGTGATGTGGACAACACAGCTGCTTATTGTGTGCGACAGCATGGAAAATTTGGCTTCTATATGGTCAGGTTTCTGAAAGAGAAAGACAGCAAAACTAATCCTTCAAATGAAAATAAGAAAGAGAAGGGAGAGAAAGAAAAAAAGAACATCTTAGACTATGTACGTGTTCCTCAAATACAGTATTTATCGGTTTCATCACATCAAGGTCTGTTCCCCTACCTTCGAAGCAGCGTCAGTTCAGCGTGTAAGCTGCAAAAATATATGTAGAATTCAATTGGGCTAAACTATATCTTTTGCGAGCCGCAATGTGGCATCCATGACTAATTTTTGCAACATAGTTTTCAAGTTAAAAAAATATTTGAATTAAATTTGTGCTTCCATTTCATCTTCATTATCCCTGTTGGAATGTGCCTATGTGACGCTATTCAGCTGAGCAAGAAGTGGCAGATTTGTTCCCGGCCGGATCTCATTGGGAATGAAAAGCAGAAACAATCTTTTGCCGTTCTTTGTGTGACACCACCCAACTACGGCTGAGTTGGTTTTTGACATTAAGGCGGGAAGCCACAATGAAAAGTAAATTTTATTTGCACGATTGATTTTTTTCTTACATTTTATGTATGCTCACGCATTCAGAAACATGTTGCAAAAAATTATCGTCCTATCATCATTCGTTTGTGAGTTAAGGCGAGTTTTCCAACCAATATCCTAGTATTGAGAAGCCGAAGCCACATTTGAGTGGTTCCGAAAATCAGTACTATTTCTTTTATATAAATATTATTCAAATGACTTCTTCATTTTATGTTGTCTGGAACATTAAATGGTATTTTTGTACTTCCTTGTGCATTTGTTATTCTTTTAAAATCTAAAAACGGCACAGGGCCCCCTGTGGCCCCTATTTGTTGTTTTTTGACATATTTCACATGGTGTGAACATTAAGTTTTTCTCAAAACTATATTTTGCTCCACCTGATGTTATGCAAAGTTTGATAACTTTTTTCTGAATGAATATTTTGAAGTGAAAGCTTGCAAAACTCATTCCTCACATAGAGATGTGTGGAACGAACAAGAACAAAAGAAATTCATGCAATATGTTTTAATTTAGAGCTCATTTTGCAAATAAATTTGGTCAAACTGGGCAATATTCTTTACTTTCATTTGTTAATCAAACATTAGTTTTTAATATTTATCACTATAAGTTTATCCTGGTTCTTTGCGTAGCTCCTACACTTAGCTACATAAATGGCAGATTTTTACTCAATTCAGCGATGAATTAGTTACTCATCATTGCTGGTGCGACTAGCACTTTACACATTTTATGACAAAATTCACCTGCCAAAAATAAAATGAACCATTTCTTCCACTTTAAATAGTTGGGTAAGTTATTTCAGACATGCTTATCCAGTAAAAAAAAGTTTTTTTTTTCAATCTTGGCTTCTGATATAAAAAAATTATTTTGTGAGTGCGGCCTCCGACCTTAAGCGCCATAATAAAGTGCACAATAAAATTTTGTGAAGCATAGTGTAGCTGTTCCTCCCCGCCATCGCGGATACTTGGAAAAGGTCACTGTATTACGTATGACGCAATAACGTATGACGCAATGTTTCGAAATGTCGTCAGTGTAGGTAATTGTATTTTAAAATGTAAGTTTCCTTCTTCATGTCAAAGCTAAGAGGAAGTTGCGCACACGTCATGATTTTATTGTTCACTCAACCCTAACTCCCTTGCGGCTTTGAATAGAGCCCGTGACTAAGCCTGCTCACGATGCCTAGCACAGGATGCTAAGAACCTCGGGTGAGGCCACCGCTGGAAACTGACACCGAGAACACTCAGCTTGAAAAACCTCTAGAGTGAAGTCTAAGCTAGTTTAGCAGAGCTCTTTGAAAATACCTTTAACATTAAGAACAAGAAATGGAGTTGAGCTGGTGATGAGCCACGAAAAGATAACCAGTGGCCTACTACACTGGAAGAATTGTAAACGAAAAAGAAAAACGCAGTTCAAGTTGGCAAGGCAATACGTGGAGTGATAAAATACCATATGTGCATGTACAGGATGTATTTGGCTGTTGCAGAACAAAGGTTACTGGAGCTCTGATGATGAGGAAGGTGATGAAGATTGTAATTTACGTGTTTCACAAAAACAACAGGTGCTTTTTTGCTTTTTTGCCATGAGCCATAATGATATTTTGCCGTTTATTCATCGAGTGTACTAGGTATCTTTGCAAGGATCCCTCTCCTCCCCTTGCATAACAAAGTTCTTCCATTACATGACATTCATCGAGTGTGACTAAAGGCCGAAATATGACCAAGGAATCTAACAGGTGACAATATTTCCTCAAATACTGCACTCACCGTGAGCACGAGAGATTCCACGTAGTGCTGCGGGCCCAGGAGGCAGTAGATCACCTCCATGTAGTTGACGAAGCCCATGTTGGGTGCACATGATGGTTCAGAACGAACAAACTCACACTTGTCAGTCAGGTTCAAGCTCGTCACGTCCCGACACTGCGCGAAGGGTGTGCAGAGGTTAAACTGTGGCATATGCCATCCTGCTGTTTCGAATGGTGCAGTAAAATCAAGAATGCAAACTCTGGCCCATACCCCAAGCATGGTTTAGAAGCTGCCCTCAAAGAGTTCACACTCACCACAATGTTGTAGTTGTAAGATACAGGAAAAGATTATCGACGCTTCTGGAGAAATACACCTAAAGCTGGAGCCACTTAAACGACAAAACAAAACTAGAGGCTTTGTCCAATCGCAGTGTTGCAAATTTCGCATTCATTGTTTTTCAGAAGATTATGGTTTCTGGCACGTTAGCTAAGCTTTTATAAACGCTAGAAGTCTCAGTTACTCTTGAACACAAGAATTACTATCGCAATAACCAAAAAAGAAGAAAAAGGTTTCATATGGTAAAAAAGAAGAGGTATGCAAAACAATTGTAGCAAAGTATTTATCTGTCGAAAAATGAAACACATGAACATATAGAGCATTTAGGAATAGGAAGAACTTATCTATGCTATCCGGACTGTTATGGTTTTCGTTAGCATGACATATTGATCACACGGATAAATGTCATATTGCACAGAAACATGTAAGCAACAATCTCTGATCTTATTTTATTTTATTACCTTTTTGAAAATTTTCATGGCAAGTCCCCAGATGTGGAACAAAGTATTGTCTGACGAGATTAAGAGAACACTAAGTTCTCTTTTAACATATCTGCATTTTGTATCGCAGCCCGCTTGCTTTATGGAAGCCACACTGAATTGAAATTGGGCTTTTGAGCTGTGAAAGCCACGTCGTTTCACAATCCTAGAGGCTCGGGCTCGGAAGTAACTTTGCTTATAGCCATCATTCCACCTCTAAGATCTTTCTTTCCTATTTTTTAGGGAGGAGGAGGAGGATCAACTTATTAAAACGTAAACAGGAAACAGGACGACGACTCACCGAAACCGCCATAAACTCGACCGCAGCTGTGGACACCATTCTGGAGTATGGTAGACACTCAAGCGAGGTCTCAGACACGAAGTGGCTTCAGAGAACTGGTCGGAACGAAAAGGCACGATATGAAAGTCGCTCCAAAGTCGTTCACGCGGATGCATCGGCTGAAGGGGCGAACCCGTGCTGAGGCCACGGAACCTGGGACACCGCTTAAGTAGTGCCTCTCGCAAGCCGCTCCCGTCCCCGCCATTGGTCCAGGATGAGCGGTCACGTGGTTTCCTTGCACGTCCGGTGTCGTCCTGCGTGCCAATCACGACAGTGCAACGACGGTCCGCGTACTTTGGACCGCAAAACACATGCGACGACGTAGAGGAGGGTGGGACGCGATGATATGTCGTTCTTGTTGTTCAGCTATATGCTCCCCCCCCCCCTCTCCCATCCTACCTCCACACGCCTTCTCCCCCAATGCTCAACTTCCAGTACGTTCCCTCGGCCTCTCTATCTCTCCGCAGTATAATGCAAAAAGTGCCGTTATGGCGGATTTTTAGGAGAGGCCGTAAAAACAACGCTGTCTCGACTTCCCCCGCTCGCGTCATCTGGATGTGCATTGCGGTGCTTATCATGCACCTGGTGAAAAAAAAAAAGTGCGAACATGGCCACTTGAAGTGCGAGACGGCGAATGCAATGTCGTTAGATATGTCTCCGGACTAGATAGCAGGCATCACTCACTCGCGTTATTCCGCGTCCTGCGTCTCGTCTCGGCAGCGTCCGCTGTTTCAGTGCGCGAAATACGTAGCCACGCCCGATAAGGTGCGACTGCGTCCCGTTCTCGATCAGCTGTCTGAGAGGTGCTCCACGATACAGGAGCGTGGAATCCCTTCATTGTTCTCTGATTAAGATTTTGTTCGAGTGTTTTCCGTACTTTAGATTGCAAAACACCTATTATGACGCAGACTGGAGGCAATGAAGAAATGCTAAAAGCACGTATAGGAAAATCACGCAGGGAAATATGTCGGTGTAATATATGGTCAGGCATTGGCAAAAGAAAAAAAAATATTTGTGGTCAGGTTTGGCAGCGATCGCAGCCGTGGCATGAAATTTGTGATTTTAATTTGTATGCCTTTAAATAGTATGAAGCCATTATCTGTCAGGACTATAGTTCTAGCAAACTTTGTGCACCACATGCATTGTTTTCTTTTACGTGCGTTATCGGAGAACAAATAAATTTGCGGCGTAAGAAAGAAATGAGAAAGCACTGTATTAATTAAGGAAGCACTCTCATGAGCAGCTTATACTCTGCTATATTACATAAGAAGCGTAGCTACGAAAGTTAATAGTTGGACTGCGGTTTTAAACTGCACTAAATGTATGTCTGTCGGTGCACAGCCGACATATATTACGACATTTCGACATATATTACATATATTATGACATATATTACTATATGAAAAGCCTGTGACTCTAACACCTCAGGTTCCGCCTGTGTATGCTGTGGTGACATCGGAAAGCTGACACAGCTGAATATTACAAGCACGAGCCAAGCTGGAAAACAGTGTGACCCGGGAATTACAAAAAAGAGCATAGACCATTGCATACGTTTCTTCTCATTTTCTTTTATGGGGACACTTCCATAGAGTTCAATAATTTAGCCTACGGAATTTTGCTACGCGTAGAAAATGTAGATTTTTTTTCAGGACAGTGACTTTGTTTTCAATAGTAAAATCACTTTTAGTAAAATAAAATAGTGATAGAGAGAGAGAGAGAGAACAACAGAGAGCTCTTCCAAGAGTAAGCTCTTAGAAAATAAGTGTAAATATCTGCCAGCATTAGATTATTCGCAAGGTTTGATCTTGACAACAAACAAATTGTGTGATGAGCGACAAAAGCAGACAAAAATATAACCAGTAATGTCGAAGTAGTTGCAGGTTATGTTAGAAACGACAGGAACTGTTATATGGCAGACGCCATGCGCAATGTAATTCAATTGAGTTCATCCTTTATTTAGTTTCACAGAAGAAACCGAGGGTAGCGAGAAGAAATCAGAGTGAGTCACCGCATGACTAGCCGGCTTCGTCCTCTCGAACTTCCTGACAGTGTCAGGGCATGATGCAGGTAGATTCCTTACGGTCGTCGCGCATCCTATACGACAAAGTGCGAAACAAAAGGCGGAAAGAAAGCTGCTTCTCGAGCATACGCAATGGCAAAGACGGAGACAGACACGGGTCTGCATTTTGTAATAGTTATAAGCAACTTTAGAAAATTCCACATAAGTTTCTCTTGAATATCATATTCAACAATCACAGTTTTTAAGGCTTGGCAGTAGCGATTTAATTGCTTCTTGTAAAGTTTTCGTTTATAATATTTGCGTTTATTTAGTGGCGGCTGTATGGCTTGTGAAATTTCTATAGATTCTGTGGAGATCATGTCGTTTGCGAAAATTCAAAGCGAGAGTGCCCGAACAGGACACGAACATGGTAAAGTGCAGAAATTTGTTTCTCACTTACGAATGCAGTCGGTGTATCGAAGCTGTGCTGGCTTCCAAACCTAACACAGATACGTACACCCGATACATCAATAAACTATCGAAGTAGGAACGGTTCGCAGTGTTCTTGCAATGTCAAGGTTGCGGTAAGCGGGAAATAAATGAATGAAAGACTATGCGGCAACTTCGCTCACCAGCTTGCCAAATGGGAAATGATAAGCATTACTGATGGGAACTGACACGCACACACACACACAAAAAATTAGTCTTGCGCTCAATACTCAAACACTTTATGACTACAAGATGTTCGTAGCAGCTAATTCCGGCCAAGGCTTTCACAAACGTGCACGAAGAATTCCGTGTTTCGCGCCGGGTGACAGGAACAGGAAGGCGCAACCAAACAGACACAAGGTTATGAGTTCCTGGCAGAGAGTGTTTGCCGAGAACACTGAGTTTCGACGACCCCTCCACTGCCTCTTACTCCCCTTCCAGCCAGCCTTTTCCCGGCACCCCACACAACTGCATTATCTTCCGTTTCTTTTTATTTATATCCAGTAGACAACGGAAGTATCTGCTGCAACAGTATTGGGGAGGATGCGCCGGCGAACCGTGACCACGCGTAACGTTAAACGCCGGGACCCGAGAGAGCGTCGTGAACGCGCCTTTTGCGAACAACACTGTGGGGCAGGTATACGCAGCGCTCGCGGCCGCTGCTCATTCATGCAAGCGTCGCGGCCCCGATTCGCGCACTGCGCGTCGCGGCGAGTGCGAAGGGTGGTAAGTGATAAAAGCGACGAGACCCGCGGCGTTATCCGTCATTCCACCGACGCACTGTATAAGAGAAAAGCAAACAGGGTCGAACGAGCCAACCGCTTCGAGTGACGTGCAACGCGTATGCCCGCACTTATCTGCCTGGCGAGCTTCTCAGTTAAGCAAGGAATCCCTGGTGCGAAGCTTTTTTTTTTTTTTGGATAAGGCACGGATGTAAAATAAGGGATTATTACACGACGCTTGGATCAAAACTTGCAGCGCAGGCGCCCTGAGCAGGCATTCTTCTAGGAAGTACGAACATAGCTACAGTTAAAACGGAGGCGGACAGGGATACAGAGACTTGATCAACAATTGCCCAACAAGGGAAAGCACGGGGAATGCGGGAGATGGAAATTCAAGACGATGAGCAACACGAGGACAAGGTGAGAGCAGGAGCCAACGTTTCGACGAGTGGGCTTGTCGAAATGTTGGCTCCTGCTCTCACCTCGTTCTCGTGTTGCTCAACTGCCCAACAAGGAATTTCTCAGAGTGGTGCCTCTGTTTCTAAGTGAAGATTCGTATTTGTTACAGCAACAAGTACTTGTTGCCTTTGTTGCTTCGTTGAATAACAGACGAGAAATGCGCAAAACTCATTTTATTTCATTACCTCCATCACGCAGGGCTGCATGAGTTTACTTGTGATTCTTTATCTTGTTAACGTTCCTTCGCTACATGCGCCTTGCGCAAATTTCCCCAAATAAAAAAATTTAGGCGGGACTCATCAACGATGACTATCAAAGTATGGGAAACGCCAAAATGCGCCATGGATGAGGTGCGTACTGCAGTGGGTCGGGGCTCCTCTATCAAGCTTCCCTTGGGGCAGGCTGCGCCATCATACCTTCTGCTCCTAGCTACTGTGGCCTAAATCATTCGTTGCCAAGAAAGCTCCTCAGAGCCTCAAACCAAACTACAAGAATGACAACTAAAATGCAGACCTTCAGTAGCGCTTAGAGCATGTAAAATTCAAACTTTCCGCCTTAACCATTGCAGGGTAGTCAGCCGGGTTCAGCCTGGTTAACATCCTTACCGCTCCTCTCTCTCAAAGAAGGTGATTTCAGGGATACCGCGATACGAATGAATATTAAATGCGAAGCATTTTTTGGCGAAAATTTGCCACTTTGAGAGTGTCTGTCTGTCTGTCTGTCTGTCTGTCTGTCTGTCTGTCTGTCTGTCTGTCTGTCTGTCTGTCTGTCTGTCTGTCTGTCTGTCTGTCCTGTCTGTCTGTCTGTCTGTCTGTCTGTCTGTCTGTCTGTCTGTCTGTCTGTCTGTCTGTCTGTCTGTCTGTCTCTGTCTGTCTGTCTGTCTGTCTGTCTGTCTGTCTGTCTGTCTGTCTGTCTGTCTGTCTGTCTGTCTGTCTGTCTGTCTGTCTGTCTGTCTGTCTGTCTGTCTGTCTGTCTGTCTGTCTGTCTGTCTGTCTGTCTGTCTGTCTGTCTGTCTGTCTGTCTGTCTGTCTGTCTGTCTGTCTGTCTGTCTGTCTGTCTGTCTGTCTGTCTGTCTGTCTGTCTGTCTGTCTGTCTGTCTGTCTGTCTGTCTGTCTGTCTGTCTGTCTGTCTGTCTGTCTGTCTGTCTGTCTGTCTGTCTGTCTGTCTGTCTGTCTGTCTGTCTGTCTGTCTGTCTGTCTGTCTGTCTGTCTGTCTGTCTGTCTGTCTGTCTGTCTGTCTGTCTGTCTGTCTGTCTGTCTGTCTGTCTGTCTGTCTGTCTGTCTGTCTGTCTGTCTGTCTGTCTGTCTGTCTGTCTGTCTGTCTGTCTGTCTGTCTATCTATCTATCTATCTATCTATCTATCTATCTAGCCGCCTACGTCTTGGTGCTCTCATGGTCGTTTCGTTAATTTGGTATGTACCAAAATTGACAAAGTATGACAAGAGTGTATGACGAACATAAATGATAGGTCATGACATGAAGGTCATGACATGCGTGTCATGTAGGTCATGAAACAGCCGTCTACGTCTTTGTGCTCTAATGGTCGTTTCTTTAACTTTGTATGTAGGGGATAGCCGATATTCTAGTTGACATTAAGCGGAAGAAATGGAGCTGGGCAGGTCATGTAATGCGTAGGATGGATAACCGGTGGACCATTAGGGTTACAGAATGGATACCAAGAGAAGGGAAGCGCAGTCGAGGTCGGCAGAAAACCAGATGGGATGATGAAGTTAGGAAATTTGCAGGCGCAAGTTGGAATACGCTAGCGCATGCAAGACAGGGGTAACTGGAGATCGCAGGGAGAGGCCTTCGTCCTGCAGCGGACATAAAATATAGGCTGATGATGATGATGATGATTATGTAAAAACTGACATAGTATGACAAGAGTGTATAACGAACATAAATGATATGTCATGACATGCGTGTCATGTAGGTCATGAAACAGCCGCCAACGTCTTGGTGGTCTCATGGTCGTTTCGTTAACTTGGTAGGCTCCCCGCACACTGCTTCGCATAACATCGATTCCCACAGGGCGTGGGATCTGCCGGAGTTTTTAAAATTTTCTGAAGCATTACTCACAACGACTGTATAGCGACTACAACTGTAACAACTATGTCCTCGAATGAAATCATAGCCGGCAATATATACCAAAAAAGTAAAAAAAAAGCTATTGCAAGTCTAATGAACAGTGTTTACCTTTTGTATAGTTATGCTGGAAGCCATTTATTTGTGGCATCGAAAAAGAGCTTGGTCAACCAGCACTGCCTAGATATCTCCAATGAAATAAATGAAGCTAAAGTTATTAATGATCACAAGAATGACGTTGCAAGAGTTAGTTGGCATGGCGGAATTATATATAAAAAGTAAATACGAAGACATAATTCACAGTAGATATTGCCAGTAGTGTACGAGCTGGCAGAGTAGAAGGAAATAATAATATCAGCGGTTCACTTTTATCTTGACATACAGTAGTCTTCACGTGCTGCTGGAACCTCTGAATCAGACTTGTACGTAATGAATTGCATGTAATTAATTACTTGTAGTCAATTAAGGATTCTGGTAATATTGTATTATAGCGCTTACTTTGTATACTCGGTAACGCTCACTGTAATTCAATTACATTTTTAAGTAACAACTTGCATGTAACCAGTTACCTTTTTGTCGAAACACGCTCTGACAGGTGGCATAGCTATGATCACTTAAATTTGGCAGGATCTACGTAGTCCAAAGGAATGAAAACACGTATATGGGTTACCTTTTCCCACAATCAGCGCCCTGCATTTGCACCTGAATACCCTGAGCATGGCAGGCTTGGATATTTACACAATTCTTCTGGAAGTTCAACTACTGAACTTTTTCTTTACAATAAATTTTCTCCCTCTCTCTTGGAAGCGTTTTTAGGCGGCCTTCATGGGTAGTAAGGTGTTCTACTCAATTCATCGCTTAGTATAGTCTATGACTTTTGTGATATGCACATAAGTTTCTGGCCATTAAATTCATATGTAACTATCTGTTTGGTATTATGTGACTCATATGCACATATTTTTGTGACTAACACACAAACTGTATTTATACGGCTGTATAATATCCAGCATAGTATTGAACTACATAACGTATTTGACCCCCGTTTCAAAGAACGCGAACGTTTGCTGGCGTCCGTTACAATTAGTCGTTATGGCTAACGAGTTAAAGGCGTCAAGAGGAGCTTCACCAGATGTTGGCCGACAAATTGAAACGGTGGTTGTATGACACCATAGTGACGGTCACTACGGAAATTCATGCCAGAGAATCACCTAACACAATTTTTCTGTTTATTCACTAGTGCTGTGGGGAGCGTTTTTCCCCTAGCCCCAGCAACAATGAAGCGTTGCGCTTCTTAGAAAACCCACACTCGAGCATCGCGGCCTTGAGTAGCCACAATCTTTTGAGCAAGGTGTTCGTATGTAACTACACAGCTCTTCGCTCCAGCGCGTACGTCCATCGAGATTTCATTTTAGCTGCAGATGTCCTGAAAAGAAAACGAGGGAATATTGCCGAATAAAAATTTTAAAAGCAAGTCGTACTGCGGATAAGCAACGTGCGAAGGGCTGCACAGGGCGCATTGAAAGAGCCAGGCGGCCTGATTTTATGCAATCAAGGTGACTAAACGCGCAATCAAATGGACTTCGGCAAGCGACCAGAACAGTAACTTTTATTTCTACTTCATAAATTGCATTGCAAACTCGAGAATATATATATAATAAGTAGTCCGCAGTGGAAAAATTCCATCCCACGTAAGGGGGGCATTTTAACACGTCGTTAACGAGGGCTCAATGAACCCTCTTTAACCCTCCGGACTCTTTGACGCAGTCTATTTTGTTAGTACGACGCTTTCCTTGAGAAGGTCGCTGCCTCAACGTAATAACACACGTTGTGCCTTGATGGCCTGTAGACCGATATTGCTTGAGTGCTACGTATGCTGGAGATAACAAGTACATGATGCCACGAAATGAGGGGCATCAAAGGATCAGCCCTGCTGACCTCCATTGTTATTGCTAACATTACAAGGGCTGCTGCAGTAAACATTTCATTATATATACGTATACTTGAGACTGCAGAAGGATATTCGGATAAAACGTGCGTGTGAGACCTTGTACACGTTTGCAGGCCTTCTCGCTTAGCAGGTTTAGTTGGGCGACGGCAGTGCTCCTTGCTTCTCATTTCTTTATTTGCGATTTCTTGATTGTCAGGCGTCTATTACGAACTTCATCTCACGAAGGCGGTTGCTTCGAGCTAAAAAGTATAATTGGGCTTGCTCCTCGCCTGCGTCTTGATGTCTTCAACCTGTGAGTACCTCATTTGATAATATCGCATCGTAACCAGTATTCGTTTCATATCAACGCTCTCGGCACATGACAGACCATCCCCACAAAATAAATGCTTCCTTCTTGTTCTTCTCACCACAATAGCACACAAAACCTCAAGGAACACAAAAGGGGCGAAGTGGTCACCATAGGAATGGTAGATCATAAAACCTGCCAACAGCAACTACAATATTTCCATAGTTGGCAAGAGGGTTGCGGAAATTTCTCACGTCGGCAGGATTCCGCGATCAGTCTGCGGACTCAGTCGTTCACCAACACGTGCGCGTGAAACCATCGTGCTTGCTCTCCTTTCTTTTTCTGTAGTCGCCCTTAATACCCTTTCCCCAGCGAAGGGTAGCAAACCACAGAAGCGTCTGGTTAACCACATTGCATTTTCTTTATTCCTTCTCTCTCTCTCCAAAGCTGGCAAAATGTGAGCAAACCTTGACATTTTTATTGACACCGACCATATAGATTAGACCTTTTCTTTTTAGGTTTGTTCTACTCCGGAAGTAGAGGATGGATTTAGCCAAAAGGGCTCAGAAGTGTGTCTGCTTCACATGGCACATGCTTTACTAAAGAAGGCAGCGCGAGTTCCATATTTTCTATTACAGAAAAAAAACATTTTTCTATTTAGATTCCCTATTAACAGACCGTGTGAATGTGCAATAGCGTTCACAACAGAAAAACCACAAGGAACGTAGGCCTAGGAGCTATCTAATGCCAAAGCGTTTATGTGGCGTCTAGATTTACGGGGATCCGAATGCTAATTCGCAAACTTTGAAGCAGGTACGCGCCATCTATATGTCCAAATTCTTTGTGAAATACTACTTCTTTACAGGAAGTGTCCAGCCAGTGCGTTCAGTGCTGGCAGTGGGAATGTCTTGTATCGCGGGGGTGATTAAGGAGAACAAAGCGATTAGAACAATGACAGTAGAACTAAGCTGGCAGTTTTTCGTGTTCTTAGAAAGTGTATGGCACTGAAAAATGCACAAATCTAAACAAATATACCCAAACCCAAGCTCAATCGAAAACATTGTTGACAACTGGAAATCCGAAGACAAACCGCAACGAAAGCTTTCCCGCAAGACATTTACAAGAGGTGCTGCAGTAGCTGAGTTGCGGGCGTTGGTGTCACAAAACGGCGTAGCAGCTTCTACGCCCCTTCCCGTTAGCGGTCACCTTGCGCACTCGTAAGACGAGCCTCCAGGTGCAATAAAAGAGCCGGCCACCTGTGTCAGAGCCATACGTCATAGCGGATTTGTTCTTTTTTTTTCTTTTTTTGGCTACGACACAACGCTCTAAAAAGCGGTTGCGATGGTGTCGCGCGCTGTCTGACGGTAGAGTCCCCAGTAACCAGATTCTGCAGCATTACTGGCTACCAGTGAAAGCGAGTTTTGGCTTGCATGACACGGCAACAGCTCCAACGGGCCTTAATCAATCTTCATGATCAATTTAAGTCTGTGAGTTTCTTTAGGTGCATGGGCCATTTGTGTGATTGGCTGATCACTGTGTACATAATCTCGTTCACCCAGCACCTGAAGCAACATGCGAACCCATAATCCAGAAAAACATATTTTTCAATAAAGACAGCATCTCATCTCTAACGCCACCAGCAGCAGTGATTTAGGAAGATCCCATTGCTGCCAGTGATGGAGCGGCTGTTCGCTTCCTGTACAATAGTAATATTTTCTAAAAATTACGATATTCAGTTCAGTTCAGTTCAGTTTATTACCTGAAAAGTTCCCCTTAGGGGCATTACATAAATAACCATTTAACAAAACGGTCCGTGACAAGTTCTATAAACATTATATTACATTATAATGTAATGACTTCACCTCTCCCATCAAGGTGTACAGAGGAATTAGTCCTAAATTACAAGTGCAAGGTTTAGTCAGATTCCAACATAACTGGACTTCAGTTGTGGACGTTTCTGCGGTCATGTCAGAAAATGCGCATAACAGAATGGGTCCGTAGAAAACCTTAGTTGCGAACGTGGACACGGAGCGTCACCCCCCCCCCCCCCCCCCCCCCCCCCTCCTGAAAAAAAGAAAAAAAAGAAAGTAAATTTATGGCTTGAACATTGAAAGTCGGGTGCGTAGGGTATTTATTCGTTGTTAAAAATGGTAACATGCACAAAAGACAAAGGACACAGAGCTTGTTTTTTAACTAGCCTGTGTTCTTCGTCTTTTGTGCACGCTGCAGTTCAACAGTGCATGAATTTATGGATCCTCGTAAACATCTTTGTTGTCAGTGGAATTCTCATGTAGATTCTTCTTGCGATACTTTAGACTTCCATAAAATCAACAAGAACTGGCGAATAAGCATCGTGCCACCAGGCTGAAGTAGCAGCTTGGCGTAATTACGTAAGAAATGAACTGTTCAACACCTCTGAATTAAAAGCTGCCACTTGAATCCCGCCCCTCTATATTATCAGCGCATCCTTTGGTGCTACATTATCGCAGTTTCTATTACGCACTTCTTAGCTGCAAGGTATTGCTTCTATAGTTTGAATTGAATTATGGGGTTCACGTGCTAAAACCACCATTTAAATATGAGACACGCCGTAATGGGGGGCTCCGGATTAATTTTGACCAGCAGGGGATCTTTAACATGCCCCAATGCGTGGGACACAGGATTTCTATAAACTAAAGTGACAGATTTTTAAGGATGCATTGGTATCCTAACAAACGGCAATTTATCACAGCCACTCCGCAAAACCAACCATCACTTGCTCAGAAATAGCGACTAACCAGCAAGGGCAGAATACGCTCCCCGTTGCCTAATTTTCAGATACATAAAAAATAAACTTTCATGAAATGACACAACCGTGGAGTCGCGAAAAGTTTTGCACTCGAATTTTTTTTTGTTATCATTATTATAGATTTATCTTCACAAATGCACAAGTCACCAGACCATTTCGTCACAGTGACACGTGCGTTTGAACAGCGAGTTAGCGACAACATTTGGTCGGTGCAGAACTCCGCGAACCCTGAATAAAACAGCTTTTTGATAAGGCCCGCAGGCCTAGATAACGCTGCACGCGGAGATGCACGCACCCCTAGCGTCAGCTCATTCTCACTTGATTGCCTTCCCCTTGCATATCTGTTTGTCCGGCTGGAGCCGGCGCGAACTTTCTCGAAAAAGAGCTCGATTCTTAGCATCGTCGACAGGCAAACGGTAACAAGAAGAGCGGAGTTTTATATTTCGACGCAGGAAGGCGTAAAGCGAACCAATCAGAGTGCTCCAGCCGATGATACAAAATTACTCGAGACAAAGTTTTTTCCCTCACTAATTATACGCCCAGGGACAAACCGCCAAGTAGAACCAATATCAGCCTCTAATTTTCGGTTTTCTATTTTTTTTCTTCCTGCGCGTGCGATCTTCTCTCCAATTTCTATTTCTTGCGCTGACCATCAGAGCGAGAGAGGCTGCAAGCTGCAGCAGCTGGCCTCGCGCGCCACGCTTTATTGCTGTGGAGAGTGAGTGTGCCTCGTATAATCAATGGCATCATCCCGCAACGCCGCCGCGGCGTGGCATCGTGCCGATCGATGAACGCGTCCCGAAGCGGCGGCCGTTAGTTAGGGATGCTTCCTCTATTAAGATGTTAACCGAATTGGAAGCTGTGCGCGCGCGTGGGCAGGTTCGCAAGCACGAGGTCAGATGCGTGGCTTCCACCAAAAGGTAAAACTTAATGCGTCGGCTCTGATAAGCAGCGCGAAGCCACCGCTGCAACTATCGTCGATGTTTTCGGTATCTCTAGCCTGAATAAGCATTGCTATTAAAATTATTACTGACTGCGTTCTCTTTAATAAATGTGAAGGCAATCGCTGAAATGAATCGCGAAGGGAGATCCGCCTTTGAGCACTGATTATGTTAAGAAACCATGGTTTTCACTGCCGTGGTCCGAACTTAGTTAACTGAACTACTGAACAGTACGTAATAAATCAGCGAACATGATGGATATCAACATGTGTAAGAGAAAATATAAAGAGAGGCGCAAAAATGAATTGAGTGAGGAAAGTAAAAAAAAAAAAAGAAACGTATGGTTATAGGGTGCTTGGGATGATGAAGCTATAGGGACAGTCTCGGAGTAGCCTTTATTAAGCACTGGGCCAAATAGGGCTAGTAGTGAGCGTGATAGGGCTCGTGGTTGTGCTGCGGTTGATGATGATATTTAAAAAATGTAAAACTCGTATTTTACGATTCATAACCACGATATGCTTATCAGGCATGTTGTTGTGGCCGGACTCTGTGTGAATTTTGACCATCTGGGGTTCTTTAAAACCCACTTAAATCGAAGTACACGAGCGATTTTGCATTTCGTTCCGCCCAAATGCAGCCGCTGCGGGTGCGGTGGAACCCGCGACCTCATCAGAGCAGCGCCATATCATCTGAGCTAGCATGGCGGGTCATAATGAAATTGCAATTGCCTGTGTACAGGAAGCAATCGCGCGCCTTTACGCACGAGCTATTTTCATGCGATGCCTCCGTAAACCGTTTATCAAGCGAATAAGCCGCTACCAGGTGTTGCTATCAGCACGAGCGCACGACGCAAGCGCGGCCATGCGCGCTGCAAGTCCACTGCCCAGGCTTATTTCGTCTCGTTACCGCGGACGCGGTGGGCCATGCCCTGATGATGCCATCAACTGGGAGCCGGTTCTAGAATCACGAAGGCTTTTGTTTGATCCTTTGTAAGATTAGTTATTTGCTGTTAGTAAACAGTCACGTGACCACATTTGTCGCAGAGAATGACGCCATTATGATTTTCACCGAACGCTGGGCTGTCGCCTGTAATCGGGGGCGCGTATTCGCCAAAGCAATGTCGGACTTCATGAAGCAGGACCTGACTGGACAAAGTCCAATGGTATATAGCTTCGATAAATAGCATGCAGAGTTCCTGATAGGTTTGTCAGGCTGTTGAAACCATGAAGGGGGACATTAGTGCAGGCCAAGTTGTCTGAGGGAGTCCAGATCACGAGAACGAAGTTTCCAGATTAATAAATATGAGTTGGGATGCATATCGCAGTAATCCGAAGTAATCAATGGCATATTGTGCATTCTTGATATGTCGCGTGGTTTAGAACATGAAAAAGGGCCAGAGGAGAGAGTGTGACCCGCCAACTACCAACTGTTTAATGATAAACCCAGAAACAATCATAAGACTTGCGCGCTCGCGCAGTAGAGTCAAGGTGTGTCGCAGAAAAACATTGTCACGTTTTTTCTGCCACCCGTGCACGGGACTATTCTTCTGTTTGTTTCTGGAACTGTAATTAAACATTTGGTAGCTGACCGGTCACTGTCTCTCATCTGATCTTCCTTCACGTTCTAAACCAAGCGCCAAAACAAGAACGTACAGCAAGCCCAAGCACCAACTAGCCCAAGAAGAAGTTCTTTTGTAATAAACGGCAGCGGGGATACGTATATATAGTATTGAAAAAAATCACGGCATATCCGCGAAGTGCATGATGATGAGTGGGCGAAGCACCGGGGGATCATTCGGTTAACCGTGAATCCCCCGACGCCGGAAAGCGGACCCAGAGGCGGCGAGAGCGCGGGAAGCGGCGGCAAAACGCCGGAAGCGTTCTCTACCTGAGGCTGGTGGCGTCGATGCTCGGTTCAAGCGCGAGCTTCGCGGGCCCTCAGCTGCGAGTCCGCTTGCCGGCGTTGCCGTACTGCTGCAGCTTTGCGAGCTCTCAGGTCCGGCTCTGCATGGCGGCGTTGCCGTGCGGCTACAGATTCGCAAGCCCTCAGCTGCGGGTCCGCTTGCCGGTGTTGCCGTTTTGCTGAAGCTTCCCGCGCCCTAGACTCCGGGTCCGCTTGTTGTCGGCGTCGCCGTGCTGCAGCAGCTTTGCGAGCCCTCGACTCTGCTTGCAGTTGAGCAGCCACTCTCGCCTTTTCATCCATAGCGGGCGCGCCGTTATCAAAAGTGACCGTTATCATCCATGGCTGAAGTGAGAAAGAAAGCGAGCGTCGGGAACGAACGCCCTTGTGCACCGCAGCGCCCCTAGCGGACTCCATGCAAACCAGAGCTACGGACGAGAGAGAAAGAGAGCGCGCGTCGGGAACGAGAGAGAAAGAGAGCGCACGTCGGGAACGAACGCCCTTGTGTACCGCAGCTCCCCTAGCGGTCTCCATGACAGCGGACGATGACGGGGGACAAGGCTCGGCCCTAAGGTTTCGCCCCTAAAAGAAAGCACACAATAAGTCCTGATGTGCTGGAAACAAAAGCTAAACAACGCGTAACGAGTGATGCAACGAAAAACGATCGGCGTAACGATAAGTGCCAGGACAGACACCAGTATTGATTAGAGATATAACAACTGGTGCAGCTAATATTCAAGCGGAGATAAGTCATGTAAAGCATAGATAACCAAGACAACAAGACAAACGAGATAACGGTTATTCTGTTAAAGTATGGCAATTGTTAATTTTCAATAGAGGGGGATGCGATCCACGATGAAGTGGATCGTGTGTGGATCCTCACACTGCGCTAAGGTGGTGTCAGGAGATACGGAAATATTTTTAAATATGATCAGATAAGCTGACGCAAGAAAATAGTAATTGCCAATCGCTTGGAGATACCTTTGTTCTTTAACAGACTTAAAGTAGGCTGAAATGACGACTACGACGGCAGTGATGATGATGATGATGATGATGATGATACTCTTGTTTCACTACGCGTCGCCGCGCTGTGGTAACTCGAGCAGATGACTTCAGATGGTGCGGCGAGCAGCGCTGCCAGCTGCAGCTGTTGCTAGGCAACGGCTCACAGCGAAACGGCAAGTATGCGGCCAATGTAGCTCTCGCTACAAAATAATAGCTCTTTGTGGATTCTACACCGAGTCGCAAGCGACACAGTGATGCCTCGCAGCAGAAGCCTTGTGGTACCTGTTGCTTCAGCGAAGAGCACCCAGAATTTGCGAGTGACCATTTGAGAAACGGGGGCAGTTACATTCTGCTTGAGGGGCGGTACCACCCCGTCCTCCAAGTTTTGGATGCAAAACCGTCAAATGACTCATTGAGCCAAAATCCAGTGTCCGGCGTCTGTAGCAGCGAAACAGCACCTAAATTCCCATTGGCTGCGACGCCACAGCATGAGTGCACCTCGAAGGAGCTGAGCGGGCGAACGGGAACACCTGCTACAACAGTAGCGCGCCAGGTGTTGCGTCAGGAGACAGGGCATCGCCGCGACTCCAAATTACCCTCTCTCTCGGAAGCCTGTGTTATCCGCGCATTCCTTGTCCGCGCAAGCTCTCGCCTGCGTTCTACGCGCACTTCGGTAAGGGGGCAATGAAAACGCGCCAAGCATCTCAAAGCGCTCGCTCACCCGCAAGGAGTTCATAACTCGAAGGACCACTCAGCTGCGTTGAAATGCACATTAATGCTTTCGCATTCACAACTCAAACTAAGTACTCAAGTGTCCTCGGATTTTTTTTCAGGTTCCGTTATACGCAGATGTATCCGAACTGAGTGGACAATGTAGCGAGCGGATCGAGCGGCATTGTCGGCGACGACATTGTCAACGCTGTGGCAATGATCCGGCAACCATTAAAAAACAATGTTGTGTCCCTTTATGAGAGCAAAATTGTGCCTGTCCCGGATGTCGGGCACTAACTGGTCCAAGGTCCCCTAACGTAGGCTTGACAGCTGTCTTTGAAGGGCTGCGCAGAAAGGTACATGCGGATTGCTGCAATTAATGAGTTCCATAGACTTCAATGAAGGACTGCACTTTCGACGTGCACCTCGAGATGAAGCGACACCCCCAGTGTTTTTTTTTCTTTTTTTCTTTTCATGCTCTAGCCAAAACTTCGCGTGCGTAGGTTAGCAAACCAGACGTGTGGCTGGTACATTCCGGCCTTTACTTAGCTTCTCTGTGTTTCTCTTACTGGGACATCAGAGGTTTACGAAATAAAAGTCAAAATACTGTTGTTAGCCCTTTTGGCGTTTTACGTATATGATCGAATCCTTCATGCACACATTTGTGCCAGTACATGCAAAAGTCTCCGCGAAGCGCACTCACCTATACACCACAAAAGTGTACTTCAGCAACACTTTCGGTTACTTATACTGGTGTGCAAACACTGACATAATTTCATTGTTTCCAATCAAAGGGAGCCGGTTTGCACACATCACCCCATACAAAAATTCCTGATGTATAAAGCTTCGCACAATTTTCAAGTAAGTCTGATGCTGTCAATTAATTCATTGATCGTTTGAGTGACTGACTGCCCAACCCCACCGACCGACCGATTGACAGAGTGATTAGGTGTAACATCTCAAAGCAACATACAGTCGCTATGACAGCAGCCCTAGTGGAGAGATTTGAACTGATCTTTACCTTGGTTATATCCAGTGCAACCTAAGCTCAGTGCCCGATCGCTTCTGCATTCTGCCGTCTGGTGTTGGCGGCTGTGATTTTTGTGAACATCCCTTTCATTTGCCATGCTATTATTACCGTACACGCCAAATACACGAACGCTGTCGCAAACGCAGATCTACCATTTTAAGGACCCTTCGCATTTGCGCTCGATCGCATTCGTTCTATAGTTCCGTTGTATAGGCGCGCGCCCTCACTCTTCCGTTCCGCTTTCTTCGTTGTTGTGGCGCCTCCTGCATTAGGTTGCCCTTGTTTACCTTTCTTTGTCCAGAACTGGCGGCGCCCGACATTGACGAAAGTAGGTCAAGGATTTCGGGAGCTCAACGAGGCGCGCACCACTGAATGCTAGTAAGTATATGTGTCTTTGTGTCTTGCAAACCAACGGGTCTGGAGCGAAATTTCGTGAGCTCTTCACGATCTCACAAGTTCTCGTGTTAAAGTTCAACCGTGCCTCCGGCTTCGTGCTCTCGTTATTACTTTTTCCCCCTCTCTTTTCCTCAGTTATTGGTTTATCAAGCTGACTCTATCGACCTTATAACTCCATCGGCAATCTGTTGGCTCTCCATCTTTTCACCGCCGCAAAAAAAGTCAGAAGGGCAGGATGATACCATGGCCGGTATTTTGTAGTGCTGCCTTTCCGATGCTAATGCCTTTTCGCGCTTTTCGAGCTCGGTCAGCGGTCAGAGCGACGGTCCGCTCACGTTATCAACGGGATCAGCCGGCCGTGAGCGGTGGATGATAAGACTAGTATAGAATAAAGCATAACACATCGCTACAAAATACTGACCTGCGTTGGCGGGAACCACAGTAAAATGAACCTCGGATTAAAAAAGTAATTGCGATTGTGACAGCAACTAAATGGCCGTTAGGTTCACATTGAAGTGGCAAATGTCACACGGTATCAAATCATTTTTAATGTCCCCAAAACCAGATCGAAGATTTATGTGGATCTTTCGGCGAGAGTCTCGACTTGATTGCAGAGCAAAAATTCAACGCTCATATCTGTCTTCACGGATAGAATATACTTGTTTGCTTAAAATCTTTCGCATACACCAAAAACAGAACATACAAGGATATGTTCTGTCACGAAGGTCCCGATGGAGGTGTTTAGATGCTCCGCAACACCATTAGGCAGCCCAGGAAGTAAGCTTTTCATGCTGAATATTGCAGCGTCCTTAAAACCGCGGTACGTTAAAGCGCGCAAGATCATTTTAATAACTCGTGAGGTATGACCCAGGCTTCTCAGTAGCTTCTCAGCTTTCTGTATGAGACGCAATACTGTAACCTTATGTTATGCAAAATAGAAAAAAAAACGTCATCGGCTGTTTTAGTAAGCAAGTTTATGATGAAATACCTTAGCTTGGAACCTAATAATCATTAAATGATTGACTGCGCAAGTGATCGGCCTCTGCATGCGTCTTAAGTATCCCTTACGTTCTTTTTGGCTAGCGTCAGCTGCTTCTGACGCTTACAACTGGCGTGATACGCGCTGTGCACCTTCATTCATTCCAGCGTCCAACTCTTTCATAGTATGTGCACGCACGCATGTCAGTTCGTAGTGTTCTGAAAATACTGTGCATTTTTCTGCTCGCTTGGGTTATCATGTACTTCTAGCAGGCAACATGTCATACGGAGACACCCATTTGGGCACCAACGGCAGGTGCGTGAGAACGCACGTGTCGTTTCTCTAGTTGCACCCTGATTGGTGATGACTCATCTACAACGTAGAGAAACTCAGCTCTTACATTCACAATGGTGTCAGAAGGGTTCATTCATTCACTGCTTGAAAATAAATGGAATTACGCCGTGGCAAAGCTGAGTTACTGATTAGCCTTAATTTTCTCGTGTATCACGGGAGATTAGAGATACGCTGATTTACGAGGTCTTGGCAAAGGATGAACGAAACGGAGTCAAAATTAGGCATTAGGGTGTACGTCTACTCTGTGGGCAGTATCCTAGAAAGTGGCGATGTAAAGGGTCTAACACTACGCGGAACCCGTATACTGCAATCTGCGTATGTCTCATACACGTGAGCGCTTCGCTGGTATGACATATGGTGATGATGAAGGCGTTTCGTTTAGTTCCAGGAAGCTTGCCAGTGATCCTAACCCACACATTTAACTTTTATTGTGGCTGTGCTTACGCTATGTTATTTTTTCTACAGCTATGAAATGATGTGACTATGAGACGATGCGCCACCACGTGACTCTAATCTTGTTATTTTGCTGGCCATGACAATGAGCCGTTTCAAAACAGCACCCTAAAAATGAACAGCAACGTAGCAGCTGAGGCGAACAACGCACAACACATTAGGAGCGTATCATACTCTTGAGCTCGTGGTACGTCGCCGAGAAATCTCAAATTCACCTGACTGAATTAGAATTCTTTTCCAGCCGGGGCATCTGCCGCAAGCCGCATGTTTAGAGGAGGCGGAGACCGTGCAAGGTATATAAAAGATACGTACCTGTTGTTCAAGATTCGGCGCTCCTTGTACGTCCGTCGAGCACTGCGAGGCGGGGTATCGACCCCTCAGTTCGATGGAGGCCACTTACACGTAGATGCATGCGGTGGAGATGGCTGTCGCTCTTCGACCGTGAATGTCTGACAAACATGGGAGGCCTGGCTGGAGAATAAGTGTTTGCGGGGGCGACTAATGCAGACGTTACCAGTGGCTTCATATAATCCGGCAGCTTTCGCGAGGTCACTGCATTCGGTATTGAAGGGCTTCTGTTCTCGGCGGCCAGCAAGAGAAGCCATGAAGTAGTTCTTTCACGCTTATGCATTCATGTGCACGGGACGCTTACACTACAACGTGATGACAGCCGTTCAAGGAGAAATAGGCGTAGTGCAGACTCGGTATGGTGAAGTGTTGTCGGGATCGGGAAGTGTATTTATTGCATTTACATAAAACAGCAGATGTCAGTTTTCCCTTTTACGCCACGAGGATTTCTGTGCATTGAGTCTCCCGTTTCCCTTGCACCCGGTCACAAGATATGCATTTGGTGGCGCAGCACAGCATCACCCTCCCCCCCTCCCATCCCCCCACGGCCTTTCACGCAAAGGAAGAAGTCGAGTTTGCTCTCCGCCGTGCTCCGTGAAAGCGCGAGTCCCTCGCGCGCTTTCACTCGCGCATACAGCATACGGCGCGCGGCAACGATTTTATCGCCCTTGGACTTTATACGGAGCCTCACGGCGACGGCGATGACGACGGCAGAAATCCGCTTGGAGTGTCCATATAATTGCTATTGCAAGAAAACGAAACTGTCTAGTTTACAACTGTGTAACTCACCAATAACGAAACGTAAATCGATGCTGTAAACTGTATTTATTATTACATTTAAAGCGGGCAAAGTTCATATAGAATGCATCTCTTTGAAATATATTACGAATTTGTAAATGGGCTTTTTGCAGAACCCTAGTAAAAAGTGAAGGAAATTCACGTAAGCTGTGAATTAATATATCGAATTTGTTCGCTTAAATACTCTAACGGATGCAGTTTACAAAACAGCGATGAGGTTTTTGGTGCAGAGCAACATATTTGTAAACTTGCTGCTTCGAATTTGTTTAAACTTACCACTTTCTGGTAAACATTGTAAAACAATTCTGGCCCTAAATCAAGATTTCGCTAACTACAGTAACTAGAATTTGACTTGACATTTTATCTCAAATGCAACACATTTCATTAAAATCGCTCAAGGGGTTATTCAAAAGAGCATTTCTGCGTTTTACATGTATTTGGGAAATTAAATTATGGGGTTTTACGTGCCAAAACCACGATCTGATTATGAGGCACGCCGTAGTGGGGGAATAATTTGGACCACCTGGGTTTCTTCAACGTGCACCTACATCTAAGTACACGGGTGTTTTCGCATTTCGCCCCAATCATTGCAGCCGCCATGGCTGGTATTCGATCCCGCGATCTCGTGCTTAGCAGCCCAACACCATAGCCACTAAGCAACCATGGCGGGTCTTGTATTTAAATAGGCGGCGTAGGAGTTGGCGCCGAGCTTACTCTTAGCGACCCGGCTATGTCGATCTCTTCTCTGCTTTTTGTCCACCAACTCCGAATGCGCCAAACACCTCTTGCTTATCTCGACTGCTGGCCAGTTAATGTCCCCATCAGCTCTGAATCGAAGTGCTTCTGGAAGGAGGACGTTTACTACGCGTCTTCCTGGGAGAATATCTTGGTATTCTATTACGATGTGCTGAGTCATTTCAAGACTGTGCTGCAGCAGACACATGCCTCATCCTGCTGCGAGTATATGCTCGTGTATGTTTTTGTCCTCAGGCAGCCAGCTCGGGCCTCAAATAGCAATGCTCTGTCATTTTTGTTATCGTACAGACTTTCCCGCCAGATTTCTTTCTAGCCATCTCTGTAAATCTTCATGGACATTTTTGCTTCCATATGTTGCGTGCAATTCAACGTATCTGCCTGTCTCTTTCTTTTTGATGAGTCCGGGTTGTCTACTTACACTTTCAGTTACCCTGTCCTTGGTTTCCCAATTTCTTGACTGTTCGTCCATTGCCTGTACACTCTTTGAGGTACAAATATTTGTGTCCTTAATCCACCCATTCCTTTTGATCCATGCCATGGATCAAAAGAAATGGGTGGTCTGGTTACTAAGTCTTCAAAAACAAATTTTCTCTGCGCTTATCTCAATTCAAAAGAGGCCCAACCCTTGTCGCTCTGCACTGCCTTGATTGAAGTTTTCCTGCAGGTCCTCAATGCCAATCGGCCCACCACCCTTTTGTCAACTTCTAACCCCCGCAAGATACATCACTTTAAGCACAGATTGACATTTTCAAACATTCCCACTGGCACTAAAACTCCTTTGCAAATTCCTCGCACCAACTCATATTTGTTGTGGTCTCAAAGTGTTTCATTACATTTGAGAGAAAAACAGTAGTCACCGCCACATGCAAGCATCAACCTCTCAATCAATACAGTCTTTAAAAAAACTGCCCCACAAGAGTGGGCATATATCTGGGACACGCACTCCTGAGAACGCCCAAAATTCTGCGCCAATGCTGCCGATGCACATCCTCGACGTGCTAGCTCTCTATGGATACTGTGGGGACACCAGGCACCGTTTGTTCCGATGGAAACTATCGCATCCATATTATGGCAACTGTGTTAAACATGGGATCAACTTTGAGAATATCAGAGAGCATCTTCAATGCGCACAGTACGATTCAAATTTAAATCTAATTGGACACGAAACAGACGTTTGACTTGTTCGCGTTCGTTTTGTGAAGGCAAAGCAGCCGTCACAAAGTGCAATTTTGGGCTACGTGTCCACTCGGGGCACCGGTAACCACGCGCTGGTTTCTTCACAATCTTCCGAATGAGCCAACGGCGAGAAGCCTGCAGGTTTACAACTTTCCTCCGCACCCAACTCCATTTTCTCTTTGTTTTGCCTTTCTTTTCATTTCCCCTACCAACGCGTTGTCGCAAGGTCATCCATCGCCTGTCGCGCAAACAGATGGGGAGATCTGTGTGCTCGCACGCGCGCGGAGCTTTTTACAGCGGAAATGTGCGGGTATAAAACGGACACCTTCCAAACACGGTCCGCACCCTACGTAACAGCGCACCGCGCGATAGTGATGTGCTGCCAAACAGAATAACTAGGCCACCTCGGCTGAGGCGCTTGTCTTTTGAAAGCTCGTCCTCTCCTGCCCTTTCTTGTTGCCCATTTTGCCTGTCTGTCTCGCTTTTCACCTCGCGTATGCCTTGTTTTATCCGGCGCGAAATGCGGCCAGCAACCTTCTCAAGGACCTTGAGTAGACGCTATGTGCACGTCTTCAATGCGAGAAACACACAGAGAAGACAGGCAAGGAGGTTAACCGGATGAGAACTTCTGGTTAGGTATCCTGCATTGCGGTACGGGAAAGGGGGTAAGAAAGACAGGCATATAAAAAAACTAACTGAAAATTACAAAATAGAGTTGGAAAAAAGTTATTGTAGGAAAATATACAAGTAAAAAAACGAAAATAGAACAGCCGCGATCGTTTGGACGGAGATGTGGAATGTCGATGTGCCCGTTGCCACGCCAACGCTGAGAAAAAGTTGTAGAAATGTGTGCCAGGATTGACGGACATTAGCGATCGATCTCTGCCCCTGTGTAAGAGCCACTGCCGTTTTTTTCTTCTTTTACTGTCAACAAAATCTATGCACTGGATATTTTTTCTTTGTTTACTTTAAAGTCTTCCTGTCTTCCTTTCTTTCTTGTCCTAGAATTGTTTTTCCCTGAAAGCAACTCTCGTTATGTTTTTACAATTCATTTGTCAGGTGACAGAGCAAAAGGACATCAAACCGAGTGAGTGTTTCATTATTCTGCAAGCTGTGTTGAATTTGCAGAAAGTGCCGGACCTTCTTTTTTATCGTGGAGATCTCACGTACCTGGTGTACGAGTACGTCCAGTATTTTACAATGTTTGCACATAAAAAAAATCAATATGACCTAAACTCAGCTTCGTCGAAAACATTGAGAGAATCCACGTCCACGACTTTATGAAAAATCCCGACGCTCTTGGAAATAATAAAGCACTCTGCACTTCCGCACTTAAATCATTCCCTCCGCATATTTCACTAATGGAAATACTCGTATCTTGCGGATGTGTAGTTTGAAAGAACCGGTCAATGTGCCGCTCAAAAGTGGCAGGCTGATTCAAGGCAGGCAAGCATCGGCTTTTTATCTATAGCCAAGCAGGCGTCAATGTTGAGCTCGTTCAAAAGCGATGCGGCAGCGTGGGCTTGGCTCACCGTACTGAGCTTGTGTCTCACCATGGGCGTAAACAAGGGCACATTCGCTAGAGGGGTAAAAAAAAATAAAAAGATACAATGAGGAAAAAAGCAGAAAAAAGTCAAAACAATTGTTATTTCTTGTTTCGGCTTTGACTGTCATACGAATCCATACCAAATTGCACACGCTAGGACTCTATATTTCGCGACCGCTGCACCTGCATTTAGACGTGGGCAAAATGCGGAAATCCGAAGTTGTGAAAATTATTTCGGGGTCCCCGACAACACCCTGCCTTTATATATGTTCTAGCGCGTCAAACCCCACGATTTAATTTATTAGAACGCCATAAGATGTATCATCATCACATGGCGTCTATGAGTTCAGAAGTTTTGTAGATACGCTGTATTACTGAATGACAAAGAAAATTATTGCACCATCTACCGTTCGCCGTTCCCGAGTTGCCGAAGTGGAGAGGAACCTGCGTGGCGTAATGCATTCCAACATTCCACAATCAATACTACCATTCACTTCCATTCAAGATTCCTTCTCCCGAACGAAAATTCTAAGTATACGACTTTGCTTCACGAATTTACTTACAAACTGACTAACCTGCTGTCTGTGACCAGGCAGTGTGCACTTAGAGGAAAACTCCTTCGACAAAATCATTAATGCACGAATCGTATTTTCTCTTCACTGCAAAAAAAAAAAGATACAGAAAAAAAACACAGATATATTCATAGTACACGGATGACAATCTAAGCAGATTACATTGTCATCCAATATTATTAGCTTCGAATCAAGCGCATTACGTGGCAACGAAATGACGTACGGTGGAGCCGTTTCGCATTCGAATGTAGGGGAACGTTTTGTTTCGGAAATGTTACCTAGAACGAGCTATCGACCTATATTCGTGAACAGAGCACCAATAGGACCGAGATGACGGAGTTCCATCCACGCGCACGCCATAACGTCAGGCTGGAGATTATCCAGACTGGGATTGCGTGTCCAACGCACTCGATGATAACGAGGATGACGTTTGGGGTGCCGAGGAAGTTGGCGAGGCATCGGACGAGATGACATCTCTGGCAGTTCCCGCAACAATGCAACCTGTGGCATCGACTAGAGAGATTTAGTAGCCCAGCTTACGGTAAATAAAGGTGAATGATGTTCAACGTTTCTCGTTTTTTTCTAAAAAAGTTATGGGTCCACCTATATTCGAATTAATGTTTTTTTTATTCTTGGCGGCTTCAATATATGGGGGTCGACCTAAATTCGTGTTCAACCTATATTCAAGTAAATGTGGCGCCTCCTCCACCACTGAGGGCAAAGTTCAGCGTGATAATTTTTGCTTTTATCATATTCCACGTGTACCGTCTCCTTGAACGGTTGTTACAGCATAGAAACCGAGTCCCATTTCTTGAGTAACAAACTCTGTTCCCGGCACTGTTGGCTAACCGTTGAGAGCTTTTCCTGAACGAGGGAAATACGTTGAAAGTGTTCTAGTTCCAGAAGAGTTTTCTTCTTTCAGAGTGGTTGAACAAGAAAGCGTAGGCACAAAACCAGGCCCATGTTGAAGTCTTTGCTTGTCGTCGACAAATCACACGCACGCACGCACGCACACACACGTACACGCACGCCCACGCAGAAATATAAGGAAACAACAGGTAAGAAAACTTGGGAGCATATGAAAGTGATGTACCACGCTATTGTTCTTTTTACCCTAACACACTATGGCATCATCGTTTTCAATTCCGTTCGCTCTGGCGAAATGTATGGCCGCGCGCACACTTTGGTTGCGAAACAGGGAGGGCGATGCAATCAAAGGAATGCCTTTACATCATACATTTTTGCCATAAATGTAATTTGATTCCTGCCATGGTTTTAATGCACATCTTATCTTAACAGCCCTAACAGTTCTACCCGTCACAAGGCACAGTCTAAGTGAACTACAGATTGCTGAAACATAGCAGCTTCACTAGCGAATTCTCGTTGAACAGTTTTTTTGTAAGTTAAGGAAAGGATCTAATAAACAGTGCAGAGTGGTCTAAGCGCGAAAGCAATTAGCCTTCGCAAGAACATCGTTCACGGTATAGTTGCGTCACGGGAGACACGTGGCTTCACCGCGGTTTCTAACGCAATAGACTCTGGGGGGTTCTCTTCACGTGAACATAAAACAACAGACATATCGCATCAGGTGAGAGAAACAAATGAAGAAGTAAGAAACGAACACAAGACTCAGTACGGCAAAGAACGAAAGAGTGGCGAGGAAAACGGAGTTTAAGAACGCACTGCCTTGCATCGGAGCCAGGGATTCGGAGCCAGCGCCCACGTCGGGCCTGAAATGAAGACATTGCGGCATCGGGGTTGCTCGGAGCACGGAGCAGATATAATTAGACCTGAACGGCAGCGTTGCCTGCGCAACCGCGCGCGCTCACAGCACCTGCCCTGCTTTAGGAATAGTTTCGTGCAGCGATATATAGGTAGAGTGTCGTCAAACCAATCGGCGTGTAATCCACGTTACATTGCCGGTACGTTGAATCTATTTCCATGCATTCATTCCGATTCGATAGCCATGCAAGCTTCACTGCCTCAAGTAAAATTTTCACCAGTTTCCTTGGTTGTCAACAGCGGTGGGGCCACGTGCCACGTGGCACTAACGCAGTTGGCACCACGTGGTGGTGCCATGACTGTGAACGAAGACAAAATGTTGGCTTGACTTAAAGGTTAACAATAGTACGTTGAATAAAAGGAATATTTGCGCAAATGAGATCATGCGTTGCGGCATCATTAACTGTAATTGTTATCTCTATTTTCACTGTAATTTTTTGTTTACTTACATATTTATTTTATAGTTTTGTATTGTTATTATTTGTTTATCCTTTGATGTGGAAGACAGAGAATTGCAGTAGCTGATGTACACTTTATCTCATTATCCCCACAGCCAAACAATTTATAATAGAAAAGAACAAACGCCACTCGCAAATGTGTAACACAGTTCCGTTTGAGTTCCCTCTCATTAGCGTCAACAGCCTAAGCATGGTAACTGAGCTGCTCAAGTTCCCTTAAAATGTCCCCAACGGCAACTTTTCCACGTCAAACACCTAGTCCAATTCTTATATTATTACCTAACCTATCATATGTTACATGCGCCTTCATCTATTTTTCTTCGTATCCCGTCATCCCTCACTATCCCCATATTGGCGTCCTCATGCCAATATGGGGATCGTTGAAGGTATCTGCTAAAAAAGAGGAGAATGCGCTTCTAGCAATCTGACTTCATTTCAAAAAAGAAAACGTAATAAAAGCGGAAGAACTAGGAACACTCCCGAAAATCGTGTATGTAGAACTTTCAAACATTGTTTGCAAGGCAATAGTCGGAAGGGGGATAACTTCTTCACGCCTAGCCATAGTCACATACACAGCTTCAGTAGTAGTATAAATCGACAACCAGCGCTGAAACTTCACCACCAACAGCAGCACCCTAACACGCAGTCTATCTAGCTGGCGGAGGAAGCAGTTTTATGTAGCACATACTGCAATTTCGCGTAAACGACATTGCCGCTCATCTCGAGGCACATGTAACCTGCTTCTGAGATGACAGGACAGAGCCTGGCCATGGACAGAGCTTGGCTGGACGCATGAGTCAATAGCAAACATTCATACAGGCGGCGCACGTTTGTTATCGTTCAAAATCCCGTGCCATTTGCACTACCTCCCCACCGGATGGTGTGAGTATATTTCAGCCGCATACTCGAGCTGGCGCACCGCTGGTTCCCCATAGTGCACCGAAGTAGTGTTGCTAGGTGTAAGTATTAGAGGCCGGCGCACTTCTTCGGAATCGGCCATGGGTTGACGTAGCCTCTACATCTTCGGTTGGCTTGCTCCCAGCCGGGAGCGCAGGGGAAAGGGAAGCTCTTAGCTCCAACACCATAGGCGGACGACGGTTGAGCAAGCCTCGAGAGTTCGCGCGCGGACGAACGCCTCCCGCTCCGGTTAGCGCCGAGCGTCTACCGCATCCGCCGACGTATAACCTGTCTGTAATCGTATCTGCCGAACCGATCCGCTGCTTGCATGGTTTTGCGACACGGTGAAATGACTAGGTAAACTATATCTGCAAAAAAAAAAAAGAGAGAAACGGAATAAGCACACGCGTGTGCCCCATGCCATAATCACATATGATCAAATGATTTTGTTATTGGTATGCAACTGAATCAGTTGTTGGCGCCTTTATTTGCAGCGGCTGCGCCTTTTTACGGGACAAGCAAAAGTAAAAGCACCAAAAAGATCGAAGAGCACTGGAGACTGTCAAATATCCCGACCACTTGCGAAGTCCAGCGCTGAAGTAAAAGGAGGCCCAAAAGAGAGGTAAAGGATGATAATATAGTCGCACCGTTCCGAAAACAAGCGAAAGTGCACAGAAGAGTCTGGAAACACACCGCGATGATATTGACAATTTCTTAAATGAAAGAGACGTGGGTCTCTCTTACAATAAAACAGCTGTTTGCCCTTTGAAAGACGGTAGCTGTAAAAATTTCACCTTATTCTGGAAGAGAGAATATTGATTATACGGGTTCATGTAGAAAAGTACGCCTTTTTTTATGCAGGACCCTATGAGGATGATGCTGTTTATTAAAAGATGGTATCTTGGGAAAATAGTCCACAGTAGGGCAGGCTATCATAAATGTCGAAAATAAACCCCAGCGCATAAGAAACGTGAAAAAAATGTAGAAAGCAAACATATCGGAGCAATAACATGAAATACATCTGGCATGCCATGTGATTATAAATCAATATGAGTAAGCCCGCCATATAGGGGCAATACAATTCCCCTTTTCAATAACGTCGTATATACGTACAGAGTGCTATTTCGGGCCCAGAGAGGAAACAAACAAAGATACTAATCAAGACGCTGCGCAGACTGTCGACTTATACTTGCTATTTACTCGTACAGAATAGCGGTCTTATGAATATGAGTACTTCCTTTAAAAGGATACTAAAATAAAGCAAGCAATCACTTTAACACGGTACAGCAGTTGCTCGTTCCTCTATCGGCACATCTATGGCGGAAATAAATTTTGAATATTACAGGATAAAATGATGATCGTATTCTTGAAATTTCGCAGGGTGCCCTTTCGCTTACTCTTGAGCGTAATAAGTCGCCTTCATCTGACAAACGAATCAGTATCCTCCTGCTGACATTAAAAATCCATGACTCTAAACAGTGTGGGTGCAGCATGATAATAATGATGACCCTGGCAACAATGCTGCTGCTGCTGATGATGATGATGATATAGCATACATTCTGAAGCGGGGCGGTGTCAGATGTGACGAAGCTCGTTCCTCAAGACTGGTGGCGCGACCACCTATCTTGTTTTTTGCATCCTTTCTGAACCCATCCTGTAATACAGATAAGAGTGTAATAACCGTTTAATTGTTATTCTAGACGTGTAGTCTTTGCGACAGAACTTCGCAGCATATAGACAACCCGTTTAGTAGCCCATTTCCTTGCTATTATCTATCTCCTCTCTTTCTCTCTTTCCACTCCTATACCCTTACCCCCAGTGCAAATAGCAAACTGGACGTGCGTCTGGTTAACCTCCCTTCCTTTCCTCTCTTCTATTTCTCTCTCTCTCTCCCCGAGTCTCCGTTACTCTGCAGTTTTGTCTTAAGAGGAGAGTGCTTAGAGCAGTAAAGAGCTTGGATACATAGTACATTTAGTAAGGTTGATCCCAAATGATGACTGCTATCCCAAGTTGGTTAAACGTACGTTACCTGAAAATGTGCAACTTGATTTTGTCACCAATAAATATCCAACTTCCGCTGACCTGTATAATCGTTTCACAAAATGACTTCGTGACACAATTTCCAAAATAAAACTTTTTGCCCTTTATGGTTGTTTATCAGTACCCAAGTTTAAATGGATTGAAGCAATTTACACTGAATAAAATAATGCTCTCTGACTTTACTGGCTTGTATGGAGCAAAAATTGTTTCGTCACAATCAACAGACTTCTTTCCTTCGCATATCATGATGAAGCGGCGAGGTTTCGAGGCACAATATATTGCTTTTTTTTAACTTGCGAAATAGTGTAACTTAAAAAGGCAGTTCTCGAAGCTGATGTGCGTTTCTTTCTTGCGTCTAGTGCGCGAAATACTGAATATTAATTGCTAGTAATTGATAACGCCGTGCGCACAGGTGAATAAACGTATCATATTTGCTTGTTGGTCTGTGAGCCCAAATGGTACTGAAATGCAGGTAAAGAAAGAGGATAATTTCAAAGCGTGACGCTGCACGATATCGCGACCGTGTTGTACAAAATAGACTATAGGCATCGGGCTATGTCGACGACCTGGCATATGAGGTAGTCTCAGTGCGTCAGAAAGAGCTGTAATTAGGCTTAAGTAATTTCTAATTTTAGTACAATAACCGCTCGCACGTGCCTCCCCCCCCCCCCCCCCCCCCGCTCCCTCGACACACGCACACATGGCCCCAATTACAGCGGACGAAACACTCTAGGCGGATTTTTTAGTGTTCTCAGTTATGCGGCAAGTATACTAGCACTCACCACTCCAGACAAACGTTATAGCTATTGCAGAATCGTCGCATAAAAAGAAGGTTCTACTCCAGAGAAAGTTGGTGGGGCTGGAAGGACGCCTAAGTTTTCCATCGTGCCTTTCGTAAGAGGCGTCGACTTACATGCGGGTAAATACGCTACGCATTCTCTTCTGTCCTACGCCAGTTAGGCAAGGGAGTGGATGACGTAGATGCAGCATCTGTGAAAGAGGACCCAGGGATTCTTTTATCACTTGTTGTTGTTTTTTTTTCATCACAGTAACGAGGCAATATGTCGTGATGCAATCCTTATTCGGTATATTTACACCGTGCAAAGAACGCCATGGCGGCGAAATGAGGCAATTCTGAGAAAATAACACCGCAGTGGCGACACCAGGAATAACGAGTCTTTCGCATGCGGGAAATGAGCTTTGGGATTGTTCTAGTTTGTATGCTTATATATGCAGCAGTGCTAAGCCTTATCTGAAATCACTATAAAGCTGAATGCCATATGTTGAAAGACACCGATGTTGAAAGACAGTGTAAACGGACCCTGCAGCTATTAGACGATGGATGCGTATGGACACAATGCATGTATTCACATGCATTTGAAGCTCTGACGTAACAAAGTTAGCAGACTTGGACGTAATCAAAAAGGAAGCAAGCTAGCGAAATACCGACTAGGATAGAGGCACAGTGCTCAGAACGAGCTGGCATTCGGCTGATTCTGTCGACGTAATCGTCTTTTCGTGCGTTCTATATTTATGTTATTTTTTATAAAAGAAGCAGAGCCAGCCGCCTCCCTTTTATTCCATCCACTCGTCCCGCCCTAATAAGAAACGAAAGAAACAAAGTTCAAAATAACCGCTGTATACGCGTATCATCATTGGTGCAGTTATTTTTCTATTGTTCTCTGTAATGTTAACGTTACCAGAGTCATCCAAGCAGTAAAAACTTCAATTTTGTAGTAGAGTAATGAATTTTTTTCGCTGTAGCCGTATCAAAGGTGAATAATTTTAATTATTACCACCGCTATTCGGCGTATTAATGTTGTTAATGTGTTTTATCGGCATCAGATAAGCACGTGGAATAACTATGATATGTATATTGTACTGAGTGAGGGTAAAGCAGCTCTCCTAAGACAAGATAGCTTGACTTGTCGAATTATTTCTCAAGAATGTTTTAATTCATTGTCATTGGTAGGTCGGCTCCCGGCCCGGATCACATTAACAACAAGGCTCTCAGAAACCTAGAGGATGAATCAGTCGAGTTTCTCACAGATGAGATAAATCGCATTTGGGAGGAGGGAATTGTACCGGAGCAATGGAAGGTGGCGAAGGTCATACTCATCCCAAAGCCCGGAAAACCACCGAGCTTGGGCAACCTCCGCCCCATCTCACTGACGTCATGTGTAGGGAAGGTGGCCGAACACGCCATCCATAACAGAATTGCCGAGTATGTCGAGACCAACGACCTTTTCCCTCACAACATGATAGGTTTCAGGTCAGGCCTCTCCACCCAGGATGCCATGAAGCTTATCAATATCCAAATCCTGCAACGCTGCACTCGGCACACGAGAGCCATCCTTGGTTTGGACCTGGAGAAGGCCTTTGATAACATCCGTCACGAGTTCGTTCTCGACGCCATCTCCAAACTCGACCTGGGCTCGTCCTTCCATGCCTTCGTCAGGTCTTTCTTGAGCAAACGATGCGCCATCCTCAAGGCTGGAAATTTGGAATCAGAGAAAATGGAGCTGAGCGGAAGAGGCACCCCCCAGGGGTCAGTCATCTCACCGCTCCTCTTCAACATCGCAATGGTCGACCTCTCGAGATACCTAGGCAAGATACAGGGCATCGGTCACACGATCTACGCGGACGACATCACTGTCTGGTGCGCGGGAGGCAGTGACGGAGAAGTCGAAGCCGCACTCCAGGAAGCTGTCGACACTACAGAGCGCTTTCTAACGGACACGGGACTCCGATGCTCCCCAAAGAAATCAGAACTCCTTCTCTACAGCCCAACTAGAAAGGGCCGCAAGCCACAGAACTGGAAACCCCCCACCGAAATCGACATTAATCTCTACATCAAGTGCGGAGATCCGATTCCCAAAGTTGCGTTCATTAGAATCTTGGGAATGACACTCGAAGGGGCGGGCACAAATAGCATCACCATTCACAAACTAGCAAAGAAGACGGATAGCGTCATCGGTCTAATCAAGTGGGTAGCTAACAGAAGGAGAGGCCTGAGTGAAGAGAATCTGATAAGGCTAGTCCACGCTTTCTTGTTATGCCATTTCACGTACGTAGTGGCCATGCACGTCTGGAAGAGGGCCGAGCGAGACAAGCTAAATGCCATGATAAGGAGGGGGATCAAGAGCGCGCTCGGACTACCAAACTACACACGCACCGACCGACTTCTGCAGTTGGGTATTCATAATACACTGGAAGAAATTACAGAAGCACAAGAAAGGGCACAGATTCTCAGACTCTCCGGCACCACGGCGGGCAGACGAATCCTAACAGAGATGGGCGTCCCCCCGGCTAAGGTCGAAGACTCCTACCAGGGCCTTCCGAAAGAGCAGAAAGACCACATCATCATATCCCCCGCCCCGCGCAATATGCATCCCCAGCGCAACGTGGAAAGAAGGAAGGCCAAGGCCATGGCGCTCCTACGCAGGGTGACAGAACTCCCTGGCGGCAGCTGCTTCGTCGACGCGGCCCAATATGGCAACAGCAAAAAATTCACAGTAGTGTCCATCAACCACAGGGGTTCGACCGTTAACGCAGCTTCGGTACGAAGCACGTCGTCATGTGCGGCCGAGCAAGTGGCTATTGCCTTGGCCCTCCTGGACGAGAAACATGCGAACATCTTCAGCGACTCCAGGGCAGCCATCCGCGCCTTCAGCGTTGGCGCCGTGTGTAAGGAAGCCTGTCGCATCCTCGACGGCAAAAGCATCGCCACCCACACGCTCACGTGGTTCCCCGCTCACATGGGATCCATCATGGGAGGCCCCACAAACCTCAACGAGCTGGCCCACTCCAAAGCGCGAGGTCTCGCTTTCCGCGACCATGGAGAACTACCCGGCCGGCCCGCAGTGGTGGAGAAAAGAGATGAACCGACAACATATAACGAAATTACGCAGGACTTTTATCTCGGCAGGAGAGACTTTCCCCTTCCTCACAAGAAGTTAAATAGAGCGCAGGCATTGACCCTCAGATTATTGCAAACAGGCTCGTATCCCAGCCCGGCTTTATTACACAAGCTTTATCCCGACACTTATGCCAGTAGTTCTTGCAGGCACTGCAATGACTTCGCTAGCCTAGACCACATACTCTGGCGTTGCCCCTCGTTGCGAGGCACGGAACAAATCAATGAGGACAAGTGGTTCTCCGCTATCAGGAGCCCCGGTGCCGGGGCGCAACTATGGGCTGTCCAGAGGGTCCACGATGCGGCGGTCGGGCATGGCCTGACTGTCCCAACGTGGGAGCGGCCCGCTGCGCGCTGCGTCGCGTACCTCAGGACTTTTATTAAAGTTTTACATCCATCCATCCGTTGTCATGCTTATCCTGTTCAGCCCCGAACAAAAAGTACACAGACTAAGTAGAAGTAAGGCGCAACGAAAGAGCGGATATATTCGTGCGTCATCACCAGGCATAAAGGGCAATGTGTGAGCCCGTTATTTCTCCTTAATTTTGACAAGACGAAAGCGCTTGCAGTATTTTGGGGAAATCACTATGCCTACTCCTTTTCCCACGGGTGGAATTCCTTTATTGATAGAAGACGTGACCGACAATTTTTATCGCTATCTGTTTATAATCGTGATCCTATTTAGGTCTTCAGCAGGACGAAGTACGTCCCAGAGACACTCAATTTCCATTTGCCCTTCGTGCACAGAACCTGCTCCATGCCCACAAATTTCACATCATTGTTCGCGCTAATCTGTTTACAATCTTGAACGATTAGCATTTTATTTGGCATTCAATCCGTTACACTAAAAAAAACCAACGGTCATTTGTAATACGCCTTACTTGGCTTACAAACATCACTTCATAATTTAAACTCTAACTTTGTCTACCTTATGAAATGCTACCTAGCATTCTCATTAAACCATCCGAATGCTAAAACGTCCGAAATTTGTTCGCCATTGGAGGGTTGGGTAATTAAGACAAAAACAAGGCCCGGGATTTCTACCAGCTCCCATAAGCGTAAGCGAAAAGCTCGAAACTGAATTTACTGTGTCCACCCGTTCATCCGTTCTTTCGTCCGCCCTTTCCGTTAGGCCTCCGTCGTCGCCGTAGTTATCGTGCCGTCGTCATCAGGCCAGCTCCGCATCTTACCACGCACCCATCCTCAGCTTCGCCATTACTGCACGATGATAAGTAGCAACAATTTACCCACCGCTGCATCTACGGTTCTTGGAGCCGGGCGCACTAATGACTCGACTATTGCACAATTTCTCACTTGGCATAGATTGTGCAGAGTTTTGTACGCTGTGTAGACTCGGAGGGTGGATTTCTCTGTGCAAGTTTTTCGGACGCCCCAGCCGGGTTGAAACCAAGCTGTGCGCAGCGACAAGAAGCAATTGTTCTTGAGAAGATGGGGTTGTCGGCTGTGGCACCCTTCCGCATTTGAGCTTCGTGATAGCTACGATGCGACCTCTTTACAGAACGATCACGCAACAAAGCTTGTCGGTAATGCAGCAGTCGTACAGAGCACTGCAGTCTGCGCAGCAGTTATGTAAGCATTCCTCTTGCAAAGACGACTCTCCGCTGTCATAATATGTCAGTCGACGAAGTGACGTCATCATCTCGACACTATCGCCGTCGTCGCGGCCATAGCTGTCTTGCCGTCGGCGTCGTTGTCATCGCGTGGCTTTCATCGTCGTTGCCCATGATTGGATGACTTTGCGCAGAGTTGCGGGAGATTAGCTCGAAGTGGCCTGCTTTAGCGGTTGATAGAGGAGCAACTGCAGTCAATGAGTTTACGGTCGGCGGAATCAATTACACCTGATCAGTTTTCATTGATCCGTTGTGTATAAAAATGCAGGTAGGAATCATCAGCCTTCGTCGCTTGCCCCAGAAGTTCTTGCCTGAACGGTTAAAGTCGTTAGCAACAGAGCTGGCCGCTAAGGAAATATCCGCGAACGCCATGTACTTCCTGTGATCACCTCCCACAGTGCAGTGGGAGCCTCGCCGAGAGACCCTAATCTAACACCGCAGAGGCAGGGAAGGACTCTTTCTCCTGCTATAGAATGATATTTTGCCTACGAGATTAACATTCCCATTTATAAGCTCTACGAACGACAAAACCTACATACAGAGAGCGACGGCACAAGATTTCGTGCGGTCTGTTTGCCTTGTGTCCGTTTTTTTGTCATTTCTAAGGAGGAACACAGGAATGTTACCCGAGCAGACGGCGGAGCAGTCGGGCTACCGTGGCTGCACTGCCACGTTACACGATACAGGCACGCGGACGTCGGGAGGAAAGGCGAAGCGGCTGCCGTATAATGTGGCGCGCCTCGTGCGTGCGCCACGGCGTGCCCAAAAGCACGCGACACGCTCGCTGTTACGGGACTCGGATCCGCTTCGAAGCGGATTCGGCCGGTTCCAGCGCACGTCGGACGCGCAGCCCCGTAAATGAGAACTCGCCTGGTTTCCCCGGTGTCTCTCGTTTGCTGCCGATACTAGCAGGCTGAAGGGTGCACCTGCAGTTTGGCGACGTTACGTGTTCCGAGTAACAGTTATGTAGCAAAGCATACTCTGTTTCAAACGTGCTGGCCCACCTCTTATGTCGGGTGTCCTAGTCTGGACGCTCAAGTTCGCCCATGTTGTCAAATGTTTTGAAGCAATCGGAGAATACGTAACCGACCTGTCAATCAATCACCGCTGACATTATCGGGTAATTTGACAACGTTCTCTCAGCAGCGGTACTTGTGGTTTGCCGCGCTCGATAATTGTGTATCCCCCCCCCCCCCCCCCCCGCAGCGATATGTAATCATGCTTTGAGCACTCAACTTGTTATCGTGCTGGTTTCGCCCTTGCTTGATTTCCTTGTTAATGCATCTTCTCCCCCCCCCCCCTCCTTATTTTATTGGTTTCTGAATGACCATTTCCGCTCCTGCAATATTCCTGCATGGCCAGCATTATGCAACTATATATAATTAAAATTAGGAATGACCTAATTTGACAGTATATAAGAATACCACATAGGTCGCTTTGTGTCATAGGAATGAAAGGAAGAATTTGTTCAGAGTTCAAATTGAATAACCTACTACTGAAATCCGGGAATGTCGCCATGTGTCCAGATTTGAGAGACACAGGTGATCAGTTATGGTGGAGGCCCACATGGCGAAGGTGGAGCGAGAACCGTGTGAACGAGCGAATGAGTCTACAGCAAGCGACAAAATTTTCGACTATCCAACTGTAGCAGAATACAACGGACACCGATAGGACGCCGCCGTTAACCATGCGCGATCGCTGATGTACCGTGCAGCCACGAAGGTTTAGGTCTATTCTGAGAAAATGATGCTGTTATGGCGAGGAATACGCATGAACGTGAAAAAAGTGTCATCCACTCAACTGTAGCATGAAGATACAAAGGAGCCCTGACCTTCGGGTTGCCTTTGTAGATTCGTGCGACAGTCTGATGGACGACACTCGTTCCCGTTCATAACCTTCTTCACCTTGCGGACTTCCGCAGAACTGATCGGCCATATTCTGTGCATTCGCATAGCTGTTCTCCTGATTGCCTGATATCCATGGCCGTTTCCACGCTATCGCAAACTTTTGCTAAAAAGGGTTTAGCTGTAGAAAAAGGGATTCATCTGTTTGACGTCGACAAGGCGGAGCAAGTGAGCAGTGTAAGAGGTCGCCAACCATCCGCTAGCCATTCTAAAATACTTAGAAATTGGTTGACGCAGTGACGCGTAATGTTCATTGTGCACAACAATTAACGTAGGCAGCCAGCTCGTGCTTCAGGCAGTGCAGTTTGTTCGTGCAACTAGTGAAACTGGGCGATCGGTTTTTTACGGAAGCAAAGGCATTGGGAACCTGGACTCGCATCTAAGAAGCCCAGATGCCCAACCAAGCTCTTCTGCAGTGCATGCAGGTGACAGGCTTGAGTGCCCGCGACTAAAGATACGTGATACCTTGCTTGCGCATGTGTGAATGCGCTAGACTCATCTGTTCTGTCTCTCTATTTTACTTCCCTATAGGTTTCGCTAATCTGGACACCGGCTCATCAGGGTTTGCGAGAGAACGAGAAGGCGCACGCGCTGGCCCAAGGTCTCACTTTCCGGGATCCGAGCGCTGTCTCGACAACCCCCCCCCCCCTCCCCCCAAGCGAGGAACCCCTATACAGACCGGTGACGAACTGAACACTTTTCAGGAAATTCTCAACCATCATAAGCTCGGGCGTAAGACTTACCCGAGAGCGGATAAGAACCTTACTAAAAGCGAGGAAGTGATGTGGAGGAAGCTGCAAACGGGGGTATTTCCGAACCCACAACTGTTGAGCAAATGGCATCTCTCGGTGTAGGCATTGTGTTGGTATAGCGGACTTAGTACACATCGTTTGGATCTGTCCTAGCTTTGATGAGCCAGATAGATGTAGAGAATCCTGGGAGTTCTTTTTACTCAACGAAGAAGAAAATGCTCAGCGACAAGTCATCGGTCTCACCCTGACCGCCACCGCGTCCCAACGGATCCCGGCCGACGGTTAGGGAGGAGGAGTGTGGGTTTAGGCTGAAGCCTCTACCCCGTCATCTATTTGACGGGTGCAAATAAAGTCACTTCTCTCTCTCTCTATCTATCTCTCCCTATCCACCTCCCACATGTAGGATAGCAAACTGGACAAACTCTAGCTAATTTCCATGTCTCTCCTTCTTTCCCTCTCTCCCTCTCTTGTTTACGCTAGAGGATGCAATTTGGAAAGCCACCACTATCTACATTATCTAATAGGAATACGATGAAGTGAAGGCGCGATACGGCACCCTCTATATTTTAGTAATTTCGCGGAAATTTCGAATACTTCGCGTACAAAATGCAGGTAGCGTCCTTTCGGCGTGATCAATACGTGTTCCGGAAAGTGGTCGGCATGTCCATTTTGTTTCGGTCAACGCTGTGCGAAGCTGGATTGGAATTTATTTAAATTTTAAGGAACGAGCCCAGTTCCGACAACATGAACAGAACGCGAGGTCCCAGTTCATCGTCACAGTGTTACTTTTTTTAATGCTAACCAGGCCATTGAATAACGTTTTCTTTTTTCTTTTCAGACCTTTTTCTTTGGAACATATACACTAAATTTCGTGCAACTTGCCCGTTCAGCTGAAATAATTACCAAATTCAAGGAAACCGCATTGCGTCCGCCTGTTCATGTCGCCGTGGATCCAGACGTGCTATAAAACCGGATTCTTTTATCGGCACCTGAAACAGAAAAAACGAAAAGCGCTTTCCTGCTCTTGCGCGGTATGTGACAACGATAAAGGGGTTAGGGTGTGGATGCCACGGAAGAAACCAGGGGTGTTTCATTTGCTCCTGTCAGAGCGCCCTCCAAATGCAGGATATACACACTACGACGACTCCTTGCCATACATGCCCACAAGTACAGCATATGCTTTAAACACTGGTTTAGCACATGTCTGTTTTTTGTTTTTCTCCGTGTAACGAGTACGTACAGAAAACTAACTAAAGATATCTAGCACAGCAACCATTGTTCTAAACCGAAGAGGCATGTTGGCACTGCCAAACCATTACACCGCCGTGCATTATTATATAGCAAACGTAGAGGCTTGCCTTGGAATTAGCTAAACCTATATTCTACACAAATGGTCATCAGCGTCTTAGGTAGCACGTTTGAAGAAAAAAATTACATATTAATTACAAACATTTTTTGCATGAGAAGCAACGTACAACGAGAAGCAACATTACTGAATTTCACTATGTATAAACTTTAAGAACGTCTGCGTACGGTCTCATAGAAAGCGTGAATAAAATGCGACTAGCACGCCCCCTGTGCTTCGGGCAAAGCAGGCAAATAAGAGCCGCATTATTTCATGCGTTGAAGCATGTGAAATGATGTAAAATTGAAGTAAATGAAGTAAAATGAAGACCGCAAGAAAAAACAAGAAAAAAATGAAAAAAGAACGGACGAAGGCTGGGCACCCTATGAGCTTGTGGCGTTCAGTCGTGTCCGTGCCTTTTCTTGCGCTATTTTAATTTTGCTTCATACCGTGAACCAACAAGCCCAGCAACAAGTCTCGTTAAGCACGTGAGAGCAACCAAAATTTTTAAAGGAACTTTAAGATGATCGTTATTTGTTTATTTCTGCCTTCATGCGGATAAATTCACGAGAGGAAACCTTGATATCCCCCCCCCCCCCCCCACATAGGCTTGAAGTAGCTTGGGTCGAGCATTCAACAGGAAGTTACGCACAGCAAACGCACACGATGGAACCTATGTGAAGCGGTTAATAGCAGCTATAGTATAACCAAATGCGACGCGTTCTATTACCTTTCTTGTCATCTTATAACATCTAGCCATGTTTATATTTACGCACCGCATAGTTCAGATCTTTATAGTGATGCATTGTTTATGTAGATTCACTACACCATTCACTAATTACGACAAAAAGCAACAGCACTCCATGCCTATTCTCACTGTGAGACATCGACACAGAGATGTTACGAGAGCGAAGGCAATGTTGGGTGCTTGTCGAGGCAAGAATCGTGAGGAGAGATGGAGGCAAAGAGACGTAGGATGTGAGAAATTATGGAAAGTGGCACGCGTACGAGCTTTCGCGCGTACGTGCTACACGACGTGCCAATCATCTGAGAGAAACTTGGCCCTGGCGTGAGAGAAGTATGCGCACGATCGTGGTCTAAGGTTGCACCATCGTGGTTGGATCATTGGGCCGTTGTGCTGGGATACCCAGGTTCGTTCCCACCAGCCGAACACGTGTAGTTCCTTTTCTTTTTATTTCAAGCGAAGCGTTCTTAGCCAACCCTCCCAGACTTTGGTGAGGCTGGCGGCTGCTGCTTCCATAATTAGCTCAACCGACAAGACATATATATATAACGAATTGGTGTATATAGGGTGCCCCACGTTACTTGGGCCAAACATTTAAAATATGCAAATTCCACGTATATAGCTGGACAGACCCAATTTAAGGTTATTTGCCGTCGCTTGGATATACATTATTTTTGGTACTACGCCTAATTACATAACTAGTCTGAATAAGTTAATCAGCTTCTCAAATCTTATAATTAAATGAAAAACGTCGTTAAGTCAATTGTAGAGCCGCATGAAAAACCCCCCGATACAGCTTTCTGTTGCTCAATACGTGCTACATAAAAGTATTTTTCCAAGCACGAGAGAAGCCCGCGAATACACGCTAAATTGCCGCGCGACTGACCGCTCGAGGCACGACGTGTGCGCGTGTATATAGACGGTGTAAATCCTATACTGCTGTTGTGGATGCTGGTGCCGCTATTTTGGTTATGAGCCTTCGCTTCAAAGATTGCTTAAGACAGAAAGTTAGGTTCTCGTAGGATCGCAAAGAAACTTTTCACGGAGTTGGAAGTCAAATGTTGCGGCCTGTTGGTGTTTGTTCGGTTTAGGTTGCGATTGGACGACAGAGTTTTAGAGCCTAGTGCGCTGTAATTGGTCCACACAACTTATTATGTCATTTTATAGGTATAGATTGTCTACGTGAATGCAGTGCTACACTTGACTGTGGGACTGGAGAGATTCTTCTACGGAGCACGTTGCCAATCGCCATACTTGATTATTTGCAGACCGATATCAAGCCGACGTGTTTTCGCTGTCTCAAGATGTGTTTCTGCCTGGTCGGACAGCCATATGTTTGTTCCATAGTTTTATGAGTCTGATCTATTGTGTACTGTTTCGTTACTAATACTAAATTGTTCTGTTCCGTTCATTTTTGTGACCAGACTGAAGCGGTATCGGCATGTGTTACGCACCTAGCCTCATTTATCTAGCGGTCGGCGCTTTTGACACTGTACTTTGTGTATTTAGTAAACTCGAATTATTCAGCCACTGCCTAAGCGTTTCGAGGACGACTTCACACATTATGCAGAGATATTCTACTCTGTACAGCATCCAGTTGACTAGGATATATTTCGGTCTTGTTTTATTTTCACGCCATATCTGTCATTTTAGCATGCAAAAGTGACGCTGGAAAATGCTTACGTCCCACATACCGATCTGTTTACATTTGCATTTCCCAACAGTTTTAGTATATCGACATTTTTTTCTTTGCGGGCACAGGCCCAGATGTCAAGCGTGACTAAAGCAAAGCTACATTAATGACATTGAATGTACTGAAGAACCATCATTGCTGTCACTTCGAGGGAGCGCTCAGAACTTCTCGAAGATAAGCACTCATTTGGAAACGTCTTCTTTCAGGCCGTGACATTTTATGTTGTATAGTTGCGTGATAGATAAGGGATGGTCGCTTCCGGCGCGAGCAAACCATAAATCAAGGCGTGAAACCACGAAGTCGCCGGAGTAGTTTTCCACACGGGGAGACGAATCCGCCAAGCTGTGCAAGTGAGGCGGAGAAAATGCTATACGTGCGGAAGACGGCAAATAAAAAAAGGAGCCACACCGCAGGTGAAAACTCGCCAACATGGCCCCAATCACTATAAAAAGAACCACAAACGGGAGCTGTATATAGGCAAGTATACAAGTGCCACCCCAGAGCGACAAACAAAAATACAAACAGACAAAAACAAAAGGGCTTCCGGCCAACAGGACATATCTCGACGAACGTCAATTATGTAATGAAATCTAGAAGTAGAGAAAAAAAAATAACAAAAAAGCAAACGCGGCACTCTTGCACTGTTCTACTATTGTATACTACAAGACGACAAAAGTCACGCAGCTTATTCTATATCGCTGTTTGTCTTTCCGTATTTGCATAGTCAGATTTCCTGCGAGAGCCTCTGTTTGCGCATGAAACGAGTCGTAAAGCTGCTTGACAGTGATCACTATTGCAGTTGCCGTAATGACGTCAATAGAACTCGACTTATGGACACTATAACTGCTATATCACCACGCTATGCATCCGACAGATAAGAATACGCCCGCTGGAGACAGCATTATCTCAGTGCGCTGCAGAACAGGCGTGAATGGCTGACGCAGCGCGCAAGATCCGCTATAGTCTGGCACGCGCCGTGTTTGCGGCTCTTGCACGGCAGAGCACTGCTTGGATAGTGATACGCCTTATCGAATCCTCAGATGGGGCAGGTTAAGTTGACATGAGCATTAACCGAGCATGGTCTTGTCGCTCGGAAAAATTTTCTTTTTAAATTGATGTGAAAGCGATCATTGCTAGACGATAATAAACACGTAGCTGTAATGCCCACTAAACGCTGGCCGTCATCCGAAGATATTGTATAATGCAGTTGTATTGGAATGGAAGCTTATTGATGCTTTCCAGAAATAACAGAACTTATTCACCTGAAACTAGGAACTTAAACATGCGAAGCCTCTCAAAACTACTGCAAGACCAATATGCCAGTTGAGCTACTGCAGCATGGATGTCAGGTACCTTAAATCTAGACAGGGGCCGACAGATGGAGTAGAACATCATAGCATAAAAGTTACAAACACAGATAAGGTGCCCCAGAAAGACACCTCGACGATCGTGACATTTTTCGCATCAGACTCCAAGCATGTTCTTTGCAATATGAGGCAAAAAATTTGATAAGACATGCGGTTCGACGAACATACAAAGTCTTCACTACTTCTGGACCGAGTTCACCCATTCCTGCCGTTTTGACCGAACGAATAGATTGACTGCACGTTCGACAGGATTCTCCACCGTTTACTCTAAGATGTACTACACGCCTTACTTCTCCTGTCGCGTCAAAAGCCCAACGTCCGCGCATTGCAGTTACTTTGATAACTCCGACGCTTCAGTTTAGCATATTATCTTATAATCTACTCAATATTATCAACACTGGGTTCACCTGCCTCACCGTTTGAACAACGCTTGACAGACGTCCTCTAAAAGCAAGCAAGGTGGTTCGATCGTGGTCATGCCCTGATAAGCAAAGGCGTACTGCGAGGGCCGTTCTTTATTTTTCAGTGGAGGATAACCTTCTATACTGCCTATAAGTGACATTACTGTTTTGTTTTCTACATTGTGCTCCTTTTAAAGCGAATAGCTTTGTTTAGCTCTTTCGGCCAAGGCACCGGACTAAGCGCCAAATGAAGGAAGGAAGGAAGGAATGAATGAATGAATGAATGAATGAATGAATGAATGAATGAATGAATGAATGAACTTTTAAATGTGCTTACTCTCTCTCTCTCTCTTGGCCGTTTTCGGGGAAGGTCGGTGGTACAAAGGTTACTAGGGCCGGTATAACGTAAAACTATTTCATTCTGTTTTTATTCCAAATCGGCCATTAGCCCTCCGTGATAGGTCAGAGTGGCTCGGGCGCAGCCCATACGGGCGGGCGCCGTGTCCATATGGTGGAGCCCAAGCTCTTTCGGCCTATCACAGAGGGCTAATGGCGGATTTGGAATAAAAACACAGTTGGAATATATTTGCGTTATGCCGACCTAGATCTGTCTTTCATTTCTTCAACTCCCACCGCTGCAGCCGTCGATGCGCAGCCAGCCCCTTTTCATTGGCGCTCACCAGGTGGCGCAGCGGCCATTGTTAGCCTAGAGTTACTCTATGTGGTTCCCGCAGGGAGCTAGAGTAGGGCTTGTGTTATCCATGTGCCGCTCCGTTGCCATTCACCAAGGGCAGTCACGTGGAACTCTGAAGTGCTGCAGAGAAGCCTAACTACCGTGACTCCGTTCCTCCTACAACAGAGGGGTTGAATACACAAAGTATTTCGTTCTAAGTGGAATTTTCCTTTGGCTGGCCGTAGTATATATGCGAAATTGCGCAGTGTATAGTATGAACATTTTAGTCTGAAAAAGACCGCGCAACACCTAAAAGCCAACCCGCGTTCATACATGAGAAAAGCATGCTTTAATGTATTTATGCAGCGCTAAGATGATATTGTGACGTTTCTTGTTCTATCATGAAATCACGGGTATTGAAGCACAACCAAGGTAGCTGTGTTCTGAACTGCCATAGATTTATTAAATGTGTTTTTCACTAATTTCTATTTTTTTTCTTTTTTTCACATAGAACGTCCACTTGCATTCACCGCCATACTTAATCCGAGCACACTTTAAATATGTCATTGATTTTCCTTAATCGGATGCTGGAGCTTTCAGGTTAGGGTCTTCAGAAATTCGACAGACCTATCATCACAGCCATGACAAGGGACATAGCATAATATTTCAATGGCTACCGGGGCATTGCAATATCAGCGGAAATGACCAGGCTGGTGGTGCCGCCCGAACTGCACATGAAAGCGGGCAATGTGTTTTGATTGCACTTTCCTGAACTCACGCTGTGGCAGGGCTGCGATCTATATTTCGTGAATGCACGCTGCCCCTGTGGGATTCGAACGTTTGCACCATTGGCCGTCCACGTTCATTGTGTCTGGATATACAGATATACCTGCCACCTGTGTTAGCCCGATGTGAACAGTCCATATTGTAGCATCCGTGGCTAGGCGTCACATATACAAACTCATGCCTTCCTTATTGGAATGGTCAAGAGCACAACATGCGACTTATGCAACTGTGATGAGACTCCCACACACATTATTTCCGCCTGCCCGCGCTATAGCGCCGAAAGGCAAGTGATGTGCAGAGTGCTAGACCCATTGGACAATTGTATACTATCAGAACAAAGAGTTCTAGGCCAGTGCTCCTAAAGAAACTTCGCCCACAAGTCTTTATTCGCGCTACTCAGGTTACTGCGATCTACCGGCATTCATGATAGAAATTAAGAGCCGCCGCACGCTACCTGTGTGTAGCGTACGCAGTTACTTTTCGTTGTGCTGGTCTTTCTTTCTCTCTCTCCTTACGCTTTCTTTCTCTTTATATGTACCTATCCCTACCCCCCCTGCAGGATAGCCGACCGGAACTACCTCTAGTTAACCTCCCTGCCTTTCTATATGCATCCTTTATCTCCTTTTCTCTGGTTAGGTTGAATGGAGTGCTAATAAGTGTTCCTTCCAAAGCATTCCATGTTTGCTCTTCACAGCTCGTTTTTGTCAAATTAAATCGCCAAGGACGTGCTTCACTGTCCATGTTTTCATTTTATTCGTTTTTTATTTATATTTTTAATGGGGATCGTGCATATTTACAAATGACAATCTTAAACAAGCTTACAACAGTCACAAGCAGCAGCGACGAATGCAAGGCTCTCGCGCGCTTCTGGCCATTTCGTCGCTGTCGTCATCGTTCGACTGACGACACTATAGCAGCCCCTTCACTATCTCGTGACACTACCACCGGGGTGGGAGCGCCGATACGGCGCTTGTGAGGACAGAACATAGGGGCTCGTCACGTACGGCTTAAGTCGCACAATGTGCACAACATCAGAGGGCGGTCGCGTAGACCGCGCTGGATCGACGACTGGTTCCATTTCATATGTAACGTCGGTGATCTGACCTAACACTCGGCAATGACAAACGTGGCGGGAAAATAGCTTTTCGGAGAGACCGATACGGCAGGACGGAGACCACAGTAGCGCGAGGGAACCTGGGGAGTAACATACGTCTCTGTGGCGATGGTCATACAGTCGGGAAGCATGAGACACTGTGAATCCTTCACGAGCGACCTGACTGGCTGTATCGGCGCGCGTTATGGCATTGCGAAGGTACGTAGTGAATGAGTTTGAAGCATCAAAAAAGTAAAGTATGGAGAGGCAGAGAAGGTTCGCGTCCGTGGAGAAAATGAAACGGTGAATAGCCGGTGGTCTTACGCCTAGACGAGTTGTAGGCGAAAGTAACACACGCCAATGTAGCGTCCCAATCCCGGTGGTCGGCGTAAACGTACATTGACAGCATATCAGTGAGAGCTCGGTTACGGTACTCCGTGAGTATATCAGTTTGTGGAAGGGCAATGCTGCTGCGAGATTGCGGCGGGTAGAGCATAAAGGAAGAATGTCCTCGATGACGCGGGTCAAAAGTACCGGATTTGATCTCTGAGATGCTGTCGATGAGTTCCATGATGCAACATCATGTTATAAGGAAGAACGTCGGCGACATTTGCGGCGCTGCGGCAGTGCTCGGTAGGGCGCGGGTGATGGTACATTGCGTCGCGAAGTCGGTCCCCACGGCGACCCGTAACAGTATGAATTTAAAGGACAGCTTGACAATCTTTATCGGTGCCAGCTGTCCTCTTCGCAGGGCAACTAAACTAAAGGCAAGAAAATCACTGAAGAAACGCTGATGACAGTCACTCATTTACGAAGTTCCGCGCATGTGTAAAGGAAGGCACTGAAGAAAGTAACAGGACACTTAGGGACACACACAGTTCGGTAAACAAGTGAAAACCATTAAAAGAGTCAGAATACACACAACGAAGTCGGTAGTCTTGCGCATAATACGACTGACGTCTTTATACACAAGTTTTCGTACAAGCTTAGAGCTATAATCTCCTGAACTCGCACATTTTCTTTTTAGGGAAACTATGCTTATTTTTAGCAAATTTCCTCCGCACATGTGTGTTCATTTATTCCACATCTGAGACGTGCTCGAACCGCAGGGCAGGTTTATTTTTGCTCTAAGCCCTCTTAAAGTTTTTCAGACAAGTCGCGAGGCTTCGGTAATGGGCTTTCGTTCGAGAAGTAGACAACTGTCACGGTTCTACCAGCATTACGGGCTGACTACTTCTTCTCTTGTTGGCTAAATCATTGTTGTTGTTTTTTCAGAGTAATAGCTGGCCATTTCCCAGACGTCTACCTGCGAGCGTGGTGTTCTAGCGTTTTTCGAAATATAATGCTGATCCTCTGTTTTTATATTTTCAACTAGAGCGAAGCCTTTCCGCCTTAAGTACCTATTTGCTTATGGTCGACAGACAAGCCGCGAGTTTTGCAAAGTCGTACTTCTTTCATGCTCTTTCGCTTACGTTGTACCGGAAGAATTTCGAGCTTTCTGTGACACATGCCACCCCAAAAGAAGAACGCGATGCCTCCGGCAAAGAGTTGGAGACGGAACCGCAGCTTTACCGCACAACGGGAACCAGCTCTGGCCGGTTGTCCGCTTTTTATTGCCCTGGAGGGGGGCCTAAAGCACGGCAGTAAACCATATCATCTGCGGGCGATAAGCCTCTCCGCCACACGCCCCGTTAAACTGCTGCCAAAGGCGTCCGGCGGAGCGAACAGACGCAAGGGCCTACAGCGGTTAGGTGGGCCGCGGGCGCGCTTCCGACAGAAAGGCAAATATTTTTTTGGCCCCACGCGCTAGCTCAGGTGAGAACACTGGACGAAGGCAGAGCAAACATAGAGAAAAAAAAAACGAAAAGAAAAAGAAGAGAAGAAGAAAGGAGAGAGTGAGAAGGAAGAGAGACAGGAATAGATAGAAAAGTATGCAAGAAATAAAAATGGTAAAATGTGAGAGAAGGACGATCTACCTGCGGCGATATGCTTACATGTGTTATAGGCGGCTATAAAAAGAGGAGTCCGTGAGAACGGTGGCCTTAAGTCGCTATACACGTCGCCAATTGTACCCGGGCGCTGTCAGCGCTTGTATGAAGAAATCGTTTACATAATCCTCGTTTATTTTCCATCACTGTGATTCTTATGCAGGCTTGTCTGTTTTATTGTCTATAATTTATTTATTTTGGCGGTGCTAAGCAAGGAAGCACTGCGGCGCATTCGGGGAATTTAGTGTGTGAAAAGAAGCCAGTAACAGCATCGGAAACACACGAGTGATATTGGCGCGCTGCGTAATATGCTCGAGGCTCATTCGGTGACAACGTATTAAATGCGAAGCATTTCTTGGCGAACATTTGCTACTTTGACACTATCTATCTATCTAGCCACCTACGTCTTTGTGCTCTCATGGTCGTTTCGTTAACTCGGTATGTACCAAAATTGGCATACCACGACAGGAGTTTATGACCAACATAAATATGTCATGTCATGAATGTCAAGACATGCGTGTCATGTAGATCATGAAACAGCCGCCTACGTCCTGGTGCTCTCGTGGTCGTTTCGTTAACTTGATAGGTACCAAAATTGGCATAGTATGACAGGAGTGCATTACGAACATAAGCGATAGGTCATTACATAAATGTTATCACATGTGTGTCATGTAGGTCATGACGATGACGCCGCGAAAAAGATTAGCATTCAAAAACCACTGAAATGTGTTCGGAGGTGGGTACCAAGTGAAGGAAACACTAAAGGATGGTGGTAAAAGTCATAGTTATGAGCATGACTCAGCAAAAATGACAATGACTCAGCGAAAAAAAGATTAACACTCAAAAACCACTGGAATGGATTCGGACGTGGGCACTAAGTGAAGGAAACACCAAAGGAATGTGGCAGAAGTCACAGTCATCATCATGACTCCGCAAAAATGACAATGACTCAGCGAAAAAACATTAACATTCAAGAACCACTTGAATGGGTTCGGACGTGGGTACTAAGTGAAAGAAACACTACTGCATGCTGGTAGAAGTCATAGTCATGAACAGTAATCAGCAAAATGACAATGACTCAGCGAAAAAAGTATAGCACTCAAAAACCACTGCAATGGGTTCGGACGTAGACACTAAGTGAAGGAAAAGGCTAAATGTTGATGGTCGAAGTCATAGTCACGAGCATGACTAATGCTTTCGCCTTAAGAACGCTTCGGTGTAGCTGTCATGACATGAAAGAGCCGCCTACGTCTTGGTACTCTCATGGTCGTTTCGTTAACTTGCTAGGCTCCCCGCACACTGCTTCGCATAGCATCGATTTCCACAGGGCGTTGGATCTGCCGGCTTTTTTTTTTTTTTGTATATGCTCTGCAGACACAAAAATAGCATACATCTACAGTTGGTATGGAGAGTCATACACTGTTATATATAAGAAAAAAAAAAAGACAGAGAGACAGCACACATAAATGTTTCACTCACAGTAATTAAAGACTATAAAAAATTGTAATTGAGCGCTCTTTAGAGGGGTCGTTGCCTCTCAAGTGCAAGTCATTAGAGCCAGAATCGCCTGCAAGTAAAAACAGAAATAAATAAAAAACTGCTAATAAAACAAATATAATTAAAACATTCTTATCTCCTTTTTTTAAACGTGGCTGATTAGACATATTAGGGAGACCCCTATTGGCAACTGCAGTATTTGTTACTTGTGCTGGCCACACTGTTTAAATAAAGAAACATGGCTCCGATATACAGGGTCAAGGTTTGAGTTTCGCTCAAGTTTCTGTTACTTGGCATCGAATGGAGGTGTTTCGTCGAAGGCTAAAGGGTATACTTGCTGCCGGTCGCCTCATATTGATCCATCTCAAGTATTCGACGTGTAATATGATCTCATGTCGTGGTCACGCGCAATAACAGGGTCAAAACCAGTGCAGAATTGATCAAAACCGGTTCAAAATAAACTAACATGATACAGAATAATGTAAAAGATATGAATAATCAAGCATTAAGCGCATTAATTAGCATCATTTCGTGAAAATCGCGAAAATGTTGTAACGTTATCTCATGTCGTCTTAGTCACGCGCAGCAGAGGCTTTGCCTCCATGTTCGTATTGGTTTGGCTCCATTTGCGTGGCGGTTTGCCACCAGTTGTGCCTTAGCACAGGTGTCAAAACGGATGATAGATTGCTAAACACAAGATAAGCACAAGGAGTATACACGGGAACCACCGGCGAATCACTGCTTCGCACTTCCCCAGCTTTCACGTTGAGTGGAACTGCATTACCGCCCAGTTTACCAAGGTCACTGTCCCGACCCGGCACCCAATTTTTTAAAGACAAAGGGCCTTTCAAACGAGCCCGAGGTTAAAGAAAGCCTTAGTGTTCGTGCGTAGCAGGTCTCTCCAAAAGGTGCAAGCACTTGTGCTCGGCGTTGCTCCATTGCTGGGGGTAAGATGCTTGAGTATCTCCAACCTTCATAGGTGACTCCGCTCTGCGACTTTTGTTGCATTGTATCACACAGATCCCACAATATAGCAGCAACGTATATTGTCATTTCCAAAGCTAATTACGCATATCATGCACTGATAAAACGAAGCTAAGAATTATAAAGTTGCGTGGCCAGTGTCTGCTGGGTTCAAAGCAAATGAGAGCTCCGCTTGTGAATCGCGGTGCACCTTTTTCATTCATTCGCTGATCAATGTCATCAGGTCGTGTGCGTCCGATGAGTGACGCTTGTTCCTGTTCGCAATACGCAGTGTTCGAAATAGGGCCCGGGCTTGGAAACACAGAAGAGCCCCGCCACCTGTAGTGGCCCTCACCTGGTCCTTGACGCCTCCGTGAAACGTGAGAACCTAAAAAGTGAACAACAACCAATTGGACCAAATTGCGTTTCTTCCAACAGGTTTCCGAAATTTGGCCATGGTCTATTGTGAGCAATGTCAGATGTATGAGTGTAAATGCATGACTTCGAAACGAATTAAACCAGTTGTAATAAAATTTAGCTGCGTGCACATTGTCGGAAAGCGAGCAAACTAGCAAACTAGCGACGCGAGGCGCAGGTAGAAGGCTGTAAAGCTGCCAGAACGAGAGCTATTTGCTGTTGTTCCTACATTTATTGCGAGCAAATAAACTGAAAACTCACAACGTTAAATGAAAACACTTGACTTGCGTACACCGCAGACCTAAAGCAGGTTATCAAAATACCCCCCGCGGTGGCCCAGTCAGCTAAGGTGTTGCGCTGCTGACCACGAGGTCACGGGATCAAATCCCGGCCGCGGCGGCGGAATTTCGATAGAGGCGAAATGCAAAAAGGCCCGTGTGCTTGCGTAGTGCACGTTAAAGAAACCCAGGTGGTCAAAATTAATCCAGAGCCCTCCACTCCGGCGTGCCTCATAATCAGCACTGGCTTTGGCACGTAAAACCCCAGAAAGAAGAAGAAGGTTATCAAAACGATATGTCGCCTCGCGGCTTTACGCCCGCCATGATCTACTTCAGATCTTCCGAGTTAGTTAATGTTCACTGCTGACATGCCTGCGAAGGAAAGTACATTAACGAGAATATTCGTGCTGCCTAAAGCATGGGTAGCAGTAAGGCTCAGGCAGAAAAATAAAGTGACAAATGCATGTGAATTAGGCTTAAGCCTACATCACGATAATTTATTAAAGCACCTGCCTAAACAAAAGTACACTCCGCGTTCTTGAAAAGCACGCACGATAAATGAAGCATGTAAAAAGAACGCTATATGGTCTACCCACCGGGAAAAGAGAATTAGTCCTGAGTGAATTGTTTTGAAAATACCAGCGTAGCCTAAATCACTCTTTTACCTCAATGCGGAAGTTTCTTATTCGTGTCGTTCTCCGATGAGCGTCTTCTGGTTCTTTCAGGAAGCAAAAAAATGATACATTGCTGTCTGTCCGCCGCTATGACAACCGTGATGGTACACAGCAAAAGTGTTTCCGACACCCGTTTTCTCTTTTTTAGGCTTCTGCGGGGCGGCATCACGAGGATCTGAGAACTATACGAGGCAACTTTTCAGCACGCGTCGTCATGGCAAACCTGTTTCACTTCATAGCTGAAAACGGATCGGCTGGTTCTTGGCTAGGCCGCTAGGTGGCGAGCGCTCTAGGTGAATTCATGAATTGACAAAAAAATGTGGGCAAGCCCGTAAGAAATATTTCAGCTTTATTCAGCAGTGATATCTAAGTATTCACATTCAGAGCGAACCGCGTAGCATGAATAGGTGATCCCGTACGTAGCTGCATGTTGTGCATTAACGTCGCTTTTTGCCAGCGCTTTCTCATTTGATGCTGTGCTCAATTTTTTACAGTGATAGCTGTTACGGGCTCACTCGAATAGTTGTTCAACTTTGTAAAAAGAGAGAGAGAAAAGTCGCAGTGCCCTGCCAGGATTTGAACTCCGGAACCACAAATTTCGAGTTGAAGAGTCTTCCTTCCAGCCGCTCCACTTTTGTTTTTTGAAATTATCACTTCCTTAACAAGCATCAGTCACACACACCTGTTAACTTCGAACAACATGAGAAAATATGTAGAGTAAAGACAGTCAGCCATCCCTGGGCGGGGTTGTCATTTTCTTTATGTATACCAAAGGCTCTGCCCTCGGAAGTCAATCAGGAACACACTCTTGCGATTCGAGTACTTCCAAGTATATCTATACATCTATAACATATATAATCAATGCCTATACATATACCTGTAATCTCTGTAATTTTACCTATATATACCTCTTAACCAAGTGGTCAACCCCGCCTGGAAGATAGTAGACGCGTTGTAGTAGTACATACTGTGCCACAGCGCTATTTCAAACGATTGGCCGACGCTGCACTCTGCTGCTTTTTCATCAACCAGCTTTGAGGAGAAACAACAAAATATAAGTGATGCCAGCGGAAAAAAGCGAGAGGCTCGATAGCAAAATGTAGAAAGAAAATGGTCGTGTCTCTCCGCTTCTATGGCACCCGGGGAGCGCCGCCTACACAAACGACAATGACTCGGGCTAGAAGCAAACACAGACTAACGTTTTCTTTTTCTCGAAAGTAGATTTATTGTACGCGTATGCGAACGTTTACGCCAAGCGATATTGCGGGAAACAGTTCAAGACATACGTCGAACAATATTTAGCCATCTTATTTAAAAAAGAATAGGGGAACCAACTCTTCAATGCTATCAGCAGTAAGGACGCCAACATAAAGTAAAATGAAAGGCAACGCCGGTGCAAGGGCAGCGACGGCTTATCATGGTCACTCCATAGCGTGCAAGATCAAAGCAGGCCTACAACTGTAATGCGAGTGATCTCAGCGTTCCAATTCCACTTTCGAGGACAGACGCCGCAAGGCAGCTTCGACACCTGGCACGCAGTCTCTCAGTGACCGAGTGGAACTCGCCAAACTTACGACTTACACGACTGCATCAATTAAACCCGTCACTGCAACTCCGACCTCCATTCGGACTTCCTCGACGTGAAGCTTCGCTTCTCTGTCGCCTTTGGTTAGGAGTTGCCTTCACAAAGGCATACTCTACATTAATTGGAGTGACCGACAGTGCAGCATGCGAGGTCTGCGGCACCAACGAAACTATTGACCACCTGCTGTGCCACTGTCCACGATATGCCCAAGAAAGACAAGAACTTGCTAACGCGCTAAAAAAAAAAAAAGAAAAAAAAAAAAAAACTGGACAATCGGCCGCTTTCCGTGCAGGTGCTGCTGGAACACCGCCCCCATCGCTCGTCGGCCCATAAAGCGGTGAAGGCACTTTTGTGCTTCTTGAAGACGACGGGCTTGTGTCAACGTCTGTGACTATTAGTGCACTAACACACGTGTCAGCGAACTAGCGGCTCATTTCCCTTCTTTCCTTCCTTTCTCTCTCTCCCTGTCATCTTTGTGTTCGCTCTTACCATTCCCCCGGTGTAGGATAGCCAACCGGACGTTATTCTGGTTAACCTCCCTCTCTGGTTCTGGTTAACCTCCCTCTTCTCTTGCTTCCTTCCTCCCAGCAGTAACGTCCGGCCGTGTCTAGGCCGTAATCGTGAGAGAGTTTCAAGATAAAATAATGGGTGGAGAACGGCGTTTATATACTTTACAGAGCGCTCAAGCGGCGCGTTCCCAGATGTGCTGCAATCTGTGTATACTGTCGTTTTCTATACTTTGAGTGAAAATAGGGAGGGGGAAGGACAGTATGTCAGTCCAACGTAGGCATGTTTAGACTGTTAATTGGTACCAGGCAAATTAAGCAGACAGTTATTGATGATTACTATACGCCTTTTAGTTCTCGTAGTTTTCTGCTTTACGCCCGAACACACTCAAGTGACGCAAGGACCCCCTGAGCCAGTATAATGTAACGAATCATTCCACTCTGTTCGATGCCACTCTTATCATGGTTCGTAGTAGAGCACTGCACGGGCTCGGGCTTACCCGAAAGCCCGGGCCGGGCCGGGTAGAGGAGTTTTTTCACGGGCTCGGGCCGGGCTCGGGCACGGCGTGTGCTTTTTGACCCGGGCCCGGGCCGGGCTCGGGTTTTTTGACGCGGGCCCGGGCCGGGCTCGGGCTTTCTGCGAGTTATTCTCGGGCTTCTCAACTCTGAAAAACATGTATTTTTCGGTCTCGGGCCGGGTTCGGGCCGGTTTCGAGTCGGGCTCGGGCCGGGCTCGGGCTTAAGGTAAAGGGGTGGCGGGCCGGGCCGGGCGGGTAACGTAGATTATTTCCGGGCCCGGGCCGGGCCCGAGTCTCGCCATAAAAGTTTTGATCGGGCTCGGGCGGGCCGCCCAATGTGAAAACGGGCCCGGGCCGGGCCCGGGCCGCAAAAATCGGCCCGTGCAGTGCTCTAGTTCGTAGCAGGCTGATCCCGTTGATAATACGGATGGAGCGTCGCTTTCTGCACTGGCGAATTGCGACAAATAATGGCATTGGAATACAGTCATTATATTATCCCGGCCCCATTGGCCGAATGGCTGGATAATTGAAAAACGTTTGCGATATAAACAACATTTTGTGACTCGCGCCATATGCGACACCATTTAATAACGCACAATCAGGGCACACGGTAAACACAAACTGGGAAGTGCCCTTGCCGGCGTCTATCAGCAAAAAAAAAAAAAAAATTGATGGTCAGTCAAGTAGGCTTACGTCATTTGACTGCGAAAACATTAGGACTTGGCTAAATACTCACCTTAAATTGAAACTCCACCTTAGTGCACCTTATTCCACCCTGCTCTAATTTGTACCACAATTAATCAACCTTAATCAACCGTAATGAACTTAAATCTACCTTACTTCATTTTATTTCCTCCTAATCCAATTTCGGGAGTGGGCCAGGTCCGACGCCATGGCTATTCACCGCGGGATTTGGCAGTGCAAGCCGCAGCAGGTCCAGCGCCGGGAACGTGACGGCATCACTTGGCCACGTGGGTTTTGGTACCATGTATAATGCTTTCGCATTAAAAGCAGAACGTATTAAGTAGGCAGGAAGACAGAAATCAAGATACGAGAGACCTGCGCAGACATTCCTCGCATCTCACGCAATGCATCTCGGCGACAAATACTTCCCGCGAAGGCCCTTGGCCACGGCGGCAATATGCAGGGAAATTCCAGCAGCGAAATGGGTCGTTGCACTAGCTTTGGCTAAACGCAGCAACTCGCAGGAATGAATTGACTACTCGGGCGCCTCGAGCCAACACCACCTAGATAGCACCAGGCCTACGCACTCCGATCATGACGTCATGCTACCTGGTCGGACTGCCATAGAATCTAATGGGGATGCTCCCGCGTAAGCAACAGTGATTTTGACGTCACAGCTTTCGTCATGCCAGCATTGGCAATGGAAATTTCGGGCTAGGTAGCATGACGTCATAGATAGGAGTGCGTAGGCCTGTGCTATCTAGGTGGTGTTGCACGCGAGCCCGAGCGTCATGGCTGTCAGGAGCTTCAGCGCTGCAGCATATATGTGCCGGGAATCTCTGCAACCGATCTCGATCCACACCATGAGATAGCGTCGGCGCCCGGCTGTGTTACATATACGTTATGATAGCTTGAAAACCCAATTGTCACCACTTAACTACTGTTGCATCATTATGTTGAGTTTGAGTTGAGTTTCGCACTGTACTGCGCGCAAGCTCGAAAGTGGCGAAGTGCTTAGTGTATCAAAAATATTTCAAATTTCTTGTCATATAGAAAACTCATGCTTCTTGGACAGAGCTGTTACATAAATATTTGTGCACGAGAGCAAATATGCACTTGTTCCTTTCCTAACATTTCATTCCTCCCATCAAATGCTTACTTTTCAACTGCCCGACCGAGGGTTCATAAGACAGCGTTAAAATTTCATCGAAAAAAAATTGTTCAGGAGAGCTCATTTTCTTAACTCGGTTCCGAAAACGAGATATATTGATGTTTATTCATTTATGCTTGATCAGCGCCTTACAGCTCCGAAGCTGCTTACAGCCATGTTGCGAAAGCTAGAAATGACGAAAGCTAAAATGGAAAGCGAAATGCGCTATAGAATCGTTTGGCGAACGCACGCTTAGCAAACTCCCAGGACAAATTACAATATCAAGATTATTCAGCGGAACGGACTGGAACCTCATCATGAGCTCGACCACGAAAGCAGTTCGAAGCATATTGCACCAAATAAAAAACTTCGCAAAGTGTTTCTGTTTGATATATTCAGTTCGCTCAATATACATGTGGAAATTACGCTTGTTTTGGTTGTTATTTCAGTTACTTGGACATGAGTTGTTTTTGTTGCAATAGCATTTATGCGCGCACTCAAAGAATGTTCGCGCCGTTGGTGCCGCCGCTGTTGTGCTGTCCTGGCATCAACGCCCAGGCGCAGGCCCACGCCTGAAGGGTTAGAAGGCATCCAGAAACGCGCTGTGAGTTTGGCTGCAAAAACGAGGAAGCCAAGTGGGCGCAACGTCATCCTCCGCTCAGTCAGTTCTGCAGTCGAGCGCCGGGCAGTGTTCTGCCTTACGCTGCCATATTTTCTTTCCAAGCGCTGCTCGGTCGTGCCACGCCTCCTTCCGTTCGAAACTGTCTGCGAGATTAGCTATCTAAGTCAGCCGTTAGGCTCTGGCAGACTGCGTGTCGCCCACGTGAATCATCTGGAGATTGTCCACGATGCTGGACTGAAAGATAGCGGCGTTCCATGACGTCACACGCGACGTCAAGGTACCAGATAAATCCTGTCGTACCTTTTGTCTTTACTCGCTGGAAACAAGGAAAGAGGAGAGGGGTGATGAAACCGAAAGGGGGCAGATAAGGAGAAAGGGGAAGGGGTCGAGCTCTACACAACTTTTTGAAGTGAAGGCATGCACTAGTGGTTGGGAAACTGATAAGGTTCGGGCATCGCATGCTGTATTTTTCTCCTTTCTGAAGATTGTGGCCATGGTGCTCTTATTTTTTCTGTTATCTTTAAGCACATAGAGTTTTTTTTTTTTGCTCGCGCCATATTTGAGCTCCTGATGTTTTAGAGTACAAATAAACGTTGCTACGGGAAGCCAAGCCTTGTAAGTTGTACAATTCTAGGAGTTATGCCTTGCCGAACTTGACGAACCCTAATACTAATCACTGTTTAGGGGTGTGTATGCCGAAGGAGAAGAAATCAGGCGAGGATAAAGCAACAGCATGGAAGCCAATGGCTGAAATCTGAATTGCAGTTATTTTTGCTTGGTTAGTATTATTAACGAAGCATAGAAAGCTTCAACAAGCAAGAAAAAAAAACAGCCTAGCCAGGTTCATTTTGATTTCGGCAATGATCACTAAATTAAAGGCCGGAGGAAAACATTTCATGAAAGGAGCGAGAGCAGTCACGTAGTTCATTATATACAGGGTGTCCCATCTATCATGCGGCAAGATTTAAAAATATGCAAATGCCACGCAGGTGGACAGCACCAAGGTAATGTTGTTTGCTGTCGCTTGAAGGTACTCAGCTTAATTTTTGTAGGCTGCCTAAAACATAATTAGTCTTAATTAATTAATCAACTTCTCAAATATTATAATTTGATGAAAAGTGTCAGTGAGAATACTTTAAAGAAACATGAAAAAGTCTCGATACAGCTTTCTGTTACTCAGTACGTGCTACATAAAAGTGTCTTCCGAGCATGAAGAAGCCCGCGAATACACGCAAAGAAAGTGGCTCGAGCGGCCAATTGCGCGGCAATTTTGCGTGTATTCGTGGGCTTCTTTTTTTTTTTAATTGCGATAAAGACTTGCCGTTAAGGCATAATTCTTAATGTGTATATGTGTATTATATGTGTGCTGTGAGGCCTGTGTTGTGTATGAATTGAAGCTCGCGGGCTTCTTTCACGCTCGGAAAATCACTTTTATGTACATAGTATTGAGCAATAGAAAGCAGTATCAAGAGTTTTTCATGTTGCTCTGCAGTTTTAGCCAGATTGCAAAAAATAATCTGAGTATCTCCAAGCAGCTGCAAACAACATTACCTTGGTTCTGTCCATCTACGTGGAATTTGCATAGTTTTAAACCTTGGTGCATGATACCTCGGACACCCCGTATATCTTACCCCCATTATTCTGAAGCTATCCTCGACTCAGTGTTCTTGCTCCCCTCCACTTATTTGAGCACAACGCCGTCATTCGACTGAAGAAGACACTACGCTTCTGAAGAATTGACGCGGAGGGTTAATGAAGCTCAGTGACTTTTCTGTCGAGGGGCGGCACTGCTATTAACGTTTTTGAGTCGAGGTGAAATGTTGAGTGTATGAAGTTTATAGAATACGGTGACCAAAGGCAGGCGCGGATCCAGGGGGGATGTCTGGATGTCCTGACCCCCCCCTCAGATTTCTGCATCGCCCCCTCGCTGACAGGGGGATGGCCCTGTCGCAAAAAAAATATGGCCACCAGCATTCTTGAAAAGCATTTTTCGCGAGTACCAGTGATATCAGCCATGTATAGAAGTAAAGCTAGCTCGCTCACAAGCTTAGTTGTATTCCGTCGGAGTGTGGTGTCGCGAAGTTGCCGTAGTTATTTTTTCTCATGAACACCTTGGACCTGCTGGCGCCGGCGGTGCCTTACTCGTCCCGTCGGTGGCGTCGAATGAACGAGGTTGCCAAGCACGCCGATGTCCGCGCGAGCGCCTTCGCGCCTGATCAACTTAGTTGCCCCTTGGGGTGTCATCGGTTGCCTCATTGGCTGTCATCGGTTCCGCGACCAACCTGCTTGATGGAAGAGATCACTTGCTGAAGTGTTCATATACAGTGTTTGTCCGAAAAGAAATGTCAGTGATTATATTGTGAAGCGACTAAACGTCGCAGCGCGCTAAGACCAGTTGGGATTGGTGGAAGGGGAAGTTAGCATACGCACGCGTGGTCGCTCAGTCGTCTGCGACAATCTGGAGAGTAAGGACAAGGTTTTTCGTCAACTCATTTTTATTTACCGTGCAAGCCGTAATGCAACGCTCGTTGGAACAAAGGATTGCCATCGAGTTGTGTGTGAAACTCGGCAAGTCTGCAGTGGAAACTTTTCCAATGATAAAGACAGCTTTTGGTGATAATTATTTGTCAGAACGTCAAGTTTACCGGGGGCACAACGCCTTTTTAGAAAGTTGTGAAGAGGTCAGCGATGAAGCCCACGCTGTACCGCCATCAACGACCATCAGCGACGAAAATGTGACGCGCGCGAGAGATCTTTTGTACTCAGACCCTCGTTTGAGTGTCCGTTTAGTGGCACAGACAGTAAACATTCCAAAAAGCACCGTTCACGAGATTTTGACGAATAATTTTCAAATGTGAAAAGTGTGCGTGAAGATCTTGCGCAAAATATTAATGGACGACCAACAATCAAGCCGAGTTGAAACATGACAGGAGGTTTGGGACTTGTGCGAAAGTGACCCCCACGTTTTGGACAATGTCATCACAGGTGACAAGACTTTGGTGTTTGAATACGACCCCGAAACAAAAAGGCAAAGTGCCAAGTGGCGCAGCTTGGCGTCCCCTCGCCCCAAGAAGGCCAGAATTAGCAAGTCAAAGTTCAAGACCATGCTGATTGTGTTCTTTGACATCAGTGGCCTTGTCCACCATGAGTTTGTACCCCACGGCACAACCGTAAACGCCAAATTCTACGTGAAAGTGCTCAAGCGACTCAAACGAAGGATTCATCGCACCCGGCCTGATATCGGGGGCGATTGGAAACTTCACCATGACAACGCACCATGCAGCCTGCACCGCCTTCCTCGTGACCCGCTTCCTGGCCGATTGAAAGATGTCAACAGTTCCCCAGCCGCCCTACAGTCCCGACGTGGCTCTCCCAGGCTTCTTCTTCTTTCTGCACAATTCCCATGAAAGGACATCATTTCGCGACAGTTGGCAAAGTCGAAGAGGCTTGCACCAAGGCTCTAAAGGACATTCCTGAGGAGGCCTATACCGTGACGCCTTCGATGGTTGGAAATCTCGCTAGACGCAATGTAACGACGCAGGAGGAGCCTATTTTGAAACATTTTATTGTGTTGTACCAATCTGATCAATAATTTCTTTTTAATCGACTCACTGACATTACTTTTCGGACAAACCCTGTATAAATAACAACTAACAGCTAAACTAAGAACTACGCATGGGCAACTTTTTTAACTGTAGCACTCATTGTGATCACAGTTACACGTTGACAATATCCAGTACGAGCACAGTACCGTTCGTACGCTACAAGTTTTTCATTGTAACTTCGCAGTTTTATTGCCGTACATTAGGCATAGTAGGGTCAAAGCCGCTGGATCCGTTTATCTAAGTGGGCGTTCTCGCGGAGCGGGGCGAAGTCTCGAGCAGCGGCTGCGAAGTGGGGGAGCGTGACGTCAGCGGTCAACGCCAGTGCGCGGGCCAGGGATGGCGTCGCGTGGTTAGAGAAACGGGAGCAGATGCGCGCCTTGTGTAAAAGGATGGCGTCGCGCGGGAAACAAAACATGAAGATGCTGGCTCACGCTCTCGGCTACTAGAACACATCGTTCTTCTTGTAGGTGGCGTCGTGAGTCTTCATACGCGGCGATTCGCATATCGTAAACAACAAGCGTAGTAGTTGCTGCGTTGGAGCTCCAAAGCAAACGAAGGTGTCTCAGCCGACCACAAAGAATCTCCTTAAGGAAATAAATGTGTCCCAACAGAACTCCAAAGAAGGGCCCGTGCTTACGCATTTATAACGAACCTGCAACAGATCATCCCAAATTTCATTTTAAGAAACAATACAGGCTGGATATACCAGGTGTTCAAAATTAAGCATTATGGTTTTCTTAAAGTTAGGCACTGGGAGGCACGTGAAGAGCACCTGCGCAAATAAGTTATGTGGCCAGGGGGACACAAATTGAGGTGATAATTATCGCTGTCAGCAGCCGAATTGACTAAAATTGAATAATTAACTTTTTATTGACTGCAGTAAGAAACACGACTGCCTCTAAGTTTTCAATACAAACATACCCACTTACTGCAGTCGACAAAAAAAGATTGTTCAATTTTAGTTAATTGGACTGTTCACAGCGACTATTATCATCTCACTTTGTGACCCCTCTGGCTACATAACTTATCTGCACGGGTGGTCTTCGCGTGCCTCAAAGTGCCTAATTTTAAGAAAAGCATAAAGCTTAGTTTTGAACACCCTGTATTATCAGGCACAGCCGCCAAGCACATGGCTGTATTGGGTAACGTCCTTTTCCTATAAGCTCAGAGAAACCGATATCTGGCTTCGCTACAGGTCTTCTTCCTCTTTCTGGGGTTTTACGTGCCAAAACCAGTTCTGATTATGAGGCACGCCGTAGTGGAAGGCTCCGGATTAATTTTGACCACCTAGGGTTCTTTAACGTGCACTACAACGCAAGCACACGGGCGTTTTTGCATTTCAACCTCCATCGAAATGCGGCCGCCGCGGCCGCGATTCGATCCCGCGATCTCGTGCTCAGCAGCGCAACGCCTGAGCTGACTGAGCCACCATGGTGGGCTACAGGTGTTGCTCTAGACGTATAAAACGCGGGTTTATCGTGAGCAGAAACGGTGAATTTCGGTAAATAAGAAAGGCTACTATCATCATCATCATCATCATCTTCATTGACAGAAGCTGACCCCCCCCTCAGAAAAAACCTGGATCCGCCCCTGAAAGGTGGTTACCTCCATGAGAGAATGTACAGAGATAGCTGAAAGATTACTGCAGGCGTGAACCGAGTAACAGGAACGGGGAATTGTAAGACGCCCTGGGACTGGAGAGGAAGGGGGGGGGGGGGAGGAGGCTTCATATTGCTACACGCGTGTTGTATTTGGTCGTTTGAACGTGGCACGCGGGCGCCATCCCTCGAGCGAAGAGGAGGAAGTACGAACTGGGCTCGCGCTGTGAATTCAACCGGTCAGCGCTGCAACCACTGCTGTAAATGTAATCTGTACATTTTTTCTCGTTTATGGACTCATCCTTCGCGTATCATTGTGGTCCTCGCCATGGAGCTCCGAAGCTGCCGCACCGTTGTCTTCTCAGCCATGGCTTCCGATGGAAACACCCCGTCGCCACCTACACATCACCATGTACGTGCGGCTCCCAGTCTCCGTGATCCTGGGACATTCTCCACCCAAAATGGCGTTGACATCGACAACTGGCTCAGAATGTATGAGCATGCTAGCCAAAGCCACCGCTGGGACCCTACCATCATGCTTGCCAATGTGCTCTTTTATCTGGACGGGACACCGCGTGTCTGGTTTCACACCCAGGAGGGCGAGCTCTCCAGCTGGGACATTTTCAAAGAGAGGCTTCGCGACCTATTTGGCAACCCGTCAGGTCACCCACAGAATGCGCGAAAAGAGCTTGCCACCCGTGTCCAGTCGTCGACCGAATCGTATGTCTGCTACATACAGGAAGTGCTCGCGCTTTGCCGGAAAGTCAATGAGCAAATGAGCGAGGTTGACAAGGTGGGCCATATACTAAAAAAAAAAAAAGATATCGCGGACGACGCCTTCCATTTCCTCACCTGCCGTGGTTGCTTAGTCGCGATGGTGTTGGGCTGCTAAGCACGAGGTCGCGGGATTGAATCCCGGCCACGGCGGCCGCATTTCGATGGGGGCGAAATACGAAAACACCCGTGTACTTAGATTTAGGTGCACGTTAAAGAGCCCCAGGTGGTCCAAATTATCAGAGTCCCCCCCCTCCCCCCCACTACGGCGCGCCTCATAATCAGATCGTGGTTTTGGCACGTAAAACCCCATAATTTTTTTTCCATTTGCTAGTCTATTACGACATTTCTACTGTCGAAACCATCGTCAAAGAATGCCGCCACTTCGAGGTAGCCAAAAGCCGCCGCGTCGTCCCACAGTTTTCCCGGCTCTCAAACACCCCTGTCACGTCCTGTTGCTCCGATCTTACCACCACACGACTATTTCAAGAGAACGTCATGCGTATCGTTCACCGAGAGCTTGAAGCGGTGAATCCGGCTGCACTTTACCCACGACCACTTGGCGATACCCTCGATCAAGCTTCCCCAACCATCAATACCAGGAATTAGGGACATTTCGTACAGTTTCCTTTTTTCGCCACCACGTGGCGTATCGACCTTGAAGAATTCGAAATTCCCGCTATGCCTAGTGGCATGCCTAGTGGCATGTCTATTTCGTCTGCTGCTGAGATGCTGATTGGCTGTGGCTGATTGTCTCTTTTTCACGCGCACCCCAGCCCTGCGAACCAGAAATTCAGCAGCAGATGAAATGGACATGTCCACTGGGCGCCGCGTGGCGCCACTTACATAATAACTCCAAACTCTGGCCTATGAAGTTGCCGCCAATATGGGACATCTGCGTGAAGTTGGGGGCTCCCGGTCCCTGTAGCCCAGGTACGAAGTTGGAGCATTTGAGGGAATGTTTAATAACCCGTTATTAAAAAAGTTATCATTTTCGTTATTATATGTTCGCGAAAACCGCCACTGGTCTCGTTTTACCTACCGAGTATTTTAAACGTAAATGACATTAAGAAACATGACCCATATTCACAAAGACTTCTTTGTACAAAGAGTTCTAGCCAATGGTTATACTGGACATATTATTGGCGGAAGCATCGAGCTGTTGACAAAGAGCTCTTACGAAAGAAAACCTTCTTGAATAAGGCTGAAGAACGCGGTATGGAATGGCCGTCGCATGTCGACCGAGCCAACTATGAATGAATCAGGGGAGGACTGTATTAAAACCCCTACGCCTGCACACGGTAACTTAGCAAAACCAAGAAGGACATGTGAACTTACCTGGTTACCTAAACACGAGTTATCGTTCAGCTTGACATTTATAAGATCACATAGCCAGAGGACTTAAAGAAAATCTACCCACGCATTGACACACGTGCCCACCCACACATGAACAGCTTGAGTAAGAACAGAGCCGAAAATAACAATAAAATTCGTCAGGAAACCTGAGCACTTTAGGTAATCCCATATAAGGAACCCACGCTTCCGGAGACTGCAGCGCGCAGAATAAATCCATTCGTTCGTATTTGCCACGCGCACCCCCATTAATCGCGCGCCCACATACGCAATAATGAATAATCTCGACTCTCCGAAGCCTCTTGTGCAAGCTCACTTTTGACCTTACGGCCTTTGTCGGGCAACCTTTTGTTACCGTGCCAATATTTCAATTTCGCCAAAGCCATGGCGGTAATCAATTTCAGATTCCCGAAGCTTCCTCCTCTCTCAACACTCGCTCTTCCAAAGAGCAGCCCTTTGTTTGTCCCTTTGTGCGCGGCAAGAGCCTTTCAAACGGAGCCACGATTTCTTTGTTCAGGTAAATGTTAAACGAAAGGCGTAGGCGACACTTCGGATTTAAATATCGAATTAGAGGGAGCGTTACTTCACTAACCAAAACACCGGTAGAAAAAAAAAAAGAAAGAGTGAGAGATCTGTCTCCGGTACCAGCACGTAAACAAGTTGAAGGTCATTCAGTTCTTCAAACACAGCTAGCGCTGAGCGCGTGCGCTTGCCTCTTTTAAGCCCTCCGAGCATGGTAAAACTCCGCTAAGCTCACACTCTACCTCTGTTTTTTCGCTTTGTTTCTTGTCAGGCGACACGAGTGTCGAGTCTCGGGGGGAGGGGGGGGGGGGGGAATGAAGCAGCTAGTATAGGCTACAACACAAAAGAATGGGGTCTGAGAAGGTAAGACCGGCCCCGTTCGATGGATTCGCATAGACCGCTTTTGTATGTGTGCCTTCATCTCTCGTAAGCAAACACCGCGCCCCTCGAAAAAGGTTCGCCTCTCAAGTAAGACCATTTTCTTCATCCCAAGGAGTTCATTGGATTTGTCAGAAACGTTGCCATGACAACAGATCAATGCCGAGGTCACCCGCCAAGGTTACCCGTGACCCGGCAAGGTTGGCGGCCCCGTGGCCCGAGCCCTCGTCGCGGGAGACGCGGCGGCGCGCGCTTATTCGCGTAGAGTTCCTTCGTCGGCCGACAGGTGGAGTGAGGAGCGCGCTTCTTGGAGAGCATTAGTCCTTCGGTCGCGCAGGTGGATTCTTAATGAGTGGCCTTCTCCCCTTCTGCGTCACGTATATGGAGTGCAGGCTTTGGAGCTGGTTGCGAAAACTAGATGGCGGCACAACCGCGAGCGAAGTGCGTGAATAGCGCACAGCCGTTGGGCGTGCTTTGCGCGAACGTTTGAATGTAGCAGCGTTTATCCAGAGGTAAATGTGCCTTAACCATCAAGGTCAGAGGCCTTCGGTGTTAAAGAAATTAGGGAAAACGGGAAGTGATTTTTAGTAAGAACTACAGTAAGCTGGAGCTGGAACATTGGTAGCGACGAGATTGAGAAGGCACACAATAAAAGTGTTGCATTTTATAGTACCTTTGCTTAATATTTAAATAGTTTAGTGATTATACCACAGACTAAGGAGTAATTGAGAATGCAGATGAAGAGTAATAAGAACGAGCTCGCTGACATATCGCAATGCCTTGATCCGAAGCGACCGCTCATACCATCCATCAATTCACCCATCCAACCATTCACACATCCATCCATGCATACTTGAGCCGTCTGTCCGTCTGTACAGCATACAGAAATAACCCCTATACTGGTGGCGCCTGAAACGGTCCTCCACCGCTCGAGCCCACTGCGCTCATAGATGGCTGGGGATCCTGCGCTTGCCTCAGTCTGCTGTTCTTGTGCTCCCTGTAGAGACGGAATGTTCAGTCATATTCAAAATGTTTGGCTATCGCTCTGTCGTCCCGCCCAAGTCTCTTCCCGACATTTCTGGACTCTCCACGTGTCGAAAGCAGGGGCGTCGTAGCGGAGCAAGCGTGAAATGTCTGCAACAAACTGCATACTTTTAGGCGTTATGACTCCTGATGAGCACCGGTTTGAGTTTGATGGATTATACCTACAATGGCTGAGTGAGCTCTCTCAGACGCGACCACTCCCACTCGGATCCACAAACGTACTTCCGAGCCATGCCTCTCTGAACGCCGAGAGAGAGGCTAAATAATAGCCAGAATTGCGCCATGCTGCTGATGATGATGATTTAATGGCATCCTCTTTGAAACTGGGCGGTGACAAATAGTCATGTAGCCTGCTTGATTTAATCAGCTATGCTATACATATTCTTTATCTAGCGTTCTTGTATACATCTCCGTAATCTTTTTTCCCCCTTCAAAATCTACTTTGTACCGCTACCTGTGTCTGTAACACATCCTGTCGTATCAAATCCGTTCCTGTTTTTTTTTTTCACCAATAATCTAAACATCTCTTGCTTATCTCGGCTGCTGACCGGTTGATGCTTCCGTCCACTTTAAATCCAAGAGCAATGGGAGGTGTACTTTACCTACGGTTCCCACTGAATGACGCCGTTGTGGTGCGCGGCACAACGGCGCCATCTGCGCGCGCGATCTATGCATGTTCGAGTAATGAATTTTTTTCGTCTATACAACGATACCAAAGTAAGGCGCGTGGGTAGCACTGCTGGAATTATATAAGCGATAATAGTATATATAGCATGTTTTCGTTACGTGCGGCTTTAGCAAGTGGCCATTTATGATCGAACTGAAATGCGTTTCACATCAAAATTGAAATGTGCACACCAGAAACATGCGGCCAAAACTACGAATCGACTCTGGTCACTTGATTACTGGTCGAAGAATAATGCGTGCTAAGACTTCTTCTATCATGGTCTAATATTTACGCGATTTACCTGCTAAGCCCAGTGAGAGTGAGGCAGCAGGAAAGTGTCACATCCCAGCTTGCAGCATCTGGGTTAGCTGGTAAAGCAAATTCGCTTGCACTTATCTATTGATGTATGAATGTATACGCTCTTGACTATAGCATAAGTCCGTTGACCTATGTAGACTCAAACGTCCCCATGTGTAGAGATGCATATCTCCAGTATCTTTTCAGAAAGTTGAACCTAATTTGTTTTGTCACATCTGTAATTAGTAGCGAGTCCATTCTGTCGACTTAATAGTTATATTGTCAAGGCCGCCTATGAAAGGAATTGTCTAAAGTGGAAACTATTAATACAGAAAAGGAAGGGCTCATGGATATATATTCCTGAAAAGAAAAGTTATTTGTGATTTATGTCGCACAATATATTTCAATAGAGAAAGAGCAATGAAAGTCAGAACTGCTTTAGCTTCAATGTGGCACCGTATTTCACTGTGGATGTTTAGTGTTCGAGAGGCAAGGTGAGCGGTCATCGTTGTGTAGACGACGAAAGAGTTACTTCGGTGAAAAAAAAAAAAAAACATTATGTCTATTTTATACAATAACGGACAATATCAGATATGTTTCTCGTCCGCAACGAAAGCAACAGTGCGTGTTGAACAATGAGGCATATATATATTTGTTTGCCTTCGTCAGACAACCTGTGCAGTGATGATTCAACGAATACTGACAAGAATTCGTTCCTTCTTCACTGGCAAAGATGATGAGTTGGATAAATATGTTCGGGCCACCAAACACTGCTGCTATCCTAATAGGATGTCTTGTGTGTAAGGCTTAGCTCAAAGCATAGACATGCTTTAATAAACCCTTGCTTTCCGAAATCAAGCAATAGTTATGGCGGCTAGGCATTCCCGAAACAAGTTTTATTTTTGTTTCAGGCCTGAAAATGCGGATCGACAGCGTTAATCGTGTGTCGTTTAAGTTTTGGCACATTTCCACGCTTGTCGCAATGTTTCATTGACATCTGCAATTTCGTAGACTCTAACAGATATCGAATACTCTCGGAAAAGCCCGTTGATAACCATATTGGTAAATTGGCAATCGAACCCTATATACCCATGATTCCAAGAGTGACGCTCGACCGACTAGACCATCATCGTCAATGTAGGATTGGAGGACTTGTTACTCCTTATAAAGTGCGTGGCGCACGTCAAAAGATCGCGTATAACATACCAAAGGAAAATTCAACCACTGAGAGACGCCGTAATGGTGGGCTACGTATAATTTCGATCAGCGGATGCTGTACTACGTCCGTCAAACATTAAGTAGACAAAAGTTCTCGCATTACGCACCATCAAAATGCGAACTTCGTTGCTGAAAATACCATGATTAACAGTGCAACATTGTCACTGAGACACTGTGGCTGGCGTGAGATGCGAGAAAATGATGCAGATGAACAAGAGGAAGAGTGAGGAGGAAGTTATCGATTGGTGAAGAAAGGTGTTCTTTCTTTATTACGTCTATTTCCGAGTACAGAACAGGTATTTATTTTGAATGTCTTTTTATGTATTTTCGTTTATTTACCTCGTAGCTTGCTACTGACTGAGTCGCTTGCTGAGCAGACACTTGATACTCAACAGCACGGAATAGAGAGAGTAAAGTAATTAAACTGGCAGCGCTCCAGCCAAGTGTGAAGGTGCGGGGCCGAGAACGAACAAGACAACCGTTGAAATGACTAGGAGAAGTGACTCTTGCATTCTGTGTCTGACGAGGGGGTCACTACATGGCGTCATTACCGTGCAAATACTGAAAGTGTCAACAGTGCTCTTTCTGCTGTTTTGAGAATAGACTCGCGTTTAATGCACTACACGTTACGGCATCTATGACTATCGAAGGAAGGTCATAGTTCTGTTTTCCGTTCTCAGCCTCAGCTATAGTTGCATAGTTTATTTTGCACTAAGGCCTTTTCATTATTTACGTTTCTTCTAGAGATGCAAAGGTGACAAGTTTCTTCCTTTTTTTGTTTTTTGTAATGTGTCATTTTGTCAGTCGGCCGTTAGGAATTTCGTTGCAACAGGACGGAAGCAATGCAGTATCGTTCCTTTGGCATGCGTTGTTTTTAGTTTTGACAAAACTAAATTATTTGTGCGAGAATTTTCGAATTTATGAAGAAGGTGGCTTACACAGTGACTAAAACTAGTCGCAGGGTGGCTGTAGTAGCAAGCGAAACTCGGGCGGAGTACTTGAGCCTACTCTCCCTTGCTGGCGCAGGTGTCCGGCCCGTCACAACAAACTACGGTTTCGTCATAAGACAGTGTTTTGTGCTAATTTCCTACGTCATATTTTTTTCTCAACAGTTTTATTTACGACATGCAGCATGGCTCTCAGGTAGGGCAGTGCCCGTAGACTTATAATGGGAAAATCCGCTGTTTCCTTTATAAAAAAAGCTGCAAGACTTGCACTGCGTTAAACAATGCGTTATAGTGATGTGCGACATTCGCACAGCTGGTCCGGTACCTATAAACAGGAAAGCCAGTATATATTTAGGCTAAATTTAGCCCAGTCGTCTTTTCAAAATGGAAAGGTGTATGTTAACTCTCATCGTACTTTCTACAGGCCTTGTAGGTAAGTGAAAGTTGCATATCTTGAGCAGGAAAAATAATGCTACGTAAATTATTTTCCAAACTGCACCAATTTAATGAAGGAAAGGAAACTCTTTCGTGTGCATTTGTAAGGGCGAAGGAAGGCGTACATAATGAGCGAGAAAGACGTAAGGGAAGCTGCACGTAACGAAGAAGATACAAAGCTATATTCTTGAGCACAAGTCACTCAAAAACTGATGCGACAAAGAACCATGGTCTTCCAGTGCATTGTAATCGCATCTACGGAAACGTGCACATAGCAGTAACTCGCTGTCTATGTTTGACTTTTCCAAATAATCTAGGCACAATGTGGCACAGCTAATGCGTACTACAAGTGTCTTTCAACTTCTCGCATAACAGTCCAAAATGATTTAGTACTATTTTGTGTTAGCAAATCTTTGAGTACGGGTCATCAGTAAGCTCATAACAAAACTAAGAAATCACAACGTTCAAAGAAGGGTGGCCACTCTGTATTGTGTATTTGCCCCGAACGTCAGAAGAACATTACTGCCTGTTTGTTTCTGTTTCCCTATCGCACGCACTGCAATGTCAATGTGCAGTTGCGCGTTCTCTTCTTTGTCACGCGACAACCCTATACTGTGACAAACCAGACGCTTCTGTTGAGCGCTTTCTCGTGAACTGTCAGCCATATAATCATTAGAGAGTCCTCTTGCGCATTAAGATAAGCCACTTCGATAAACTTATTGATTTTTCTGTAACCAAAATACTCGGTCCAGCTAAACAGAAATGTTGCTTTGGTAGCCCTACGGAGTTTTCTTGTGTACAGCAACCTAATTTACTTTTATTTGTAGATTTCTGGGAACTCCGCTCGAAATATATTTCTAGCCTTGCTAGAAATATATTACGTTCGTGTGTGTGGAGTGGAAATGAGCCTTTATTAATTAGCGCGAGTACACGTAGAGCGCTTCCTTCTGGTTAGATATATTTATTGCATTTTCTGATGCTTTTATTTTTGTAGCTTCTTTTTATTTAGTAAATTTGGTATGCCACTGTGTCTGTGGACTGTGCGTGCATGTGATACTGGGGAAAGTTGTTGGCGCAATTTCTTAGCCGCGTATTCAGATACTCGGCCTTATATAGCCCACAACAACAACAACAACAGCATCAATACGCACATTTCCGAAATCATCCAAGAATAATTCGTCACTTCGTACAACGTTCCTTCGACTCGAAGGATCATCATGTACGCAGGATACCCAACTCATGATTCGAACAGTTTGTATTTGAATTTGAATTTGCCTTTATTTCCATAAATGTACAATTTATGGGGGATTTAAGGGAAAAGTTGCGCACAGCAACTTGACGGGCCTTAAAACCCAGTCTGAGTGCTGCAGCGGCAGGCACAGGCGCTAATTCAGGACTGACAACAAAAATACATTTGAATACAATGCAATGTCGGCTTAAACTTATGCCATAAAATCAATATAAGAAAAACACTACAAACAGAAAATAGCAGTTTTATACATGAGCAAACAAGAACGGTGAAAAAAATTGATCATGATCAAATATCACTGAAAAACTCATGCAAACGCGAAACAGGACAAGAAAGGACATCAATGTTATTGCGCATGCGTGTGTTTAACAAGCGTGGTAAGCGATGATGTAACATTTGAAAAGCATAATTAGTGCGAAAAGCATAATTACATGCCAGTGTTCAGGTGACGGTGTGCTGTATTCTGTTCTATTTCTAATTAACTGCGTTAAAGACGTAATGTATGACGGATTTTGTTTCACGTCTTTTCGACAGGCTAAGGACAGTCTAAAGTCTAACAGAGAGTGCAGCGTGAGTAATTAAAGTTGTTCGAAGAGAGGTGTAGTATGAGAATCTGCTGGAGCATTGAAAATAGTACGAATTACCTTTTTTTTTTTTTTTTTTTGCAGCAGGAACAATCGGTTTATGTCTGTAGCAGACGTTGTACTCCACACCAGACAGCAGTAGTGTATGTGACTCAGAAAAAGAGCATTATATTAGAGAAGTTTGACTTTGCGTGGTAGCGGTTTTAAACTGAACAGTATTCCAGCTACTTGGGCAAGTTTACCTGCAAGGAACACACATACGTAAAATAATTATCTATTTCGGCGCACCAGTCTCTGCCGAGTTTATTACCTTACGCGTGACATCATTCAAACGAAGGATATTTTTCAAAGGTGACTTTATTTATAAATGTAATAGGTTGGTGCATTGGCCCATTACTTCATCGGTAGTATGTCTCTCGTGCATTGAAATGGACAGGTCCAAGCTTAATTTAGGACAGGGCGGCCGCTGAAAGCATTCAGAAAAGAATTTATTACCTGTGAAAAATAAGTACTTTTGTGAACAGCACTGCTCGATGTTGGAGTTTCATTTGAGCGCCGACTGCAGTTCGCGCCTGAAGTGCATATGTTTACTACATACAGCCCTAGATGGCAGCACAGTGCTAGCGGTTGACCATTCTTCGCCTCTTTATTGCGCATATGCTGACATGTGATAACTCATCAGCGCCGTGTTGTAATTAGTACTGAAGAAATAGCAGTTATCTGCTCTCCAGAGTGTTATATAGTCACGTGTACTGCACTTTAATAAAATAACTTGAGACTTCCTTCGCTTCTCCTTTACAGGCGGCCTTCACAGAAACTCATGGAAAAATTGCAAAAGGCTCGGCGCCCATGTACGTACTCCACAAATTAGAACACATTTCTCTTCAGTTACGTTGACCTCCTTTGGACGCGCGGTATATTTGAACGTTTCTAGATGCCTAATGACTAAGCCCGGCTGTATGCTTTAAAAAAATAATTCACGTATTTTAATTGGTAGTCGAATAGCGTGAAATTGCAGTTGTCGTCGTTACGCGAAAAAAAAGAAAGAAAAGAAAGAAAGAGAAAAAGAAGAAAAAGAAATGCACTCCGGCAGTGAGCGTTTGCTTTGCCACCTCATTATACCGGGTTGTTTTTCAGCGAACACTTTCAAAAATTTTTAAAGGCTGCCTGTGGCAGATAGCGCCATTCTTGTTCTTGAGCTGGCCTACTCGTAAAGGCTGACATTACATGCAGAAAAAGTCGAGATGTCTAATCGACAAATAAAAAATACCTAATTAAGTTTTTAACCAATTATATAATGACCCATATTGCAATTTACAAATTCTAGCTGTGGAGTTCGCAAGGCGGACCCTGTTTTGACCGAATTCTCAGGATGACACCAGCTTCGAGATATTAATTCCCTAACTTTGCGGAGAAATGCAACGCCAAGAAATCCTGCTGAAAATGATTGGTAATTGAACACTGCGCGCGTATTTGACTACGGGCGTTTCATCGTGATATTGCGCAAGGCGATGCAAGATAAGCGGACAACAGTATAGGCACATGGAGAAATCATCGATCCTAAATTGTGCCGCCATTCCATGCATATGGCGACGATACACACTGTGAGACTGATAAGAGAGTTTCTACGCACTGCTATGAATTATTAGCACTGCCATGAGCTTGCTTCTACGTATTTCATTTGTGTGTTCTCGCGAGCGCACTGTGTTCTTTCGCGAATATAGTAATTCTCATTGTGCCCATGTTTGTTTGTGGCGCGCAGCTATATACCGTGAGCGTCCTGATTATCGGAGGCAATTTGAAGCCTATAAGTGACGGCCGCCGTACTTTGTGGAGCGCGGGTGTGTGACCTCTGCGTTGTCTGGTTAATGTAGCAACCCCAGGATTACTTTTCTTAGTTATAACCATAAATGGTATTTGGAGCCGCGCAACCAGCCTGTTCGAGCGCCACCACCGTCATATAGTCGGAACATGGCGCGTTGAGAAGCGGCGCTCGGGCTGAAAAATTCTCTAGCATTGCTTTGTGAGACTGAATCTCAACTGCAGCCCTCAACGTACTCCTTTGGCCTTCTAAGGATCAGGTGGTCAATAAGGGACATGCGAAATAATTACTGTAAGTAGGTATTTCCACGCTGTTAAGCTGCTCGGCACAATACATTATTGAGCTGAAGGTAGGCTTGCAAAGAGGCCAGTATATAGTAAGGAAGAGATTCTGGCAAGGCTAGTGACACCAGCTCGTGTGTTGAGGCTTCATCTTCACATCTAGGACGACGTCCGTCATTTTTTATGAGTGACACGCAACGTGTGTGGAAGTGCACTTGCAGAATTTCGCATCTTCCCTATTGCTGTCGGTGGAGAAATGGTCGCGTCGCTGGTGGAACAAGCGGTGCCGGCTGGTATCCCACCTTTTGCCGAAAGACGTCAAACAATTTTGAGTGCTCCGTTAAATATGGCCTCTCTGTGGAGAGTTCGCCGCCACGTAATTACGACTTTGAAACGGGCGAGCGATTAACGCTTAGAACGCCGAGGTTGACATATTCGCAAAAAGATAACGGCTAGCACCGCAAACTCTAGTCGAGAAGAACGATTTGCAGTGAAGATGGAAGTGGAGCGTCGAACGACGGATGCATTTATTTGCACCGTGAAGTGGGTTTTAGTCAAAGGGTTTTATGCCATGCATCTCGGAATAATGCCAAGCGGTTTCGAAAGATTCCGCGAGGTCCCTTTTCGAACTTTTGATGCATCATTTGTATTTCAAATGCATTAGTGTTCGAATTGGCGTTTATAAAACATTGCAACATATTTCTATCTGCGAATTCTTCCAATCCTGAGGAAGCATCATTACGGGCTGTCTATGGGGGCGGTCATGTGCCGTTTTGTTGATAAACTTAGGTAATCCTTTTCGAGAATGAGGTGTTTTTATTTTCTTTTGGCAAGCGTTCTCAAGGTCTGCGACAGCTATGGAAGTCGAAAACGGCACACGAGCGACATCGATAGATAGCATTGATTCATTGAAAAAGACCCGCATAACTATGATGGCAAATATATAAGTAGGTACTTGTAAATATTTTGGACCTTGGCACCACAAAATTATGTTGGGATGCCTTACGCACACGTTAAATATTGAAAGAAGGGGGTCTTATAAATTGGGTGCATGGATTCTGTAGGATGAGTTCGGACTTCACTTAAAGCATCCGGGTTTCTTTTATGTTGAAATGAGGTTGTGCTCTATGAATGCTCATATTGCAACCCTTAGGCTCTATATATCAATTACCTCCTTCGTTGATTTACTCATCCCAGCCCTGCAGTACATTTCAATTTTCATTGCGTCCACCTGGTGGGCTTACCTTCTTCCTTTCCAGCCTACCGAGCAGAAACCAGCAAAGGTATGCTGGTACCATTGCTATGACGAAGACAGAAATAGAGTGCACCGAAAGTTGGAATCCTACGGCACGCCGTGCACCGTAAGTAAATATTCTAGCACGTACCGGCGCTCCACGAAAATAACAAGTACGGAATTTTTTCAAAAGCTGTACGCATCCCCTACTTTATTCTTCTTTTTTCCTTTTCTCATCTCTCAGTGTTTGGTTTTCCAATGTGGAACAATTTCTTTTGTTCCGCGTCTCTATTCAGCCGGGTTTACTCTCCTTGATCAAAGAAGCGCCGTGTGACAAAGTCTACGCAAAGGGGATCTTAAATAACCCCACAGACCACTCTCGCCCGCTCTCTCCCGAGTTTTAGCTCAGCACAAGAATTCGTCGTGTGTTGCACCACATGAATAACAAAATACCAGCGGTGACCCATGTCTTTCTAACGTACTCTACATCATGCCTACAGACGTATAAGCGAAAAAAAAAGAAGAAGGCTCTCCGTGTGCCTTTACACAACTGGGTGGACGTCGCAGCCGTTGCACAAGTTACTCAAAGTCCGCCGATAAAGGAACTAATGTAACGGTCTGAGGACACAGGAAACTTAAGAGACAACTACACCGTCAACTAGTGCCATGTGAGGCCTTATCACCTAGTTATACTTCCAGAATCCCCGGCCAGCCTGCGAGAAGCAGGCGTTGTTGAACGAAAGGGGTATTTTCATTACCGTACTTAACAGCTCATTTAGAGGGACACTAAGTGCACTCACACACTCACTCACTCACTCACTCACTCACTCACTCACTCACTCACTCACTCACTCACTCACTCACTCACTCACTCACTCACTCACTCACTCACTCACTCACTCACTCACTCACTCACTCACTCACTCACTCGCTCGCTCACTCACTCACTCACTCACTCACTCACTCACTCACTCACTCACTCACTCACTCACTCAATCAATCAATCAATCAATCAATCAATCAATCAATCAATCAATCAAGTTTCGGGACGTTAGGTTAGCCCCCTGGAACACTGGAATGTGTGCTTTGCGCCAAGAAATAAATTAGTGGAGAAAATTGCAACTCAAGTAGCTTCATTGTGCCTCTCCAATTCAGGTCGTTTACTTCGAGAGGCCTGAACGGCGACAGTGATCTCGGAGGTCATGCTTTGCAGAGCGCTACCGCTTGCTTTTCATCAGACGCACAGTGACAGAGGGCGCCACGCCTCTACTAATAGAGCCGACAAAGTGGTGTGAAAGAGGATGCCCCGGAATGGCGATATGCAGGTTAATATAATATAGTTGGCGAATTTGACTTTTTTTTTCAGAAATGAAGCGTAATTAAACTTCATTTTACTATCTGTGGCTGACTACCTACTAAAGTTTAGGTGCGCGACAAGCTACAGCTTGGGAAACAGTTGCATCTTTAACTGGTGCAAAGTCCATAGTTTCTTAATTACGTCATTTGTTCTGTTTAAGGTGTTATTTGAAGTGGTGACATTTTAGACGTTTTTCAACGCTCATTTATCAGTTCCGCTTCAAACTTGCGGTTAGCTTTCCTTTAAAATTAACCTCACTTAACGCAGTACTGCTCGAATCTCGATGTTGCCTCATTATATGATAGCCTGCGAGACGACAGCATTTCGCTGCGACCACTTCAGAAGCGGGAGCTTCGCCTCTGAACACTCATGAGGAAGAAGAAGCCAGCTTTCGGTCGGTACAGATTCGCCAATGTCTCACTGCTGTTTCTTCGTCGTCATCAGTGTGTTTCTCCTGAGATTTCCTCCCGAACAACACACCAGGGCTTTCGATTTTCTTACGAGCTTGCTAAGATGTTACTTGCGAGCTGTGTCGCGCAGGCTCTGTATACTTTCTTTTTCTTGATCATGTTTCGTGTTAAAAGGGACTGCAAGTAACGAAACGATTGATATCCACTGTACTCGGATTTGTTTGTCGCCATCCTCTTACATTGCTGAGCGACTCACCCAATGTACTGTACAATGGCGTGTTCAGCAACGCTACTTACAGGCTATCTCTATCGGAGACGCAAGGTCACAAGTGGACTCGACTTTTCCCATAGGTTTACTTAGCGTGATGACAGCACAAGCGCAATAAGTACCACTCTCAGGCTTTTACCTCCTGCATTTGATAGTGTTGATGTTCGGTCCACTAAGTGATCTCAACGATAAGAGTGCAACATTGCTATGTCATTTGAGGGATCTTTGTTCCGCGCTCTCAGGTCCGGCAGCCACTTCGGACTAAGCTACACCACGAGGCGCCGGATCCTTACACATTTACAGGAGTTCAGAGTGTCAAAAAATAAGGAAACGGGAAGGCAACGAAACACTTCGCGAAAAGACTCTATCGTGGTGCCTTTAAAGGCTTCTCTTCATGCGAACGCTTTTAACGTGCCGCTCACGTGTTAAGAGTCAAATATTTACAAGTTGAAGTGGGAGAACATCTCATCTGTTTAACCTTAAATATATTTCTGTATGTCAGATACACCGACGCGGCAAAGTACAAGAACAGAGCGGCCCACGCTATCAGCGTGATCAACGGCCAAGGACAAGAGGTAGCAGCGGCCTCGGTAAGCACTCCAGACATCGACTGCGCGGAAGAAACGGCGATAGCCCTGGCGGCCACTACGGGCAAGCGAGAGGAAGATCACATAACAGTGATCACGGACTCACAAACAGCATGTAGAAATTACCAAAAGGGCCGCATTTCCAAACAAGCCCTGAGAATCCTAAAAAAGCTAGACAATTTTCAAGAACTGTACATTGTCTGGGCCCCGGGACACGAGTCCCTGGCGGGTAATGTAGCGGCTAACGCCGCTGCCCGAGATCACATTGTCCGGGCTATCCCACCGGGTTCACGACCACTGGTAGACCAACATGATAGCGTCCCGAAAAGATACGCCGATATCCTGAATCATTACAGACTGGGTAGGAGGATCTACCCACCCCGCATCCCAAGCTGACAAGAGAAGAGGCGGTGATCTTCCGCAAACTTCAGACAGGCACATTCCCGCACGGCACCCTGCTACACGCCATGTATCCTACGAGCTATACTCACAAATGCGCCTTCTGCTCTGCGCCCAATACCCTCTACCACATGGTATGGGAATGTCAACAAAACCCATCGACACCACCCATCACCGGACCAACCGTCGAGCAGTGGGAGGCCCAGCTGACAAGCCCGAGCCCTGAAGACCAGCATCGCCTGGTGAGCAGGGCCAAGCTATCAGCTCAGGCCCACGGCATCCTGGACTAGGGACGCCGCCCACCTCGGACGATCTTACCGTCTGCTCATCTCTAAATAAAGTTTATTCCTCCTCCTCCTCAAACTGCTACACCGATTTACCCGTTTTGTGGGAAAATCAATTCATCTCTCATACTCGCCTCCCATCCAGCCAAATATAAATAAATAAATAAATAAATAAATAAATAAATAAATAAATAAATAAATAAATAAATAAATAAATAAATAAATAAATAAATAAATAAATAAATAAATAAATAACAAGAATACCGCGAACGCCGGCAATAAGCACAAGGGCAGTGACACACAAATCATGAACGTGTAAACGCACTTAATACACGTGAACGATAGAAAGGACCGGACACACGTAGCGTATTTTTGTGTACACACTTTCTATTTTCTGGGTCTGTTAAGCACATTTACATGCTCATGACTGTCGGCCAGCTCACCTAACTAGCTGCGTTGACCAAGACAAAAATCACATCTGTAATTTCTACACGCACGTGCCGAACTTATTTCGCACGTCGTTTCCTCCTTCTCTGTTTCTCTTTTTTTTTAGGGCTGGCCAAACCGGCCCCTTGGCTTCTGTTGGGGCTCGCATTGCTACCAGGACCACTTCGGCAGGCGCCCACCCTGGACTCCACCTCCGGGCAGTGACGGCCCAACGAGTCCATCACCGACCGGCCAGACCACTGCCACTGTTAGGCCGCCGCGGTCTGAGTCTTACCGGCGCGGTAGTGCCGAACAAACTGTCAACAGCACCGCAAAAAGCAACTCAACGCCCTACAATGAGGCGCCCGTGAACAAGCCCAAATAGCGCCTTTGGACGCCGAGCAGAGAGCAATGCTCGACACTTCATGAACCACCGGCCGCTCAAGGATGACCTGGCAGTAGATCAGGGGCAGAAGTTAAGAGAAAGAATAAGAAAAGCAAGATTTGTGTTTTTCATCTCGTCTCTTGCTATATGTGATTTAAAGAGAGCTCCTTTTTCCCGGACAACAGTGTGCTCCGCCTAACATTTATAACGGAGCGAAAAAGGCATAGCACCGTCGCATATATGTGCTCTTTCACGATTTGCCCACCCTTATTTTGCGGAGGTCCTTATAAATGCTTCTTTATATCTGGATGGGTAGAGGCCCATTGGTCTCGCACGTGTTTGACGAATTCAAAGAGAGAAACTTTTTTTGTGGCTTTTTTAACGTAGTGCACCGGCTGCGCGGTTTTGCGAAAAGTTTATACTATTCATGTGAACAACGCGGACTTATATACTGCTACTGGAGTTCCGCTTTAGCTTACAGTAACTTTTGGAGACTTAGAAGACACGGTCACATCTATCGCACTATTTTCACATCTCTTCTGCCGGCGGTGCAGACTAATAAATCTGCAGACCGCTGCAAATATCATCGGTTAAATCGGAAATGCTCTGAGGTGTTCTAAACAAGAAAGAAAAAGAAAAGAATGCAAGCACTGCAAAAAAAGGAAAAGAAAAACAAAGAAACGGAGGAAAGGGGTGGGAGGTGGATATAATACTGTTCAGAACCAAGTGCTTTTTATAGAACTTGCATAATGTCATTGTAGAAGTTATGCTATCTTAGTTCTTCTATATACACTTGGCCACGTACTTGGCTGTCAAGTAATTAACCCAAAAATGACTAAATCAGTGCAGTTAATACATTAAAGCCGTCATACATGCCCATTTCACTTCACACACCATACATAACTGTAACGTAACATTACATTTACGGGGTTTTAATGTCTTAGAGCAACTCATGAGATACGATATACGCTGTAGTCAGTGAGAAGGCATCAGCATAATTTCGACCACCTGTGGTTCTTTAATGCCCACTCAGTGAATGGCGCACCAGAAGCTGGGAATTCTGTTCACATGGCAATGCGGTTGTCGGTGGCCGGTAATACCCGGGAGCACCAGGACTCAGAAAATACTTAACAGGACGTGGGATTTGCGAAGAAGTTCACTATCAACGAGGCCTCAACACAGAGCCTTTAGTGGGAAGTTGCAGCCTGCGGTAGTATGTGCACTTGATACGGTGGTCTGCTTTTCGAAAGGCCGCGTATACTATTGCAAATGCTAGCAGCCAATGAGTAACTTGTTCACGTGGTTCAAACAGGTCTGTCAGTTAGCTTGATCAAAAAATATAATTATATTGTGCTCTACATCGGTATGTTGTTTCTATGTATTGATAAGTACAGGCTAGACAATATACAAAGCATCATTTATTACTTTTGGGCTTTATTTCAGTGGAGTCTGCAGATACGTGGAATAAAATTATGCCATTATTATAATTTTATTTGGCACAATTTTGGCATATTAAATTATGCCAAAACTATGGCACTTTGACATACCTATTGGGAATGCATCAGAATTCGGTACTGAAGGTGATATCTAGTTGTCCAAGAACGAAACCAGATAATTCACGACCGTATAGCCCTCACTCTTTGTTAAGCGTACTGAGAGGTGTGGGCTGTTTGTAAAACTAATTCAACTGCATTGAAAACAGCGCAAAGGACGCGTGTATCGAGTCCTTCATCTTGGTTTTGTCGGGACGCGACTATTTTCAGAGCCGCGTCATGAAGAGAATGCCAACAGTTCTGTTGTTCTGTCCAAGACGAGCTTGAATTTATCGCTACGAGATGGCGTTAGTGCAGTTGTTGAGGATTTCAAATTGACTATTTTTCAAAGCATGTGCTGTGCAACGCTTGTGTGGCAGCACTTGGAGAGGCAAGAAATGTCAGCGTTTGTTAAACCAAGAAAGGAAAATGTCGTTAATAATAAATTTATCACTTTATTGGCTAGAATAACGCGTAACATTGAAAAGAAAGAACCGCACTAGTGAATAGCGGAGTGTTTGATTGGCACTGCGCGAACTGATACAATGTATGCCTCTCACATTGCTTCCAATATACTTGTTTTGAAGAATTATCAAGGGATGAGAAGATCATTGAACTAAATAAAGCGTAGTAGTATTCCCGCAAGCTCAAGGAGGTGCATATATGGGACGCTTCTCTTCGATCTCATTTTTTTTTCATTTACGTTTTATTTTTATGTAGACTCCGAATGTTTATATGTCTGTGGTCTGTGTGTGCGTGTTTATAGGGAAATGTGTCCGTCACATGAATCTCGAAGTGCTTATCGGGAATAATATAAATATATTAAGTATAAAGTCGCAGTGCAGGGCGAGGATCGACTCCAACTCCGCACATGCAGATTGTTAGCTTGAAATTCTGCCTCGCAGCCAGTCGTCCTTATTATTTTTTTTCTTTATGACATATGCCACTCGACGGACGCTACAGCAAGATATAATACTACACCTAGGGAATACTTTGTCAGGCCTGTTGAGCACTCGCCTAATTAAATGGCTGACATCCGCGTTTAGCAGCTTATCAGGAAACCCGTGTTGACGTGAAAGGACTTACATGGAACTACATGCTGAGAAGCGAACGGCAGGATAGGATATAATAAGCATAAACAGGCTATCTCTCCACCACTGGGGACCGCCACCTTCTTAACCGAAGACGAGTCATGCTAGTAACTGAATAAATCTTTCTTCTTGTCGAAAGAAGATTGTTCGCACGCATCTGCGAATGTTTGCTCAAACCGATGCCACACGAAGCAGCGGAAGACTTACTGCGCATATTGTTGCGTCACCTATTGCGTCACTGCTTCGCCATTATGAGCGATGCTACAGTTTTTCTCTCATAAAATAAAATAAATAAATAAATAAAATAAAATAAATAATCTTTAAATTTTAAACAAGCACAGTTATCCCTGTTCTACCGAGCAGCTTACCTACTTTTCACTCAGGTTACCAATGTGGCTGATATGTCCACATCGCGTTCCGTCAACCCCCGATAACTTTCTCTGGCGTCGAGTCGTACTTCAGCAGTAGTTCCGAATCTTGCAGGAACAGAGTAACGTCGGATGGAGAACAATATTGCTCGTGTTTCTGGAGGGACAGAAGAAAAGGCGAAGCCCTTCGCTGAAAGCAAGGACTTCTCCAGAATCTTTATTTGATTGCGTCATTGTACTTCGTGAAGTTCACTGTTCTTTTGTATTTTCGATCAAATCGCAATCTGAATGCAGAAAGCTTCTAGTAACGCTCTTCCATGTGAATATGAATTTCAAATTTTCGTATAACGGTATCATGAAAGCACAATAACGTCATATTACAAGCGGTGTTCTATGTTCAATGGGAAACTTAACTCAAAAAGAAGGAAAGAAGACAACACAAAAGTACTGACCAATGTTTACTGCTTATCATCAAATATAATGGCCGGCAAAAAAAAAACGAAAGAAAAATCGTGATACGGATAATTATCGCTCTTGGTATAAGAACAACGTGAATTCACTGCAAAAACAAAAAATAAAGAAGAAATTGTGGAAACAATCATTCTTTAGTTTAAGGTTCCAGAGAATTGTGCTGGCCGAATGTAAATATGTTTCCTGTAACAAAAAAAGAAGAAAAAAAATTAGCGTAGCTTGCACTGGAGGCGCAATGCTAAAGAGACAGCGGAGCTGATGGGCAATGGGCTAGGCTAAGCACTACCAAGTCATCCCCAGCATTTCCCGGAAGTTATTGATTATTGATCAATTATCAATTAGCTATTGATTGGCTATCGATTGGCTATCGCAAGGTATTGGTCACTTATTAGGCTAGGCTAAGCACTACCAAGTCTTCCCCAGCATTTTCCGGAATTTATTGATTATTGATCCATTATCGATTGGCTATCGCAAGGTATTGGCCACGTATTTAGGCTAGGCTAAGCACGACAGACAAATTACGCTCTGCATAAACAGCGCCGCTGTTAAAATTTTTGACCCGTGCGCTACGTGCTGCTTGGCCCGACATCACCCATGGTACGTACGCCTTCTACGCACTCATATATATATATATATATATATATATATATATATATATATATATATATATATATATATATATATATATATATATATGTGTGTGTGTGTTCCTGAAATATTCTCAATTCTTTCCCTAGCCCAATCTCACTAGGTTTTCAACTGCGATTGTGTGTCAGAGAATTAGCAGTCGTTCACCTTTCTTTCTTATATTAGCCAACTCACTGTCTGGATGTTGTTTTCAGGCGGTATATATCCGCCACAGCCTGCTTTCGTAATCAGCTCTCATTTTAATAACACAAACAATAAAACAAGCAATAATTCAAATAAAGGGGAGATTTATAAATTAGTATCGCACGAAACAACTGTAACGTACATTATTTTCTTTTCCCAAGTTTTGATGAATATATTTATATATATATTATTCAGAGCACATAATGATCCACGAAGTTTTAGCTCGTCTATAAACATGCAGTTCAACACCTCATGCTTTATAGCATTCACGCACATGACGTTCTCGTTGAAAAGTGCAAAGCGGTCGCGAGACGCGCTCTTTCGTAGAAAGACAGTGGTCAAAGCGCACGTTTGCGTCCTTTGTCATCGTCGCCTGGGGCGACGAGGTGACCTACTGTATATACAGTTGCCTCGTGTTAAGACAACTTTTCACGAAAGGCCATTCAGTAAGGTCATGCTCTTGGGCGAAAGCAACGTGGCTTAGAGCAGAATGATCGGAGTGTGACGGCGCCACGGAACAAGGAACGTCCATTTACCATGAATCCAGAAGTGGACTCAAAGCCTGCCGATAACAGTGCGTTAGCATCGGGTGTCGGCAAACTTGAGTCTATCCAGTGGTACTCTTTTCTCTAGAATCTTGCATCTTCTTTGTTTGTTTTTCTCTTGCATCGTTTGCTGCTGAAGAACTTGAGTTAAAAAGTAGGTCGGCTAGGTTAGTTAGTGCTGTTGTACGGCGAAAACAAAGAAGTAAATTATTAATATTAGGAATAACAAACAAATGAAAAAAAGTGCTAATGAAGAAGTCACAATAAAGAAAAGGAGAGTTCACTCAAATCTAACGTCTGTCCACGCCGCTACCCAAATGCTACATGCACATTGCAGTCTTTCGACCGTTGGTGCACAAGTACGCAACATTAGCATGGATGGCAGGTCCAATTACACAGCGTAGTTCGAGCACAGTCTATAACACAGAACTTAAATTCGCAACTTCGTACGTAATTTTACAGAACAACTTATCACAAACACTGGTATAACTCAGTGCCTACCAAAGGCGATGTTCGCCTTTATCTGAGGATGACTCGCTGACCTAGGTCCAAGTGTTTTTGGTATTGCTAAGGTGGGGGCGCTTGTCCAACCTTCCCAGATTTCTTTTGTTGTAACATTTTCTTGTTCTTTCCACAGCGCATTTTGGGCTTTCAAGAAGGACGTGACAAATGTTGCTTGCTTTCGTCTTTCACAGTTCGAGGCATTGCGGGACAGTGGCTTTCGGATCACACCGACCTTTACAGTTTTCTCAGTAAACCAGCGCTTGCTTCGTGCCGGTCGTCGATCTTCTTGTAACGTTGTTCTGAATTCCCAGAAGCGCGGCCTAGTGGATCCTTCGGAGAGCAATAGGCTGGAACTTATACCCCTGTCAAACGGGCAAGTTAAGTGCACTTACGGGAAGTGCACTTCGGGACATTGAGTGACACTTTAGGCTACGCGGTTCTAAACGGGAAAACATAGCGCACTCGCAGTAGAAAAAAAAAATGCCGACGGACTGCGAGAGTGTTTTGTGATGATGTAGATTAAAAAGCAAAGTATTTATAAAAAGTGATTGTTTTACGTTGCAATATTAATAAAAACAAACATAATCTATGTTTTTTCAACAAAAAATGAAAATATTTTTGATTATAAGAGTGTGGCAATTAAGTCAATGCCGGCCAAGAAAAATGCCTAGCCAATCCAGAACGACATAGCGGCGTGCGACGAGGCGGCATTTGATCCTGCTTGGACAGAATATGAGCGCGTTTTAGGCTATTATCTGTGCGCAAGTGCTGTTCAGCCACTAAAAAAATCTTTTGTGTCCTTTTTATGCATTATATTTTGTACCACTGAAACCGCTGGCGGCGAGGCTACGCACTCGGCCAGCAAAGTGCGTGCCGTGAAAGCACTTCGACAGGAGTACACTCTTCTGCGAGTGACACTCCACATGCGACGTTTAGATTTGACAAAGTGCGCTTAAACCGAGTGACACTCTCCGTAAGTGCACTTACTTGTCCGCTTGACAGGGGTATTAGTCACACCGATCTACCATGTCGCTGGTGCACTGTATGGCGCCAGTGTCATCGATAACGGAGCAGTGGTCTATGACAAATCACTTATGATTTCTTTTTCTTTTAGAGGTGGAGAGGGGGAGGAGAGGGGCAGGCCAAGATATGGATAACCTTCTCGGTTGAGTTGGGAGCGTTGCGCCAGTGAAGAATGGAGTAACTTGCCAGAGGTTTAGCTATAGGACTAGCGCATCCGAACTTTTCAGTAATAGGGCTACAACTCAACTTTTATCGCGCTCGCAATGTCGTTGCGTCATGTTTGGCAATTAAAAACGCCGCTGCAGGCGTGAGACACTGCGGCTGCAAGCAGCGTCTCACACTCTTTGACTTTACCGAGTATCACTCCTACAGAGTCCTTCGTTGGCGTATGCGCGTCAAATTGTGAAAGTGTGCTATTAAGTTTTTTTTGTTATATTGGTAGTGCTTCGTGGCGTAAAAGTAGCAGTGGCCATAGAGCGCCCACGCTATATAGCCTGAATTAGAACGTTTGTCAAGTGCCCTAACAGAGGGCGCACGCAGGCCGATCACCGAAGAAGAACGAAAAAGGCCGACGGAAGACCTTTGCGTTTCGCGCCACGACTGTAGAAAAAAAGTTGTCGCAGTTTCACCTTAAAGGCGAAGCATCAATTGCGATAGCAAATTTGTAGAGAGCTATACGGAGTAATGATAGTAGCTTAATCAGCTGTATAAACTTGGACATGCAGCAGCACCGGCAACACGCAGAACTGTTGTCGACGCCGTCGGCGTTTTCCCCGCGTTCGCACAAAATGTGTGCGGTGTTGGTGACTGTTGCTGGAGCCTCTGATATAAATAGGCACTTGGTGCCGCAGCTAAACGTCGCCTCCCCCCCGGCCTTTCGCGCGTCGGAAGAGAGCGCGTTTGCTCTACATATATGGTGATTGTAAAGGAGGAAAGAGACAGAGACGCCTACTTCTGCAGCCCTTAAGGGAGCACGGCGCAGAACGCGTGTTTGTTCTCCGCCGTGCGTTCACTCCCCGTGAAAGCGCGCGTCCCTCGCGTCCTTTCACTCGCACATACAGCGTTCGGCGTCTCGTGGCGACGATTTCATCTCCATTGACGTCATACGGAACCTCACGGTGACGGCGACGGCGACGCCGACGGCAGAAATCTGCTTTGGAGTGTCCATATAATTGCTATCGCAATAAAAAGTTGTCGCAGTTTCACCTGAAAGGCGAAGCATCAATTGCGATTGCAAATTTGTAGAGAGCTATACGGAGTAATGATAGTAGTTTTATCAGCTGTATAAACTTGGACATACAGCAGCACCGGCAACACGCAGAACTCTTGTCGACGCCGTCGGCGTTTTGCCCGCGTTCGCACAAAATGCGTGCGGCGTTGGTGACTGTTGCCGGAGCCTCTGATACAAATAGGCACTTGGTGCCGCAGCTAAACGTCGCCTCCCTTCCCTCCCCCTCCCCCCCACGGCCTTTCGTGCGTCAGAAGAAGGCGCGTTTGCTCTACATATATGCTCATGGTAAAGGAGGAAAGAGACGCCTACTTCTGCAGCCCTTAAGGGAGCACGGCACAGAACGCGCGTTTGTTCTCCGCCGTGCGTTCACTCCCCGTGAAAGCGCGTGTCCCTCGCGCCCTTTCACTCGCATATACAGCGTTCGGCGGCGCGCGGCGTTCAAGGGCTGCAGAAGATAGCGCCAACCTTTCCCTTTCCCTCAAGAACCACTTATCTATCGCGCGGCGACGATTTCATCTCCATTGCCGTCATACGGAACCTCACGGCGACGGCGACGGCAGAAATCTGCTTTGGAGTGTCCATATAATTGCTATCGCAATAAAATGATGTCAAGGAACTATCGCGTACGAATTAAATAGAAATGCGAAGAACAAGCAGCAGCCTTATGACGCCCGCAATTTGTCACGTCATGTTTGGCAATGGAAACGCCGGTCCACGCGTGAGATGCTGCGATGACAAGCACGCTGCTTCATGTCGTCTAGTCTGTTTTACTTGAACGTCCTCAGAATTCCTATGAAGGTACTTTAAACTAGCAAAGTATGTGACCGGGCTAGTTGGTTAGCTGACAAGAACAAAATGGTTCGTATAATCAATTATGGGGCTGAGCTACTCCTAGATTCACCTCTTTCTTGGCGACCACATTTCAAATATTCCTTCTTACTCGACAAGCAGCACCCCTGCAATTCCGGTGGTAAAGTTTTTTTTTTTTTTGGGGGGGGGGGGAATATTCTACGCCGCAGTTGTTCAGGGGAATTTCGCATTTGTCTTCGTGAGGTGGGGAGGCTGGCATGCGGTGACGTGATTGCTATAAAAAGTGAATAAGGAATGCATCAGCATGAAGTCACAACTCTTTGAGGTCCCGGATTCATGATTTAAACCGCATTCACCACATTGCAAAGTATTGTTCGATAGCTCATTAGACGCACGTCCTAGCACTTCGTTCGCTCTCTCTCTACCACGTGACCTGCTTCCTACACTTCACACATATACATGTTTTCCCACTTTTTAACTAACGCATTAAACAGAAAAGTAAGTCAAAACAAAATGCGGAGTCTGCAGGCGATGCTTAGTATCACGATACATACTGATAGACAAATGGGTCAAGCATACGACGAAAATGGTCAGGTGAGCAAGTTATAATACCCTCGTTATAATATCCCATAATATCTTATAATACTATATCCTTATAACTTCAGTGTCGATGGCATACCAAACACTTTAGTATTCGTGTTTCGCTCTACCAGCGTCTCGTCAGCGTCTCAATCCCCCTTTGCCCTTAGTACGCATGCAGCGCACGCACCCACACGAAATGAAGTTACAAAACACGCTGAATAAAACTTATGATGTGACTAAATAATTTCACAATTCCTTTAAAACAAGCGCAAATAAACTTATAAAATGTGGAACTTCTCAACACGCAAGTCTGTAGATGGGAACAGTGGGTTACTTGAGTAATGAAGATATAACACGGACGTCCTTTGCCCTCACGAAAGAGGCAGAGGGGATTGAGACTCGGTCGCCAAAGTAAATCACAGGTGCACTAGTGGCATGCCAGTGCACCTGCGATTTACTCTGACGACCGCTGACTTTAGCCCAGTGTGCACGAACCGAAGGAAAGTTCAACACGACTGAGCGGGAAATAAGGCATTAGAATGGAGCGCACTATGTGTCGTGTGCATACATACGACTCCGATAGCTTCCTGTAGGTGGCGTCAATAGGCATCGAGAGATAGGGAGCCTACATGCAAGCGCTGTATAACAGCGCTTGCATGTAGGCTCCCTATCGAGAGACGCGTTCGCGCTGCTGGCTCGCAGACACACGATGCAGTGGGTGGTGCAAACTGCGTCACTGTGGAGCAGAAAAAATATTTCTCCCACTGACTCATTATTACGACTGCATATATTTTACAGCCAGCCTAAAACTACTTCCTCGTGATTTATTATTACCTTGGAGTGTTCGGCCAACCGAGGACACATTATGTATCGGAATCACTCAAGGAACGCTGTTAGATCGATCATGTTTTGCTTCTTGCGTTAATGTTTTACCCGCGATCAGATTTCCAGCCATTAATTTTATTGGCGTCCTACAGGAGGCTGAAAGGACTAATCCTGGCACTTTTACAATTGTATGCCCCCTTTAGTTTTTGAGAATGTATGCACCCAAGTGCCTAAGATGTCCGATTCTAGAAAATATTGCTAAATACCAACATGATTGGTGTGTGGCACAGCCTACTGGTTGGAAAGAATTCCCCAGCATACTAGTACTCCAAGGCGGAAAGTAAATATTCATAAAGAAACTGCAGCGCACGTGTTGGCAGCGATGTATGCACTGCAGTTTCATAATGAATAGCTACCAACTCGCCCAACTTTCAGTACCTTTACGGAAAGTAAACTTGTATTTAATGTTCGCGTACTCAGTTCATTGGTGCCCTTGAACTTACAGCTGTTCTTAAGCTGCTATAAGCACACAGTAGAACGAATTGTGTTTAGCTTCGCTTGACGGCTTCGGCACGAGATGAGTATGCATGCGATATAGTGGTTGGAGCATTGGGCTGCTGTGCACGAAGGTGGAGGCTGGATTCCACAATCGGTTATGCATTTCTTTTTATCAGATAATATGCATTCGCGGCGTCCCGCAATAATTATATCTTATCATCATGATTACATTAGGTACCAAGTGTGGCGAGACAGGGCATACGTACCTGCCTGCCTAGCCCCCTATTGAGCTCCCGCAACGTGCCTGGAATGAGGGAAGGAATTCTTCACATTTAAACAACCGATGACACGCTCTTTACCCTCTCCAAGGAAACAAGCAACGTTCACTTACCATAGTGTGTGATTTGGCAGCAAGACTGGTGCTGATTACCTGCATCACATCGTACTGCAGCACATGTACGCCGCAATAAAGTTTATCTTGATATGAGGTTGCGTAGATGGTCTGGATCGTATGTTCCTGAATATTGCCAATCTGTTCTATGTTTCTGTGAACAAATGACAGGCGCTAGCTGCATTCATCGAGTCTGTAAAGTGAAAATATTTCATGACATTTGATGAATTGCTGAAGCCATGCCAAACAAGTTTGCGAGCCAATGCTATCAGTATTGTAGGAACATAAATAAAAATAATTGTCAACTTTAAATGTAAAAGAAATGAAAAGATTGATCATTAATTAGGTTTTTGTTTTTCTCGCGATATGATTCTCTTCTACGAACAATTTTAGCGGAAGAGCTGTTTTTGTATGCGGGCTCTGATTCAGATAAACTAGTGAAATAAACGAATCTATTTATTGCTAAGCATCATCTATGTTAGGATGACGTCGACAAGTTCAGGCGAAGCCTGAGGGGAAGGCAAGCCTCTGTACATTGCGGCTGCGCTGTTCCTGTGGGATACATTAAGCAAGAGGATTTTTTTATGTGTATAAAAATGTCTACAGGATATTGCTTAACTGACGCAATGCTAAGTGGGTAGACGTTGATGAATCTTTCACTAAAGCTCGGCACGTTATCATAACATTTTTTTTCATTGCATCCACAACCTTTTAGATCGTGCTGTGATACTGGCGTGACTGTATCATAGCAGTGCATTTGCGGAGATGATTGCTTGTGAAACATCGCGAAGTGAGTGCTATATTCGTGTAGTTTCGCAAATTTTAAGATTTAGTGTAGTACGAATAATAGAAATGAAGTTCACACTAAGAGAAGTATAGTTTCAATACACTTTTCTTACAATGGCGAACTTTAGTCATATCAACTTCCAGAAAGCCCATTCTCTATGACTCGCTCGATGTCGGGCAAGTTTCACAGCTGCTTCAGCAGGTGTTTACATCAGCCTAGAGTTTCTTTCAGGCGAAGTGCGAATGCGTCTTTGTCAGGCTGGTTGACGGCTGTCCAGAAATGAGGAAGGTCAGACTAGCCTGTCATTCTACCATGCCTCTCGGCATCGCAAGTTTATCGCTGAAAGCAGTCATATCCTGGCAGTTTGAGAAATGTCCCCGAAGGCCTAAAATACAAAAAAAAAGAAACTCAGCAATTTTGATCTGGCAAGACCTGCTGCTCAACACAAAATTGGGCGTTTGATTCAGGAAAGCCGAGACGTCGCATTTTGATGCCTGCCAAGATCAAGGACCTCGGACTGAAATTTCATCATTCGTTAAAGAACTTCTGATTGTAGAAATAAACTGTCATTCCCAACACGTTATCGCTGTTTTCTTCTTTTTTTTGTTCATAACCTGCACACAAATACAGGAAGGTAGACTACCTGAGAGCCGGGTATTTCAAGGCACAGTTAAAAGGGCCCTGCAACACTTCTTAAGGCCACCATTTTTGCCGTGTACCTTTTATTAGCATGTGGAAGAACTCAATACCAGGAATTAGGGACATTTCGTACAGTTTCCTTTTTTCGCCACCACGTGGCGTATCGACCTTAAAGAATTCGAAATTCCCGCTATGACGTATGCTATGACGCACAACTAAAGAAAGCGCAATAAAAAGAAACACACCCTGAAGCTGTGGCTTCACGTCGGTGCTTGGAAACGAGCGCGCTTGTGTATCAGCGTTATCTCGAAGACGGCCAGCTACTTGCTCTACTGACAATGAATCGACGGTTTTGCTAGACACTTCGCCAGAAAGCTCGTCCGCATTCTGGAGAGATGTCTGATCGAGATAACGGCTCCCGCGAAGCTTCCGATGAATATGTATTTTTTTCCTTGAGCAGACTTTTATTTTTACACCACTGTGGCCACGGTCTTGCGTATACGTCAGGGTTCTGTTTCATGGGTTTCCTATAAAACTGGCGTGATCCATTGTTTAAGAGGAAGCTTTAGCTCGGGCCTATCTTCGATGCCGGATTATCAAATACATGTAAAATGCAGGAATGCTTTCATGAGAAAACCGCTGAACCGATTTGAATGAAATGTGTTGCATTTAAGGGGAAAGTTAAATTGCAGAGACTGCAGCAAATAGAATTTTCGTTTAGATAGCGTAATGTTTTCAAAGAATTGCAGGATGTTCGTAAATTTCAAAAATATAGAAGCATGAAGTTTACAAATCCGAAACTCAGCCATTAAAAACAAATATGGCATTTCTAAAAACTGCACCCGTTGGAGCATCAAAAGCGAACAATTTTTTTTGCTTTAACTTAAAACTTACGTGAATTTGTTATAATGTTTGGAAGGGTTTTGCAAATGCAACATTCACAACATAGTGGTATATTTCAGGATGGTGTATGATATATGATTGCTATCCGCTTTCGATATATTATTAGGTGCAGTTTACAGAATTGCGATATCATTTTTAGCTGCTGAGCTACATAGCTCTATACGCCAAGTTTTCTTTTTCGAAATTTGGCAATTCTTTAAAATTTGACGTAAGAAAGGTAGACCAGCCTATAATAAAATATCCCTTTCGGCAATCACTACACTTCAACTTTTGTTTTTCTAAATTCAACATAACTCATCAAATTTGGTGCATTGGTTGCTCTGAGAAACTATTTCCGATTTCCCATGTATTTCGATAGGAGCCCCCAAGCTCAATGTTCCCCTTAAGTTCGAGCTTGAATAATAAACTTGTTGGCAAGATACGTTTGTAAACGTGTGATCGTGGCCTAATGAGCTAGAGCACTGGCGTACTGAGCTCAACGGCAGAGGATATGTTTGCAAAGCGTCTTGGGAAGGAATAGGAGAAAAGAAAGGGAACAGGCTGGTATGTTATTCAGAAGCGTGTCTGGTTGGCTAAAAATTACTAAATGCTTTGGTCGTCATACCACCTCAGGTTCCATCTGCATAATTTCTATTTCATTCCGCTAGTTTGTGCTATTATTGTCAATCAATCGAGATTAGAACACCGGTGTCATGGCATTGTATTCCGTCGCAATTCTTTATCGCCGTCACTTCAGAGTCCTCTCATCGTCGTCATGCCGTCGTCCTTATATGCCTTCGTCGTTCTATCGACATCATTCCTACCTCGTAATTCCATCGTCGTCACTGAATGCGCTGTCGGCCTGCGGTCCTTGTTCTACCATCGTGAGGTAACATTGGCGAGCGATGGTCATAACAAATCGGGTCAATCAGGGAGACAGTGTATGGCCGCATTAAGCCGAATCACTTGAAAATTAGGAGAAACACTACGGATTCTAAACAAAGATGTCTTAGCTAACACGGTGTGTCGCTTCTTGTTCGCTAGATTGTGTAAATGCTAATCGCACTAACTTCGATAATCATCTTAACATGGGTTCTGCAGGAATTCTTTCGTCTTCGCGACACTAACGAACTCTTGTCCACATTGTTCCCAGCCCAACACCTCGAATTCCTAGAGGTGATCGTGCTCAGGCATGTGATGGACGACCCGAAGTTTGATGGAGGTGGTGGTATGATTTCGACAGCGGCGCCGCCTATCGACGAGGAGAAACACATTTGGGTGGGTGGGAATAGCGGCGAAAGTCACACTTCATGAGTTGCTAGACATCACAGACTTGAATCAACCTGAAAAAGAGTTAGAAATATATATGCATTGCAGTCGCGCTAAAGAAATTGAAAACTATTGGATTGGTGCGAGACTCGCTGCAAAAACATTCATTAGACTGTCTCAGGTATCCGAGCTATGCTTAACGGGAATCAATGAGATGAGTTTCGATAGAGCTCGTTACATTTTTCAAGAGCGGAAGACGTGCCTAGAGGCAGAGTTGACGGCAATATTTTGTTGCTGCACAAAAATATCTAGATTTTCGGCATGATCATTTTAATGGAAAAACAACAATTAAATAAGTTTTCAAGAAGTACTTGGAGTACATTGATAAAATTGTAGCAAACAAATCCTGAAAAGTTGGTTTGCAACTTTTTTGTGTCCTAAGGCACAGGGCAACTTACTACTGGTTTCCATTAATTTTCTTCGTTATATTTTCAAGCGAGCCGTTGGTTATATCACAATTAGCCCAACTAATTAAACTGAGACTTTCAAGTGTATATTGTTCTTGGACAAATGCTTTAAGACTACGCGGATGCTGCAAAATTTCTCAACATTGGGGAGGGGAATATGAAAAACAAAATAGAAATGCAAAGCACTTTATTGCCTCGTAAATTTTTATTTTGAATGCTATTTCCACTCGTTAAGTGGCGCGACTATCGTGTTCGCAGCCTTGTATATGTTTTTGTAGCACTAGGTGCGTTGTCTGCGAATTTACCTGAATAAGCAAGCAGATCATACTTTAATCTGGCGGAGAAAAAAAACAAGGAAAGCCTACGTTGTAGATGCACTGTACTGAAACACAATTAGACAGAGTATAAATTTGCATATATTTCTAAACAAGGGTGCCTAAATTGTCGATTGAAAAATTGACATCAATATAATGAAGCCGAATAAAGCAATAAAGATGGCATGTTTCGCGTGAAAATATGATGAGCGTTAGCCTTGTGGGTCAACAATTTCTGTTTAATGAAAAAAAGAAGCTTCTAGTGGCCGTGTATTATCGTATTTCTGAAAACCAGTAACCAGCGTATCTAAATTTACATTCGCACCAAAATTAGTGGCTCGAGTTCTATCACTGTAGGTACATCCGAATGACTATATGAGATTAAAAAGTGAGATTAAATGGCGGGCGGCGGCGTGTATGGTAGTGTTCACCTATGCCTTCGCTATAGTATGTTGCCGCACACTTTAAAGCACGAGCATGGTGATCAACCGATGTGCTTTTTTTACAACTTCATCCCTAAATGTAAGCCGGGGTTCTCCCACTCCCGGTGGTTGTTGCCAGCCTGATCCCTCCCTATTTTCCTAACTGTCCATTGCATGGTTTGTTTTGATACCAAATATTCACATAATAATCTGTGGGTGTTCGGCTAGTAATGAAATGTTTATTTCTCTCACAGTTAAATTATCAAGTAACCATAAAGAAGGGATGCAGGGGAAAACTTGCTATGATGCAGCTTGAAGACCGCCCGGCGGCCGTTGATCACAAGACAGTATCTTCACAATAATCGAGAACGCGAGCTAACTTCGTAAAGGCAAAAGGGCTAATGGGTGGAACAGAACCGGGCCGGCCAAAGAATGGTACTTTTGGGCTCGGGCCAGGCCCGGACCTGAAAAACCGGCCCGTGCAGTGCTCTACTTCAGATAGTCTGATCAGCAGATTCCCATACTGTCATGTAGTAGTGACGCTGAAGTAAACAGTCGTAAAACTGTGTATGACGAAACTGATTCTTTATTGGGCGAACATGTGCCCCAAAAGCAAGCTACACTCAAAGCACAACGAAAGCGGTGAACACAGTCGGCGATCGTCGAAATCTGATAAGCGGCGAAACGCGTCGGCTTTTATACATGAGTCATCGAAGGCCCCAGAATAACCCCTGGTACCCGCATCTCTTCCAGAGAGATCTAGATAATTCGCGTCTCTCATACAATCAGATTACATGAGCGTCGGTGACAAAAGACAACGGATAGAAGCATCGATAACGATCGAGAAACTTCCCATACATGCAGGCGCGTCCTGTGCCTAGCGATAACGTTTAACATTTTTAGCCGGTGAAAAGCGGTCACCGGTGAAAGATAAACATATATACGTGTCAATACCCTACCCTTAAAAAGCATCGTCCCGATGATACAAACAAGAAAGCGAAAACAAAACCACGCGTACAGAGAGAGAGAAAAAAAGTCTCAGTTTCGCCCGAAAGGCGAAGCATCAATTGCAATAGCAAATTAGTAGAGAGCTATTCGGAGTAGGGATAGTAGTTTTATCGGCTGCATAAACTTGGACACATCCGCTTACTAACTGAATTAACAAGCGTGGTGTCAGCGCGCACAGGCAAACATGAATAGATCACACTGAGTGACCGCATGCAACGACTGTCAAAACGTTGGCAGCAATCGCAGCCGCCGCAGCGGGCAAGGTTCGTGGGGTCTATCGCTTCAAAGGAAACTGAGCGGCGGATGCACAGCGCATACAAAGGTCACAGCCGTGTGGAGATAGGAGACCGTGCGGGCGACGGCCACAGCCGGGCAAAGTACGAACGGAGTTGTTGGCAGAGTAGAAGCCCCCCCTCCCTCCCCGCGCTGCCTTACCGCTTTGTTGCTTTTGCGTGGGAGATAGAGTGGCAAGTTCCCCTTACGCCCGATTGCAAGATACGCCTTTGGTGCCGGAGCACAGCGTCGCCCCGCCTGCCTCCCTCCCATACCCCCACGGCCTTTCGCGCGACGGTCGCGTTTGTTTTCAGCCGTGCGTTCGCTCTGCGTGATAGCGCCCCCCCCCTCGCGCTTTCGCTCGCGCATACGGCGCGCGGCGACGATTTTATCGCCCTTGGAATCTATACGGAACGTCACGGCGACGGCGACAGCGACGCCGACGGCAGAAATCCGGTTTAAGTGTCCATATAATTGCTATCGCAATAAAAACAACAAACAATAACAAAGTAACAAAGTACCGAAGTTCGTCAGCGGGCGTAGAAAGGGCTAAGACGCACCACGTGGATGACTTCACGCGTAGAGTTTCTCACTATATTACCTAGAGGGAAAACTGGCGCTGCTGCGCTGTGGTATCCATGGGAATGCCGGTATATTGTGACTTCGGATTGGCATCGTTCTTGGAGAGCCAGAACGCCTTGAAGACGCGCCTGGCTAATACCGTTCCGTCTGTCACAATGATTCATTTCCTGCTAAAACAGCACGTAAAAAACTGCTTTAGCTTTAGTATTACACAAAAACATGTTTTGTTTAATTTTGAGGACATACTATTCAACGCAGAATTCTATGGAACGTAATAAGTATCAGCTGGCCGCTAAAGTTGGAGGGCAGACGATAAGTTTCTCGCTCGCTTTGGAACAACTTGTCGTCTGTTCTTGCTTTTCTTCGCTTGATGCTGCATTGCAGGTGAGTAAACTTTATTGAGAGATGTAATATGGGTGAATGAAAGCCTTTTATGTAGATTTTATTTTAAGAATGCGTTATTTGTGTAGCCATATAGACACGTTTTAGACGGAGCCTCGTACAACACCAGTCAACACAAGCCTCGCAGACACATATCCCGTCATTCCCATGAGGGCACGGCGCCCTTTAAGAAAATCGCATAGACGGTGGCGCCAGTTTACCCTCTAGGTGTTATAGTGAGAAACTCTATGACTTCACGTCGTGCCCGGCACCGCTGTGATTACGAAATGCCGTCTGGCACGACCTCATAGTCCAGTGTGCCAATACGTCGGATGATCTTATATGGTCCGAAATAGCGACGTAACAGTTTCTCGCTAAGTCCTCGTCGGCGTATCGGAGTCCAGACCTAAACACGGTCGCCGGGCTGGTACTCGACGTAGCGTCGTCGAAGATTGTAGTGTCGGCTGTCGGTCCTCTGCTGGTTCTTGATGCGCAGGCGGGCGAGCTGTCGGCCTTCTTCGGCACGCTGCAAATAGCTGGCAACGTCGAGATTTTCTTCGTCGGTGATGTCCGGTAGCATGGCATCAAGCGTCGTTGCCGGGTTCCTTCCGTAGACCAGGTTGAACGGCGCCACGTGCGTCGTTTCTTGCACGGCCGTGTTGTATGCGAAGGTCACGTGCGGAAGGATGGCATCCCACGTCTCGTGTTCGACGTCGACGTACATTGCCAGCATGTCGCCGATGGTCTTATTTAGGTGCTCGGTGAGGCCATTCTTCTGCGGGTGGTAGGCGGTGGTTCGGCAATGGCTTGTGTGGCTGTATCGCAGGATGGCTTGAGTTAGTTCTGCCGTAAAGGCTGTACCTCTGTCGTTGACGAGGACTTCTGCGGCGCCGTAACGCAGGAGGGTGTTCTCAACAAAAAATCGGGCTACCTCTGCGGCAATGCCTTTGGGCAAGGCTTTTGTTTCGGCGTAGCACGTGAGGTAGTCCGTAGCTACGACGATCCATTTATTCCCGGACGTCGACGTTGGGAGAGGCCCCAGTATGACCATCCCGATCATCTGGAACAGTCGGCGAGGTGGCTCGATCGGCTGTAGAAGTCCGGCTGGCCTTGTCGGCGGTGTTTTGCGTCGCTGAGAGTCTCGGCATGTCCTTACGTAATGGGCGACGTCGGCAGAGAGGCGAGGGCAGTAGTATTTTTCTTGGATCCTCGCGAGCGTGCGGGAAAAACTGAGGTGTCCAGCCGTTGGGTCGCTTTGGAGAGCTCGCAGAACCTCTGGACGCAATGCTGAGGGTACCACGAGGAGGTAGTTGGCTCGAACAGTCGAGAAGTTCGTCTTTAAGAGAATGTCGTTTTGCAAGGAAAACGACGCCAATCCTCGCCTGAACACCTTGGGCACAATGACGGGCTTGCCTTCCAGGCAGTCTACAAGGCTCATTAGTTCCGGGTCAGCTCGCTGTTGTTGGGTCCCAAGAAAGTGTCGTCATCCTGCTCGCCCTGTGGCGGCGGTTCGACGGGGTGGCCAGACAAGCAGACAAGGACTGATGGATGCCGACAAAGTGTCGTCATCCTGGCCGTCCTGTGGCGGCGGTTCAATGGGGGCACGAGACAAGCAGTCGGCGTCAGAGTGCTTTCGCCCGGACTTGTAAACGACGGTGATGTCGAATGCTTGAAGTGTCAGACTCCATTGTGCGAGGCGACCTGAAGGATCCTTCCAGTTAGCTAGCCAACACAAGGCGTGGTGGTCGCTGACAACATTGAAGGGCCTGCCATAGAGGTAGGGACGGAACTTTGATGTAGCCCAGATGATGGCGAGGCATTCCTTTTCGGCTGTGGAATAATTTGTTTCCGCCTTCGACAGCGACCGGCTAGCGTAACTTACAACCCTTTCTAGTCCGTCAGTCCTCTGCACAAGCACAGCGCTGAGTCCTACACTGATTGCGTCGGTGTGCACTTCGGTATCGGCTTTTTCGTCGAAATGTGCAAGTATTGGCGGCGATTGCAGGCGTCGCTTCAGTTCTTCAAATGCTTCGGCTTGCGGCGTCTCCCACTTGAACTCGACGTCGGCCTTCGTGAGGTACGTCAGTGGCTCAGCGATCCGTGAAAAGTCCTTCACGAAGCGCCTGTAATAGGCGCGCAGTCCAAGAAATCTACGGACTGCCTTCTTGTCGGCGGGCGGAGGAAAGTCAGCGATGGCCGCAGTTTTCTGTGGGTCAGGGCAAACTCCAGACTTGTTGATGAGGTCGCCCAAAAACAAGAGCTCCTCGTATCCGAAGCGGCACTTTTCTGGCTTTAACGTGAGTCCGGAGGTCTTGATAACTTGAAGAACTTTTGAAGGCGCCGGAGGTGTTCCTCGAAGCTTGAGGCAAACGACGTCGTCCAAATAGACGAGGCAAGTCTGCCACTTCAAGCTTGCCAGTACATTATCCATGACACGTTGGAAAGTCGCAGGTGCCCATCAAAGACCAAACGACATGACCTTCAACTCGAACAGTCCGTCTGGTGTTATAAAGGCAGTCTTCTCCCGGTCCCTCTCGTCGACTTCGACTTGCCAGTAGCCGGTGTTAAGGTCCATTGACAAAAAGTATTTTGCGTTGTAGAGCGGATCCAAGGCGTCGTCAATACGTGGGAGAGGGTATACGTCCTTCTTCGTGATTTTATTGAGGCGACGATAATCGACGCAGAAACGTAGCGTTCCGTCCTTCTTCTTTACTAACACCACGGGGGACGCCCACGGACTCTTGGATGGCTGGATGATGTCGTCGCGTAGCATTTCGTCGACTTGTTGCCTTATGTCCTCGCGTTCGCGCGCCGAAACTCGGTAGGGTCTCTGACCGAGTGGGCGGACATATTCGTCGGTTATGATGCGGTGCTTGGCGACAGAGGTTTGTCGAACTTTTGACGACGACGAGAAGCAGTTCTTGTATTGCAAGAGCAGAGCTTTTAGCTATTCTTTCTTATGATTGGGAAGGTTCTGATTGACGTCGAAAGTTGGTTCAGGTACTACAGTCATCGTTGCAGGTGCACTAGAATCCGTGAAGGCGAAAGCACCGCTGGATTGTACTACTTCGTCGATGTGGGCGACCGTGGTGCCTTTGTTAATGTGCTTGTTTTCGTGGCTGAAGCTCGTAAGCATCACTCTTGCTTTGCCTTCATGTAGCTCACCTATGCCTCTAGCGACGCACATTTCACGGTCGTGCAGTAAGTGATGATCGCCCTCGATGACACCCTCCATGTCTGTAGGCACTTCGGTACCGAAGGAAATCATTACGCTGGAGCGAGGCGGAACGGTGACTTGTTCTTCTAGCACATTCAAGGCATGGTAACTGGTGTTTGTATCCGGTGGTGTCGCGTTGTGCGTTGAAAGCGTTATCGACTTGGACCTTAAGTCGATGACTGCACCGTGTTGGTTTAGAAAGTCCATGCCTAGGATAACATCCCTGGAGTCGCGCTGCAGGATTACGAAGCTCGCCGGGTAAGTGCGGTTGTTTACCGTGACTCGCGCTGTGCAGATTCCAGCCGGCGTTATTAGGTGGCCTCCCGCTGTCCGGATATCGGGTCTTTGCCAGGCCGTTTTCACCTTCTTCAACTTGGCGGCGAACTCGCCACTGCAGACGGAATAGTCGGCTTCAGTGTCGACGAGAGCGGTGACGTTATGACCATCGAATAGCACGTCTAGATCGGTAGACCATCGTCTGGCGTTACGTTCAAGTCGTGGCGTCGGATCACGGCTGCGTCGGCTTGCTGCGCTGCTGCTACGTCGCGTTGGTAGGTCTACTTTCGGCGGCGAAGTGTTGTCGTCAAGGCTCTTGCCAGGCGCTATGCTGATACCTCGTCATGATGATTCGCGAATTTAGTTCGTCGGCGGCGGAGTATCTTCAGCATTGCGTCGTACAGCAACCGCACCTCCATCGGTTGCTGCCTTTAGTTTCCCGGGTAAGGGCTAGGAGATCGGCCCCAGGTTGGGCCGGCATACAGCCCTTACCCGGCCCAACCCGGGGCGAGATGTAGCGGCCTGGTGACGGCGAGCGTGAGGGTCGTCGTGATTGCCACTGGGCTCTCGCGAGGTAGTCGGCGATGGCACGTGACCGCTCGCCAAGCTGTGGACGTGGCGCGCTGACGGCGAACCCTTGCAGGCCCACAAAATCAAGCTACACTCGAAGCACAACGAAAGCGATGAACACTGTTGCGAATGGTGATGGTTCGTGGGTCCACGAAGGGTTGCATGTATGGTGCCGTGCCAGGTGCCAAGAGGAGGAGATATCCAGGGAGATTAGAAAACTGTTTTATATACACTGTACATGGTATATTACAAGATGGGCTCCATGATATTGGAGCCGTCTACGTGCTAACATCTTTGCATGTGGTAGCGTTTACATCTCCGAGCGTTCTCCATGGTCGAGCGTGCTCTACATGGTCAAGCCTCAAGCGTCCCTTCACAACACTCAAGTCCCCTCTTTTATCCCTTCTGTTTCCCTCTTTCACTCGACGAGGGAATACACTGCAGTTCTTTTAGCCAATCAGCATCTTGGATCAGGTGGCCATATCCCGCACGTGATGTGTCGTCGTTTCCCGCCGGGCCCCGCCTCCAATCTTGCCAGGTCGCCCCCGAACACAGGCAGTGGTTGACACCTTGGGAACCGAACGTTGAGGTCGTTCCCCCGGGATTGCCAGACACTGGCCCCTTTGAAGATTCGCCTCTCCATAACGGTCAGTTCGCGGAACCAGGGGGGGCGGTGGCTGTCTCGAAAGGGCGCCAGTTGGCACGCCGCAGTCGGCGCCGAGCCTCGTCGTGGTTCGGGCGGCGCTGGTAATTGACGGAGCCGCACCAAAGGGCGACGCCGCCGTTTAGCGACGCCTGAGGTAGCCTGGAGACCAACTGCTAATCCCTCAGTCCCAGGTGACAATTCTCAGCCGCGCGAAAGGGTCGCCAGGTGGGCGCGTCTGCGTCGGCGCCAGCCTCCTTTGTCTCGAAGGACCGCCAGACACAACAGCACCCCCGCCGCCAGATGATGCATCGGGAGGTCGAGTTGTTCCATGCAGCTCGGCCGGTTTGATGCCTGCTTCGCTCAAAGCCATGGGGCCGCTGCTTCCAGGAATGATGATCTTCCCGCCAAAGGCCTCTTCATAGGTGGGCTCAGACTGGACTGCAGAAATGACAAGCTCCAAGCTCCAAGGAGCGACCTTTGTCAGCCACACACAATGCTGCAAGCGCCACTGCAAGCCACTCTCATCGCCAGACTCTACCAATTCCAAAAATCTGACAACCCCCTATCTCAAGAAAACCCTGAAACACAAGGTGCTCGTTGATCCGGACAAGTACCAAAAAACTTCCGATGATGTGTCTTCGGAAATAGACACCATCTGGGTTAATGTAATGAAGCTAAGTTATTATGAATTAGAGCTTCCACAGATCAGGAAGGCGAAGGGAGAGCTGGCCTTCAGTAATTCATAGTCCGTAACACTTAGCACAAAAAAGCTACACAATCATTACATAATGCCAATATACTAGATAACAAATGGGCAAGCCATCTACGACTTATTACAAACTCGTGCAAAAGCTCCGGTCATCAACTTGCGTAACCTGCGCGTGACATTCTAAACTATTTGCAACCCTGACACTGTTTGCAATTCAATTCTTTATCTGTCGCCGGGTACACACTCCCCTTTAAATCGTGAGTCTAACCTGAGCCGGAAAGTTTAACAACAAAAAACTGCGGCATTCTTTACGCGCTTCAAACTTTCAAAACTCAACTAATCTCAGGCAGACAGAATACAAAAGAAAAAAATTTCGACCCGTCTTCCTTGTTTACTTATTCTCGGGCCCCAAACGCACCCCTTACTTTCAAACGCACTCGAGGGGGTCGCGCGTTCCGGGGATTTCGCAAGGCGCCGTCGCGAAGAAGGCAAAAGCCACTAATTCGCCTGACACATCCGGTAGCTGTGACTTTAGGACAACCGCCTCCAAGTACGGGGAGGGAGATACATTGACAGATCCGTGCGCGCACTTTCCAGTTATCTGCTCGGCAGACTCCTTTCTTTTCCCCTGCGAGTGATCGGCCATTGTAACAGCCTACAGGACGCTTCCCTTTGTCCCTCTGCCTACTATGCGTTGTACGAGATGCGGTTAGGCGACGTTCACCACGCCTGAATCTTCGCGAAACTCTCCTTTTCGCGACGTGCGTCACGCCGGTCCCTGACCGCAGCAAACGCCTAAGCTTGGGGTTTATCCTCCTTCGTTTTTTCACATTATCTGGCTGGATCATGATCTTAGCGCGTTTACTAATGTCGCCTTGGCGCTTCGCATGTTTGACTCTAAGCGCCTCGACCGCGTTCGCCTTTCTCGTCCTGCGCCGCCTTTTCTGTTTGGCATGCTGCGAAGAGTCTGCAGCACCGGCACGCGCACTTGAAATTTCGTTGCCCCTTTGGGTTTCACAGTGCGACTGCCGTTCTAATAGAGCATGACCAGATTTGATCTTTGAGCATGTTAGCTCGTCATCAAGTCTATCTTCAACTGGCCTAGCTCTATTACTGCCGTCGATAGCATGCCAAACTTCTCGCTGGCCTTCGTAGTCGGCCCTTGCTTCCGAAACAGCTTCGCCAAACGGCGAAACAAGTGCTTCTTCGCGCTTGTCACTATTTCCGTTAACGACGGGCACCGCAGCCCTCTCAGCGCTGTCTGAACAATCTTTGTCACTGCCATCTTGGCCTTCGAAGTCGGCCACAAATTCTAGGGCGGGAAAACCATCTCTCTCTTCGGTGACCGCATTCACCTCGCTTCCGGCTACTAACACGTCTAACTCATCACTGCTTACAGCTGCCTCTGGAATCGCTCCATGGTCCTGTGACCGCTGCTCAATAGGGAATAAGCCTATCAGTCTCTGAGTCTCCTCCCGTGCTTTTGCCCCGAAAGCTCCCTCGCTTGAGATGGATTCTCCCGGTTCCCTCAGCATTTGCTCCGACCTATTCGAGAAGCAATGCGTGACCTTGTCTGGCGGGCTGGCCGAAATTGCCGCCGCCGTACATACTTGGCCTGAAGGGCCTTCCGTTTCTAAAACGGGAAATCCATCGCTCTCTTCGCTTTGTGTGTGCGTCACTTGCATCACACCTTTTTCGAAACTTTCTACACTAACCGTTGCAGCGCTAGCAGTACATTCGACAGGGTAGGTTTTTTCTTTCTTATTTGGGCCTTCGAAGTCGGCCTGCCATGCTACCCCAAAGCGCCTGAACAAAGCCCTCTTAGCCCTGTCGTAGTCGCGCGATTTCTCCTCGGACAAGCAATGCATAAAACACGCGCCGACATTAAACGGGAGAAGTGCCCCTAATCGCTCGGCCCACCAGTCCCGGCTGACACCCTCTTTCTCACACACTCGTTCAAAACCGGCGAGGAAATTAACAATACCCTCGTCTGTCTCGAAAGTGTGGAGCTGGCGTCGCGCTGTCCGCCATCTGAGCATCTGATTTACCCGTTCGAGCTCTTTCATCCTAAGAGCGTGCCGTTGCGCTGCCTCTTGCTCGCGCCTCTCGCGAATTTCGGCATCGTGCTTGCGCCTTTCTGCTTCTTCACGCTCACGCCTCTCGCGCTTCTCTACAGCTTCAAGCTCGCGCCTCCTGCACTCCTCTGCCTTTTGCTTTCTTTCCTCAATTGTCTCCCAAGCCTCATCAGCTTCCTCGACCGTCACCTCTTCTACCTTCATGACGTCGAGAACCGCTTCTTTCGTTTTTGCGGAGTCGACCGAAATGCCTAACTCCTCGCAAATTAGAAGGAGGTCCTGCACTCTGAATTTCTTCATAGCGATCTTGTTTGCCTTCAAAATTCACCCTTCCTAAAATTCGCTATTTAAAGAAGGTGAATTTCCGAAAATGGTGCCCGCCAGAAAACACACAATTACTCTCCTAGCAACTACCTACTTGAACTAGAGAGTTCTGGCGACATGAAGCGCAAACTCCGGCACTAAGCCCGTCCTTATCGCTACCACATCGGGAGATCGCAGAATTTCCTCTTCGCTTGCGAAACAATTTTCCTGGCTTCTCCGGCCTTCTCCCAACTCACTTCCTCATTCTGTAAAAGCTCCAATTGTTGACTTTTGCCTACCGCAGGGACAACCAAAATGCCCATCGGCTCACAACTTTTGAGGAGTTCCTGGATTTCAAACTTATCCGTATTTACAGTGCACCCTGTGTTTCTTCCCCACTAGTAATTCAGCCCACGAGACACTGTATTCTTGGTCTGCGAGATGAAATCACTAACAACACCAAACCACCATTACCGACTTAGTCACCTGCGCTAATGAGTCTGGCGAAAAGAGAAGCAAACACGTAGCACTCACCACACCGATGTAGCCAACGTCGGCCGATCCCATAAGCTGCCAGCCACTGTTGCGAATGGTGACGGTCCGAGGGTCCATCAAGGTTCCATGTGTGGTGCCGTGCCAGGTGCCAAGAGGAGGAGATATCCAGGGAGATTAGAAAACTGTTTTATATACACTGTACATGGTATATTACAAGATGGGCTCCATGATATTGGAGCCGTCTACGTGCTAACATCTTTGCATGTGGTAGCGTTTACATCTCCGAGCGTTCTCCATGGTCGAGCGTGCTCTACATGGTCAAGCCTCAAGCGTCCCTTCACAACACTCAAGTCCCCTCTTTTATCCCTTCTGTTTCCCTCTTTCACTCGACGAGGGAATACACTGCAGTTCTTTTAGCCAATCAGCATCTTGGATCAGGTGGCCATATCCCGCACGTGATGTGTCGTCGTTTCCCGCCGGGCCCCGCCTCCAATCTTGCCAGGTCGCCCCCGAACACAGGCAGTGGTTGACACCTTGGGAACCGAACGTTGAGGTCGTTCCCCCGGGATTGCCAGACACTGGCCCCTTTGAAGATTCGCCTCTCCATAACGGTCAGTTCGCGGAACCAGGGGGGGCGGTGGCTGTCTCGAAAGGGCGCCAGTTGGCACGCCGCAGTCGGCGCCGAGCCTCGTCGTGGTTCGGGCGGCGCTGGTAATTGACGGAGCCGCACCAAAGGGCGACGCCGCCGTTTAGCGACGCCTGAGGTAGCCTGGAGACCAACTGCTAATCCCTCAGTCCCAGGTGACAATTCTCAGCCGCGCGAAAGGGTCGCCAGGTGGGCGCGTCTGCGTCGGCGCCAGCCTCCTTTGTCTCGAAGGACCGCCAGACACAACAACACAGACGGCGATCGTCGAAATCTGATGAGCGGCGAAACGCGTCGGCTTTTATACATGAGTCATCGAAGGTCCCAGAATAATCCGTGGTACCCGCGTGTCTTCCAGAAAGTTCTAGATAATTCGCGTTGCTCATACAATCAGATGACATGAGCGTCGGTGACAAGAGACAACGGATAGAAGCATCGATAACGTTCCAGAAACTTCCGATACCTGCAGGCGCGTCCTGTGCCTAGCGATTACGTTTAATATTTGTTAGCCGGTGAAAAGTGGTCACCGGTGAAAGATAAACATGTATACGTGTCAATATGATTATGAAAGATTGAGTAAAACAATTTAAGACGTAACCTGCTTCCCTGTTCAAGCAAAAAGGATCCAGTCAAGTTATTTCTTCGTCTTACACTTAGAAAGTGGTTGTATATCCCCAGGTCGAACAGTGTCGCGACGAATTGGACTTTTTTCTAGAGCATTAATATGCAAAAATTTATTGTTGGGCTTTACGCGCCAAAACCACAATCTGATTATGAGGCACGCCGTGGTGGGGGACTCCGGATTACTTTAGTCCACCTGGGGTTCTTTAACGTTCACCCAATGCTGCATTGATATGCACATCAGAAACCGCATTCAAAACAGGGCATGCCTACACCAACATTGGTAAAATTGGTTTTTTACGCTGCTATTTTACGTTAATACTTATGTGTTTTAATCTTTGTTGCAAGTGAAGGGCATGCCCGGCATTTCTAACTACGGTATTGAGATGTTATGACCAAGAGCCATCCTCTGACAGCATAAGACCTAAATATTTCACAGGTGAATTATTTTTTTATTTCAACTGGCCACTTAACAAATACTTATATCTGATTTTGTAACATTTTTGTAGTGAAGCTAATGTCTACATAATTATTTATGTTTAGGGCCATGCTATTAGTGACACACCATTTGTATACGGGCGAGCCAGAACGCTACTTCTCTAGCTCTGCTGTTTTCGCCTGATTTCTCTGTAAATCTCCGGGTAGCCGTCATGGATTGTTGCACGGATGCAAGCTGACGTCCCCGCGCCTCTGTTGGGGATGGCAACTTCAGCAGCGGCTGCGTCTAGGAAGCGGACCGGCCTCCAGAGCGACACCGACAGCGACGATACCAGTACCTACTCGCTCAGCAGTGAGGACTTCTCCGATGACGACTTTCAGCTTGTGAGGAGCCGCAAGGCGAAACGAAGAAACACCAGGGCTTACCTGTCTTCAAGCACGTCGACTGCAGGACCGACTCGGAATAGCGCGGTCAGTACAATTCTATTTATACCAGAACTTGCTACCGACAACTTGAGGCGACTCAACAGACAGTCCGTCTCGGTGTTTCTCGAAGCGGTGGTGCCAAATCAAGTCACGGATGTCAGAGTCAACACACGAAAAAATGTCTTGGCTATTGACGTCGTACATGAGACGGCACGGATAACTTTGAGCAAACTTACGGAACTTGGCGGCGTGAAGGTTCGCTCGTGCATTCCTCTGGACAGTGATACCGCTACTGGTGTCATCAGCGACGTGGACGTCTCTATCTCCAGCGCCGACTTGCCGATTTTAATTAAGCCAGCCGTTGATGGCTGCGCGATCACTCATGTGTCTCGACTCGGCACGCCCCGCTGTGTGAAGGTGGTTTTCAAGGGCGAATCTCTTCCCTCACACGTCAAGGTGGGCCACTTTAGACACCCCGTGCGTCCATTTATCCAAAGACCACTCCAAGCCGCAACTGCCTGAGGCTGGGACACGTGAGCGCTGTGTGCGACTGCGCACAGCCCCACGCTGCAGACTCCTGTGTAGCCACAGTGCTCAAATGCCCCAATTGTATTGGGTCCCATGATGCTACCTCAAAGGACTGCCCTAAATTGAGGAAAGAAAGGGCGGTCTTGAAGCAGATGGCAAGAGACCGTTCGTCTCGTCGGGCAGCTGTTGCGGCCATTAGAAAGCGACGCTCCCGACGCCGTCGGACTTCAAAGAACGAAGATTCCTCTATGAAGAGCGCTGCACATCCGACAACTCCTCCTCCTCTGCCCCCTAGGCCTCGCGGAGTCGAGTCTAACTCTGACAAGGTCGTGCCGGAGAACACCAATACTGAAGCCTGGCCCGCGCTACCAAAGCTACAGCCGCCGCCACAGCAGAAGCCACAGCCGAAGCCACAGCCGAAGCCACAGCCATGGCCACAGCCGACGCCACAGCCGACGCCACAGTTCAAGCCACAGCCGACACCGCAGTTCAAGCCACAGCCGACGCCGCAGTTCAAGCCACAGCCGAGGCCACAGCCGGAGTCACAACCGATGCCACAGCCGGCACCACAGTCACATCAAAGAATACATTGCACCGCGGTAGAGTCCACAATGCCGACTCCCGATAAATTGCCCGAAGAAGACCGGCAAGTGGTTGTGATGCTTCGGTCCCTAGTAAATACCCTACGTATACTCTTAAGCAAGCTGTATACTCCGTCAGCGCGAAGTGCAGTGCAAGTACTAGATGCTCTCAATCCAGTGCTTGCAAGTCTCGAGTAAGCCCCATGGCTCACCCGCAGCCTCCTATTCACACAACGACCACTGGCCCTTGGTTCATGTCAGATGTCTACAACGCACATCACTAGCTATGGGACTTGACTTTGGTGTTATGGTGCTTCGCTGCACACACAATGCTCACTCTCCTCCTCTTTTCCTCTTTTTATTCCCCCTTTTCCTTACCCCATGTGTAGGGTAGCAAACCGGACGTTCGTCTGGTTGACCTCCCTGCCTTTCCTCTCTTCGCTTCCTCCCTCCCCAATTTTTATACGCGCTTCAAGTCGGCCGCCAATAAAAACAATGACTCATTAGATGCCCTTGCACACAGTACACAATCATCCACAAAAATTGTATCCCGGTTCAATAATATCACACATCTTGCTAATAAAAAACCTTGCACTCGGCCGCGCAACGCTTGAAACAGCGAAGCTGTGTGATCGTAGCCCAGCATTTTCCGGAAGTGCGCGCGAACGTTTCATCTTATTACTCATGTGGACGATAATTTCTTTTCGCGCGTCTCGGACTGTTGTTCCTCTTAGCCGCTTATTTTGTCTGTGCATGAAAGTCTCTCGTTTTATTTGCTCAAATGACAACATAATTAACAAGCTTTTGAAACTTATATCGCTTTGGTAAATAAGTTGCTATGTGTTTCTGGACTCACGCGCTAAAATAAAAAAAAAACGTACATTGCTTTATAAATGCAGTGAATGAAATTGCTGCGAAAAGACAAAGCCGTGTAATACATTCGAGCTTTTCATTACATGCGTATAGCCAGGAAGTTTATGCAACCAAATCATTGTGTATTATTACATTCTCAAATTCCTACGGCATTTCCCCTATGTGGAGAAGCTAGTTTAACTTTTAAATGATTCACAATTCGACTTTGTGATGTTTCGACCATATATTTGATAGATAGAAATGTGCATGACCAATAGGAACATATGTTGGAGGCAAAAATTCTTAGCAAATTTTGCTAAATAATCAGTGTTTACCAACTGAACAGCATATTTCTACCCTGGAACAGATAGGAAATTGAAATGAATTACATGCATAAAAGTTTGCAGTGCGAGTATTATGAAGTACAGTTTCAGTTTTATTTCTTTCAATTTATGATATATGATAGTTGATGTGATGACTTCAATTTCCTTTTTTATGTTTAGGCTACTGACACTGCACAAACTATATTTTTTGTCATAACACGGAATACAGGCCGCAGAGTGCGGCTCATAAACACATCGGGATAATGAGGTGTAATTTGTGGACACATTTCTCGCTATGGGTAATATAGGAGCCCCTTTCTGGCAAATATGTCTTGGTTGAGAGCGCGTGTGCTGAAAGTAGACTGATTGTCCTCGCTTTCCGTGGAGTTACCGAAGCGACTGTGACAGCCTTTCGCTGTTTAAAGGTTTAAGCCTTTCGATGCCAAGCGCCTGAAATATACACAAACAACGCGCTTGTCCAGAACCAGAAAGGTCGCAAGCATCATGCGAAGGGAGGGATTACCCTTGTGCTGGTTAGTTGCGTCCTTGAGCAAAAAAGAAAAACCGGGTAGTGACAATTCATTTTTAACGACAGGCTGTCGCTCTTATCGTTATCACAAATGACGACTTGCGGCAACGTACTGCGCTTTGTCGGGAAGGTGTTATGGTTCATTCTTTAGAAAGGTTTTTTTTCCGCAACGTAACTTACGTCATCGGGGCAGATTTTAAAACATAAAGGTCTCGGGTCAGGCGGTGGTACCTAGGTGACATGAACGCCCGAGAAAAATGGACTTAATTGTATAGTTACTTTCTTTTGGAAGCGCTGATAACCTTGTAATTTTAACCACAATAGATGGCATTTTCCCTAACAGCTTAACAGAAGGCTAATCAGTCCTCATATTTATAAACTTATAACTTTTTACCAGAGACACTCTCAGATGACTTCAATATAATTACAATAAAGGGCTTCATAATTTCCACCATGGCTTTACGTAGGTACGTTGGCGCACTTCATGTAATAATCCCAGTCAGCCTACTCACATATAGCGCATTACTAATCACATCTACCATGGCCACGGCTACATCCCAAGAAGCAATTTCCTACCTATTTTGATCACTTAAGACTCGGTAGGCTTAAGACAGGCCAAAATTCGAATAGGAATGCGTAGTATGGAATTAGTATGGAACCTACAGTGATCTAGAACGTATGCATTACACTCGAGTCTGTCCAGAATTAGACAGTAACATTCATTTACTCTGACTATTCATCTATCATCAGTGTTAATAAACTAAACGCATGCTGTGCCGATGTTTCCCCCCACCTCACCCCAAATTCAGCTGGGCGCAGGCTACCACCCTGCGTCTGCTACAAACAAATACGTACCCTTCACTCGCCCGCCTCCACCTTATATTCCCTGAAGTCTACAGTACACCCAACTGCCGGTGCTGTGGCACTCACCCGGCTACGCTTCCGCATGTGCTGTGGGAGTGCCCAGCACTGTACACATACATTAACACCACGACCCCCTCGTCGAGGTTGCGTGAGGCTCTACGGAGCTCCGCCCTCGACGACCAAACCTGGGCGACCCAGCACGCCCGTGAGGCGGCAAATCAAGCCCTCGACGTCCCCTCATGGGAGGCTTAGGCCCGGCCATCATAAAGTGCTGGCTCTACAATAAATGTTTATTCCTCCTTCTGAGCTTCTATCGCTAGGTTTGCGTCGTGAAGTCGCCTGAGCTTGCACAAGTTCTACAATTCTACGCTCCAACATCCCATCACCAAGAGCTCGGCGCTTGTCATCACAAATAAGCTAAAAAGCAACCTCGCCTTCAGAACGTATAGTCAGCGTCACAAGCTTTCGTACCCCGGAAGGTGAAAAAATATTTATATTTCTACGCCTTAGTCACGCATCGTAGTATTCGGATTTACAGCGTATAGTGGTCTAGAGTAAACAAAACAAAAGTTTTGCATAGTTTTACGGGCTGCGGGGTAGCTGCGTTGAAAATAAACTTATTCGCAGAACCTCGGCCGCGTAAACTTTTGGCGGCGACTGTGCGATTGAACACCTGCATTTTCTTTATTCTGCACACAATTTTTTTTAATGAATGGCCTTCCAGCCTACGTCATGCAGTGCTTACACCTGGTTAATTTTCAGGACAGCAGACTCAGACATGACTTATTAAGTAGAAGAACTGAACTATTATCTAGCACGTCATTATTATCACCAATCAGGTGTAATAAATATGTAAAAAAAATAAAGGATAATAACATTGCCTATGAAATTTTACTAAAATCTCAGGACTACTTCAAAACTTCGCCTGTTCGTCTTGTGTACGTCCCTATACTTTCTAGCAAACTGAAAGGGAGAAATTCAAGGGTGAAATTGACATCTCTTGTGGCACCATGGCAGAAAAGGGAAGGTGTAGCTTAGTGGGCCCATTTGAAAGGATCAGCTGCGATTGTGCTACTCACGCACAAGGAACGACACTTTTGTATTTTTTTACAGGCAGTAAAGTGATAAATGGTGTCCGTGGACGCTGGAGTGATCATGACAATACCACCGTAACGATATGGGTGATAAACGATTCTAATAAGGGAACATTTTGTCAAGCCTCACGGTCCTTTCTCATGTTTCTTCAATCGTCCAAACACGTTAAATTTAGCGTAGGAGAAAATTCTTACAGAACTACTGAAGAATTGTACCAGTAATTATATCATGGTGCTGCGATCTGATTCAGCAATAGAGTTAGTTAAGAACAGAACAGCAGAATGCCATAGTAACTTTGGTGATTCTAGCCAAAAAAAATGTCTTCTTGCAACGCTTTGTGGGCATAACTCAAAAAGGGTGTGGTCTGTGATTGGAATCGCTCTCTATTTTTACACGACAAACTACATTAACACGCCCCGGTGTCTTTTCGCATTATTTCCAATACTCCTCTGCGTACGTCGTGGTAAAAGGATATGAAGACCTTTAGTATTTCGGGAATTTCGTGAAGGTATATGGGAATGGTTCAAATGATAAGACACGTGCGCTGCATATTGAGGATAGAATGTTTATGTTTCGAGGTAATGGTTTGTACTAAGCAAAAAAGTTGTCGCAGTTTCACCTGAAAGGCGAAGCATCAATTGCGATAGCAAACTTGTAGAGAGCTATACGGAGTAATGATATTAGCTTTATCAGCTGTATAAACTTGGACATGCAGCAACATCGGCAACACGCAGAACTGTTGAAGACGCCATCGGCGTTTTGCCCGCGTTCGCTCAAAATGCGTGTGGCGTTGGTGACTGTTGCCGGAGCCTGTGATATAAATAGGCACTTGGTGCCGCAGCTAAACGTCGCCTCACTTCCCTCCCCCTCCCCCACGTCCTCTCGCTCGTCGAAAGAAGGCGCGTTTGCTCTACATACATGGTGATTGTGAAGGAGAACAGAGACGCCTACTTTTGCAGCCCTTAAGCGAGCACGGCGCAGAACGCGCGTTTGTTCTCCGCCGTGCGTTCACTCCCCGTGAAAGACGCGCCCCTCGCGCCCTTTCACTCGCACATACAGCGTTCGGCGCGCGGCGACGATTTCTTCTCCAAATGACGTCATACGGAACCTCACGGCGACGGCGACGGCGACGGCGACGGCTACGGCGACGGCGACGGCGACGCCGACGGCAGAAATCTGCTTTTGAGTGTCCATATAATTGCTATCGCAATAAAAAGCTTGTGAAATAATTCGGACAGCCTTCATTTGCACCGAAGATCCGGGACGCAAAAATTCTGCTTTGATATAATGCAAATATACTCAGTCAAATAGCTTCTGTATTCCTTTGTAAGAATACTACGTCTGGGGCTGCAGCCAAGTTTTCTACTTCTGCGTCTTTTAATTGCCCTCACGGGAAGCTATTTATTTTTGTGGTACGTTTCAGGCTGAACAAAAGTCGCACAAACACGCCTTTCCATGACATAGCTGAATAGGCAAAAATATTTCTTAGTAATGTCTTCATAAATGGTTGCCTTAAGAAAGAAATCAACTTTGAAAACACAAAGTTGGGTTTATTGTCTAAAATACATTACACCTAAAGTGCAAAAGAAGTTTAGAAGCACGTTCACATGTTCACGAAACCAGCCAGCTATTTTTTTTAGGAAGACGTTGGTACAGTAGAAAGAAACGAAACAAGAACCGCAACAAAATGACCTGCGTTTCGGAATATGCCATCTGACGGGAAACGGCCAAACTAAGCAGCTACAAAGGGATAAAAAAAAATAGCGGCGCCGCTGGCTTCGAACCTGCGAACTGCCAATCGTGGTATCAGCGATCCTAATCGGCGGTCGCGCAGAACGCTCGGCTATCGGTTTGAGTGCTAGCGGAGGCAAAAACTAGGTTTATATACGTACCACAATAAATTCTGTGACCTTGTTATGAAAACTGCGATTTTGGAACGACTTTTTGCCATTTCAAGAGTTGCTGCTGCAACTAGCTGAAAGCCGAGTCATTGAAGTTGATAAATCCCCAATAATACGTCGATCGATGCAATAGGCTCATCGCAAAATGCTTTTTACTGGCCAAAAAAGCCTCCAAAATTTGGCCTTTTCCATAGACTCCCATACTTCGAACTTCGCCCGCAATTTGGAACGGGTTTTCAGTCGTAAGTAATGGTACCGCTTGCATGAGATGTCGGGCTAAGCTCCTAGAGCCTATTTCCACGGTAATATTTTGAAAGATGGCTTCTATGATTAGTTATTTGGGAAAAATGACGCTCTCCCATAGAAAATGCGCATGTTTTCAGAGGCGGCCGCTAGAGGCGCTGTTCGGCGATGTCCCAGATTCCTGGTATTGTAACAGGAAAATAAATTATCATAACTAACGAACAGAAGCACAACTTAATTTTTCGCAGACACTTCAAAATACAAAAAAGTAACCCTCAAATCGGATTTTCGCGGCTCCGGATGCTACATTTCACTTTTTCATGACGTCGTAGTGTGGCGCCCAATAACCGAAGGGCATCAATACTACTTAAGCGGCATAAGTCATATTCCAAGTGCCAAGCTCCATCTACCGGCTTGCAGCTAATTGTCATCGGCCATTTAGTCTAAGGCACGGCGAAACGGAACTGCTCACTGGACAACATAGCCACAAGCATAGCTGCTGCTTTCACCCATCTTCCGTGGTATCCTGCAACTGCTGTTCGCTGCTGTATGCGAAGCAAGTGGTTCATGATAACACTGGAAACAAGCTGGGATTATTTTTAACAGTGGAGCTGTTTAAGCCGACCGTCAGTCCGTGCAGAGCGAACAGAAACTGCGGGCCGATCCTGGCGGTAGTGCAGAAAGGGTCCAAGCGCAAGGGCACATACCTCTGTGAACTAGCGAAGGTGGTTAAGCCCAGCCCAAATACGTTGCCAATACCTTGCGATAGGGAATCGATAGTCAATCGATAGCTAATTGATAATAGATCAATAATAAAAAAAATTCAGGAAAATGCTGGGGATGACTTGGTAGTGCTTCGCCTAGCCCAAATACGTGGCCAATACCTTGCGATAGCCAATCGATAGCCAATCAATAGGTAATCGATAATTGATCAATATTCAATAAATTCCGGAAAATGCTGGGGATGACTTGGTAGTGCTAGGTGCCGATGAGCTCCGCTGTTTCTTTAGCCTTGCGCCACTAGTGCAAGCTACGCAAATTTTTTTCAGCAATAGACATAAAATCTTCGAATAAAATAAAATCAACATGCTAAACTGTGGTCGATGTATTACATGTATTTCCCTCAGGTCTGTTTGCTTGCTGCGACGTGTATAACAAAACCCCAACCCACCTGCTCCTCCTTCCTGCTTCCTTCCTTCCACCTGCTCCTCAACCCTCAAAAAAGAAAAAAAAAATGTTTTTTTTCAAACGTCAGTTTCCTTTAAATTAGCGATCAAGCGCAATGCTTGCTTCCGTATGAAGAACTGTTTGGGAACGCGAACAACTGTTATCCTATATGAGTGCAACTATTTTTGTTCGACTCCTATGAGAGGGCACTGCTGTTTTGTATTCAATGCACCTAGAGTTATTTAAGTGTTTTAAGAACTTTAGCAGCTAAGAAATCATTTCGCAAACGGAGTAAAACACACTTCGTGAGTTGTTGCACCAGGCACATCGCTCTAAATATTTTCCAGACAAGGAAAAATGAAGGAAACTTATGAGAAGACAGCGCGATGATCACAAAATTTGTATTTTGATTTGTACTGAAAAAAAAAAGCGCTTTGACAATTAGCGTAAGCGTGCCGATGGAGAATTTATTAATGCCATTTATTCAGTGAGAACTCCAGACTGCTCATCAAGATCCATCAAAACAGGTTTTTCCATACGAGAAAAAATTGAAATGCTGTACGACGACGTTCGGTGCACACGCTCTGCACATCTTCAGAGCAGTTCACCAACGGCAATGACGAAGACCGCGTTATCTATCCTCAAGCTGTCACTGCGTCACCAAGCATCCCGTTGTTGAATCGCATGTGCGTTCGTTTCCCGTTATTCCATTTGTGCGTTTCTTCGTTTTGGGCTCTAGTAGTGAGACTCCGCGATTTACTATCGTGCGCCTAACTACGTGTTGGCAGGGTTACTCATGCTATTGTGCTCTGCTTCATGCCGGAGCCCCCATAAACAGCGATTTCCTCAACACTTACGAACGCCTGCATCACAAAATCAGTTCGAGAATTAAGCATTGTACGGAACTCGAGAGAGAGAGAGAGAGAGAGACGACAGGCGAAACTTTCTACAGCGCGATCACTTTATACTATTCTTTATACTTTATACGGCGAACTGCAGAAAACAGTATACGGAACAAAATATAACTCCTGACCATCAACTTGCCAATCACGTTTGTCTTCTGTTGTCATGGGACGTGCATGTGCGACCAGACTCGCACAATTGCAGTTCACACGCTCGAAGCGAAAATTCAACACGAAGACTGACCACAGTGCTGATTAGTTGCGTTCATGTAACTTTGTCAGTTTCGACGAACAGCAGTATACCGTGTGTCCCAACTAAAGTTTGCCAAGCCGTTCATAAAAAAATATTATTAAAAAAACAGACGCTGCAAGACCAACGGTGTCCAATTTTCAGCGTTCTGACAACCGAACACCATAAGCCTTAAAATCGTGTCTTGAACCGTGTTTTTTAAATAATTTGGTTCCTTGAACTTCGTCGCTAACGTTAGCTGGGACACCCTACACAGGGTGTCCCCACTGTCATGGATAAGTTTTAAAAATATGCAAATGCCTCGTATCTAGGCAGAACCAAGGTAATGTTGTTGGCCATAGCTTGGAGATACTCAGATTATTTTTTCCATTCCGCCTAATTAAGATTCAAGATTCAACATTCAAGATTCATTTATTTCTCCAAGAGAAAAATGCCCGGGACAAAAAGCTGCCTTGAAGCAGCTTGACGGGGTCCAGAGCCCATTACATAATTATATTTAATTATAATTACACTTTTCTGTTGCTCAATACGTGCTATATAAAAGTGTTTTTCCGAGCGTAAAAGAGGCCCGCGAATACACGCAAAATTGCCGCGCGACTGGCCGCTCGAGGCACTTTGCGTCAATTCTACCCCGTCCCACATATACAACATGCGTACAAGTACCGCATAGACACAAGCGTACTTGGCTTACGAAAGGAGAAAAATCCAAACAAATTATTAATGGTATCCTCGACAAACCACACCGGTGCGCACCGAGGAGCACCGGGGCGCCATGGTGTCCCGTTTCATCCAATCGCCTTCGCCGCAGGGCGGCCCGCGGCGTATCAGTGTGGTTTGCCGAGGATACCAAAAGATTGCGCCACGTGTGCACGCTCATAAGATATTAGAATTTAAAACACTGCTAGTGGGACACGCAGACAGAGACATACATGAATGTCACATGAAGGTCTTAATCTTAGCTATAGTTTCCAAGGCGACATATTTGAGGGGAAGAGCGCAAAAGACGAATGTCATACTTTGACTTCGTGGCTGGAAAATGTCCATTCGCCACGGTTTCATTTATTTATTTCAGTGAAGGGCACGGGCCTTAGTCATCTGGTGTACCTACCATCTTTTGCGTTCCTTCCTCGGTTTGCATCCTATAAACCGAAATAAAGTAATCCTTCTTCTCTTGTATTTTTCGCACTTTTGGGGGGGCAGCTTTGAGTAGTTAGACCATATCAAACAAATCATGAGGTTTAAGACATATCTTTGCGTCTAATGACCGACCTGACATAAATAAAGCCTGAAATATTCATACAGCTCATTACTGATGCTTCCCTGCAATGTTATCATTTGTTAAAGCCAACTTTTGCAACAGTGGCGTTGAGTGTTTTGAGCTGAACAGCATTTATAAATGTATTTCGTTGTGATAATTAGGGTTGCTTAGATTGCCAGGGGCCACCGTCAGTTCTGCCTATGTTCTGCCTGTTCTGCCCAGTTCCGCCTGTCAGTTCTCCAGCCAGTGCTGGAGAAGTTTAGGTATCATTCTGAAATATTTATTTCTTCTCAATGGCTTCTTCAGACATGTTACAGGTTATGTTAAGAAATTTCTGAGCAGTAACTACAAGTCATTTTTGAGGTTTAATGTCAAATATGTTATAAGAACCTTAACACATGTGCATAACAGCAATTTTTCCATTTTTGGCGTCATTGATATCAGTTCCTTAATCTGATGGGGTTTTTAGTGTGCAAGCGTCTGTGAGAGACACCCTAGTTGAAGGCTAAGGATTAATTGTGACCTGAAACCGACAGACAGACAGACAGACAGACAGACAGACAGACAGACAGACAGACAGACAGACAGACAGACAGACAGACAGACAGACAGACAGACAGACAGACAGACAGACAGACAGACAGACAGACAGACAGACAGACAGACAGACAGACAGACAGACAGACGGACGGACGGACGGGCGGACGGACGGACGGACGGACGGACTGACTGACTGACGGACAGACAGACAGACAGACAGACAGACAGACAGACAGACAGACAGACAGACAGACAGACAGACAGACAGACAGACAGACAGACAGACAGACAGACAGACAGACAGACAGACAGACAGACAGACAGACAGACAGACAGACAGACAGACAGACAGATAATAAATAGATGGATGGGTAGGAAGGGAGAGATTTTTGCCGACGTGCATGTATATTGTGACCACTGACATATACTACCCACCATACGTCGGGCGAGAGGAGCAGTAGTTCTCTTACGTAGATTATAAGCTCCTGGGTCAAGGACTCTTTGTGCCTACCGCCATTAATGGTATACTGTCGCTGCGGCCCAGAAAGGAATTAGCGATATCGTGCTCGGTCGCGGAATGCCATAGTCATTGTTCCACCGCTGAGTGCCACCCTTGTTCCATCTTGTTTACTGCTACCGTTATCGTGGCACGAAGCAACGAACTAGAGACTTCTATATGAGCACGCAATTTCTGTTTCATAATGTATTCAACCCTGCTTAGGGTAGCCGCAATCCATAATTATTTGCTGCGTTACCCTTTCACTTCCGTGTTATATTGAAAAAAATGTGGTTGATCCCTCTTATATAGGAATCGGTATAGAACATGAAAGTGAAACGTGTCTTCACAGAAGTAGTGTAATGTTTATTGCACATTGATATATAATGTCTATTGGTGTTTTGTGGCTAAAGCGCCCTTAGGCGTTGATGCACCCACGCTGACGCCTGGTGGCACGTCTCCTCCATCACGACTACCAACGTCGATGACCATGAGCAACCGTCGTGCATATGGAAGCTGCACTACGCTGCACACGCTAGCACAACGCGAAAGACGAAGCACGTAACTGACACACTAATACAACGCGCAAGACAAAGCACGTAACTGAATCGTCACCGAGTCAAATCAGCGCGTACAGCGCGTCGTAATTGCAGCCTCCGCGATCAACTTCAGAAACATTTTCAGAGCTAATTGCGGAGGCCACGCTCCGCTGTGCTGAGTACGGTGAACGCCACCTAGGTGGCGTTGGTAGTGCTTCTTGATGCCAGCGTCCCTTCGAATGCTGGCATCGAGGCATCGTAGTGCTGAGACCACCGAAGCGTTCACTGTCGGTGCGCGTTAGTAGACAGTTTTAGCAGAGCGTTCACGGTCCGCTCCGCTCAGACCGTCGTGTCCGAACGATTCGCGCAGAGCCGCTCAGCGGAACGCTAGTGGGAACGCTAATGCGCTTGCGCACAGCGCTCATATCGGCAGCGGAACGAAGAACGCTGCCCACGTTCCGCTACGAAGCCATTTGAGCGGAGCGTTAGAGAGCGTCTACTGGTTGCTTTGCCGTTTTACAGCCGCGCTGAGCGTGCGTGGCCGGCGTCTCTGGCAGACGCGCTTGTCAAACAAGCTAAATCAACGCAGTTCATGCAGCCAGCGGTGTGCGTCAAACGTTAGCGGAGCGGAGCGTAAGCAACGCTCTGCTAAAACTGTCTAGTGTCATAATGCAGTACTTCTCTTTTCTGCTCGTAGGCGGCGGCACCGCCCCGAGCAAGAGCGCGGGTACACGGAGGAGTGTTAGATATATAAGGCGCGTCTGTGTAGCTCTCTGCAAATGCGTTTCCATGCAGCGGAAGTACGTCTGCTTGCATATGCTGACGACATAGCACTATTTTGTGCTGATCATGAAAGCATCATTAATGCCGTTAAAGTTGTTAAAGATTTCTGTGAGGTTAGTGGCAGCGCAATCAACTGGGGAAAGTGCTTGGGATTTTGGCATGGAAACTGGCCAACGACCCCAAACATGTTCTGCAACGTCAGGTGGGATACTACTCCAGCACCCTATTTAGGAGTGCCCTTGGAAAATTACAAGGACAGTGAGCCTTTGTGGCGGCGGAAAGTTGTCGAAGTGCGCGAAAAGGCTGATAACCTTAAGAGTTTTTACTGGTCAATTTTTGCGAGAGCAACGATGTGTAATTTGTTTTTAATAGGCAAGCTTTGGTACATAATGCAAGTAATTCATTGTTCACGCGTGAATGTGCAAAAGTTGCATAGAGTTCTTGCCGTTTTCATTTGGGGATCTACGTGGGAGCGCACACGGCGAACCAACCTGTTTCGACGTGTGCGCTACGGAGGATTGAGTCTGTCTCATCTCTATATAAGGCAGTTAGTAAACCGATTCATGTTTTTTCGCGATGTACCAGACCCCTTTTTACGAACTGTTTGTCAAGTTAGACTAGGAAGAGTATTACCAAACTTTGTAGTCACGTCGGAAAGTATGCCGGGAGGCCTGGGTGGATACCTAAAAGAGGTCTACCTGTCATGTATTTTCCTGCAGGCTCGTTTTTCGTTGGACTATCTTTGGACTGTGTCGCGGAAAAAACTATACAAGGATCTGTGTGACATTGTCTTACCAGTTCCTCTGTATAGATCACAATGCTGTGCCGGACCATGGGCAAACGTTCTCAAACGAGTGAAAAGCATGAGTGTACCAGGAGGAGTTAAAACATTTTTCTTCAAATTGCATACAAATACATTAGATGTGAAAACTTATTTGGAAGAAAAGGGATTTTTTGTACCTTGGGGGACTCACTGTTTCATTTGTCGGAAGCCAGAAATGATCGAGCATGTATTCCTAGACTGTAGGGAAGCATTTTTCTTCTGGGACATCTTGCAACGTACTCTCAAGAAAGACCTACCTGTGGATTTATTCGGTATACGATTTTTGCCAGTTGAAAATGAGGATGGTATTCCATTTGACCTCATTATGCTCCTGGGCCTGCACAGCATTTGGCGATCTAGGATGGCAGTGCGGAACGCTGACATAGACGCGAAACCGATACGGCTATATTTCAAGGAAAGCATTAATAGAATCATTACTGTGTACCAGTTTCAAACCCCAGAGCCTGAATGGCTCCCAAGAGTTGGAGCATTGTTAAACATGCCCGAATATTAACGGGATAGCGCGAAGCCAGTTCCAGGAGTCTGTTCCCTCGAATGTATTTTTTTTGTGTAATTGTGCTGTTCAATGTGGCAATAAAGAAAAAAAAAAGCGTTTGTGGCGCAATGGGTTAAACGCTCGGCGATCTATCGTCGCGGACCGAGAGGTCGTGGGTTCGATTTCCAAATTTTGCATGTTTGTGGAACTTTTTCTTCTGGTTTCTTTCTTTGTATTATGTTCGTGTACATTGTAAGCTGACGTATTTCCGTGACGGAAATACGTCAGTGAAGTCTTGGTGGACCCCGGCATAAAACACTTTCGTGTTAATAGAACTTGTGATGCGTGGTAGCGAATGTTGTGTAATCCGCCACGGTAGCTTAGTCGATATGGAGTTGCGTTGCTGAGCTTGAAGTCGTGGGTTACATCACGGCCGCGGTGGGCACATTTCGAAAGGCGCCAAATGAAAAATGAGAAAAAAAAAAAAAAAGGGGAAAAAGAAAGAAGAAAACACTCGTGTAGTTAGGCTTAGGCGCACGTTTAGGAACCCCAGGTAGTCAAAATTATTCCGGAGTCCGCTACTACGGCTGCCTCCTAACCATAGCGTGGTTTTGGCATGTAACACTCCAGAATATATTTCTTTTAAGTTGCCAAAGGGCAAAACTCATAAGGAATTTAACTATCAACGTTTAAAATCTATTCCGCAGACATTTATTATTCAGCAATCATTATTCGATAATATTTATTTCAGCTTTATATTTCTTACACTGTCCAGAAATCAACAAGTGGTCCTTGTATGATTAAGGCAGGCAGTTGCATTATACAGGGCGTCCCAACTATCATGCACCAAGATTTAAAAATATGCAAATGCCACGTAGCTGGACAGAACCAAGGTAGTGTTATTTGCCCTCGCTTCGAGATACTCCTGATTCTTTTTTTTTTTTTTTACATTCCGCCTAACTAGATGATAATTCTTGACCCATTATGACCGATGGTAGAACTGCCGGTGCAATTTTATTCAAAGCTTGTGAATAATGAAGGAATAACACGAGTATCACGTCTTCAAAAGATTATCGTTAAATATTTACTGGTTATCAAGTTACGATGGTGTACTACATCTTGTACGCAGGGCGCAGGGCGTTTAAATGGCCAAGGGACTTGTCACTTATATCTATTGTATGAAATTTTTTGAAGGTTTTTTTTTTTTTTCGGGGAACAAAGTGAACGATGCCCTTTCTCACATCTCCATGTCGCTCGGGTGTGACAATATCGGCATCGCAGCCGCTTATCCATTTTTTTTTTTTTTTTTGGGGGGGGGGGGGTAGTGACGATGGCGATCCGCCGTGAGCGTCCGAACACATATAGTGACACCCAGCAAGCACGGCAACGGCAACGGCAACATCGCGATTACAGCGAAGGTATTGCAATTTGGTATTGCAATGCAATTGCAAGGTATTGCAATGCAATTGAAGCATGCTATTGCAATGAAACCATTTTGGCGGAATATTGTTGCAGGCTTTGCTGACCTACACTAACCGCAGACGTCATTCACGGCGAAAGCACGACTGCTGTCATCGTCACTTTCCTCCTCATCCATATCTTTAGCTGGTTCTGGCGGCACAAACACGATGTCAATGCCCTCTTCAATGTTTTCTGCGCTCTCCACTGCATCCAGAGCATCGAGCAAGCAACGAAACGGTTTCCTTGTGAAGAAAACTCTCTATCCATGTTGGAACAGAACTTAAGAAAAAAAAAAGAAAACAAAGTTCCAATGTAACTCGCAAAGCCCACTGTACTAATCAAGTACACCTAGCTTTCAATGCGTGTTCCATTCTATCAAATGAAGCCGCATATTTCGATAGTTTGCTTCTTCTAACACGCTCAACATATGTAGTAAAGACCGTAAAAAGCACAACAAAAGTATAGTATAAAGCAGGCGGGTGTAAATAAATGAAAAGCGAGGGCCAATACCCATTAGTCGCGAAGTTATACTGGAATTGGCGCGAAATTTTAGATATATTTGATACAGTAGATTCTACCCTGTGTTATGGTCTATGCGCGCGCCCTCTGTGTACAAGGAACGGAAATAGCCAAAAGAAAATATTCAGCTGTTCAAGAGGTAGGGATGCAAAACCAAGTGCACTAGCTCTATTACAGTGGACGCTAATGGGTAAATAATCAATGAACTTCTCAAATATTATAATTAGATGAAAAGTGTCAACGAGAAAATTGTAGAGCAACATGAAAAACTCCCGATACAGATTTCTGTTGCTTAATACCTGCTACATAAATGTGTTTTTCCGAGCGTGAAAGAATCCCGCGAATTGCCGCGCGACTGGCCACTCGAGGCACTTTGCGTGTATTCGCGGGCTTCTTTCACGCTCGGAAAACCACTTTTATGTAGCACGTATTGAGCAACGGAAGAGCTGTATCGGGAGTTTTTTATATTGCTCTACAATTTTCTCATCGACACTGTTAACCTAATTATACTATTTGAGAATGTTGAATAATTAAGTCCAATTATGTAATTAGGGGTTATGCAAAAATATTCTGAGTATCTGCAAGCGACAGGCCAACAACATTACCTTGGTTCTATCCAGCTACGTGGCATTTGCAAATTTATAAATCTTGGTGCATGATAGTTGGGACACCCTGTATAAAGTGAACGTGCGCACACGTCTGTACCACGTTGCTTAAAGGGCAAGATACGTTTATTGCCTTCTTTTCAGGGGGTATTGATTTTGTAGCAGCGTTGCCGTTCGTGTTCCAAAGTGTATGCTTACGTAAACGCAACGCGTACCCTAATTTAGGAATACACGCGTCATTTTTCTTCTGATTGGGTAACCATGGCCGGGATAACGTATAACGATTATATTACAGTTTTCTGCCTGTTTTTCTTTCGTCAGTGGCCCGTAATATTCCGCCTACGTTCTCGCCCTGAGTGGGTCGTTCGTGAGCGCTGGATGATAAGAAAGCAATATCACCCCACGAAATGAATTGTTACACTATACCGACCCCTACTCAATATATAAAAGGTTATTGCTTTGAACTTAACCCATTTCTTCGCAATTTTTTCTAGATTGACGGTATCGCATTTCAAAGGTTTCCTTGCATGTTCCCGACTTTAGGTCATCTAACCTCGCGCACGCTAACATATTCCACTGAGTGCACAAAGTTGAAATTTACAAGCAGAAAACAATAAATTCCTTTCGCCCTTCACTCGCCTAGTGACGTGACTTTTCCAACCCACAAGAGCAGCCTTCGTTGCGGCTGTAGCTGCTCAAGAACTTCCGCTAGACATGAATGCAAGCCCCCTTTCTTTTTATTCCCCGCTCAAGTTTTCCACTTACTGTATTCCATCCTACAGCGCTCATGCAGAAATAATAATAAAGAACAGAAACATCAAGAAGACAGCTAGTGGCACGACATAACTAAAGTCATCATAGAGGCCTTCATACGATGACTCCGTACTACTAGTTCGAAAACGTACACATTCATAAACCCACACATGCAAATGAAACTCGCTTTTAGTTGAATTCACGATTGCTAATACTTTATTTTTTGCGAGCTTTACAAGCCAAGAAACAATATAACATGCACGCACTTCCTTTACAGTTTCTTGCTGTGTTTAGGCACGATACACGTTCGACAAATCACTCTGAACTGCTGATGGCGCGTACACATATTGTTCAGAATTGTCACCATACCCCATTCCCCAGTTAAAGAACATGAATTTTTAGAGTTTGTTGACACGTGAAACACTATAATCTTCTCGCGGCCACAGAAGTTGAGACCATGCGCAAATTCCTACTACACAAATAAAGGATGCAGAATAGAGCCTGCTGAATATGGCCATCGGGTCCCTTCAAGCGACCTTTCTGCCTCAAGCGGTAACAGCCTATAGATGTCCTCCACGTGCACATTCGCTGACCACAGATGCGTCCGAGGCGTGGAAATATCTGCGTAGAACGTGCTGGCATTAAAAGGCCCACACGACCCTATCAAACGCGAAATTTCAGAAACTGGAAAGTTCACTGTTGGGTATTGGCTTTATCATTTCTTGAATGTCATAGTAGCTACCCTTCTTCTTATGTACGGTGCTTCTAGAACGTTTTCCAGTCCACGAATCACGTCTTGACAAAGTCTGCTTGGGTTAATTCGCAGGCAGAACAAGACCAGTAAAAATAGAAATAAAAACGCGCGGTCACCGGGCACCCTTGAAATTACATATTTTGCGGTAGATGCGAAATCACAGCGGCTATGATAATGTTTGTTTTTCAGGATTAGGACCAGCTTAATAATGCGAAGCGCTGATAGCTATGTTCAACTCAAAGCTTGCATGACAATACGAACTGTCATAATGCTGACAGGTAACAAATGCGAGTTGCCTGAGCAATTTCGCCGTTGCACTTGTTTCACACACTTGGCTGACATTTTGCTAACTCGCTCGCGTTCGGAGTTTGGCATAGGAGAACTTTGCCAACGGTTGTTTTCGCTTTAGGAAGTATTTGTTAATTTAGTTAGCTCTCCTGTTGACGAACCACGGTCTTCCTGGCAAGTTTGGATGAGAGACGGCACGTTTTGGACAGTTGAGAATGTGCGTTGAAGCTATGAGCGCTTTTATAAAAAAGAGCCTACTTTATTTAAAGTTTCTTTTTAACGCACTGTTTATTTGGTATGATTACAAGCACTAAACTTTTAAGTTTGGTGTTCTAATGATCTTCTTGCCGCATTTCCAGCTGCAGTTGTTGGGCTCGCTAGGGCCCCCCAGTAAGAATATGAGCATTGACCGTTGGAGGAAAATGTGTTTTTTTAAACTAAGAAGCCAGCGTAGTTTCACACCACAGATTGTTTCCGCAGTTAAAACATGGCTGGTATGATGCAATGATTCTAAAGCAATACTATTATTTCTGGATGTCCGTTAGTGGGCCGTGCGGAGCCCCGCCGACTTTATAACGGGCAGCGGCTGTCCTTGAATGGAATTGGTGACAGGAAAGGAATATAATTAAGCGAAAAATAATTATTACATTATGCCGGGCGAAAAAAAAAGTAACTGAAGTTGGCGTCGCCGCCACTGGGAGGCGGCACTCATCAGCGACGAGCTGGCCGACCAGCTTTGGGCCGTCCAGCAAGCCGAAGATGCCACCCGGGTCCAAGGACTTCGAGCCGTCACCTGAGGCACCCCTACCACCATCGTATCGACAGAGGGTCGGACGGGACAGGGGTTAATCCTCTTTTCTCCCGTCTTGCGCAGAAGGAAAACTGGTGAACCAGTTTTCAATAAAGTTCATTCTCTCTCTGAATGAACAATTCCTCAGTGTGGAGTTAAAAAACTGCCGCATTTTTTTGAGAATTTGTATGAAAAAGAAGGACGGGGGAAGGGCTTATTAATTTTTTTTATTCGGAACTTGCTGCAAGACAAATGTACCAAACGAAAAATAGCATCAAATAAATGCACTCCTGTTTGCAGCAATTCCTACGTCGCTTAATGCGCTTGTCGTGGCGGTGATTGTCAATGGCGGTGATTGCGATCACCTTGGCATGAAGAAGTCAGTCGGCTTAACACTTTGTCATAGTTTACACTAAAGCACAGAAACATCTGGACAAAAAAAAAAAAAAAAGACACTCCGTCGAAGCACCACTGCCGACGTGTCTATACCCTTTGTCTCAAAATGGATTCCTGGCCTCTCGCTTAGCTCGATGCTGTTCTACAGCAGGGTGAAAAGGCAGACGACCTCAACCACTATAGATTCCTCGGACCCAGCGAAATGTTAGCGCAGACGGTTCTAGAACCATTCTCGTAAATGATCTCATCATGAAGTATCTACACGCCCTTTTCTTGATGACGAGATCAAGTTCACTTAGGAGAATGGCAAATTGGTCCAATTGCAATGTGTTCATTATTTCTACAACGCAAAGGACGAAGACTAAGGAAGACACGGAAGCGAGAGGACGGCTCGTGGTCCTGTCTTGTCTGTGCCTCTCCTATAGTCTTCGTCCCTTGTGGTGTAGAAATGACGAGTCCTGGCGTTCTGCTCTTGGTCGGCTGAACGGCACAGCGTTCACAGAAGAAAAGAAGTTTGGACTATTGAGTCGACCGCCATAAGCACAAAAGACCACCGCAAAGCCTCTGCACTGTTTAATTTGACTGGTCTCTGCGACTACCTCTGTATGCACAGTGAACACTATATTGTGTAGGCTCGCATCACTTCTTTTGCCCAGGTCCAACCACGTTTATTTCCCTGCCTTTCTTTCTCTCATCAGAAATGAACGAAGACACTAGCTTTCTTCCAGAAACCACTTTGTTCATTGTTAATGCCAAATCCCTATATCGGGATACTCAATTATTTTTTTTCTCTTCGCCCCCCTGCACATTTTGTAACCCCCCCTCCCTCAATTCACCATAATGCTTGACTGTTCGTGTTTTTTCTTTCCCAACCGTTGCGTGTAAAACTAGACATTACATTCTCATTACCCACCTTCAATTTCTCTCTCTCGCTCATTCCTTTGTGTATATAGAATAAAGAATTGTTATTTGTCCAAATAGTACGTCGCTTCTCACGGCAGCCAAAGACAATCATTTTAAGCTATCACTGTAATGTATGGATCCTAGATTGATTTTCGTATACTACAGACATTCGTGGCTTCGCGGATACAACAGATGATAAATATTTATAATGGACGTGTTACCATTTACGAGGCTGTGCAGCGGTTTTTCGCATTACTTGTTACTTGCCAAGAGTACGGACGCTCCTCTTGCTCTTGGCAAGTTCGAAACATATTTGAGGGCACGCGCGGCAGCAAATCGTCGTATGACTTCGTAACCGCAATCAAGTCGAGCACGACACGAATATCTGGCACAGAAGATGCCGCTGTTGCTTTCTGTTTTAGGGACCCGTATATGGCTGTAGATGTACAGCGTTTAACAGGGGCAGAATGTTAACGTTTCTTTAACCAACAAAACGCATATATGTTTGTCTCTGAACAAAAGGCACAGATAAAATTGGATCGAGATTTCTGTGTCGTATTCTAAAAGCGGTTATAAGCATTGCGACTGTGAGAAGACAAAGCAGCATCGGTTTCCTCTCGAGCGAACTTGCACTGAAGCACCGGCAGGTGAATGCATTCAATGGAAATCGCAACAGCGACGCGTGCGACAGCTTGCGGGGTCTTCTCGCTCTGTTAGCTCGCTGCACGCAAAGGACACGTTATCTTACTGTTGGCGGAGGTGAGCGTGCTGCTTCTTCGTACCAATTTCTCGTAGCACAACTGTTGAGCTAAGTACGGGCCGGTACAAATGTTGTTTTTGGACAGAAAGAGGAGCTTTACGTTAGGTTTTGTAGCTATTGTTATACAAGACCAATACCATGAACGTTCAGCCATCAGCGCGTACGCACTTTCCGTATCTACAAGTTTAGTTAACGAGCGTCCATAAAATGGCGCATATGAATAATTTTCACGACACGGACATTGATGTGGCCTAAGTTGTACACGGCCTTCGAGCATATTTTGTCACATATAACGAATACATAAATTGAGCAAGATCAAAAATAAAAACGCATCCTTACCACCTCTTTCTTATCGATAGGTACTATTTTAAATTGCGAACTGTGAGAGGCCAGCTGTCACTCGTATTATCATACATTTAATCACCCCCATGTTTCAGTGCCAGAGGAAATAGTGAGAGGAGAAAACCCTGTTATAATAACTAATTTATTTCTCTCTCTCTTAACTAAGCACGAAAAGCGGCACAACGATAACTTGTAGTTGCGTTACTGTCTCTCCTATAGCTGTTGGCGCTAATATTACATACCGAAACGTTTCGGTATGCGTTCCGATAAGCCCACGCATTTGGCGTATCGTATTTACGGAACTCCAGTGAAATTTCATACTGTTCACTATATATAGCAAGGGAAGCGTGCGAAAATATTGGAGTGCCTCTCGATCGTTTTAGTTTGGTTCCCTCGGGATCGCTTTTGTCCAGCTCATACCGACTAGCTCAACTTTCATTTCTTCTTTGTCCGGCAAGTAAGCCGAAAAGATGGACATTTCCCAGCAGCTGCCGGCTTGCAGTAGCCTCAAGTCAATCCTTTGTGTAGGAAAACAATGAGCCCCGAACATCACAGCTGCTGCGCCTTCTGCGTCAGTAGTCTCTGTCCTGCAAAACAGCGAAGTAACGGCTTGCCGGCATCCCTGCTCTCGCGATGGCTTGTGTGTTGCGGCGGGCAGTAAGAGCCCAGCTCTGTGAACGTATCTGTCCGCTTAGCGCCATAATTAGTGAGCAGCCAGGGCATGTATGCAAACAGCAGGAGATGGACTATACACATTATCACCGAAACCTAGTGGCGAATTCAAAAAAAAAAACTTCCGCCATGCTTTTTGAGAAAGTCAGTGACGATCTCTGACATTTGTTGCAACCAGTTTCCTGGTAACTTTATTATTACCAGCCTATTCAGACGCAGTTTCTAGCACGAGCATAGGAACAGTAGCGCTGCAATTTTTTACACTTAGTTATCGTGTAAAACTAGACAGAGTTCAAGGGATCGTGAATAAGTCAAATAATCAACATTGACAAAAGAAGGTAAGCCTCAGACTGGAGCCAGCCCTTCGACAAGGAGACTTGCAACCATCGTCAGACCAACAACTTGTTGCAACAAATTGTTCTGGAGAGACAAGTCCCCATGTCGAGATGTGCACTGTCATCAATGTTTTTTTTATTGTTTATTTATAAAATACTGCAGATTTTACAAAGCCCAAGCACGAAGTGCAAGAAAAAGCAACTACAAATGCAATGATTACAAGAAAAAAAGAAAACGTGGAAAAGGCTGTACAACCATTTGACTAATTTAAACAATCTAATGACTAATTTAAACAATCGCACTTATTACCATCACAAGAACTTCTGTAGTGCTATGAGAAATTTTTTGGCAAGTATATCATGGTCTGGTAATTTGTTCCAGTCCTCAATTGTTCGTGGAAAATAGGAATACCTAAATGCATTAGTTCTGGCGAAATATGGTGTCAGCATGCAGTTGTGCTTATGGGCGCGTTTCACATGCTGTTAATAGGTGTGCATAATGTGAAGGCGAAATGACTAAGCTATAATTTACTAAAGAGTCTAAAAAGGTTAATCGGGATAATTTGCGTTTCTCTCGAAGAGATTGAATCTGATTAACTGACATCAGAGGAAACGGAGAATGAGTTGGCTTGTGCTTATTAAATGAGAAGCCAGACAGCTCGCCTCTGAGCTTTTCCTATTTGTGAGATATATTTTGAGGTATAAGGGTCCCAAACAACGGCCGCGTATTCTAGTTTCAAATAACTGATAGAGTTATAGGCCATAAGTTTTTCATTAGAAGGCGTCTTCTGAAGTTTGTCGCGAAAGAGACGAAGCTTTCTTTTTTGCTGATGAACTGAAAAAACTTACGGGATCATTGTATTTTAACTGAAAATAATTATGACACCTAAATATTTATATTTAGAAACTGCAGTGCCCGGAGTGTTGTTAATGCCATAGGAAAATAGAAGATGATTATTCTCTCTAGTAATGCGTAGAAGTGCAGTTTTTTTTTTCAACATTGATGAGCATGACATTACAACTCCACAAATATGAAATATTCTTTAGGGCACTGCTTAATAGCAGCTGGTATCCAAGAGAGCCCACATGCGTATACAGCATAGAATTATCTGCGAACGGACAAATCACGATATCAGATTTCACAAAAGCAACACTATCATTAACATAAATAAAACTTAAACAACGATCACACTGGCACAGCACACATCTTAAGAGAGTCATGCGATAGCGGGTTAATAGCAGCGCCTGCAGGTGCGGTTATTAGGCTAAAAATGACTCAACAACGATGGTTTAATTAGCCTGCAGAATACGATGTTGCTACTGATATTATTTGCCGAATAGGCTTTTCTTTTGCCTTTCATTTCTGGCTTGAACAGGGCATCACTTATTGGGCACCATTATAATTTGATCGTGCGTGACGGATTTGATTCATGTGAAATTATTCGAAACTTTTATTGTGTGCAAGGCCTCCATCAAGAAACAATGGCGACAATTTAACAGGATACATCCAAACATAACACGCAATACAAGACATAACAAAATGCGACATAAAAAAGCGAGAAGACCCAATAAACAAGGCCCAGAATACGAGATACAGGGAAGCAGGCAAGCTTTTCATTTCGGGCTCTGTATTTGCTTCTCACTTCGCTCGATTATAAGTAAAAAATCTTGCTGAAGAAAACAAGAATGGTATAGAAATACTCATGAAATGTGCCGTGAAAATGGGGATGTAATATGAAAATTATGAAAATGGGGATATATTAGATCATGAAATGATGTTAGAAAATTAAGAACCAAAAGCAGCGCTGTTGTAACGAGGGACCTTTACTAATTGCGCTGTCTTTGGCTCTCTAACTAGGAACCCAAGCGTCACTAACGTTTGGATTCAGGAAATGAAATATATCTTTAGAGATCTTAGAGAGTGGTGGTAAAGAAGATGGTAATCAGACCACCTTGTTCTAAGAGGCGGCCTGAAGATTGAGTTCTCTCTTTCAGATGATAAATCAACACATACCACTTTCCCGAGTATGTAAATTAAGTTCTGCGGAAATGGGCGTCGTAGAGGACGTTGGATGAAACGACAATTTTCATTCATCAGGCCCGAAGCTGCGGAGAAAGTTCCGGGAAAAGAAAATCTTTGCGCTTTGCGGATTTCCGCATAACGGATTTGCCATATTCATTGTCACTGTGCCTGAGATGCCAAAAAATTCACCTTCGCTCTGCAGCTATCTAGCCTCCTGGTTAGCTCATACCGTAAAGTGACTCATATGATAAAACTAGTGCAACACTTAGATATGGACGAGATATTTAAGGCGATTAACATTCTCGGGACACTTGACGCACTTCCCGGGATGTTTATGTAAGTTTGTTTCTAACCGTTTCACCGCCAACTTCGGTGCTGAGGGAACCGGGCTCAAAACCAACCGTAGGACCCATTTGGATCACTGAGTATGAGACTTGGTATGTGTCACTCTCCTATGAACCCCCTTCGACGTCAACAACTTGGATCCCTGGGTAGGTGCGGTTGGGAATGTGCATGTGTTCAATAACAAAAAATAATGCTTGAAAAGTTTACTGTTGCTTGGCGGAATTTACCTCGCGTTATATATATATCCGGACACGCTCGACGCGAGGACTTAGTGGTGGCACCCCTAGACGGCGCAGAATGTGCAGAGGAAGGCGCAAAACAGCAGCCCCGCTGCATGCAAGACTCAAACACGACGCGTTTAACCGATGGTAATATGCTGGGGTGGTACATTATTTTAATGCTTATCGCAATGAACGTCGACAGACCATCGTCGAAAAGAAAACTCTGCACGCGACTAGAATATTCGTCCTAGTCCGGCAATTGAACCCGGCATGCCTAGACCGGGAAAACAACTTAATAAGGCAGAAGTACAGTGAAGATGAGGACGAACGAAACGTGATAAACAAACGCCACGAGCGCTGGGCTAACAACTGAGCTTTATTGCTGATGAACCTTGTTTCTTGTGTCCTAGTCTTCCGTGCGCGGCTACATGAGTATGTCGAACCAACTACCCCATCAACTGGTGCTCAGGAGGGCAAACAACAGTTTGCTTCCCAACGCTGCGACAGACAACTCGGAGCAGCACAATCATAAAGCTTTTGAATATTCTGAAGAACTAAATGCTAATTTGTTTTCAATTGATCACTAACCAAATTATTACTCACCACTCTTTATTTCGTGATAAAATCACTCCAGCTTGTGTATCACAGGAAAACCTATTAATTAACAGCAGCTTTACGCAAATGCGCTTTGTTTCTATGACTGTTCGAGGTTCGTGACAACGCAGTTTTATCTTTTGCGAAGGAAGGCAAGGAACTAAACAGCATGCCCTATACTCGGCCTCAGGCCACCGTGCCTAACGATTTCGTGATAAGCAATACATGGCTGTGTTTGCTCCGATACGCGCGTGGACGGGCATTCCCAGTGGGAGCGCAAGAGTCTATTTCTAGTTCGTTCAAGGCCGCCCACTCAGTCAACGTCTTTTCTTTCAGCCCGCGTCAAAATAGACAAAGGCGGTCTCCTAAGGACTGGGCCCGAGACAGAGTTTTTAGAAACTCTACCTCAGCCGCGGGAACTGATCGCGAACAAAACCCGCCATCTACCCCACGACACAAAAAGATGAAGAAAAGAAGAATGGCCTGGTATTGGCTGCTGTCACTACCACTACTAGGTAAGAAAACGATTCCGAAGCCTTATGATGTGCCGCAAAATGTTTAGCTCGGCACTGAAGTGATTAGGGGGTTTCGCTGTTCGTATCTGTAAGGCAGATAAACAAAGGAACACTGCAGCAGCGCGCGTCTTCTGTGCCATTAGTGTTGTCAAGCTCTTGTCAATCCATTTACATTTGACATGATTGCCGAGCGGCATAATGCCCGAGTCATTACAATTTGTAGGGCATGATCTGTGTGAATCAATGCTTTTCGGGAGCATCCAAAAAGTTACATTCACCAGTTGTTACTTTTGTTAATATTTTGTCCCGTTGTAGCGAAGGTGAATAAGCAGACACTACTCAAACGGTGAGTTAGAAATCTAGCATTCTATTGGCGGAACTTCCGCCCAGCAAAACGAGCAGTACTCAAAGTACAATAATTGCGGCAAGCACAGTCGTCGGTCGTCAAAATCGAAACTTACGAAGCAAGTACGTCCAGTGTTTCTACATGTATTACCATACATTTTAAAACATTCATTTTTACTCTCATAATTTGAAAATGTACATGCAGCAGTATTCATGTCGCCCATTCTATTTCAGCAGACAAGACTCTTCGGAATTGAACGAGTGACAACATTTAAGAAGAACGATATAAATACAACCGATAATGAAGTTACGGAAAGCACAGGGGAAATTATTTGTAGTTTTAATTGAAGTGCACAAAGGATAAGCTAAAGGGGAAATGAAAGTGAGCGAGAAGACAGCTTGTCGCCGATGGGAGCCGAATCTACAACCTGCACATTCCGCGTGCGTTGCACTACCAATTGTGGTACGGCGGTGGCTGTTACCACGTTAACATTCTTGGGTATTTGTATGGGCACAGAATTTAGTGTTACTCTGCCCCACGCATCTGCATCCATGGCCATGAATGAAGCTGGGTAACGCTCCTCAGGTTAGATCTAGAATAGATGTGCATAGATTCTCATAAATGGGAAAGAACTTGGACGTGGGAAATGCCGCCGCCGCATAGCACAATCGGTAGCGCAACGCACGCCTGATGCGGAGGTTGTGGGTTCGCCTCCCACCGGCAGCAAGTTGTTTTCTGGTTCACTTTTGTCTCCCTTTAGCCTATCAGTGCTACATATAAATTAATGAAACTACAAAAGATTGCCCCGATGCTTTCCTTGACATCATTATCTGTTGGCTGTATGTGGTTGTGAGTAACAATAATCGGGCGCCTCGGTTTCGTTTCTTCTCATTCATAACATTTTAAAAATGTCAATATGGTAGGCAAGTCTTTAGTCGAGCGTTAATTTCATAACAGTGATAATCCGTTGAGAAACAGAGAAACGGTGACCGCAAAATGCAAGACAATGCACGCGTGATATTATGTTTGCAGGCATGTTCTGCTGAAACCTGCCAGATGTTGAAGTTGCTATTGCGTAGTTCTTTAGCGTCATAACATGTTTTCAGCTCACTTGTCAAAACCGGACATCTCTCTCTTTCTCTTTTTCATAGAAAAGCCACTGCGATTTCTCGTCTATTAAGTTCACAGTGGTGCAAAACGGATGAGCATCTGTCCTGACATGCTATTATCTCATAGATGGTGAACATGATTGGCTAATTGTAAAAGTATAGACAGCAGCGTATTTCCACGAAAAAGGCATGTGAGACGATGGCGCCTAGTCAATTACCTCTGGTTAGTGTTTTAGGCATTATAGAATAAATGCTATCGTTAATTCTTTAGCACTATATTGAAATTGACTTGATAAATAAAATACAGTTTTTGTTTTCAACATTAAACACTGGCAAGGGAATTGAATTTTTAAAGACTGGATAGCAAACGGCAGGTAAATGTTGTCGGTTTGAATCTTCTTGTGACTAATATTGTCTTTTTTAACACCGGGCTTCAATGACTATCATCTCACATAAACTTCGAGAGCAAAAAAAATGTTGCCGCTGCGTTTTCATACAGTTGCATGTCTCTATACTTAGAGAACTGCAGAACGCGTTCAGCTTTAATTGCACTTTGTCGTGGGCTAGTGACCGTTATTTATGGAATTAAACTATACTGATTGATTAAAATAAAAGGCCATGATAAATTCCACCAATACCAAACTGTACAGGCCATGAATTTGTGAAGAGAGAAATCATTATCCTAATTATATGTAAATCAATTTGTTGGCCCACCCGGAGCAGCAATGGTACTCGACAATGCTTCTGGTGGCGGTGCCACAGCGTCGGACGTCAAAGGCGGATCCACACCAGGAATTTCAGGCGCTACTCTCAGTAGCTCGTCGAATATGGAACGGAGATGGAAATGCCATAGGCTTGGCAAACTTGTAAGTGTAAAAGGGTGTTTACTCTGCCGTCGTTTGTGGGAAAGCATTCTGCGTGCGAACCAGTGCATCATGTTTCCCCTTGCTTATAGCATTTCCGTGCAATGCTTTTTCGCATTCCGTATACAGCATTGCCTTGCATTTGAGCGAATAATTAAATTTAAGCCACCTGCTTTTCCACAGTCCATGAAAACGTCAGATTGTGACCGTAGTAAAATGAACATTTGTCAGGAAATGTAATTAACGACAATTATTGTTACTCTGTAGTGGTGCTGAGGATTTCGGCATTCCCTTGACCATGACTATTTCTTCGGATAATGTTAAGCTTGACTGTGTCAATTGTAGGTGACTCGGTGACATAATTCTTTTTGGTCCTCACCTTTCTGCGCTCTTCGCTCTTCAAGTAATTCCCGCACATTTTCTTGGCCCATTAAAATTCCGCACAGTCATCTTTAAATTCTACACCAACCGCAGAATGAAGACATCTTTCAGCGATCTCCAATTAGCCGTGCTTTGAGTCAGGTGACTGAATACTACGCCGGTGAATTTCCTCTTTGTAAAGCGCTACTTCATACTTCATGGGCCTCGACTGGGTTACGCTTAATTTGGTACCATTCGGACATACCTGTCATCCCTTGGTATTACATTACCTGACAAACTCCTTTTCGTTCTTCTGATATCAATTGGAATATCAGATACCCCTGCTCCTTCTTACTTCCCCTTCAAATTTAAATTTTGGGTTGGAATGCGTGCTAAGAGTCGTAATTTTTTTAGTATGTATTTAACCGTAGTAATCACTTTACTTTCGTTTACGATGATAAACTGAGACCAATTAGACGACCAAGTCAGGGCCTTGTTAAAACGAGTTTCAAAAGTTCCATAGGTTCTCTGTAATTACCTGTAAACCGAATACCTAAATGCGACAGCTATATATGGGACAAATACAAATAAAATACAGAAGAGACGACAAACTCGAGCGCTGAAAAACGAGCGCTGTCTTTGAGGTTTGCAATCTGTAGCCATGTGAAATACGTTACTTCTTTTCCGTTAGCATTTTCATTAGACGCATGTTTTAGAATCTTGACTGCCGCCGTGGTGGCGTAGTGGCTCCTAAGCCCGAAGGAGCGGGATCAAATCCCGGTCGCGGCGGCGGCATTTGGATGGGGGCGAAGTGCAAAAACACTCTTGTACCGTGCATTGGTTGCACATTAAAGAGCCCCACGTGGTCAAAATTATTCCGGAAACCCCCACCACGGCGTGCCTCATAATCATATCATGGTTTTGGCGCGTAATACTCCAGAATATAATTTTGAAAGAAAGACGCATGTGTCACAAATCCGTAAGCTCACCGAGTGAACAATTAAAAATTGGCGCAGAAAAACTTTTCAAGGCATTATTCAAAGTTTTTATTGCACACGAGGAACTAAACTTGAACAGTTTATCTTTTTCACGTGCAATAAACTTGAATATGATCGTTGAAGTCGATGTGAAGTGGTGATATCTTTAGCATTAAAATGTTTCTTCTTAGCGCAGGAATGAGAGATTTTCTAGCTAATGCTTCTTTTTGAGGTTTTCCTGCCAATAGTTAACCTTATTTCCAACCCATTGTTGCATTACGAAAAAGGCATTGCTCAATTTCAGCTGTTGACAGAGATTTGGAAAAACAAATTTGATGCTAGCTACTGCAAAGCTCACGTTACACAAATGAAGTCCCGCACCAAAATTTGATGTTTGGCTTGTGTAAAATATTTGCTTTTTTATTTTCCCTGATCCACCAGTCTACAGTTCAAGCAGCGAATTCGAGATGCTGGTTCTACTGTTTCGACGAGTCCTTGTATCGAATCTACCGGTTACCAGAGCCGAACGGAACACCATGCTTGGTAAAGAACTTCTTTTAGAAACGTCGTCCGACTGCTCGCCTAGAAAAATTTGATATTTCTGCTTCGCACTTTTCTCTATGTTCACAGCAGGGCAATATAATGCTGCCACAGAACGCATCTACAGAAAATGCAACTCAAATTCTTCAACTCAATGGCTTCGGCACTCATTAACGAAAACCAAAAGGACACAACTATGATGCAAAAAAAAAGGTATATGTCGGCACGCATTGCAAAATAGCATGATAAACCCGAGCATGAATCCTTGCTTTTGCGAAATGAAACAATACAAAAACTCATGCTACGGCTTTCTACCAGTATCATTCTGGTATCAGTGGTCTTGTGAATTTTGAGGCTAGACGTTAAGTATGTAACGCGCGCAGTGCACGGATCTGCGCAGAGTCTTATTACTGAAATCTGTGATGAATACGACTTTCCCAACCTGTCATGGTTGCTTAGTAGCTTTGGCATTGCACTTGTAAGCACGATATCGCGAGATCGAATCCCGGCTGCGGCGGCCGCATTTTGATGGGGAGAAATCCAAGAACACCCGCGTACCGTGTATTGGGTGCACGTTAAAGAACCCCAGGTGGCCAAAATTAAACCAGAGTCTGTCACTGCGGCGCGCCTCATAATCAGGTCGGGGTTTTGGCACGTAAAACCCCAGAATTTAATTAATTTTGCAACACCCCCTTCCCTGTAGATTGGATGCTTCACTTTACTAAGTAGAATTACTGGATGAAACCTTTTTGTTGCAAAATATCTTCGTATGGTTGTGAAATAACCTGCCAAACCAGATGGGGCATATTTAGGGTGCATTTTCGATTTTGCGTACGTCCCTTGGAGTCGGTGTCTCCAATTACGCTGTGCAATGACTGTTCTGTAAATCCGTCCTAAATATTTCGTACGGTTAGATATATCAAAGACGCACTTTATGGTTCGCACTTCGGTCAACACAGAACCCTAGCTAAGTGGTTTGAAATAAACACTCTGAAACTATAGGAAACGACGGGCTCAAAATACATCAACATTACGTTGCATTCGGTTACCGCCTAATGAGTGCGAAGGATATGGTTTTCATTAAGGTATTGTGAATTACTGATATTTAGAATAATGATGTTTGCAAATAACATTTCGCATTCCTCATTAATAACCATAAATACGGACAGCTACCGAAGGACTAATAACGTAAAGTAATTTTCTTAACGGGACCCTCTTCTACCCGCAAGCACTTTTACCTGGCACGAGCACATTCTCCCATGACGTGGTCTATAACTATTATGTTATGGTAATATAATGTTTGGTGGAGTTTAGCAGCCACAGACAGGACTACATTACTGTCTTAAGCTTCCGGAAAGTTTTCTAGGATACGAGTGGGCTAACTTAGGGACATCGACTTTTATGCGTATTTTTTGGAGGGTTGATTCTGTATACTCATGGAAGTCTGCGCGCTCACGTTTAACCTCGCTTGTAGTTTTCATCAATGGACGGGTCAGTTAAAGCCGGATGAACAGGTGCGGGGAGGATCGATAGCGTTTCCAAGTGACGTGTCTGTCAGAATCGAGAATCCTTCAATACGGCGCCATGGAAACAGCGATTTCTTAGCTAAGTATCGCGTCAATACCACGCACGACGTATGCGTCTAGCCTGAAGACGTCAGTTAAACTTCAACGCTATGAGCAATTCTGGTGTTGTTTATTACCTACGACAATATGACAAGTTTGGCTAACGAAGAGCCCGCTATCCCAAAATTGTAGCTAAACACAAACGTACATATTATTAGACGAGATAACAATACATATAATCAAAAGCTTAGAGTGGGAGAAACACGCTGTATAAACTCCACAAACGTACAAAGCACTTGACCTAAAATTGCAAATCCACATAAGTAATGTAAGATGCAATGCTCTGAAGTGCGCACCAAAGGAAACCCTGAATTTGTCTGGTGTTCCATGCCATCATGGTGCTCTGGATAATCCGACAAGATAAGTCAAAACCTATACGCAAACGTGAATGTCTTCACCAACACAGTTTTATGTGTCTATAAACGTATGCAAATTTAACTTCACCTCCCATTCGTTTTGCCAACGTGTTCGCCGTCGGCTTACATGCAGCACCTACTGATTTGATAAAATTTAACGAAAATGGCGAATAACAATTTTCTCTGTTTGTCTCGGTTCTAGGTGGACAAGAACTACCCTCAAGGAACGTGCAGATATTCGCGGTGTCGCCAGCCCAACATGAAAAAAAGATGGTGGCTTGGCAAATTGTTCCGCAAGGGCTCCGGTGTCAAGGAATAAACACGCGAAACTACGCGCAATCTCTTAGCGTCCAATTTGAATCAAGCCCTGCGTCACTGAAATGTGCCGTGTATTTGCTATCCACGGGATAAAAGTGTTTAATACACATCACAAATTTTCAGCTTGCATGTCTATGCAAAGCCAACTGGTGCTTTAGCTACATATACAAACATATATTTATATAGAAAAGTTTCATCAAGTGATGATAGTCTGTAAAAGACAGGTTATAGATTCAGTTTTACATCTAAATATAAATGCACTGATTTTAGACACCATCTTGACTTATAGCCTCACAGTTATAGTAAGGTGCAACCTATTATATTATACACACACAAAAGCAAAATATACATGGAGAAAATATCGAATACAGGGGCCTCAAAAATAACTCAGTTACAGAATAGCAGAACTTGTGCATGCATTTCCACTGCCCTGGCTAGGGTATTGCGGAGAAGAGAGTAAGACAGAGCATTTATAAATGTTTAATCAAGTTGTCATGTGGGAATGTTGAAACATCAAGAAGATCACGCGAGATATACACAAGATCCTGGCTCGCCGCATGAAGCTCGTGGCATGCTGGATCTGGTTTAGAGCCTGAACTAGAAGTCATCGATGTTGTTCTGTAGAAGGCTGTGTCCAAGGCACAATACGTGGAAAATTTTCGCAAACCTTGATCTGCACATATATATCAGCGACAAGAACAAAAGAAACGTCCTCATTTGGTGTCTGAGCAAGAAGCCAATCATGTACAGTAGGTGACCGTGCGCTATCCTACCAACGAAATGTATAGTCACTTGTGGCACTGAAATATGGTCAAAATACGTATGCTACTCCAGCTTCTGCTTACACTAAAAGCGACGAGTGAACTATGGCACGGGAATATTTTATTTTAGCCAAACTTTCCTTCTGTAAGCGTTGTGTGGAGCACAATTATGGAATCATCAAACGCTTCAAATTAGAGAAAGCCTTATTGGAATAAGAAAGAAGTTTATCTGAAGACAACATCATCAGAAAGAAATATAACGGAGCAAAATAATTTAGACAATAATGGAGGCAAATATTAGCGCATCCAGTTTTTAAAGCAGCAACGCCAAATAACCTGAAGATGTCAGCCCAAAGAAATAATTCGTAAACCGCGAGCAGCAGGTTCAACTTCGAAATAATGGGCCGCATCCCGGCGACGAAATAGTTATTAAAACAATATAACGAACGTGTACTGCCTCTATTCAGATCACTGTCGACAGAACTTGATTGCGCCAAACTGCCATCACTCAAGGAATAGTTAAAAACTGTAGTTCATCACAGCGTGTGCAAGCGCCTTTGAGGCTTGTAAATTGGTGGCTGCGTTCTGCGTGTCGCTAACGTTATCGTTGTTGTCTGCGTAGATTGTTGCAATATGTGTGATAACTTCCTAAGCTTGCATCTTATGCAAAATACAACAACATTTAAATCAATAAATCTTCACATCAGACTTTTTCCTACATTTTGTCTTTATAAGTCCCCAAAATTTGTACAAACAGTGAAATTTAATCTGCATCTGATTTTGCAGTGTTAATCAGAAGATAGTGCCTGTGAGCTTTGCTAGAACGTTAGAGTCAAAGCTACTAATTTCCTTCTTTCTCTGACCGAACATTTTATTTTTATGGCCGCCTATACAGACTATTTGCTTGTGAAAGGGCTTTGTGTTTCCGTAATTTACAGGCAATGTTTGTCAAAATAAGTTTTATTAATGCCAAATATCCTCTGCGTCCAGTGCTTTCGGACGGTCGGCACGGCAGAAATAAAGTTTTCTATCCTTCTTAGACTGAGCAATCCTGAAAACTTTGCACACAATCCATGCAAAGAGGCTGAACACAATTAAAACAGATGTCAAGCTGTTCATCGACCTTCAGCAGCATGGAGATCTTTCTTTTTATTTGACAAACGCAGTCCATGGAAGAAGAGAATCTCTTCTGTTTCCTATGCAATGTAAGGTTTTCAGAACTGGAAGGACAGAAAAGATGGTAGATGGACCGCTATACAAGCTCACGAATGCTAACGGTAACTCGGAGGGAATTCACTCGTTCTTACAGAATGTCATGGCTGAAGGGTCACAAAAGGACGGTGAAGAAGCGAAGAAACAGAAAGAAAAGGGGACATTGCCTTTCTGCGATGGTTGACTATCATTATTGCGGCACCAACATGCCCAAATTGCCAACTTGCTAAAACATAAGAAGAACTTGACTATAATGGGGGACAGTTGCGCACCAGAACTGCGTCCGAAGTAAAATAAGTACGTTCCTTCTGTGGTGCCCAGCTCTGAATTCAGTTTATACTGGTGTGGTAAGAAAGAGCTAAACGGTATGAACGTCAAATTCCTTCTCATACTTAAGAAACGCACTACACGCAAGCGAAAAAAAGACAGAAAAACGAGGTGTGTTTCCATTCAATCTTAACAAGCTTGAGCCACCTGCATGGAAAGACAAGCTGCTTCCAATAACACGTCTTTTGAATCTAAGGTTCTTTTTTTTTTCGTCGAGACAAGAACAATGGACTAAGGTGGTAGCAAAAATCAATAAAGTGTTGAAATGACGTAAGAAGAAATAATGAAGGATGCTTTACATTTTTATGAAAGCATCCCAAGCCTTACCTGATCGAACGTTTGAAAGCCTTACGCTAGGTTGACGATGTAGAACGTAGGATGGAGATAAACGCCACTTTTATTTGTGGCCTACTGACTGGTAAGCGCTTACTTTCATTTTCTCGTCATTCAAACTTTCCATGAATTGGCATGTGCGCCCAATATGGTGTTGTTCTTATGTTGTCATTAACCAATAAAGATAAAGTGAACGTAAAAGAAAGGTACAACAATAAATTATCAAAGTATTCATCCGTGCATGGTTCGAGCTCTGTTTTACAGAAAATGGTGGTTTGAACTGGACCAAGGTGACAAAAAAAGGTAAACGAAAAAAAAGGAGGCACGTCAGCGCCTGGCATCATAGAGTTTTGAAATTTACAGCAAAGATGAATGATCATAAAGTATATTAGAGCCATACCATGATGGATTTTGTACTAGTAGAACTTATTTATAGAACGGCAGTGAAGTCGGCCTGAGCTTTTGAGCTCTAATTCGTACACTGTAAATGCGGAAGGGGAAAAGGACAACGAAAGAATTCAGGAGGATGATAATGACAAGAATAGGGTTGGATTGATGTTAGTGGTACACACAGCAGCCTATATAAAGTCTTGAGGCTAGTCCTATGTAGTGTGAAAATTGTAGCATGGCCCGTACTGCTATGGCATGTTAAAACAAAAATTAATTTATATTAGGTATTTGGTATTCGCCTCTCTTTGTGCCAGTTGCCAGTTTTACATTTTCGGTAAAAACGGCGTGATGAATTGCGTCCGACAAGCACGTACTGAAGAAAAAAAATCTTCTGCAAACTTTATTGTGACAGTGATTCGTAATTTGCAGTGATCAGTAACTGGTACATGTAACTAAAAATGGTACACCACCAAGAATTCATAAAGACAATTGCCAAAAAAGACATAGTGGGTGGTCTCTTGAGAAAATGCTCACACTTGCGAGAGAACGTCTCTTTATCGCAACGAAATAAATTAACAAAGCCTTCTTTTCCAAAAAAAACGAGGGGGGGGGGGGCGCAGAATCGCTACTCTGTACGTAGCGGTAACAGTCCTTGACTAACTATGCGAAACATTGTTTCCAAAAACTATTTGTTCTGTGGTTGATATCTGGCCATTTGTTCAGGAATAACAACTTAAGTAACTGTACACAAAGTGGCAGAAGACGTTGCCAAGTGGAAAGGCCAGGGAAATCCTTCGCTATAGTTAGGCTTCACCACATCAAGACGTGTATTCAAGGGATGCCATATTTCAGTGGATGTAATATTTACACGTTTAAACACACCACTGCACAAAATGATGCCGAACATATGTTTAAGCTATATATAAATAGGCTTCGACCACATCACGCGTAATCACGATGTATAAAATTTTCTAGACGCCTGCACAGACGCACCTACATCTTTGCACGTTACCGCCACCGGTATAGATGGCATGAATACTTTGCTTGTGCACTTCGACGACCCACCGGAGGTCATTACAGACTCCCGTTTGTTAAACGTACGTCGTGAGCAATCGGCTTCGTTCTTTCGTGGTTCCATGGTGTCTGCCTCGTTCTTATTTCTTCTGCAGCTATACAAGTGCAGTTTTTATTCTGCTGATGCTGTTGAGAGGTCCTTTCTTCTGCAATTGAAACAGCAGATGCTTACAACATATTCAAAATTATACCTAGAGTGATATCGCTGTCACCTTCCTAAAATTCATCACACACCATGAACGCAAACACAGGAAGAAAAAAATAACAAAAATACATAAAAATATCAAATCAGGACAGCATAGCGCCGTTTAACATCCGACTCACAGCGAGTGCTTTTTAATAGCTCTCACATTTATTACGAAGTCTGACACAAGCTTTAAAGGAAGTGGTCAGTTAAGCTTAGTAAAGACGCAGTGACTCGGGAAAAAATGTAGCTTAGTGTTTCATTGCAATTTCACCATGAATATTCAGAAAGTGATTGGCAACTCGACAGATCAAAGCTGTGACATTTAAAATATTTAAACTCCGCCCCATGGTAATTGATATATTCACCTCGTTCTCAGCAGGAGCGAGAATTATAGGTTTGAGAGAGCATTCGGTATTAAAATCCAGTCTTTATTTCAAAAACCGCGACCTTCTGAACTTGACTAACGGAATGTTTTGACGGATGAGTGGGGATGGATGGCTATTTCAGAATAGAGAGTGGAAATGGCTCGCGCGGCTGAACCACCACCCTAATTCTAAATTTTTATGTTACAGAGTCACGTGCTCTCTCAGTTTTTCTTTTGTTAGTGAAACGGGTAAAAATTTTGACGCTTCAAAGCGAACTTTGTCCGTACTTGTGCATTTGTATGTACTCTTAGCAAAATTTTATTTTTCTCATTTATGTCAGACGTCTGAAGGCATATAAATTTCTCATTGCCAACGCAATCTGGTATAAAGCTAGTTTATGATGCATATAGCCACCCTGCACTTTCGTCAGTTTCAAGACTCTTGGCGCGTCAGCTTCGACGGGCTCGTGCTTCCGCAGCTTGAGTTCTGCCACGTCGCCGTTGCCTACAACATCTGCTCGGACGCCGACATTTCTTTCTTCGTAGGCTTTGAACGGGCGCTGATCCGGCCCTTCACGCACAACAGATGTCGACGGGTCGGCGTTGTCTTTCATCACTTGCAAATGTTATTGCAGTTTGTTTTCTTGTTACCATGGACTCAGCTTATTCTGATCGTTGACACAGAAGTGCTTAGACGACCGAAAGAACTAGAGGGCACGCTGTGGTGACAGTGAGGAAGACGGACGAGTAAGGAAAAAGGTGTCTTAAGGACTCGACATCAGCGTCAACAAATAAGTCGCCAACTGGAGAATATAGGTTAGGACAGACTGACGTGGTTGCGGCTGTCGAAAGAAATGATGAGAAAAAACAACTGAAAACTACTTTCAAAGCGAAAGTGCTGTTCACTTGCCGGGACGTTGTAAACAGCTGCAATAGTCGGTTGATGCGTGTACAGAGCAACTGAAAACCCTGAACTGTTGATTACACGGAAAAAATGATGCTCATGTAACATGTCGGAAGGGGTTGGGCTCACTTTAGAAGTATCCGAAACTACGATCAGGATTTTAATTTGCTGCGAAACGTATGCCATAACTTGCATATCACAGATTTGGCCCGCCTTGAAATTCAAGCACTTCGATCATCCCGCTCTTGGTCATCCTTTCTACAACCAAGATGCATATGGCTACCCCGGCAAATTTTATGCGTCCGTGCGTGTACACGGTCGCGTCGACAACGAAACATTTTCGTCTCCAGAGCAAGTGTAATTTTGAGTTTCTGCGTAACAGAATTATGTTTTTTCGTATGTTAAAATTACAATCCGATGCTATCATGTCTACCGGTTGTGTCAGCCATTCTTTACAGATTTTGTGACGCACTTTACTTTGAGATGTTGGATTAGTTCTATAACGCACTTGTGCTAGGCGGAGGGTCTACTAGAAGGAGGATGCAGTCAAACCCGGACATATCAAACCTAGATATAACGAATTATTCTGTATACGGAAAAGCTGTAAAATCCCATTCAACATTTCTGCATAAAATGTTTATTTTATACATGGAATTACCTATATATCGAACTTTTTTGTGATCTCCTGCAGATTCGATCTGTGCACACGATATATCTCTCCTTGATGACATCAGTGGGCGTTCTGTCCGTTACGTCGGTCACGCAGAGTGTGCTGCGACCATAATTGACATCAGGGCAGTACTGTTAAAAAATTACAGTGACGTTCACTTCTTGAACTAGGGTTACGCGCAAGTGTATATGGGCGCCGCGAACGTGCACCGCGGCGTTGAAGCACCAACGGAAAGGGCGCGAACGAGGCCGTGGACGCTACATTGACCTCGACGGTCAGGAGCCTGGCCTCACAGCTCATCAGCCCAGAAAGCCATTCCAGCTTTTCTTCAGTACCTGAAGGCGACAGACTTGTGTGCCAGACTGTAGACATGCTGCACCTACAGCTTAGTGCATGTGAAGACTCGTGTCTTCTCTCTCTCTCTTTCTTTCACTCCCTCATCCCCCTGCCCACGTGTAGGGTAGCAAACTGGACAAAGTCTGGTTAACCTCCCTGCCTTTCCTACCTCCCTTCTCCCTCTCTCTCTCTCTCTCGACGGTGCGACGCCTTGTGGTAGTGGCGCTTGTGAAACGTCGGCAACTACTTCGTTGTACATCCACTTTCACAGGGTGGAATGGAGGCGGAAATTTTTTGTTCCCAAGATAACGTTTGTGCTTTATGAAGCATCCTATTAGGTTGTATACATCTTATTCATCAGTAGGGCGGGATTCATTTTCTCTAGTAGCATAAATCCTCAGTGAGGAAGTTATTGAACAGCCGGAAAAACCTTTTTTTTTTCATTAACACAACGCACGATAGCACATACTTGCTGATGTTAACATATTTATATTTGTTTTTCTTGCTTCGTATTTTCGCACATTTAGCGTTGCGCTCAATTTCCCTATTGCCTATTTGACTTGGTTTACGTATTCATTGGGTTTTAAATTACGGTAAAATACCTTTTTTTTCTTCCTCTTGGTTACGTTACACACAGACATTAGTCCTGTGTTGTGTACCACATTGTGCCTAGTTTGCCGACGTTTGTTATACATAGCAAACCAGCGTTCAAGAAAGTTAATAAAAAACGAATTCTTGGATTAGTCAACGCCATAAGGAAAGCATATGGTATGTAAACCGAAAGGCCGCTGTGCATTGATGACTTTCCCGTGTTTTTCGTTGCTCCGATTCTACATGCCAGTCCCCAAATGTTGAGGTAATCCTTGCTCCGAGGCCACTCGTTCGAAGTGGTGAAGAGCAGAAAAAAGGTAGCGTGGAAATAGTGCATCTATTTCGCTTCTGCGTGAGCAGCAGTTGTTTACTTCCTTGCTGCCAGCAGCCTCAACTGTTACTTCCCGCGGCACATTAGGGCCAATTCATGGTTTTTACCCTTACTGATTCATTATGTACATGTTTGGTTCGTCTTTGTGTGGCGCATTTACTTTAAGAACAAGTACAAATTATTACGCTTGTGTCCTCAATCAGACAATATTTTTTTTTCATTTTTATACGTAGCAATAATTGGAACGGAAGTGATGCATCGCTGTTGAATACGAAAGGAAGATGTATAATAAATTCAGTTCACTACATTCGCCTAATGTAAGGGATGCTTATTCTCGTTTGGATACAGGAAAATGTACCAAACTTTCGTTTACCGAGAGTATCAGTGCGGCACGGATATCCCATTAAAATAGCATGCGTGTTATTCTGTTTCGCTCGATAGCATGGGACTTCATCTGCGTCGCTGTCAGTATTAAGAAGGCGGCGTTACTGTTATTATTCTCTTGAGTTGCTCCTGTGATGCAAAAAGGAAAGGAGATTCTTAGCGATGAGATTCTAGAGACTAGGCAATGAGTTTTACATATCACGCGTTTCTCCTTGTGACTTGTATCTTTTCTCCATGTTTGTTACTTTGGATAATTTTCAAACAAGGCACATACAATAACCTTTTACGCCAAGTGCGATACCATATTTCAGCAACTGGTCTTTCTTGGACAGACAGACAGACAGACAGACAGACAGACAGACAGACAGACAGACAGACAGACAGACAGACAGACAGACAGACAGACAGACAGACAGACAGACAGACAGACAGACAGACAGACAGACAGACAGACAGACAGACAGACAGACAGACAGACAGACAGACAGACAGACAGACAGACAGACAGACAGACAGACAGACAGACAGACAGACAGACAGACAGACAGACAGACAGACAGACAGACAGACAGACAGACAGACAGACAGACAGACAGACAGACAGACAGACAGACAGACAGACAGACAGACAGACAGACAGACAGACAGACAGACAGACAGACAGACAGACAGACAGACAGACAGACAGACAGACAGACAGACAGACAGACAGACAGACAGACAGACAGACAGACAGACAGACAGACAGACAGACAGACAGACAGACAGACAGACAGACAGACAGACAGACAGACAGACAGACAGACAGACAGACAGACAGACAGACAGACAGACAGACAGACAGACAGACAGACAGACAGACAGACAGACAGACAGACAGACAGACAGACAGACAGACAGACAGACAGACAGACAGACAGACAGACAGACAGACAGACAGACAGACAGACAGACAGACAGACAGACAGACAGACAGACAGACAGACAGACAGACAGACAGACAGACAGACAGACAGACAGACAGACAGACAGACAGACAGACAGACAGACAGACAGACAGACAGACACTAACAAACCAGAATTACGAATACATTCACACGTCTGCTACGAACGAGGGAGTTCAATGACTGGCTACAAGCTTCGAGGACGAGGAAACGTAATGCCCCTGATAAGAGCATCATTGTTTTGCTCTGACCATGGCTAACATCAAATTGACGCACTCATGAAGTGAATGATTTTGCAATCACGGCGGGAAATGCTTGAGCAACAGTCCCACAATCTCAACTTGTGTTAATCTCACATTCAGCTTTTAAAGTGAAAACCTTAAATGCCTCATCAGAGAGTGGCCTTCAGAACGCGGCGTCCGGTAAAGAGAATCATGTGAGCTTGCCTCGCGCAAGGACGCGCTCGTGCCAGTGCTCGCGCATTCGTACCTCCCCATGATGCCCTCTCAAAAACGTCAAAATTCTTATCTTTCATGGCAGAAATGTCGGATTTTAACGACAGATGTAAATCGTTGACCATGACCTCATAGACACCGTATTGGGGCATATCTTATGGCTTCTTTCCACCGCACTAGTTGTTATATACCATCATGAAATCATGGTATCAATTCAGTACCACCTCTTCTCCCTGTTAATTACTTATGTACTGTCAGGTTTCTGCGCTTCTGAGGGCGTATTCACAATAACGCTTTTACGCTATCATTGTTTGTAAGCGCAGATTCCAGCCACTCATGATGCCGGGCATGCGATTAACGAAGGCGTTCGGCCAATGTCGAAAATCTCTCCCTTACAGAAAGCTTCGTGAATTCAGGCCATCATTGTCGGTTACCTGACCGGTAGTCGATTCAAGTCACTCACTTCTAACTGATTGATATTAGACGACAGACCGGAAGATGCATACGATTCTCTGTACCCTCTACGGCAAATTATATCTTTGTTTTAATGCTCCAAAAACTGCCGGCACACTCTGTTCCACTAATTTCCTTACGTACATCAGGCCGGCTACAGTGCAAATATTTCTTTCGTGTTCTTGGATCGCATAAATCAAGTCACAGAGCTGTCTACATAATTTCAGTAATTGTGTAGTTTCTTTTTATTAACTGTGTTCCTGTAGGGGCGCGGAAACTCTTACAGGCGCTGGCTGCTTCTAGGGTCGCACGTCTTCATGCACTCAATTAGCGTCCACACCACTAGCATGAAAGGGAGCTAACAGCTGAACTGCTCCTGCTCAGTTCATGCTCAAGGCGAAAACCTGCGGCTCGTGGCCCAAATGAAAGGACTTGAAATGTTGTGCAGCAGTATATATGATGACGCAACTTGCATCGTAATTAGCGTATAATCAAGTGTGCAAGACCATTTATACAATAGGTGCCTGCACAGAGAAATATAAAAACTAAATAATGGCCGCGTTCGAAAGAGACGGTAACACCACCATGTTTCCAGTTTCTTAGGAATATTATTCGCTCAAAACAAGAGATGACAAATATTGTCGACGAAAACTATGAAAGGGCTGTAGTCATTACTTTGACTAACAAAAGGTCCCCACAAGAGTTAAAACTTGCCAGCCATCCGTGGGTGGTGAGCGACTTCCACTTGCGTGCAACTTTAAGCCATACATAGGCAAAAGAGACCATAATTTGCATCTAAATGAATGTCTTGTGTGCTGGCCAAAACACGTCGCGTTATTAGTAGCGAAAAAAAAGTATTTGTGCCGCTTTCCAGCCCTGCTCAGTGTGATCGCCTGTTCGCCGGAAAATAAGAGGCGTGATGACACATCCGTGCAGCGTCACCTTCCTACGCATCAGGTAATAAACTCAAAGTTTATGCATGTTAAAAAGTATACTTCGTCTTTGTCAGTGGAGAAAGATGATGTCTAAAAGAAAGTCCTTGACATATTCCAGGTGGCCCTGCCTTCTGAAAAAAGCACTCCATCTGGACTGCAGAGCCGTACCAATGTCGTAAATGAAGGCCTAGAAGAAACAATAGCCAGGTCCCAGTTTTTGAACAGCGAAGCCAGAGACCCTACCGAAAACATAACAAATGCAGAGCGAAAAAAAGGAAGGAATGCAGAAAAGGAAAAGAAGCACAGCGTAGCACGTAAGCTCGCACCATACAAACATCAATATAGGACCAAGCGGTTTACTTGGAGGAATGGCAGCGCAACTGATAGCGCAACCATTGAAAGATATTACACAGAAAGCCATGAGAGACGGGCTACTAGAGCCAACTCAAGCAGTTCTTCCGGCGCCACAGGTGCAGGCAAGCTGGACCGAATATCGTATCTACCAAAAGCTATTACTCCAGCGCAAAATATATCAAAGCAGCCTGCTTCTAGCCAACGTTCACGCCGAATTTCTCAACCGGTTTCCAAAAAATTGCCTGTCACGAAGGCTATTGGCAAATGGAGGAGCACCAAGGAAACCTTTTCTACGGATTCTACTAATCTAGAGGACAAAGTGCCAGTGTCAAGTCAAGAAGAGAGCCATGGTGTGAAAAGTGCCAAAGAATCTACAAATCAAACGTCCTCGAATCGACCTCTAAATAATAAAAGGGACACCTACGCAGCGTCGAGTTCAATCGTAAGAGTCAGCGAAAGAAAGACTGCATCGAGCGAAACCTCGAGACGAAGAAAAGCCTCTGAAGAAACTGCAGCTAAGTCCGCAGTAATAAAAGTGGGCAAAAAACACAGAAAGGATATAGCCATTAAGGAATCGTCAAAGGGTATGACATCAACAAGAATGGTGCAGAGAAGAGGATGCAAAATTCCCGATTACCCACTCAATCAACCACCGACATATCCGTTAAAACTGCAGCACAAAAGCGACAAATCGCTCGACATTTCCCTACGAGGGCAGGGGACTCAACAGCACGGGAAGAACAAAGTAAACCTGTCCATAAAATAAAGAAAGTTGCTGGAAGGCATGCCGCTACTGCAATTGAAGGGAATACCACGAGAGCTTCTCTGGACACGTTAGCTGTTGACAGATGGCCATCAACTGCAAAAGGAACCCCATCCGTCTTGCCCAGGCACGCAAGACTGAGCTCTGAAAAGGCAATACCACAAACAATCCTTACGCAAAATCATCGTAACCAGTTGAAATTAGAAAGGTTATACGGAAAGCGTGATGTACCGAAGCAGCCAGAACAATCAATGACTACTGGGTCTTTATCGCACGATTCAGATCCAGCCACAAGGCCAACAACAGTGGAACAGTCCCCATTGCAACACAAAGCAGCGACGCTGGCAAATGGAAAAGGAACTGGAAAACGTCGACAAAATGAAGAAATGACAGTGAACGCAGTACCACGTGCACAAATTCCTGTGGAACAATTTACCCAGGCATCAAGAGGAACACTACCAGACGCAAACCGAATAGCAGTAACACCCGACGCAAGTAAAGGATCGTCAAAAATTCCAACCGAGCCACCACGAGTCATCAACGCAATTGAAATACCACGCACAGAATTTCGTACTGTGAGAAAAACGGCATTTGACAGTAGAAACTTACAGAAACTACCAATAGCAAAGTCACAATTTCTAAAGCCCAGAATTCCTCTGTCGTCTAAACTGGACCGTACAAAAATTGGACAAGACGTCCGTCTTTTTTCGAAATCGTACGTACAAACATCCACAGAAATACAACCAGGCAGTGCACAAACTGCTGCATTGCCAGAAATAATCAAGCAAGCTGGAATGGTTCCGGAGCGGCAAGTTAACGCAGCAGCGACCCAGAAATACACAAAACCTCTTACGAGCATTCAGGTCTTGGCCGACTTCGAGTCCAGGCTCAGTGAAAAGTACAGTACGCGACCAATCATATTATAACGCACAGCATCCAATCGGAAAAGGGGCATCTCTTTTACCGAAACTTGTGAGTAAAATGGGGAGTGGAAGTGACATAAACACTGTCCCCGGAAAAGGAGGGAACCAGCCATCATTTTCCGGAAGATCACCAAATAGGGGATTCAGAGAAACACTTCTGCAAAAACCAACCAAAAGCTCATGGGCTAGCGAAGTGCCACGTTCGGCCGTTACAGCTAAAGGAATGGCCCCGTTGCCTATCCAAGTAGCCGCGCGGCATCCAGAAGAAAAGTTCACGAATGGGCTCATTCCGGCTACACAAGAAACTACGGCTACACAAGCACGCAGTTTGGTGGGACAGGCTACAAATGATGTGCGCCAAAACTTCCGAGAATCTAGCTCAGTGGCGCGATACGGAGAACTCTTCTATCCGTCTAATAAAGCCACGAAAGAGAGGAAAACGCAACAAGCTATCGCTCCTGGTATATTTCGTGCAACGCCATCTGTGGGAACCCGTGCACACCAAAAGCGAATGACCTATGCAAGAACTATACCACAGACGACGTACGCGTCCACAGGTACGCTACAAGCGATTGAAACCAAAATAAAGAACACGCCGATTGAGAAGCCAGCTCCGGATTCCCAAGTACTAATTAAGCAGCCCACAATTCCATCTTCGGCTATGACCATTCCTGGTGAAAGACCGAGAACAAGTCCTGCTCGTAGACCGCTTCCGTTACCATGGTCCATGCAAACTCAACAAGGAGGAATAGAATATGCAATGCCTCGTGGTAAGCCTGTCACAGAGCCAAGATTTGCAGAAATTTCAGAGAGCTTACCTCATTTCACAAGACGTAAAGCTGATATGGAACGCGCATTGCCTCAGACAGCAGAAGACGGAATTCATAAGTCGATGTCACAAGCCCGGTACACCGACAAAACATTTGTGACTACACCTGCAGGCCTAAAGGTGCCGAGTAGGCAAACGTTTAGAGCACCAGGAAAAGGCAACGTACCTGAAACGACTCCGCTCCTACAAACTAGGAATGCCAATCAAGGAGATATTCCACGTGCAGTTCGAACTGCACCACAGACAAGTATAGACTACGGAACAGTGCCGCTAAAGCCCGTACTCGTAACAAGCACTGCAGTTGCTAAGCAGCCACGTGAAGTTCACCCTGCAGAGCAACATCAAATGATCAATACCGAAACTATACCTGTAAGTACGTCCGCATCCACGGCTTGGCGAGCAGTGAAAGAAACTACAGTGGAGAAAATGCCGATTGAGAAGACATCCCCAAATTCACAAGTTCTATTTAGGCAGCCTACAATTAATCCTACAGAGGCATTTCAAAAGGAATTAATGGTCTTTCCTGGTGAAAGAGCACGAATTACGCCTGTGCATGGAATGTCGTCGTTAGCATGGGCTAACCTTACCCATAATACCAAAGTACCGTATGTAGTGCCTCTGGGTGAGCGTCCCACACAGCCATATCTTAGAGCGGCATCCCCAGGGTCACCGCCGTACATTACAAGACGTGGGGTGGGTCAGAAACGCCCAGTTCATACTTCAAGAGAAGTCGGAATACAGGAAATGGTGCCTGAAGTACGGTTAACTGGCAAAAGATTTAAAGCGGTTCCTCCTGTCCCCTACATGGAAAGCCCGCAAAGCTTTACAACTCCGGGAACAGACGACGTACTTGGAAAGCTTCCATCCTCACTAACAGGAGGCGCCCCTCAAGGTTATGCGTCCCGTAGCGTCTTTCTAACAGCACCTCAACAAAATGCACCCATTGGGGCAGTGTCCCAAAAACAACGAGTTGTGACTAACAGCGAAGTGGCTATGCAACCATATGCTGCACTCCCTGCTGAGCAGGCACATGCTCTCCAAATCCGAAAGAAGTCCCCAAAGACATTAATTTCTGCGAGTCCTGGAATATCGGAAGAAGCAAGAGTTGTGCCGAGAAACATAGCAACATTTGAAAGGACTGGTGCAAACACGCGCCTTCCCGCAAAACATTCTCCAAAGGCGTCTGCACATTCGCTGCAAGAAGCGCCGAGATACATTCAAAGCCCACAAATACCACAGAACCTAGGAAGCCGCAGAGGCGGCAAACATTACGCAGTTCACCCGTCATCTGGAGCTGGAATTCCTGGGAAAGTGCCCGAAGCTTACTTCACTGATGCGACCTCAACGAGAATGTCAGGACGTTCACTCAGCCTAAGAGTACCACGTGCAGTGACAGACTTTGGAACACTTCTACCACTCCAAACCAGAAGTACTCTTCAACGTAACGTACCACATGCAGTGCTGTCCAATGTGCCTCATCCAACGATGCCATTTGAAAACGTACCAGAAAAGCAACACATTTTGACAAGCAGAGGAGCAGCTAAGCAGCATGTTGGTCTCAGTCCAGTTGAACAGGCGAAAGTGGTCCACACTGAAAAATCATTTGTCGACGCCAATAGGCTTTAGACCAGTAAAGGAGGCAATAATGCTGCCGAAAACCACGCGGTTTAATCAAGAGACAACAACGAATCTCCGAAGCTCTGGTGTGGAATCTTCTAGCATGGCTGCGAGCACGTGGCCGTTACCTTCAGCAAAGAAAATGCAAGACAACAATATATCCCCTGTTTTTATTCCTGCTAAAACACGATCAAATCAATATTTTAGAACAGCGCCACAAAAGTTACAAATTGCAGGTAGGCCTGGATATGTTGCGCAATTCAAGACGCTTTCTACGCCTAACTTGGCCGAGCGACCAACTGCACATCAAACCTACCCAACACAGCAAGACACCTACAGTAACATTCGGAACAAAAGAGGGAAGCATTCCAATCCTCAAAGTATCAGGTACAGAAATGCGACTTGGCGTTCCTTCGTCGACTAAAGGACATTATGAAACCCAAATAGCCCAGGTAAATTTTCCAAATAAACGACTTCTAAACGCACCTTTTGTAAAGGTGTCAGAAACATTCAGAACATTCAAGACGCCGCCCGCTCTTGTGCCAAGTAATGTGGCAGATAGGATAACGCCATACGCAGGTTCTATTCCAAGGGCATCTAGCAAAGTGCCCACGGCAACACTGCCCAAAAAGTCGCCCCCAATATCAACTAAAACGCCTGAGACGCGTCTGTTACCACGAACTAAAGTATTTCATGCATCTAAATTACCAAGGCTCAGTCCTTCCTAGGAGACCTCGTGTAGAGCGATTGCTTGGGACCAACCCCAGAGTCCGATAAATGGTAGAGCGGCTAGTCTACCAGAGATGCTTCAGTCAACTAATAAGATCAATACAAGGACAATGTCACAAGCACAATTTCCTCCCCCGCCATTTACAAAATCGTTTGCAGGAACAGTACCGACAGAGCGACCAACACTCTTGCGGTCAGGCGCGGGAAAACGAACTGGACGGCTGCCACTGCTGACTACTGAGAACGTGAGTGGCAGCAATGCATCTCGTGTAGCCCTTCCTAGTAAATTCTATAGAATGTCACCTCTCGAAACGATGCTGCAGACACAAAAAAGTGCCGCAAGTACCCGAGTGTTTAAGAGCCAACAAACTGCTTCCTGCAAGCCAAGGCGTCAGTAAAGAGAAAATACTGCAACCACATTTAGCCGCTATTCCTTCCTCAAAAGCCCCATGTGGAAACCCTGCAAGGAACGTCGTTAACGCCTACAAGGCAACTGACTGGGAGAAAACTTATAACGCTGCCAGGGCCGCCTGCAACGGGAACTATTCGGGGCGAAAGGCCACGTGCAGTATTTCCCGGCTATCAGCAGTCGATACCACTGTTTAATAGATTGCCACAAAAAGCATCAACCGCAACCAGTGCTGCAGTTGTTCAACATGAAATGCAACCCAAAAGCAAATTAGTTATCAAAAACGCGTTTGCTGACACGCGTGTCCCTGATACGAAATATACAATGCCGTCTATCACAGCGAAGCCGGAAAGCCCACAATTTTTCCTGTTATCAGGAACAGGAAAAAAACCTGGCATACTCCAAGGGCCGCAAAACGAAGCTTATGAACCAAATACGTCTCCTACAGTCGTTCTCCACAGGCGAATTTCCCAGACAACCAGCGGGACAGTGCCACAAAAGCCGCCATTTCTTGCAAGCGCTGAAGCAGTTCAGACATCTGCAGAGGCTCCACGAGCCAGAACAACTAACCTAAATACGGCGCAACATGGTAAATATATTCGAAGCGTATCTACAATAGAAGCCATGAGAGCGCCATCAAAGAAGTCGGTCCTCTCAAATAAGGAAACCATTGAAAAGACAATGCGGCAACGGCATTTTACTGCAGAACCAAAGAAACCTAAAAACGAGAAAAACAGCTTTTTTAGTGGAAGTCTACCGTCGAAGGCACACAAAAATGCTTACGTGACAACACCGCAGATGGCCTCAACATTGAAAGGCAACAGACTAGTGAAAGCAGCTGAAATGCAACTTGCATCGTTTGTCCCAGCCAGCCACGGAAATAACGTACTGCGCAATATAAATGCAGTCAAAAGAACAAACGTGGGGTCGAGTGGGACATTCACGGATAGCCCCTCTACTTTCAAAACAGCGGCAGCTGTAAAAGTACCGGGAACATTGGCAACCAAGCCAGGTAATCAGAGAAAAGAAAAGGGTGTAGCAAGTGCCGTGCTTGGCGTTAACCAAAACATCGAAAGGTCGGCTGCAACACTGCAACATATGCACCTTCATTCCGCAAACCAAGAAACGGTCAAAAAGACCAGAAATGGCCACCCCTATACCCACACCAACCAACACCCAGTCCAACAAAACAAAACAAAGTCAAATCTAACAGCGAAAGCCAACCAAGGCCAAAGTCGGCCATGTGCAATCGTACCCCCTAAATCTGCTGTGAGTTACGAAACAGGCACTGCAGCACGAAAGTCAGCTACGACAACAACAAGAGACACACAGGTGAAAAGTAGGGATGTTCACCAGGCAAAAATACCACCCGCCTCAACCAGAGCAGTGGCAACATTGGGGGCCTCACATATTAGGCAGACAGACATAACCAACGTAACTAAAAAACATGTAACCTTCAATACATCTCTACGAACAAAAGCAATGCCTAGTAGTAGAATTCATCAGGAGCCATCCCCCTGCGGTGAGAACGGAACGGACAATGCTACGAGGACTGCGTCTGCTAGTACTGAGACAATGACAAATCCAAAAGCAATTCCATACACTGCCATTAATTTACCTAAAACACCGTCTACGGCGATGGTGACTTCAGCCCACACAGCTTCCGCTATTCAGAATTCATTCAACATAAACAAAGCAACACTTGAAGATACGTTGAAAACCAGCCGAAAAATTGTACGAGGCGCAGCCTTACAACCTAAATCAACTATGATTCCTGAAGCTGGCACTGCACGACAACAGCAGTCTAGAGCAACAAGTCCAACTAAAACGACGCATGCTGAAATAATTGCGCAGAAGCTATCCCCTTCAGGTGGAGAAAGAACAGCCAGAATTGCGGCGTCTGTCCAGGAGAGTGGTAAGAGCAAAATAAAAAGAGTAACAAGTCACAGACCTGTAGCAAAGGCACCAAAAAGGCTGTCTGCGACAAAAGTGACAACAAAGAAAACAGCTTCCGGTAACTGGAAACCAGTCACATTAGATAACATAAATGTAACCCCTACTCTCAATTGCAGCCAAAAAACCTCACCACGTGAGCCCTTAAAAAAAAGGAAATCTTTTGTTTCTGAAACCGGTGCTCTTCCACAAAAGCAATATAAAGAAACAACAAGAGGAGGGGTAACAACTGGTGGAGCTGCAAACACAAGGCAAAATATAGTAACTAACGCAAAGAACAGAGATAGAGCCATGGTTCAGCCATTGCCAGCAAAATCAAAGACTACTGGAAGGCTTCCGGATAAGCATTCGTCCTCTTGTAGGCATGGAAGGACCAGAAGTGTGCGCACTACGCGAGAAATTAGTATACCTAACATAAAACGAGCCACAACTCTCAGGAATGCAGCACAGATACCCAAAAAGGAACCTGTTACTACAGTAACAACGGTAGGAACACTTTCAAGAAGTTCGCAATCAGCTCAACTAAGCAAGACGACAGGAAACAGTCCACTCGACGGGAGCCAAAGAAAACACCACGTGTAGCATTACCAACTAAGCAATCAATTATTCCAGTACCTGGCAATGTGCCACAAAAGCCGTCTGAAGCGACAACAGGAGCAGTAACGTCCGTGGAGCTTCGCACACCAGCGAAATAGCAACAAATGTTACAAGAGTACATGGAGCAGCCGTTACTTCAGTACAAACTAATCGTAAGCCTGCTGGAGGACTTAGGCAGAAGCAATCCGACTCTGGATTCAACGCAACGTTTAGAACAGTGCATACTGCTGCTGGAAGGCAATCATACCAAGATGAAACCAATAGCAACTCACAGGCTTGCGGCCGAGATACCAAAAAAGGTAACTGCTACGACAGGGACAACGATGAAAACACTTTCCAGAAGTTCAAAATCAGTTCAAATAAACAAGAGAATAGAATATAGTCCTCTCAAAAGAGGTCAAAGAAGCGAACCACGCGTAGCATGCCACCAAATCAGTCAAGCGTTTCCGAACCTGGCACCGTGCCACAAAAGCAGTCTGTACAAAGAAGTCAAGTGCCAACATCAGTTAGAGCTTCGCAAACCACTGAAAAAGTATTAACCAATGTTACAAGAGTACATGGAGCCGCTCTTCCTTCAATACCAACCAAATCGAAGCCAGCTGGAGGCCTTACGCAGAAGCAATCACCTTCTGATTTTAATAGAATAGCTATAGCAACAGGTACTGTGCAGTCGGGTACTAATACCAAGAGGAAACCAGTAGCAATTCACAGGCCCAAAGCAGACAAATCCGAAAAGGTACCAGCGACTACAGCGAGAACGGTGAAACAATTTCCAAAAGTTCGCAATCAGTTCAAATAAACAGAATGGTCAATAGTCCTGTTAACACAGGCCAAGGAAGCGAACCACGTGGAACCTTACCACCTAAGCAATCAAGCGGAGTGATAACATCAGGTGTAGCTTCCCACACCACGGAAAAATTAGTAACTAATGTTACAAGAGTACATGGAGCCGCAATTCCCTCAATACCAATTAAATCAAAGCCAGCTGGAGGCCTTACGCAGAAGCAAGCGCCTTCTGATTTTAACAGAACGGTCACAACAGTGGGTACTGTGCAGCCGGGTATTGATTCCAAGACGAAACCAGTAGCAACTCGGGTGCCTGCGGCAGAAATACCCAAAAAGAAACGCGTAACTACAGCAACAACAATGACAACACTTTCCAAAAGTTCACAATCATTTCAAATAAACAAGACAACGATGAATAGTCCGCTCAACAGAGGCCGAAGAAGCGAATCCTATGGAACCCTACCGCCTGAGCAAACAAGCATTTCTGAACGTGGCGCTCTGCCACAAAAGACGTCTTCAGCAACGCGTCCAGTGGTAACATCCGGTATAGCTTCACGCGCAACGAAAACAGTAGTAACCAATGTTACAAGAGTACATGGAGGCGTCGTTCCTACAGTAGCAACTAAACCAAAGTCAGCTGAAGGACTTCTGCAGAATCAATCACCTTCTAATTTTAATAAAACAGTTAGAGCAGCGGGTACTGTCCAGCGTGGTACTTATGCCAATACGAAACCAGTAACGACTCAGAGGCCTGCTGCAGAGATACCGAAAAAGGTATCCGCGCCTACAGGGACAACGGTCAAAACACTTTCCAGAAGTTCGCAATCAGTTAAAGTAAACAAGACAACAGTGAATACTCACTTCAACGCAAGCCAAATCAGCGTACCACGTATTGAATTAAAGCCTAAGCAATCAAGCACTTCTGAACCTGGCACCATGCCACGAACGCCATCTGTGCCAACAAGGGGAATGGTAACATCAGGTGGCGCTTCGCGCACCACGAAAACAGTAGTAACCAATGTTAAAAGAGTACATAGAGGCGATTTTCCATCTGTGCCAACAAAGCCGATGCAAACGGGAGGCCTACCGCATAGGCAACTGCCTTCTTATTATAATAGAACGGTTAGAGCAGCGGGTACTGTGCAGCCTGCTACAAATACTAAGGCGAAACTAGTAGCAACTCACGGGCTTACAGCAGAGATGCCGAAAGAGGTACCCACGGCTGCAGCGAGTACAGTGACAACACTTTCCAGACGTTCACACTCAGTCCAAATAAACAAGACAACGATGAATAGGCCTGTCAACACAGGCCAAGGAAGCGAACGACGTGGAGCCTTACCACCTAAGAAATCAGGTGTTTTTGAACCAGGCACTGTGCCACAAAAGCCATATGTACCAACAATGAGGGTAGTAACGCCAGGTGTAACTTCGCACACCACGGAAAAAGTAGTAACCAATGTTACAAGAGTAAATGAAGCCACCGTTCCTTCTGTAGCAACAAAACAGAAACCAGCTGGAGCACTTCCGCCGAAGCAATCACATTCTGATTTTAATAGAACGCTCACAGCAGCAGGTACTGTGCAGCCGGGTGCTAACACCAAGAGGAAACCAGTCTCATCATCTTCTTCTCACAGGCCCATAGCAGAGAAACCCAAAAAGGTACCAGCGACTACCGCGAGAACAGTGAACACAATTGCCAGAAGTTCGCAATCATTTCACATAAACAAGACAACGAAGAATAGTCCATTTAACAGAGGCCAAAGAAGCGAACCAGGTGGAACCCTAACACCTAAGCAAACAACCATTTCTGAACGTGGCACTCTGCCACAAAAGCCGTCTTCAGCAACGCGTTCAGTGCCAACATCCGGTAGAGCTTCACGCACAACGAAAACTGTAGTAACCAATGTTAGCAGAGCATATGGAGGCACCGTTCATCCAGTAGCAACTAAACCAAAGTCAACTGAAGGACTTCCGCAAAAGCAATCACCTTCTAATGGTAATAGAACAGTTAAAGCAGCGGGTATTGTGCAGCCACGTACTTATTATACCAAGACAAAGCCAGTAACTCAAATACCTATTGCCGAGATAATGAAAAAAGTACCCACGACTACAGCAGCAATGGTGAAAACAATTTCCAGAAGTTCCAAATCAGTTCGAATAAACACGACAACGGCAAATGGTCCTCTTAACAGGCGCAAAAGAAGTGAACCCCGTGGAGCCTTACCACCTAAACAATCAAGTGCTCCTGAACCTCGCACGGCGCCACAAAAGCCGCCTGTTCCAAAAAGTGGGGCGGTAATATTAGATGAAGCTTCGCACACCTCGGAAAAAGTAGTGACCAATGTTACAAGAATACTTGGATCCGCCGTTCCTTCCGTACCGACAAAAAAGAAGTCGCCTGGAGGCCTTCCGTATAAGCAATTAACTTCTGATTTTATTAGAACGATTAGAGCAGCGGGTATTGTGCAGGCGGGTACTGATACCAAGGCCAAACCAGTATCAACGCACACGTCTGCAACAGAGATACCCAAAAAGGTCCACGCGAGCGCAGCGACAACGGTGGAAACAACTTCCAGAATTTCGCAATCAGTTCAAGTGAACAACACAAAGGTTAATGGTCCTATTAACATTAGCCAAAGAATCCAACCGCGTGGAACCTTACCAACAAAGCAATCAAGCATTTCTGAACCGGGCACTGTGCCACAAAATGTATCTGTGCCAACAAACGGAGCGATGACATCAGGTGGAGCTTCGCACACCACGGAAAAATTAGTAACCAATGTTACAAGAGTAAATGGAACCACGGTTCCTTCCGTGCCAACAAAACCGAAGCCAGCTCGAGGCCTTCTGCATAAGCAATCATATTCTGATTTAAATAGAATGGTTAGAGCAGCGGGTACCGTGCAGGCAGGTGCTGCTACCAAGGCGAAAACAGTAGCCACTCACAGCCCTGCAGCAGAGATACAGAAAAAGGTACCCGCGCCTTCTGGGACAACGTTGAAAACACTTTCCACAAGTTCGCAATCAGTTCAAGTAACCAAGACAACATTAAATACTCACCTCAACGCAAGGCAAAGCAGCGTGCCACGTATAGCATTACCACCTAAGCAATCAAGCATTTCTGAACCTGGCACTGTGCCACAAAAGCCATCTGTACCAACAAGCGGAGTGGTAACATCAGGTGCAGTTTCACACACCACGGAAAAAGTAGTGACCAATGTTACAAGAGTACATGGAGCAGTCGTTCCCTCTGTGCCAACAAAACCGAAGCCATCTGGAGGCCTTCCTCAGAAGCAAGCAACGGCTGATTTTGGTAGAACGGTTACGGCAGCGGGTACTGTGCAGGCGGGTACTGATACCAAGGCGAAACCAGTAGCAACTCACAGGTCTGCAGCTGTGATAACCAAAAAGGTACCCGAGAGTACAGCGACAACAGCGAAAACAATTTCCAGAATTTCGCAATCAGTTCAAGTAAACAAGACAACATTAAATACTCACCTCAACGCAAGGCAAAGCAGCGTGCCACGTGGAACCTTACAACCTAAGCAATCAAGCATTTCTGAACATGGTACTGTACCACAAAAATCATCTGTTGCGACAAGTGGGACGGTAACGTCCGGCGGAGCTTCACACACCACGAAAAATGTAGTTACCAATGCTACAAGAGTACATAGAGCCACCATCCCTCCAGTCGCAACTAAACCAAAGGCAGCTGGAGGACTTCCGCAGAATCGATCATCTTCTGATTTACATGGAACAGTTGGAGCAGGGCGCACCGTGCTGACGGGGATGATACCTGGACGAAGCCAATAGCAACTCCTGTGACTGCAGCAGTGATACCTAAAAAGGTGCACGAGAGTACAGCCAGGATGGTGAAAACATATTCCAGAAGTTCCCAATCAGTTCAAATGAACAAGACAACGGTAAATAGTCCTCTTAACTGGGGGAAAAGAAATGAACCACATGGAGCCTTACCACCTAAGCAATCAAACGTTTCTGAACCTGGCACTGCGCCACAACAGCTGTCTGGTCCAACTAGTGGGGCGATAACGTCAAATGGACCTTCGAACACCACGGAAAAAGTAGTGACCAACGTTACAAGAGTAGATGGAGCAGTCGTTCCTTCTGTGCCAACAAAACCGAAGCCATCTGGAGGCCTTCCTCAGAAGCAAGCAACTGCTGATTTTAGTAGAACGGTTACGGCAGCGGGTACTGTGCAGGCGGGTACTGCTACCAAGGTGAAACCAGTAGCAACTCACAGGTCTGCAGCTAAGATACCCAAAAAGGTACCCGCGAGTACAGCGAAAACAATTTCCAGAATTTCGCAATCAGTTGAAGTAAACAAGACAACATTAAATACTCACCTCAACGCAAGGCAAAACAGCGTGCCACGTATAGCATTACCACATAAGCAATCAAGCATTTCTGAACCTGGCACTGTGCCACAAAAGCCATCTGCACCAACAAGCGGAGTGGTAAGATCAGGTGCAGTTTCACACACCATGGAAAAAGTAGTGACCAATGTTACAAGAGTACATGGAGCAGTCGTTCCTTCTGTGCCAACAAAACCGAAGCCATCTGGAGGCCTTCCTCAGAAGCAAGCAACGGCTGATTTTAGTAGAACGGTTACGGCAGCGGGTACTGTGCAGGCGGGTACTGCTACCAAGGTGAAACCAGTAGCAACTCACAGGTCTGCAGCTGAGATACCCAAAAAGGTACCCGCGAGTACAGCGAGAACAGCGAAAACAATTTCCAGAATTTCGCAATCAGTTCAAGTTAACAAGACAACATTAAATACTCACCTCAACGCAAAGCAAAGCAGCGTGCCACGTATAGCATTACCACATAAGCAATCAAGCATTTCTGAACCTGGCACTGTGCCACAAAAGCCATCTGTACCATCAAGCGGAGTGGTAAGATCAGGTGCAGTTTCACACACCACGGAAAAAGTAGCGAGCAATGTTACAAGAGTACATGGAGCAGTCGTTCCCTCTGTGCCAACAAAACCGAAGCCATCTGGAGGCCTTCCTCAGAAACAAGCAACGGCTGATTTGAGTAGAACGGTTACGGCAGCGGGTACTGTGCAGGCGGGTACTGCTACCAAGGTGAAACCAGTAGCGACTCACAGGTCTGCAGCTGAGATACCCAAAAAGGTACCCGCGAGTACAGCGACAACAGCGAAAACAATTTCCAGAATTTCGCAATCAGTTCAAGTAAACAAGACAACATTAAATACTCACCTCAACGCAAAGCAAAGCAGCGTGCCACGTATAGCATTACCACATAAGCAATCAAGCATTTCTGAACCTGGCACTGTGCCACAAAAGCCATCTGTACCAACAAGCGGAGTGGTAAGATCAGGTGCAGTTTCACACACCACGGAAAAAGTAGTGACCAATGTTACAAGAGTACATGGAGCAGTCGTTCCCTCTGTGCCAACAAAACCGAAGCCATCTGGAGGCCTTCCTCAGAAACAAGCAACGGCTGATTTGAGTAGAACGGTTACGGCAGCGGGTACTGCTACCAAGGTGAAACCAGTAGCAACTCACAGGTCTGCAGCTGAGATACCCAAAAAGGCACCCGCGAGTACAGAGACAACAGCGAAAACAATTTCCAGAATTTCGCAATCAGTTCAAGTAAACAAGACAACATTCAATACTCACCTCAACGCAAGGCAAAGCAGCGTGCCACGTATAGCATTACCACCTAAACAATCAAGCATTTCTGAACCTGGCACGGTGCTACCAAAGCCATCTGTACCATCAAGCGGAGTGGTAAGATCAGGTGCAGTTTCACACACCACGAAAAAAGTAGCGAGCAATGTTACAAGAGTACATGGAGCAGTCGTTCCCTCTGTGCCAACAAAACCGAAGCCATCTGGAGGCCTTCCTCAGAAACAAGCAACGGCTGATTTGAGTAGAACGGTTACGGCAGCGGGTACTGTGCAGGCGGGTACTGCTACCAAGGTGAAACCAGTAGCAACTCACAGGTCTGCAGCTGAGATACCCAAAAAGGTACCCGCGAGTACAGCGACAACAGCGAAAACAATTTCCAGAATTTCACAGTCAGTTCAAATAAACAAGACAACATTAAATACTCATCGTAACACAAGGCAAAGCAGCGTGCCACGTATAGCATTACCACCTAAGCAATCAAGCATTTCCGAACCTGGCAATGTGCCACGAAAGCCATCTGTACCAACAAGCGGAGTGGTAAGATCAGGTGGAGTTTCACACACCACGGAAAAAGTAGTGACCAATGTTACAAGTGTACATGGAGCAGTCGTTCCGTCTATGCCAACAAAACCGAAGCCATCTGGAGACCTTCTTCAAAAGGAAGCAACTTATGATTTCGGTAGAACAATTAGAGCAGCAGGTACGGGTACTGCTGCCACGGCAAACCTAGGAGCAACCCACAGGCCTGCAGCAAAGATGCCGAAAAAGGTACCCCCGCCTACAGGAATAACGGTTAAAACACTTTCCACAAGTTCGCAATCAGTTGAAGTAAACAAAACAACAGTAAATACTCACCTCAACGCAAACCAAGAGAACGTACCACATATAGCATTACCACCTAAGCAATCAAGCATTTATGAACCTGGCAGCGTTCATCGAAAGCCATCTGTACCAACAAGCGGAGTGGTAACACCAGGTAGAGCTTCCCACACCACGAAAAAGGTTGTAAACTACGTTGCAAGAGTTGATGGAGCCGCCGTTCCTTCAGTACCAACTAAACGGATGCCAGCTGGAGACCTTCCGAAGATGCTATCACCTTCGGGTAGCCATAGCATATCTTCAGCAGTGGGGAGCGTCTCGCTGGGCAAAGAGTCGAAGGGGAAACAGGTAATAATTCGCAGGCCTGCAGCAAAGACACCTAGAAAGGTCCCAGCGACATCAAATACTAAAGCCGAAGCAGAAGAGGGGCCACGAAACCAAGCAGGAGAGTCAGATACCTTGACAAAGCAATCATCTCTTGAGAAACCGTCCAAAAACAATTGCTTATGTTCACAGAAAAGCGCCGGAAATTCAATTTCTGACACGCTTTCTCGAACGCGCAGTACGGTAATCAAAGTGAGGCCTACAACTGCAATAACGATCGACGCGGCAACTACAAGCCATGTAACGTTGAAGCAGGCGAGGCCTCGGCACGACGGCGAAGGCGAAATTCAAATAGCAACGTCGACTACGGAAAATAAAACTATCCAAATTCCGTTAGCGCCGGCCAGTGGAAAGACTTCGATAAGAGTCCCTGACACACAGCGCGATGCAACAGCAAGAAGCAATGCTTTCCCGACAGTGTTAACGCAAAGCCTTTTGTTGAGGATCCTGGGTGGAGTGCATGGGACGAGTCCAAGTGCGGGAATTTCGAGAGTAGTGCTTCCTTCCTTCACGGGAGAACCTGCTCTAGCCAGCAACACCATTGTCAGAAAATCGATACCCAAAGCTTCATCTGTTAAGGGTCATAATTGTGGTCAACAGGCCCTTGCGAACGCGAGAGCAGTTTTTTCGGGTCTGCAACCACTTTTAGAGCGGAAAAATACCACTACCACAATGACAACACTTATGAGGGCTCCTGATGGTCGGATCTTCAATGTCACGGACGTCGTCTCGTCCACTACTACAATTACGCCGGTTGAGAAGATGTCAGCGACTAAGAACAATACTGGAGGTCCTGCGAAGCCTACAAATTTGAAAAAATTTCTCAAACAAATGTCGGAAATGCAACGACGTTTGACGGGGCAAGCATCTCTGCAGAAACCATCGCCATCACAGATACAAACGAAAGGACCGCCTTGCAGGTTACAACCACCGGTAAGTGAGAAGGCGAGATAAACTTGTGTTCCGTCATGTAGTGTTGCCTTTTTGAAAAAGGATTCCATGCAGAATAAAGTTATCACAGGCTAGCTGGAGATTTGTGAGGAAAAGTAGCTAGCAGAATTAAACGCTGTATGGCGAAAATAAGCTGCGATAAGCTGGCAGTAATAACTCAAAGATTTATAATATTGCAGTGCCGAAGTTTCGGCGTGACGCTGCTATTTTCGCTAGTATGTTTGCAGACTTTACAATATAAATAAATAAATAAAATGACGACAGGTTTATTCACAGGTTTAACAACAAAATAACTATTTTACGAACGGTACGTCCAGTCGACCAGCCTTCGTCCGAGTCAATCGTACTACAGACCGTGTTCTTTTTGTAAGGCGTTGAAATGGGAAAGGTTGTACACGTAGGTAGACGTGTAAAGGTGGAAAGACCACGTGGGCAGCAGCGATGAGTCACGACACTGAGAACTACACAGAAAGCAATCAACACCGCGACCCATTTCTCCGTTCAAATTAGAGAAAACTTTGCCTCTGACACACGCAAATGTGGTCGAACTTCTCGAATATACTATCTACAATGAACAGCATATTGGCAAGACAAAGAAGCCTTTTGCGATGGGATTCAATACCCACTGGACACATACACACACTCTTTTTTAACCTTCCCGTATCTAAACATGTCGACCTTCTAGATTACTCTTTCAGTGAATCAAACGGGACAATATCAGGCTCACGCTTTCGCACACACCACGACCGGAAATTCGGGAGTACTACCTTAGTTATAAGTTGAATGCTCCCACCTCGAGTATTAGTGACAATTTTGATTTACGCACGACAACATTCCGCCATACCACGTTCACGTCACTTTTCCTAGCTTGTTTCGAGTTGACACGGCTCCGTTTTTCTGCGGAGTCGGGGAAAGCTGCCGGATTGGAGACCCTCGCCGTTTAATGATGAGAAGAAGGAGAACCGAGGGACCCGATTTTGGTTAGCCAGAATCATATAAAGGCAACAGACAATGACACCGAGGAAAACATAGGGTAAATTATCATTTGGAATGCAGAAATGATAAATGAATGAAGTGAAATGAAAAGACCACTGGCAGCTAACCCACGTCCTCGCATTGCGCATTGGGCTACCGTTGTGCCGTTTTTCCATCGAGTTTCTTGAGCATTATATGGGCCTTTGGAAGTGTTAGCCAGCGCCACAGCCAACGGCCATGGCAGCGGATGTGGAACATCCTTTCTACCGTATGCCTCACGTAGTACGTAAACATTGGAGCAGGAAACTGCCCGATAAACCCTGGTATGTTACCTGAAGGCATCATCACTGAAATGTATCCCCAAATTTCAACGCTCAATCCTGGTAATATTGAAACCGAATGCACCGCGAGTGTAGTAAAGGCGGTCCCCGCCTTTTCATATATCAGACGGGAACATCCCGTGACGAAAAGCGTGACGTAGTTTGAAAGTGAACGTCGCGGCCTGTCGCTGGAGATAAGGCACGTTTTGCATGGCAATAATTTGCCGTTACGTGCTGTATCAGTATTTGCCACTACATGCCTTCATTCAAACTTCATCACACACATCGTCACAGGGCGTTTTCGTCTGACTGCTACAACTAATAAATCGCTTGTATTCGTAAGACGATCCCTCTCATCAGTCACCCCCTGTGATCCGTGAACGGACCTACGATGCATTTGTCCAATACTAAACTGAAATTCGCATCGGCAATGTGGAACCTCCACCAGGCGTTCCATGTTGACCTACTTGAAGCCGTCCAGAACCGCGCAGTCCGATTAATTACTTCCCTGTAGGACTATCGGCTAACTGTTAGAAATATAAAATCATTCCTCGACAACTTTCCATTGGAATATCGCCGAAAAATTTCCGGCCTATGTCTGTCTATTTTGAAAGCTGTATTATAATTTCCCATATTTAGGCGACTCGGTTCTTTCGCAACCAAATGGCACTTCACGCCGTAGTTTCCCTCACACTTCAACGTCTTCACGGCTCAAATAAATCATTCAATAACTCCTTCTTGCCGATAGCTCTTGAGGAGTGGAATGGTTTACCTGACCACGTAGTAATCGAACATAACCCTTACAAGTTTCGACTTAGGCTAACGCTTTGAGTCGTGATGTTTAACGTATTTAGATACACACATTGAGTTTGTTGTAACTGCATTTTTTGTGTTTGAAGGTCATGGTATTCTACCCGCTGTATCCAGCGAATTTTGTGTTTATTTTATTAGTTAATTCGAACTGACTGTTTCTGCGTTCCATTTACTTATGTATGCTCCCCCCTTATGTAATACCCCAACAGGAGCCTTTAGGGTCAATAAATGATGATAATGATGATGATGACGTAGCTCTGGTGCGCGCTCAGTTTCTATATTACATGGGTTAAGCGCGAGAATTCTCAAAGAATGTCGAATTACGTGCGAAAATATGATTGTATTAAAATGCGAGTGCCTCGAAATTTTCCATTAAAACAACTATGTCCAAGGCTCTAATAAAAAGAAGCTCAATAATATTTCTGTTAATCAGTCTTCCGGTGTTGTTGCTTTAGCGACAAAGTACCTCCGCGTCACCGAAGAACCTATCTGGAAAAACGCCACGTTCTCTACGCTCATGGCTTTTTACCAAAATTAGTAGTCTAAACAGCAACACCCTGTACGGTATATTAGAGCCATGCTAACAATTATCGTTCCGCCTGTTTTCGAAGTTTTCACAAAAACTGCACAAATACGCACCAACTTTCTTGCGTGGCACTCCTAGGCCCCGCAGCTTGAGCGGCAGATGAAGCGATTTGCAAAAGAGCAGGATCAACATAAAAATTGTTACTCCTCTCAGGAGCAGGCTGCGAGACCAATACTGCCACATATGAGTTGAGTTAACATTGACAGGCTTTGCGAAAAATGAGGCATTACTCAGAGAGTTACTTCGTCAGCCAGTGTGACTATGGCGTGCTGGGAGTTATACTTCAGGAAAATAATTTCGAATGTTATAAGTAGAGTTCAACACTTTGTATATCTATACATTCCTGTTGTCCTTCCAACAATGAGACAAAATTTGCAGCTTTCTCGGCATTTGGGGAATAGTTTACTAAGGTAGTAGGTATCGTTTCTGGGCTGTTTCACGTATGCTATACTTGTAGACCTGATTCAAATCTCTTAACAGCGGCTGCAGAAAACGTTCAGTCACTTTGGTAGGACTGTGTAGACGTTAACTAGCAGTTAGTAATGTATGTTCAATCAGTTGTAGCACGTACACTACAGGAGACAAAGCCCAACGCTGTCAGAAAAATTCAAGCCAGATCTGCACACAGGAGAGAGCGCGTCTGGCTAAGCAGATATTATTGTTGTTGACGCCACATGCAAGAGTTATTTGTACAAAAAACATGCAGTGGCGACATACCGGTAAATGCGAGCGAAATGCGTTAACAATACGTTGCAACTCCTTGAGGTGCCGCATCCAGGGTTTAAACCGCGTTCACCACATTGCAACGCGTTGTTCAGGAGCTCACTCAACACACGTACTGCCTCTTCGAGGAGCGAATTTGTAACTGGCGGCGGTCTAGAGCAGCTCCGGACCGCCGGAGTTACGACTGCGCTCTGCGTTTAATACCAGAATCACACACACACACACACACACACACACACACACACACACACACACACACACACACACACACACACACGCGCCCGCACGCACGCACGGACGCACGCACACACACACAAACACACACACACACGCGCACGCACGCACGCACACACACACACACACACACACACACACGCACGCACACACACACACACACACACACACACACACACACGCACGGACGCACGCACACACACACGCACGCACACACACACACACGCACGCACGCACGCACGCACGGACACACACACACACACGCACGCACGCACGCACGGACACACACACACACACACACGCACACACACACGCACGCACACACACACACACACACACACGCACGCACGCACGCACGGACACACACACACACACACGCACACACACACACGCACGCACGCACGCACGCACACACACACACACACACACACACACACGCACGCACGCACGCACGGACACACACACACACACACACACACATACACACGCACACACACACGCACACACACACACACACGCACGCACGCACGGACACACACACACACACACACGCACACACACACACACACACACACACGCACGCACGGACACACACACACACACACACGCACACACACACACACGCACGCACGCACACACACACACACGCACGCACGCACGCACGGACACACACGCACGCACGCACGCACGCACGCACGAATGCATTGTTTTGCCTTGATAGGCGGCACGTAGCTATCGCTGCGGTCGTTATACGGCACCACTGGTGACGCTTGAAGGTGCATTAATTATGCCGTAACTATTCTTGCACCGAATTTCGGGTTCTCTCCTTTTTGCAGGTTCCCCCGGTTTTAAATTGTAGGTTCACGTGCGACAACCAAAAAGACAATGAGCGCTACGAAATGGAAAAAGACGGAACTCCGTGCCACTTGCACAGAAGGGTAAGTTGCGATGGTTCGACTACGTACTGGCGAATGCCGCTGGATCAGGTTCGCTCTGCAGACCCAGGAGTAAGGCCATGATTCGCTTTCAGGCCCTAAGGCTGAATGTGTGTAGCATTTCGCGTTTTTCTCCAGCATCATGACTATGTTATTAGCTTGCAATCTACTGTTTGTATTAAGGCAACAATGATATTTCATAAATGTTACAGCAGACTGGCACAGGTACACATCGCATACTTGCACAATATTGACAAATAAAGGGCTTCGAGATTCATTTAAATGCTTGTTATAAGAAGAAAATCGAAGCAACTCATGTGGAACATTTCTCATGCAATCAGTCCCACGGGGCATTGCATTGGACTAATTTCGGGCGTTTTTGAAACGAACTTCACTACTTTATTGCGATTAGCATTATTAGAATATCTATCTTTCTACCTGTCTGCCTGTTTCTATGTCGATGTCTCCAACCACTTCCCCGCCTTCTTGTGTCACTGGGTAGTCTATGGTCTGATCAGTAGAGAATTTGGCGGTTATGCTGAGGGAGCCCAGTTCGAAGCCTGACGTAGGACCAACTTGTGTCATTGTGTATGTGACGCTCTTCAATGAACCTCTTTGGTGACCATTCGGCCACTGGTTATGTGCCAATAGGTATGTGTGGCTCTTAAACGACAAACATCATTTAAACTTCCTCTGCTGGAGGTGGGAGGGAACGAACGTCATATATATATATATATATATATATATATATATATATATATTAAAACACTAGAGCGTTTTAGATAAGGGTACTTAAGCGTTGGGGCCCTCTGGAGCTTGTGTTGGTCTGCGGTTCCGTAGAGAAGACAAACCCTTATTGTTTTGCTACCTCAAACCCAAGCCACATTCGCTTTCAGCTCAGTCAACATGTAGTCTCACATAGCTACAAAGTTATGCATGTCGCGTTTGTAATTCCTAAACCATATATCTAACCATAAAATGACAAATAAAAGAAGTACTTTTTGCGGAAAGGTAGTTCGTTTACATGGTCAGGGGCCTCAGTTGACAGGAAGAAAACAATGTGCTCATGCATAGCTAGCGACTAATGCCGAGTGGAAGCAATCCACACTGATATAAATTTTGGCGTCCGGTGCAACATGTTCGCTGCGGAAGTGCACTTTGAACAAATTCATAGGGATCGGTAGTTCGTCGCCTTCACTTTCCGTAAGAGGAATCCTGCCGAGAGATAGAAGAATACGACGGTGATGGCGTTGGCGTGTTCAACACCTATTGTTTACTGAAAGCATGTCTTGGCTACTCTCGTCTACCCTCGTCCCAGTTGGCCACCCTGAAATCCTCGCTCACAAATGTACCGCAGCTGTAGTAACGAGGCCTCTTTGAGGCAGCGATGTTTCTTTCGAGCCGGCCCCCAAGAACTCAGCACGCATTGGGTTCTGCGTGTGTGCAGTGCAGCAGCCTTTGTTTCATGGTTACGCAAGGTGCTTGCGTCCCCGTATCTAAAACTCTCTAGTATTTAAACACGTGCATGGCGCGGACTTTGTAGCGACGGTTCTGGATGGCGCAGCGTCAACGCGATAGAGGAGTCCGGCTGAATACACGCCTCATACTTGAAGCGTCTCTGCAGTGGCAATATGGTGTCCCGCTACACCGCTTCAAATGCTAATCGCATAAACGTCGACATTCGCAGTAAGGTGGATTATGTGGGAACTCTGCCGTTGCCTCTATAGTAGTAATACGCAAAGTGTTTTAATAAAATAAGCGTAACGTTGTTTTAGTAATAGCAATAGTAGGGAAACTAGGGCGAATTGGTGGATGTTCATAATGGACAAGCAGCAAAGCTACCGAGACCAGGTTGAAGAAAAGGACATCGCAACACAAGCGCCAGCACGAGCATTGACAAATTCTGCACTTTATATATATATATATATATATATATATATATATATATATGTGTGTGTATTGTAAAGGCGTTTATTGCACACAGGCGTTAGGGCCAACCGTTGGATCAGTTCAAGGAACCGCGAGCGCGAGCGGCGTAGTCCGAGCGATGCGCTGGAGAGACTGACCCACTAGACAGCGCTGGTAAGGATGCCCCACTGCATCGTCCCTCTTCTTCACTACAATTACACCAGGGACGAAAAAGGGAGCCGTCCGGCGAGCTAACAGTTCGTCACTGTTATAGTGGATCATAGTACGGTTTGAGGCGCTTGATGTTGACAATGTCGCGTCCGCGACGGCGCATGTCCCAAGATGGTTCAACGGGCTCAATCACATAGTTGACGGGTGATGCACGCTCGACGATGCGGTAGGGACCTTCATACTTGGGCATGAACTTGGAAGACAGACCAGGTGAAGCGGAAGGAACTGATAGCCACACAAGCGCTCCAGGAAGAAAGGTGGGCGCAGAGGTGGTGTCACCGCGAGTGTTCTCCTGGCGCTCTTGGTCAGTGGAGGTAAAGGTCCAGGCTAGGTCGCGGCACTCTTCGGCATGTCTCACCGTATCAGAAATGGGCGCACATTCAGATGCGTCGGACCGGTATGGTAGCATTGTGTCGATGGTGTGCGATGGGTGCCGGCCGTACAATAAGAAATATGGCGAAAAACCAGTAGTGCTCTGCTTAGCGGTATTGTACGCGTAGGTGACGAAGGGCAGAATGGCGTCCCAGTTCGTGTGGTCGGAGGAGACGTACATTGAGAGCATGTAACCGAGCGTATGGTTGAATCGTTCCGTGAGTCCATTGGTTTGAGGATGGTACGCCGTTGTTGTGCGATGAACAACGTGGCACTCTTTGAGAACAGCTTCGACTACTTCGGAGAGGAAGACCCGTCCGCTGTCACTGAGCAACTCCTGGGGTGGCCCATGACGTAGGATGAATCGACGAAGCAGGAAGGAGGCAACGTCGCGCGCTGTAGCTGCATCTTCTTCACTACAATATATATATATATATATATATATATATATATATATATAAAGAAAACACTGTTGCACTTTGCTCACACAAGAACTTCCAATAAATGATCGTTGTCCTTAGATTCAAAGAAAAGCAGGATGTATCAGGGGGGGGGGGGGGTGAAGATGTTTTATTTGCTATACAACGCATTTATACGTCCCGTCTTGGTCAGTTCCCATTTGGGGAGCTCTTTGAGGGATGAACAAAAATTATATGTTTGATTGTTTCTCTTTTCTTTTTGCAGGTTAGGAGCTTGATCGGCGTCTGCGTTCGTGGACATTGTCAACAGAATGCCAATAAATGAGCACATGTGTTTTGCCTAGAACATGTTTTTTTTTCTCAAATATGATTTTTATGGCAGGTGGCTCAGTGGCTATGGCGCTCTGCTGCGTAGCAAGAGGTCACAGGTTCAGCTTCCAGCCATGGCGGCCGCATTTCGAGGAAGTCGTAATGCAAACACCCCCGTGCAGCTACATTTAGATGCACCTTAAAGAAATTCAGGTAGTAAAAAAAATCGGGGTTGCTTGCACTAGTGGCGCACGGCTAAAGACACAGAGGAGCTGATCGGTTCCTAGCTGGTCCTGGCTATACGAAGCGATGCTAAGTTATACGAAGTGTATAAGCATTTCCTCGTGGTCCGTAGCAGCGGGGAACACCTCGCGAAGCACTTGCAGTCCGAGCACACGTAGGGGAAGTAGGGCGAAAACTATGCACCGTGCACGGGCGGCGCGCAGCAGACGACACGCTGGGATGACGTCACGGCGCATGCGCAGTAGCGCGCAGCTGGTAGGAGCTCGGCCGAGCAGCCGCCAGAGGCGCCTGCTGCAGTCACGGACACCGCGAGCGTTCGGCGCTAAGGCGGGGAAACGGAGAAGCGCGGATGGCGTCGGCAGCACCTCTGCACGTTGCCTCGTTGGTGCTGCTACAATTTGTTTTTCTCCCTCGCTTGCTCTCATTTTCTCTTTCTCTCTCCTGAGCATAGCGCGCCACGCTCCGCGAGGTGATTGCTAGGCAACGCAGTGGCAGGCGGCACACATTACGGCCGGCTTAAACAACTCCACTGTTAAAAAAAATTATGTCGCAGTTTCGCCCGAAAGGCGCAGCATCAATTGCGATAGCAAATTAGTAGAGAGCTATTCGGAGTAGGGATAGTAGTTTTATCGGCTGCATAAACTTGGACCCATTCACTTACTAACTGAATTAAGAAGCGTGGTGTCAGCGCGCACAAGCACACATGAATACATCATACTCGATGACCGCAGACAATCACTGTCAAAACGCTGGCAGCAAGCGCAGCCGCCGCAGCGAGCGAAGGTTCGTGTGGTCTATCGCTTCAACGGAAACTGAGCGGCGAATGCACAGCGCATTCAAAGGTCAGAGCCGTGTGGAGATCGCTTTCAAGATACGGTGCGCGCGACAGCTCGCACCGGCGCAAAGTACAAGCGCATTGGTGACAGAGTAGAAGTTGCCCCCCCTCCTCCTCCCGCGCTGCCTTTCCGTTTTCCTCCTTTCGCGTGGGTGATTGAGTGGCCAGCTCCCCTTGCACCCGGTTGCAAGATACGCATTTGGTGCCGCAGCACAGCGTCGCCCACCCCCCTCTCTCCCTCCCTCCCTTCCTCCCATACACCCACGGCCTTTCACGCCACGGAAGTTGCGTTTGCTCTCCGCCGTGCGTTCGCTCTCCGTGATAGCGCGTGTCCCCCGCACGCGTTCACTCGCGACATACGGCGCGCGGCTACGATTTTATCGCCCTTGAACTTTATACGGAACCTCACGGCGACGGCAGAAATCCACTTGAAGTCCATATAATTGCTATCGCAATAAAATCAATGGAATGAGATCGGATGTGGTACTAAGTGAAGCTAAAGGCCAAAGGTTGATGGTCGAACTCACAGTCATGAGCATGAATAAAGCTTTCGTCTTAATGTCTCTTATACGTAGCTAAAGGGACTCCTGAGCACTCATAACATGAATGTCACGGCATGCGTGTCATGTAGGTTATGAAAGAGCCGCCTACGTCTTGGTGCTCTCATGGGGGTTTCGTTAACTTGGTAGGCTCCCCATCGATTCCCACAGGGCGTGGGGTCTGCCGTTTTTTTTTTTTTTCTCTTTGTGTCAATTAGAATACCAGCTATCCCCGTTTGCTCTCTGATCCACGCCGCTATCTTCCTGTCTCTTAAGGTTAGGCCTAAAATTGTCTGTTCCATCGCTTTCTGCGGTCCTTAACTTGTTCTTGACATTCTTCGTTAACCTCCAACGTTCTGCCCCATATGTTAGCACCGGTAGAATGTAATGATTGTACACTTTTCTTTTCAACGACAGTGCTAAGCTCCCAATCAATATTTGGAACTGCCTGTCGTGTGCACTTACACCCAATTTTATCATTCTGTAAATTTCCTTCTCCCTCGTGATCAGGGTCCCCTGTTAGTAATTAACCTAGATAAACGTACTCCTTTACAGACTCTAGAAGCGTGAAGATAGTTAGACATAATAAAGCGAGCTGCGCGATTCTGCGCCGCTTCAGGCTTATTGATTAAGTGTAGGGTGACCGGGGTCCCACACTGATTAGGCGTATTTTAGATTAGGGCGAACACAGTATTTAGTGAAGTACTGTTAAGAGAATAAGTAGGACAGCGGGATTGACTGTGACAAACTCTCATTTATTTACATTTGGCTATGATCAATTCGATATTACACCATTTTCACCAGCTAAAGGTGCTATTAAGGTCAGTTTGGAGACGTCTAGTATCAGTATCGGAAGAAATATTTCGGCAGATCACGCAGTCGACAGCAAAAAAAAAATGCAAAGAGAAGAGTAGATTTCTTACGTACATCATTTTATTTAAATAGATATAAGAAGGGTCCTAGATTTGATCCCTGAGGCACGCATGATCTTGCACTCCCTACAGGTGAGTTAGCACCGTAAACAGCGACGTACTGAATTCCGGCAGTAAGGAAGGTTTCAATCCAGTGGAGCAATAATGGTTCAATGTTCAAACGACTGGTTGTCGTCATTAGAGCACTGCACGGGCCGGATTTTTCGGCCCGAGCCCGGCCCAGGCCCGCTTTACAAGGCCCGAGCCCAGCCCGGGCCCGTAATACAGAGCCCGAGCCCGGCCCGGGCCCGGGCGTACATGACCGAGACCAGCCCGGGCCCGGCCCGGGCCCGTGGTTCCAAGCCCGGGCCCGACCCGGGCCCGTGGTACTGAGCCCGGGCCCGGCCCGGGCCCGGGCGTTCATTACTAAGCTTAGCTAGGGCCCGCGTGTGCATGACCAGGCCCGGCCTGTAAGAGAAAACAAATCTTTTTTTACTTGCAGATTGTACCGTATCTTTCAGCCTCACGTTCTCGAGGTTTAATCAGCTGCAGTATATAAGCAATAAAAGGCCGAAATCTTTGTTTCTCCCACGGTAACATCAGTAATCCGGCCCATTGCCTGTGCTGCTATTCTTCCGCTGGTGCCCATGCACTTACCTTGATTTGTACGATATGGTTCTATGATGTCATTTAGTATGCAAATATACAGGATGTTTCATTTTAGCTGAACCAAATTTTTAAAAATTGCCTGTTGCAGATTGCACAATTATATAATAATCCTTGATCTAAACTACTCGATAAGGCGGTCATTACTTCCACGAGAAAACAGAACGCCTAATTGAAGAATTAACATAATTACGCTAATTAACTTTTTATTAATTATTTTACGGCACATCTTTCAATCTACGAATTATAGCCGCTGAGTTCGCAGGCGTATCCACTTGGAACGAATTCTCAGGACTTAACCAGTTTCGAGATAATTTTCAAAGTGTCCGACGAAATGAATGGGCGTTCCAGTTAACTTTTTGAGGAAAACGCTGTTTTATGCATTGAAGCACAACACTGGCCTTAGCGCTAAAATAATGCATAGTATCGACACTGGTAATAGTGCAATCGCAAAAGCGGTAACATTGAAATGGTTTGAGGAGTGGTTCTTTGTATAATTTATTTTTCCTTACGCGGAAACAATGTTTCTGTGGAAAATAGAAATAGCGTAGCTTGCACTGCCGGCGCAATGCTAAAGAGACAGCGGAGCTGATAGGCACCTAGCTAGTCCTGGCTTTTGGGCTAGGCTAAGCACTACCAAGTCATCCCCAGCATTCCCCGTAATTGATTTATAATTGATTGATTATCAATTAGCTATTGATTGGCTTTCGATTCTCTATCGCAAGATATTGGCCACGTATTTGGGCTAGGCTAAGCACTACCAAGTCACCCACAGAAGTTTACGGAATTTATTGGTTATTGATCGATTATCGACTAGCTATTGATTGGCTATCAATTGCTTATCGATGACTGACTAAGTTTAAGTAGTCCCCACCATTCTTAGCTAGACTTATCCAGGCTCAGCTTCGCTAGTTCACAGGTGTATGTGCCATTGAGCTTGGACCCTTTATGCACTGCTGCCAGGATCGGCCCACATTTTTGGATTCAGCGGACACATTAGGCCCGGCTGAAACAGCTCCGCTGTTAAAAATGAGAACTTCATCTGTTTTACTATTTTCTTTGATAAGATATAGTCATGTGATAAGATATACAGTCAAGAGAGCGGTGTGGATCTGAGAACAAACCGGGATAACCGATATTTTAGTTGACATTAAGCGGAAAAAATGGAGCTGGGCCGGCCATGTAATGCGTAGGATGGATAACCGATGGACCATTAGAGCTACAGAATGGATATCAAGAGACGGGAAACGCAGTCCAGGACGGCAGAAAACTAGGTGGGGTGATGAAGTTAGAAAATTCGCAGGCGCAAATTGGAATCACCTATTGCAAGACAGGGTTAATGGGAGATCGCAGGGAGAGGCCTTCGTCCTGCAGTGGACATAAATATAGGCTGATGATGATGATGACAGTCATTTTGCACGTGTCACTTCAGCTTGGCACAGAATGCATTGAACCATGCAATGTATAACGGTTGCGTGTGCTCGAAGGCCTACTTAGGTCCTTTAATGAGCGGGCCCGAGTCTGGCCCAAGCCCGTGGCTTCAAGCCCGAGTCCGGCCCGGGCCCGCGGCCTCAAGCCCGAGCCCCGCGCGGGCCCGTGGCTTTAAGCCCGGGCCCGGCCCGAGCCCGCCAAAAAAACGCTTCGGACGGCCCGGTCCGGCCCGCAGGCCGGGCCGGGCCCGGGCTTTCGGGCCGGCCCGGGCCCGTGCAGAGCTCTAGTCGTCATGCCGTCGTCGTCTTACCGCCTTTGTCGTTCCATTGACGCCAATCCTTCTGCGTCATTCCTTTGTCATCCCTATGTCGTCGTCATATAGTCATTGTCATGCCGTCATGCTCAGGGATGATCTTGGTGAGCGAGTGCCATTGCAAAGTTGGATGATACCGGAAACAATGTATGTCGCATATAACCGAATCAACGGAAGTCTCACAATGACCACGACAGCTTTTAAATAAACTTGACTTGAGCAGTAAGGTCTGAAGCTATTTGAAGGCCTGAATAAGGTATCGCTGCGTTGCTTGAATGCTAATCGCATTATTACCGACAGTCATCGTGAGATGGGTTCTGCCATAAGTTTTTTTTTATCGTGAAGTGGATAGAACGACAAGTAAACGTGTGTCCCTGATGCCGCACAATATTATCGGTACAAAAGGCGTTGTTTATGGCAGGCAGTTGCGGTATATTGTGTCTCTTTTAGAGCGAAGCTTTCTATGTCTCACTGATTCGTCCATGAGCGCCGAACTCACTGCAGGAAAGCCAAGTTACACAATGGAAATATCTGCGCATCTGCGCACAGAATAGAACAATCTGCGCATCTTCGCACACAATCGTAGAACACTAGAGTTTACATTCGCAGTTGTACCGATAAGAACAATGAGAACTGCAACGCCACGCTACCCAGACGAACTGTATACATCTGCATTGCATTACGCGCTACACGCAATGCATTTCCTGCCGTCACCATTGGTAGGCACGGAAGAAGAAGAGGTTTCCGTACGCGAACGTAAGCCCGAGCGCGATTGTGCCCGTAAGACCAATCCCGTGTATCGGCAATGGCATGCAGTCTGTGAAAGTTTGAGTTTGTGCGTGTAATCAACGCCTTCATGAACTAAAATAAAGGCTATGCAACTCAACTAAATGTGTCTTCATTCAGCTTCAACGTTCAAAAAATACAATCCTAAACAAGCAATCAAATCACATATGCATCGCGTCGGGTCGCTCAGCATTCCTTGGGTTCGTTGCGTGGTCGTTTGCTTTGGACTTTGATTCAGCCTGCATGGGCGAAAGCTTGGCGTTCAACCATGTTTCTTTAAGAAAGGGGCTTTGATTTCTGTCCTTCTAAGCACAGGACCGAACCTACAATTTTCCGGAGTTAATGCTTCTGAACATTGAAATCGTCTAAATACACTGAACAAGCTAATCAGAAAGGCCTAAATTTATGGTCGCAGGAACCTCAAACATGCTTATCAAGCTATTAAACCAACTTTCTTTAAATTATGGGGTTTTACGTGCCAAATACACCATCTGATTATGAGGCACGCCATAGTTGGGGTCTCCGGAATAATTTCGACCGCCTGGGGTTCTTTAACGTGCACATAAGTCTAAGTACACGGGTGTTTTGGCATTTCGCCCCATAGAAATGCGGCCGCCATGGCCGGGATTCGTTCCCGCGACCTGGTGCTCAGCAGCCCAACGCCATAGCCACTGAACAACCACGGCGGGTCTATTAAAGCAATTTTATTTGTGTGATATAATAAAGGTGCAAGCTTGCCACTACCTCAATTGTGTGAAAACCCGACTCCTACCGAGAAAGAGATAACTTGAAGTTACTTTTTAACGCATATTGCTTTTTCTACGACCAAGGCTCCAACAAATGTTAGGCCGCGTCATCCTCGCTGACGCTTAGACAAAGCTAGACCAAGGTCAGCCTTCTATCTTCCGTGAGTGAAGCAGCTTGTCTTAGACATATGTGTGCCACGAATCACTGGATATACAAGCGTTGCATCCAATGCTGACAACTTGACCCATTTATTCCCGCGAAAGGAGTGCGATACTTTGACGCCCACAGATCCAAATGTATGGTGACTTAGCCTTTGACTTTGCTGATGCCTTTATACGTTGTGAGCCATCTCCAAGGAAGCACGTCAGCCACACGTGACCAGAGGGCTACCCAATCAGCTCTTAGCATTTACACCAGAAGTATGTACTTCTGCCTCACGCAGTGGAGTATTTATTCGTCAGTGCGCTAGACAGTGTAACAAAACGCGTGGGCCAATGCGCGTTTGCCGATGCGTCTTTAAGCAACATTTCTATTTTCGAAATTTCAACGCAATGTTCGCCGACATCGTTATATGTGCAGGTCTGGCTGTTCTAGTCGCTGGTAAGTAAATGATGAAGGCTTGCGTTGGGTATAGAATAGCTTTCGGTGTGAAACAACGCTGCTTATTTTAGGAGCCAGTGCAATTAGGAAAACGAACATAAGCGAAGGCACCCAGGACACCTTCAATTTAGTTACAGCAATGCTTTGTACACTTTGTAGGAAAAACATGACTGCAAAATATAAAATATTATCCTGTTAACATTCTCCAATCCCCGCAGTCAGAGACACAAAAATTGCAACCTAGAAGCTTTCACGTTGCGCTTATTTTTCGCATGTATGAAAGCTTATCGCCTATAGTAACGTGCATTTAACTTCAAGCGTTCATTTAAAGAAACACTTGAGAATGTGCCGCGTCCATAAAGTCAACACGGAGAGGAGTGAGCGGAATATTTTCTGCAGCACTAAATTATTATACATACATAATGCCAACAGCAAAAATATCGAAAGTTTGCCAGTTCAAGGTGCAGATACAAAAAAATAAGGGAGATCATGTATCTGCGTTTCTCGCCGACAACGATAGCCCTCCGCCTCCCCCCTCCTCCTCATTAAAGAGTAATCGCTTCATCGTTAACAGCACCGAGAAACGTTCACACTATTTGCTGGGTCACAGCTATAAGATTCATGATTATGTGACGCGACATAAACATGATTTAGTGGAAGAAAAGAAGGAGAATTCTCTTCAAAGAAGGAACAAAGAAAAAGAAGCTTCAGTAGGGGGAAGAAGGCTGTTTCTTGCTGGCGAGGGTGTTTCTTGCCAGGTGCGTCTACAGTACCATCTTGTAGATACTGCTTTCGTGCTAATCCGTCATGCTTGCGGCAACTGGAAATATTCGTATTATGCTATATCTAATGTAAGAAAGAGAACAAAGACTGTGGATTTTGCGAAGGCGGGCGGGGGAGGGAGGAGCGCTGATTTACTTTCCGAAACTATATACTAGAGTTACAAAATTGTTGTCGCCTAAAAAATCCCTACCTAACTTTGGCCGATTATTTCGTATTTCATTTTTGCCCAGCGCAATCTAAGTCACCGGTGCCCCAGGTACCCCAGGTACCCCAGGTTCCACTGGTTCCAAAGATACCTCCGGCACCTTTGGCAACCACGACACCCCCTGGACCTCCGCGTGACAGCAACCCCGATTGTGATGCTTGGATGAAAAAGGTGCCCGTAAGTATCGCAAGTGCTTTATCTTTCTAAGTCGGCGCTGTGGACAGTTGATTCAGAAGTTGCACATCAGGGGCCTGATGACCTTAACGCCTATTTTGCTAAAACATATCTTTGAAATTGTCTTTGCATAATGTGATCATGAGAAATTCACAATGAGAAATATGCAGGCAAAGTGGTGGTAGCTTTTACTTTACCTTTGAAATGTATACATTTCTGATATATTCAGGCTAGAATTTCTCTGTAGAGCAATTAGCAAGCTCAATTTATATATTGTTGCAATGTGTGTGAAGGAATAGAGCAAATTGTTCTCAACAAACAATTGTGCACAATAAGTAATCGTTTAATGCTAACTTGCGGTATACACGTCCCGCAAGGAATCAAGATCAAAAACCGCGAAATAAATTAGGCTTTATTATGGTGCGGGCCATGCAGCCTGCAACATGCACCGCATTGCTCGGCATACGCACGAAGCGACTCACGCACGCTTTCAGTACTTTCCTTTAGTTCGGGCTATTTGTGTTCGTACTACAATAAATAAGGACATTGTTATTTTTTTCATCTAAAAGAGTACTTAAATACATGAGGTAGCCAAGGACAGCCTTTCCGGGAACAAAATTTCGAATTCTGGACGCGCTTTCATCTTGCACTGTTCCGCTGTATCTTCAATTAACTTGCGCGCTAATTAAAGTCCGTCGTCTGCTCAGAATCACAGCGGCAAGATAGTATAAGATTTATATTATTTACATACGGTGTTCGCACATATTGCTTTCTTTATCACTCGTATCTTGTTAGAAGGCATCTGGGTCGCCCTCCTACAGATGAACTTTATCTCAGCGATAGCCAAACTGCGGCTACAGCTTGCAACACGTAGCACTTGTGAAGTCTACCTCTGCCTGCTCTATCAGGGAACTGTTCTCACTGTAAAAAAAAAGGAATATTGCGTTAGCTTTCACTGAAGTTGGTAGTTTCCACAAGTTATGCATGGCTGTTTTGTGGGGGGCTGATTATAAAGCCTTAGCCGGGAAGCAAACTGCATAACAGCCCGTGATAGCATTTATAGTCTTCAACTGCAGTATTGGGCCTAGGCTCTCATAAAGTATGGTTAACTTTTTTTTTTTACTCTTTATGTGGCTACCCCTGCCACAATTCAAATTACATAATCCGTAATAGCAACTCATTGTCAAATTACGTGCTCAATATTGGCCTTGCAGCTCCTAATCCGTCCTGGAAGACTTCGCAGGGCAGTTGTTCTAAATAATGTGGCATTGTTTCCTTTGCCAAAGTCACAATGTCATTCCAGATGTCTTCTATTCCACAGGGGCACCTTTACAGCACCTGCTCCTTTATCTGTGAAGGAGATGAAGACTTTGTCTTGAGGGACGGCCAATCGTGCTTTGTAAGTATGGTTGGAGTGAAATTCAACTGGTATTTGTATAGTATATTGTAATGTGACATAGTTTGTGAACAAATCAAGCATCTCCGAGTGCCATAAAATTAGAGTCTGAGAAGTGATACACGTTTTACACTTAACGAGCAACGAATCGCCCCCTGACTAATCGAGATGTGTTGAAAATGAAGGAAAATTGAAGTGTTCTGAAGGAGTTAAGCGTTACACAAAAAATCAGAACTTTGTTATCTTTTCCTCCTCCCATTTCTTTAATGTTGTGTGAGCGTATAATCGATGAAAGGCAGTTTTAAGAACGTACTACGTTCTCCTCAGTCATGTCCCACGCTAAATGATAACTTCAAATCGTTGCTTGGTAAACGTTACGGGAGCGGTTGGAATGTGTAATCAAAGGAAGCTTTTGTTTAGTAAGTATGCGGCTGTTTCCAAAAAACTCAGGGCATGGTAATTTTCATCGTTGGTGCAGGAGAGCAAATGCCGTATACCATGTTTCTTAAGACCATGAGTAGTGATGACGCTGTTACATACGTAGTAAATTTGATGGTTTTAATTCTTTTTGTGAACCTGTTCTAGCCCATAGTATTGTGGCCTTGGAATGTTTTTAAAGACAGAAAGTGTATGTATCAGTAGAAAAAAAATACTGTTTCCTATACTTCCATTTTGCAAGCCCCATACAAACACATTGGAAAGAAAAAAAAAGCTAGTTTTTGATACAAAAAAAAGATTAAAAAATAATGAGAAGAGGGCGTCACTAGCGTCCTGTTTCCCATTAGCGCCTTATGAAAAAGGGGTAAGAATTTGAGTAAGTGAAGGCACTACACTACACCTTTGCTACAACGAGCTAGATACGTGTACGGGAATCAGGGGCGCGCTCGCGCACCATGTATTGGCGTGAAGCCGAAATATGAAGGCATGGCCCGGATGTTTGCAGTGGCGCTGCAGTCGCGCGGGCTGTATTGCTCGGCCACCCAAGCAACGCGAAAGCGCGCGTTGCTCTGTTTCGAAGCAACTTATCCGGATGAAATGATATTTTTTATTGCGATAGCAATTATATGGACACTCAAAAGCAGATTTCTGCCGTCGGCGTCGCCGTCGCCGTCGCCGTGAGGTTCCGTATGACGTCAATGGAGATGAAATCGTCGCCGCGCACCAAACGCTGTATGTGCGAGTGAAAGGGCGCGAGGGGCGCGAGGGGCGCGCGCTTTCACGGGGAGTGAACGCACGGCGGAGAACAAACGCGCGTTCTGTGCCGTGCTCGCTTAAGGGCTCCAGAAGTAGGCGTCTCTTTCCTCCTTTACAATCACCATATATGTAGAGCAAACGCGCCTTCTTCCGACGTGCGAGAGGGCGTGGGGGAGGGGGGGGGAGGGGGAGGGAAGGGAGGCGACGTTTAGCTGCGGCACCAAGTGCCTATTTATATCAGAGGCTCCGGTAACAGTCACCAACGCCGCACGCATTTTGAGCGAACGCGGGCAAAACGCCGATGGCGTCGACAATAGTTCTGCGTGTTGCCGGTGCTGCTGCATGTCCATGTTTATACAGCTGATAAAGCTAATATCATTACTCCGTATAGCTCTCTACAAATTTGCTATCGCAATTGATGCTTCGCCTTTCAGGTGAAACTGCCACAACTTTTTTCGTCTGGCCACCTTTAACGTGTTCATTATAGTCAGAGACAATACGAAACCTTAGACGCTAGCTGCATTTGCTTTGCTCCTGGCTGTAAGGTGGGGCACTAATAGACGAAAGCCGCCAAGTTGTGCCTGGGCTAGATTGCTGCTCAAAAGCATTGTTGTTCTGGGTATTGGATCAACTACAGTATCGAGGAGCAGGATGTTCAATCATACAGTGCATTTCAGCGTCAACAAATATAGCTAAACAGATGGAACTTGCGACTATCCTTTTGAGAGCGCTTTCAAAGTGCTCTGATGATCGAGCGCTCTGATGATCCTGTCAAACGACAATAGAATTGTATTACGGAGATGAATTACTTTGATAGATTACTCTGGATTTGTTAACACTATACAAGAACGTGCTTATCTTCATGATAAAGCATTCGTTACATTCTTAAACAACCTTCGAAGCTTCGTAGGAGCACTGTAAAACGACCAGCAGAATGTACCATGATACCTACGGAGAAAAAAATCAAAGGTATAGACTTCTACAATAAAAAAAATGAAAATTTACCACTGAGAAAAGCTGATGACAGTGCATTTAGGAAATTACATTCACCGAAAAAAGAAAATAATTTCAGGGTAGAAATTAAAACCTGAATAGTATGCCTCCGTATAAAGTTGTTTTATGACGACAGGCTAGGTATAGGGATATGGTTACGCGCAAGCAATTGCTTGATTTTTACGGGAAAGTATTTGTGGGATCTGCCCAGTGACTTCCCTCTTGCTTTTTGATGAAATATAGAATTCAAAGAAGCCCCGATATTCCCCAAAATAACGAAGCCACTTCGCGCCAAAAGCACTAGCGTGCGCGCTGCACACACGACTCCTACCGACTAATGCCTCGGTCTCGGTGGCACCACCTATAAGGATACACTGCAACGTATTTGCGAATTCACAAGCCCATTTTGACGTTAGGAGATAGTCGCCATGTCAGTTTCTGGATCAGTGATGGGATATCACATAAGTAACGTCAAAGGAAGAGCCCTTTCTTCAGTATCATTTTGATGTTACGTGACATCACGCTGAGCCGGTATTGTAGAAACTTTGTAGTTGGCATCTGTGTTTTAAAGCAACATTTCTTTTAAAAGAAGTGCTTATTTCAAATAATATTGTATTGAACATTACAAACTTTTGCGACTTTTTACACTTTTGACTACGGCATCAGTAATGTATAAAAATGAATGAGTTTTCACATCATCAGGAGCTTTCAAATAGCCGGCTTTACAATATATGAATAAAAGTGCGCGCAACGTGGTGCCCTAAAGTTTCATCACGTGATGCGACTCAGCAACGGCGTGAAAGACAGATGGCAGCACCGGTGCTTGCGTAGTGCTTGCGGTCGATGATATTCGACCGCTCCGCGGCTAGGTGATATGGGCTGAGTCACTTGCATTTCATGAGATGTACCGACAAAGCCGTTCTGTGGGCTCGCGTAGAAGCTGTCGAAGTCATTCATGTCACTGCCTCCACCCCTCCCCATTTCGGCCCCGCTGTCTAAGGCCACGGTTCCAAATGTAGTCGAATAACACGTGCGTATACTGCTTAATGTGATAAACGTGGTTTATCTATAATGTGTCTTTCTATGTGTCCCGTTGCTCTACCTGTGGTACGACGCAGTAGAAGGTGCCATACCAACACGCGCATAAACATATCCTGAAAAACTTAAAAATAGCGTAGCTCTATATTTTCGGGCATGTTACGGGGATTTATTTTAGGAACTTTCAATTTCAACAACCGGTGTGCACGGAAGAACGCTGCTGAATGTATTTTTAATTCAAGATATCTACGCCGCCTCTGTCCATGTCATTCTTTGTAACTAGCTGTTTACCCTGCTATCATTTTTTTCCCCTTTTGATGTCTCAGATTCAAGACCCACTTGAAGAGATGCCAGTCAGAAGAGGTGTAAGAACCATCACAGGGGACATGGGAACCTGTAAAAAGGGAAAGTGCGTCCTTCTACAGAGCGGGGAGCCACCAAAAATGCGTAAGGAACATTCTTAGCAAGGAAGAATAAGCAGAATTTAATTAAACCAGGCAAGATCAGTCGAAATTCGTCGCCAAGAGTCGCACAGGGCAACTATACCCATGATAGTTCCTGTAGAAAAATGACCTCTAATTTAAGAACCGCGCACATATTCGTGAGAGAGCTGCAAGAATTAGAAGTTGTAGCCTAAGAAACCAATAACCAATGCAAGATAGACGATCAGTCAGTTTATAGCCTGTAGAGGGAGGGTCAAAAAACAAAACAATAAGGACGAAGCAATAACACCATGGGGCATGCAGAGCTACAGGGAGAATGGACAGCTGAGACACATAGTAAGAAAAATAACTACCTGCATTTATAGAACAGAGCAACTAGGCAAACGTTTATCGATAGTTTATCGATCGACTTCGTAGAAAGCATTTGTCACCTGGCCTCGCACACCGGCAGTGTATAGCCCACACGCGTTCACGTGCAAGGAGCGTGGCGAGGACGAGGTCACATGTCAGGCAGCCTACGTTTTGCCTGCCGTTTCAACGGAAACACGAAGCGGAGAATGGGTGACCAGGAGGATGCGCAGAGCGCTCTGGGGAGCCCTGGCACGGTCGTTGCAATCTTCGTGCTGCGGTTACTGTGGTTAATGAATTCGGCAAGTTCTCTGCAGGTAACGCGGGGTCTTATCTACCTTGCGCCTTCTTCTTTTTTTCGGAATAATTTGTTGGAGCTTTCTACCCTGATAGCTTTACAAATAAGCTCTAACTACATTTGTCTTCAAATATCAAAAGCGCTCTTTTAATTCCTGCTTAGTCACATTGCGTCCCTGCTATGAACTGCTCCTCGAAAGCTTAGTTATCTGTCATGCACCCTACATTTTAGAAAGCAGCGTGTGAAACTATGCAGTTCGTTCTAGCGCCAGCAAAATAGTGAACCGTATATTCACCGAAACAAGCAAAAAGAGAAAGCTGCTAAACTTAAGGCAAAAATAAAAAATAATGAAAGGAAAATCCCCCGTGAAAGTTGGTAAAAAAAATATGCGTCTTAAATTGAAACGAATGTTCGGGTGGGAAAAAAAAACAGAAGACACTGGACCTCATTATTAAAAAGGAGGCCTTTTACTCATTAAAGCTTTCCAAATGTATTGTTCGTGGATGGTACAGAAGTGGAGAGAACATGAGCCGTACGCCTTGTGCTCACATGTTGCGAGGCTGTAATTTGCGAGACACACTAAGCGTCACCTATGTGTGAGCGCGCTATGTGCACGAAGAACATTCATGGCGTTCTCCCTCGACGGGTTATAACTGTGTTCAAATAGGACCACTATAGCCGCCATATTCATTCTAATGTGCTTTTGACCAGGCAGAAAGAGAGAGGGATAGAAATCTAGTTGTGAAAAGCCAGAGAGGAGTCCACGAAGGTCAACACCTCCAGACTGCTGCCCTGTTCACACAAAAACCGGGAGATGAAATATAACGTTATGAGGAGTGTGGATAGGAGGGAGCAAAACGTTTTCATGAAAACATTGGTCGCCTCCTCCCCCAGCAGGCCTCTTCTCCTCTGCTGGCAACGTTACCTGCCCTCCCCTGGCACAGCTCTCATCCTCTCCTGGTCACGTAACCTGCGTGACGCCGGGCAGACGGCGAAGGGTCCACAAAGAACATATCCGCTGTTATAATTTTGTCCTGGGTACACCTACACAGCAGCAACTAAATGATGTACTCATATCAAGAGCTGCACATTTGGAAACGTAATCGTGAATTAGCATGTAATGCCCGACGCATCAAATATATTACGCTGCGTTTGATACCTGAAAATTGTAACCTAAGCTCGGGAAACTGAACGCATATCCTATTGTAGCATATTTTGATACGCTGGAGCGAGTGTTCAGCTAACAGTGTTCAACAAACATATTACTGCTTATTTAATTATTATAATAGTTTAGCTTTACAGCAAATAAAATTTCATTGCGTTTTTGTACAAGTGCACTCTACGGAGCCAGAAATGAAAGTGAACAAGTTCTAATTTTCTTCCGCCGGTGTATAAGTGTGTGTGGGCGTTACGGGGTTAAATAAACACTTAGAGTAGAGCATTTGCGCCTAGAAATATATTTGAACGTGTATGCGTTCATAGCGTATATTGGCAAGGACTCGGACTCCAGACCTTCGTAGCACACCTACGGCCCATACAGAGTTATTCTCAGATGTAGGTGCAGACAAAAGTAAGTGGAAGACGTGGCGAACGACGCTCCGATGTTTGTGTAAAGAAACAGATGGAGTGGTGCGAATTGGCCATGAGCACTGGAGTTCGCGCATGCGCTATCCAATTTCTCGCTTCTCCCCGAGGCTGCTAGAGAGCATGGGGATGCAGTTGGGCCACAGCTCCCGCGTTCCGATTACGTTTGTCCCTGCCTGCATGCCTCTGAACAAAGGTCCCAAATGTTCAACTATTTTGCCGCCTAAAGGCACTCGGCCACGTTATGGTGCATTCTTCAGGTCAGTGCACCTCATAAGTGTGAGGTGATTGCTTAGAACGCAATGCATTTGATGTCATTTTTTTTCTATCCGCAGCTTTCCTGAACATTTTTAAATATGAGGTAGTTTCCATTTTATATTTCTCTTATTCTACGCCATTTTAGAAGTTTTATGTTTATACAAATTTTCACGCAAGAAAAGTAGGGACCTTTGAGATGAAAATACTCTTAAAGGCAAGGGACAATGAGCCCCCAGGAATGTCGCAATTTATTAAATTACTCGCTCAGTTCCACGTTCTTATTTCCTCTTTTGACGTGGTTAATATGCGTGATTCTCTGCGACAACGACCAAGTATTGATCCGAAATGGTTTTGAAATAGAAAATAACCATTATTTGCGAATTTACGCTAACAAAAAAAAACCAAACGTAATTCTGTTACTGCATCCGCACAAGACTTTTGCGTACAGAACTATATGATTGCCATGGATAAGAGTATCGTGTGAATACACAGCCAAAGGCTTGTTTCTAACTTAAGCGTGCCTGAAGCCCCACATATATCCAGCAGCATTACTAAGTACACGCAAAAAATGTGCACTGTGCATTCGTGCAACTCTACAGCACCGCTGACGTTTGAACCCGATCTATAGATTTCGATGGTATCATTTGCATTTTTGCTTGTTGAATCAAAAAGCAAGTGTGTGAGCGAGTGGCAGATTGTTTTCACGTAAGGAATATCTATACGAAGGTGTACCAAATGTACCCGAGTACATTACATAACTCTGCCTCATATTTCATCTTGTACAGTGCATTGCGAAAGCAAGGATTCACGACACGCATATCACCTACCACCGCCTTTTTTTAAGTTGTTACATGACTATAACGTGTCTACTTTATACGCGCGTTATTTTTCTTCAGCTGAAACGCCAAAGCCAAGGCCGCCAAGCGACATCAGTCCAGATTGTAATCGTCCGAATGCCACCGTAAGTACGGAAGCGTTTCCACTCGTTCACGCTTTTATGCTTTTCCGTTTAACTTTATGCAGAAGACATGGCTTCACAATCACGGGTGTAAATATTTTGGGTGAACTAAGTGAACAAATCTATTCCAAATTTTCGGCTCTCCTAAGCTAGCATATTTTTGTTGGTCTGCTCAGAATGTGTACACATTGCACTGAGGGCACTGATAAACCTTAGCCGCGAGCAAGTGGATATGTTAGGCGGTTTCACTGAATAGATTTGTCATGTATCAAAGGCAAAAACGATTGCAGTCTAGATTTCAGAACTGTAAGGACAAGGTAAGATAGGGAAAGCACAGTTCCGGTGCGTTTAGCCAGCAGAGCGAAGGGATAGTGAGATGAAAAGGTGACGCAAGAAAATAAATTGTACGGGCGTAGTTCGATAAGCACTTGAAAAGATTGCTAGTCAATATTATAGTTCTTAAATTTACAGCACATGTTGCAATTGCGAAATGCACACCGAGCAGCAGCGAAGTCATTTCTGCTTAACAGTTTATAAGGCTTTAACTACTTTCGAGATAATGGTTGCACGAAGTAAAGGACCGCCGGACAACTGGACAGACAAAGAGAGTGCATTGACGTTGTCCAGTGTTCCTTTACTCCTCGCTACGATTCGCCATAGTAAGCATGACGTAACAAGGAGCCCGATCTGCTACACGTTTGAAATATACGTCACCGTAATCTACTAAACGTATTAGCGTGCCAGTTAAGGTTGTCCCGAGCTGCTCGGGATGGAATTTTGGAATATGTTAAGTGAAACACGAATGTGTTTCTTTGTAGATAATAAGATGAATAGGATTAAAGCTATGCAGACATGAGTTCCCCACTGATCTGTTTCAATTGTGCAACTTCGACGTGGGTTATAAAGGGAACATTGAACATTTATTGAGTGAATCCTAATTAACTACTCTGACGTTGCAATTTGTCTGTAGTCATGTGTACCAGTAATGTTTGTAATATGTGCATAAGCTAAACTTTTCTGAATGCCCCACGCTATTTAAAAAGATAAGTATGTTCGAGATACGAAAAAGAAACACACAATACAATATTTGTCTCGTGACACCTTGAATGAATGGGCTGATTTCTTTTTATTTTTCAGGATTACGTTTTCGAGAACTGCTCGTTTGCTTGTGAAGGCGATGAACTATTCGTCATGCGCAATCATGAACCGTGCATAGTAAGTATGCATTCAATAAACTTTTTATTTCTTTAGATCTAATAGAGGCCACACTTTGTTTTAATTATTTTCATTTATTATTTTTATCCTTCATCATCGGCTCGGGAAAGCCTTTACCATGTCATTAGTTGGATCGGCTCATCAAAGGGAAGTCTGATAACTGATGAAGAGAATATAAGTACAAAAATGTCGCTACAATATACAGCCCCTGCATATGACACTGTAACTCTAGGCTGGTTATACCTCATCGCACCCTTTCGTGTTATGTTCGTGCTTTCAATTTCAGGCTCAAAGCTGAGATGAATGTTTGAAACAAACATTTGGCACTGATGTTTTTTTTATTCAATTACTACACGATGTCAGAAATTTCACTACTCCGAAGGATCTAATACATAAGAACAAATTCATCGACAGAAAAGCCGTCACACACACAAATAAAGACTGATGATATACTCAGCCTACCACAAATGTAGGTCATGAGAGCTTAAAAGCAAGAATGAGTAGTTTAATCTGTAGTTTGTGTTCTTTCGGTCGTCAAAAGCTATGGCTGGAAAATTTGGCGTCAAAGAGTAAACAAACAGCCCGTTTAGACAAGGACAAACACTAAGGTGAATACAGCACAAAGCCTTCTCTGTTGAGTCCTTATTCTTTGCTTAATCTTAATGTGCTGTTTTATTATAATCATGCCACTAAATAACACGTCGTGGGACCCCTCATCCCGAGCAGAAAGTTGAAAATGTCAAATAAACTGCGCGAGAAACTAGGAACGTGTATTCTTAATCGTAAATATGGTCGTCCAGCTACTTTTTAGTTCACATGGGTTGGGTTCATTCGGGGTGAGGGCCACTGAATGCAGCTCAAGGCAAGTAAGTCGATGATGTAGCTTTTTCCTTAAAACCAAACGTAATGATAGTGTAGCGCACTACTAAGTACCACAGTGATCCAACCAAAAAGACGTCGCACAGACTAAGCCTAGGACGCTGAGTGTGTGCGAGCAGTGGAATCGGCGGTTCTTAGACCGAAGACCAGCGGCGCTTGGTCCCGCTCTCCTCATCGAGCGGACCCTGCTAAAATATAATTTGTCGACACCAAGCACCAACGTCGGTCTGGTTTTAAGCGAAGCTTTATAGGCTCCCAAGTGTCGGCGGTGGTAGCGTTGTCACGCTGAAAAGCGGGCCGATCCTGGTGATTGTGCAGAAAGGGTCCAAGCTCAATGGCACATGCCCGGGACCAAAGAGAGACAGAGAGAGAAAGAAAGAAATAGAGAAAGAAAGATAGAAAATAGAGAAAGAAAATCCCCACGGTCAGATACACACACGACAAGCTTCGCTTACCCCCATTTTCTCGACAGTGGAAGGGCATGTGATTTTTTTTTCCTCTGCCACAATAGTATGACCTTAGCGATAAAACAGTTTCGTTGTTCTAATGAAACCTATTTACCCCCATCTTTGCTCTTGCTTTCTTGATTTTTGCCCGCCGCTGCACTCTTCGAAACAATATAGGGTGTCCCACGTAACTTGAGCCACCCTTTAAGGATATGCAAATGCCACGTAGCTGGACACAACCAAGGTAATGTTGTTCTCAGATTATGGCATTCCGCCTAATTACATAATTACTCTTAATTATTTAATCAATTTGTCAAATATTATAATTCGATGAAAAGTGTCAATGAATGAAATAATGAATCCTGGGGTTTTACGTCACCAAAACCACGATTTGATTCATGTGGCAACGCCGTAGTGGGGGACTCCAGATTAATTTTGACCACCAATTGATCTTCAAGCGTGCCCCCAATCACGGGACACGGCCGTTTTTTTTCATTTCGCGCCCATCGAAATGCGGTCTCCGCGGCTGGGATTTAATCCGCGACCTCGTGCTTAGCAGCGCAACATAGCCAATAAGCCATCGCGGCGGGTAAGTGTAAATGAGAAAACTGTAGAGCAATATGAAAACCTTCCGATATAACTTTCTGTTACTCAATGCGTGCTACATAAAGTTGTTTTTTCCAAGCATGTGAGAAGCCAGGGAATACACGCAAAGTGCCTGAAGCAGCCGGTCGCGCGTCAATTTTGCATGTATTCGCGGGCTTCTCTCATGCTTGGAAAATCGCTTTTATGCAGCACGTATTGAGCAACATAAAGCTGTATCGGGAGTTTCTCATGTTTCTCTACATTTTTCTCATTGACACTTTTCTTCTAATTATAATATATGAGAATTTGAATAATTAAGAGTAATTGTGTGATTATGCGGAATGCAAAAAAGTGGGAGTCTCATTTGTATATCCACTGAACGAACATACAAGTCTTCCGATTCACGAATTCAGGCATCAGTTCCTGGAATACTCGCACACAATGACAATTTCAGACCTTCAACGTAGCTTTGACCTTAGGCGTTTATAAAGCTACGCAGTATTTTTGGATGCTACTGCATGGAATATACCACTTACCACTTCATTTTTAACTTTCAATATTTCAGCTTCCAGGGCAATCTTCCTCCAGCGCAATATCCTCAGTAAAGGGAAGTGTGGCTGCTTTCGTCACGGGAGTTTGCATAGAAGGAAAATGCTACCTTAAGGACACTTTGGCTCCACCGCAAAAGCGTAAGTTAAATTCTATGCCTTGCCTTTGCTTATGTGCACCTTCAGTCATAGATGTGGAAAGGTAACTTATAAATGCATGGCATGCACTGCATAAAATAGCTCATTCAGGAACCACTTCTATAGCCGTACACGTTAAGCTAACGACTCAGAATGAAAAGTGTAAAACTAGTTGCATACATCATAAGGCATTCATTCCTTATCACTTAAATGCCAACTCATTCTGTTATACGGTAATACGACATCACTTCTCCAACAATTTTTTTCAACACAGTTATTGGCCTTATCCGCCTGTCATAGCCACAGTGTTTATAGAATTTGTGCTCCATGACTCAATATGACACAAAGAGACCTAAAAGTTGGCTCGTCGCTGTAGTTACATTGGAAGTCACAACATCGTGGAAACAACGCGACGCACACCCAGGCAAGGAAAAAGAGGACGAGCGGTGACCTGTTTCCCTTTCCTCCAGGGTATCTTGTTGCACCGCGCTGTCATACTTCAAGTTAGCAGCAAAAAAATAATCATAATAACTTTTAAGTAAAGTTTTCGCGTGGTACTGAGCTTAAAATCCGTTCATCAAAGTTTTCAACTTTCCCATTTTGCATGGAGCGAACCAAATGGCCCAGAGAAATAAGGTAATTGTTAAAGTATAAATATGTATGTGGTGGCATGTCGAAGAACTTATCACGTTTTCTTTTTGTTACACTTGATCATCGTATTGAAAGCACTGCGATACCAACAATACCACACATTCCAAGTCGCTATTTTTCGAAGCAGATAGTGTTTAGGAAGAGTGTGTAATCACACTTCTGAATTTTCGTGTAGCTGGGCAACCAGGGCCCCCACGTGACACTAATCCGGATTGTGCTGCTACGAAGACGAAGCGTGCCGTAAGTATACAGATTATCTCCTCGAGTAAGTTTACTGTCCTTATGTGATCCTTATGACGTCAAACGGAACGTTCTTCGAACTGAGTTAGACCGGCCAGACCATAGACTCAATGCATAAAACAGCAGTTTTCCTCAAAACGTTAACTGGAACGCCCGTGCATTTTGTCGGACACTTTGAAAATTAATATCTCGAAACTAGTTCAGTCCTGAGAATTCGTTCCAAGTGTATACACCTTGCGAACTCAGTGGCTATAATTCGTAAATTGAAAGATGTGCCGTAAAGTTCATAATTAAAAAGGTAATTAGCGTAATTATGTTTATTATTCACTTAGGCTTTTTGATTTCTCGTGGACGTAATGGCCGCCTCATCGCGTAGTTTAGATGAAGGATTATAATTGTGCCATCTGCCACAGGCAATTTTTAAAAATGTGGTGCAGCTAAAATTAAACACCCTATATATATATATATAGTATCCAATGTGGCCGCGTTCAGTTCAACTCAAATATTTATGTTATTGTATCCTACAGATGCCATAAAGAGGTTTGCTGTGGAGGTTACGTTTACTCATTGCACGAGACGTTTCATGTCATTCACAGTGTTCGTGTTTCAATTTTCAGAATTATCTTTACCACAACTGCACGTTTCCCTGCGAAGGAGATGAAGAAGTGTCGTTGAACAACAAAGAATCCTGTATAGTAAGTATGTCTCAATGATCAATACGTACACCTTGCATCGATAATCTTGCTAGAATCGTTCGTATGATGACCTAATGCGCATGCCACTTCGGAATTGTTATGTTGTAATCGTTATACAATTTCTATCAGAAACAGTATAAGCGAAAAAAATAACTGTCTCTCAAGTATTTTCAAACCAGCCAAGCTGCTTCGTATATTTTGAATTTCCAGATGTCCTGAATATAATAGCCGTGGGGCCCATCCGTTTTACTTCTTAAATTTTTCGTGTTTTATATTTCAGCTTCAAGCAGCGTCACAACCAGGTACAAAAAATCAAGTACAAGGAGTTCAGGGTTCTGCAGACATGGGATTTTGCAAAGATGGAAGATGTGTTTCCCAGAACGACAAGACACCATCGTTACCCAGTAAGATGAATGAATGTGCTTTTCCTTTCCGTAGCAAATACTCGCTGGTATATTAACGTGACCTGATACAAGATCATCCGGGTAAGCTCACGCGTCTTGCAAGATATGAAAAATACGTATTGCGGAAGATGGGTCAAGACGCGACCAGAATCTAAAACCTCCAGATTTAAGACGCAGTTCTAAAGCTAGAAGTTGTAGTCCAATGCAGCTAATCAAACAGGAAATGATATTATCATGGAGGTGGGCTGCAGGCAGGCAGGAATGAAATAAGCTCTAGGCATATTATTGGAAAAACTTGTGCCTTCTAAACTAAGAAGCACTTCAGCGGGGGCAATACTAAGAAGTGGGGTTGGTAGTTGTTGAATCGAATGATATTGGGAGCAGAAGAAATATTCATGCAATGAAATGCCAGGTAGCTATGTTGTCATGTCCTCTGGCTATACTTTATTGTAACGCGAAGGCGTGGAGAAAGGGCACAGCCCTAACTAACGTCCCCCGACGCCATATCTGAAACAACTAAAGCCTTGAAAAGGCATGTAATCACTATACCATTCATTTCTTATGCAGCTGGAAAACCAAAACCCCCACGTGACACTAATCCGGATTGTAATGCGTGGAAAACGAATCAAAGAGTAAGTACTAGAGATTCTATATTCAGATGTGTTGGTTGTCCTTATCTGCATGAGCCTGCTTTATTTTTCCACTCAGAATTTTCAGGTTGTAGGTGATTGGGCAATAACACTTCGGTACATGATCGCGGGTTAAGTATGTCAATTCTCAAACAAATAGTCTTCCTCAATGTGGAGACGCTGCCTTGTCACTCGTTGCGCGCTCTGTTTGCATTGGATAAATAAAAAAAGACTCGCTTGTTCGGATGAAGACAAATTTCTTTTTTTTGTGTGTTAGAAAAGAAGCATTCTAAGGCTTCCACAAGTACAAAATGTCGCGGATACCACGCTTATCTGGAATGGGCGTTAAGCGAAGCTTTCTCTGATAATTTCTCATATTTTGTAAGTGTTATGCAAATGCGACGCTTGTGACGAAAATGATTGAAACATGCTATGTGTCCCGTTGGACATACACAGCGGTCTAAATTGTTGCCTACTTGTCAAGATAGCAGTATTCCCATATTAAGAAATGCATCTTAACTTGAAGGTCATGCTTGACTTGAGATAAATGACGCCTGTCGTGAACACTCCGAAGAAAACGCAATAACCGTTTTGGGCACTGCTCATACCAGACGTCATTTAGATTGAATTCAATCATGCATGGGCTTCAATCATGCATGAATGCAGGGGTAAGAGGCAAGGACAGTTTCGCTTTAACAGGAAGTTTTACATCTGGGCCTAATCCGATTTCTCTAAACAAATACACGTAAAACACGGAAGTTCTCTCGGTAAACAACCTACGAACCGATTTGAATCAAAGCTCTTGCATTTAAGAAAGGAGCTGCATTCTACCAGCAGCTAAAACAGCAGAATTCCGATGTGCGCCTTTCTTTTTATTGAATTGCCGAACATTGATATGATTAACAGATGTGAAGCAACGAGTTTACAAATCCATAAAATTACAGCAATGACATATATCAACTGCTTCTGCTTGAGCACTTAAAGAGGGACGCATTTGATATACCAGTTTAAATCCAACGTGAAATCGTTACAATATTTACACGTGTGTTGCAAAGTGCTACTCCCAAATTAGTGTGTCTAATTACTAGGCAGAGTTTACAGAATTGCCACCGTTTTTTTTTTTGTCAGTTACGCAGTCGCAAACTTGATACATCGTTTTTTTTTAATTTTGTGCTTTGCAACAATCCTGTAAAAAAAGTTGATCGTGTAAAAAAAAATCTGCTCCTCAGAGTTGGTGGAATTCAGTTGTTTTCTTTTACGTTCAACAAACGTTATCAAATTCAGTGTAGTGGGTACCGAGCAAGCAAGTTCTGCATTCCCATGTATTTCGATGGAAGCTCTTGAGGTAGGGCTGCTACTGATAAGTACTCGCATTGCTCTTATAATATTTACAATAGCTTGTCTGGCCTGCATTAAGTATATTAGCTGTCACATGAGCAGAGAACTTTCACTACGTTGGCCACATCAACTCTGCACTTCCCACAGGGCAGGGTAACCAACCAGGCTCAGTTCTGGGGCGCTTTGCAGGAAGGCCCGAGTTCGGCTAAGCTCTCGATCTATGTGAGCTCTGGCGACGCCCTCCGATGAATGATCCAATCATACGGAGACATGAAACCAAAGCCCCGGGACGATTAGAGTTTTGTTGGCTAACGCCACTTCGACATCACGTCAGGGGTGGTCGGCGAAGACAGACTCACGTGTTGAGACCGTGGGGCGCCATCTTTCATTTGTTTATTGTTCCACCGAGTGCGTATGCTCTTTGCAAGAAGCACTAACAAGAAATATTATGTGTGATTTCCATTACAAACTTTGTGAAAGTTTGGTAAACATATTTTAAATTGCTCTAAATATAAAGTAAATATGTTTAGCAATAATTTATAATTAATGAAAAAGAACGTTTGTGCCGTTATGGAACGCGACGGTCGCGATGACACAGCGTTGTGCCCAGCATGCACACTTCTTGCATTTGTGAGTGAAAATTTTCTTTCTCAAGTTGGAACAATAAGATACACTCGAAAGAGGAGATCCGCCCACGAAAGCGCAGGCGGTAACCGCTTCGTGGGGTCTGCGGATATATAGTGAGGCATTCACGTTGACAAGGTGCACTGCTGACTGCACTGACGCGTTCGAACCTTTCAACGCGCTGTGCACTCTCCTAAAAGAACGGCCGGTGTCGCTAAGCTTTAGCTCATGAGCTTCCATCGTTTCTCTCAGTAACCACAGCATCAATTTCAATGAGGCTTGTTGCGTTGCAAAGAAAAGTTAATATCTAGTAAGTGTAGCAACTGCATTTGTCATTTACGCCGCCAGTATATTATTTTAATTTTTGAAAATTTCAAATACATAAAAAAGTCAAGTGTCAAGTTTTGAACTATGTAATTCAGCAATCAAAAAAAGATATCACAAATCTCTAGTAATTCGTCTAAAGCGGACAATTGTGATGAATAATACTCCTTCCCGAATGGTACTACTATTTATTCTACTATGACTTTTGCCAAATGCTTATAAACATTATAACAATTTCATGTACACTGTGATTTCATATATTAAAGTAGTACGCTTTCATAGCTCTCACAGATGCAGTTTACAGAACTGCGCTATTTGTTTTTGGTGCAGATTTGTACGTCTGTAAACTTTATCCGGGTATATTTTTTCATATTAAACAGTGGGGAAATTTTTTCGGGAACGCACAGAATCCTAAATTGCATTTTTGCTGCTTCCTGAACTAGATAATTCCTCACATTATCTCTTAACTGCAACAAATTTGTCCAAATCAGCACAGCGGTTGTCTCATAACAGTATTTCGATATTTTACATGCATTCCAATCGGGAAATCTTAATTGGCTCCAGCTACTTCTTTTATGATGCGTTTGTCGCGCCCCACGCGCGTTCTTGCAGCCTTGTGTTAACTGCCGTTCTCGCGCACTCCTCACTATCTGATTTTACTGACCGCCTTTTTACGAGCTCGCCATAACTCGCGAGTGGGCAGAACTCGGGTCTTCCAGCATAGCGTCCCTGGTTAACCTCCCTGCCTTTCATTTATCCTCATCTCTTTCTCGCTCTGTCCTGCAGTGCGGAAGGTGTAATGAACCTTCAAGTATAGAATCTCTTTTACCAGGAAGTAATTGCTTCTCCAGCGTATACTGAGACTCTTTATTTTTTCGAATAAACGTTTTCATACGTTACACTGAGCTTATAGCGCGATTCGGCCGTTTAGGAGAGTTACCTCCAAAAGAGGCGGGCATGCTTGCACAACAAATCACAATGTCTACACAGCTAATTAAATACGCGGGGTGTCCCAACTATCATGCACCAAGATTTAAAGATATGTAAATCCCACGTAGCTGGACCAAACCAAGATTATGTTGTTTGCCGTCGCTTGGAGACACTGCGATAATTTTTTGCATTCTGCCTAATTATATAATTAGTTTTAATTATTTACTAAATTCTCAAACATTATGATTAGATGAAAAGTGTCGTTGAGAAAATTGTAGAGCAGCATGAAAAACTCCCGATACAGCTTTCTGTTGCTCATTACGTGCTACATAAAGGTGTTTTTTCCAAGCATGCGAGCAGCAGCGGAATACACGCAAAATTGCCGCGCAACTGGCCGCTCCAGGAATTTTGCGAGCAATGTCGCCCTCGAGCCCGGGTAAGGTGACACGGCTGCTGACGCATTCGCAGTCACTCGCACGGGCGCCTGCGTCGCAACTTTCTCTAGGAGCTGTTGGCTTTGACGCAACACTTGCGCCATCTCCAAGACGCCCACCGACTCCATTGACGGGTCAGGCCTAGCATCGCCGTTCGCCATAGCTAGCCGTACTCCGCAGTAGCGCGTCTCTCGAACTCGGAACGGTAACAGTCACTCAGGAATGTTCGATGGCCTTCTCAATCATCGAAGGAGCTTATCCCAGTTCTGATGTGTGAACGAGGTTGGAACGAATAAGGTTTAATCCAATGATAAGATATACATCGCGAGAACGGTGGAAGCGCGCGCACACACAAGCACACTGCAGCGTTCCAGACCAACTGCCGATGATGATAGGTTCGGCAGCGCCACCTGACGATAACAGATATGCAATTTCCACTCAAAGAATTAGTAATAGTGTGGCTTGCTTGTTGTCAACCTTAGTGCTTTGTATCTTATTTTTCAGAATTATCTTTATCATAACTGCACGTTTGTCTGCGAAGGCGACGAGGAAGTGCCGTTGAGGAATAGACAATCCTGTGTCGTAAGTGTGGTTCAACTAATATTTTGTTGCAGTACACTGTAAAGCTCGTTTGTCTATCACCCTAATGAGCAATTAACATTCTTATGCTGTAGTTATTCTTTGATTGTAGATTTTTAGAAACAGCTATGTGAGAATACAGTAATATTAAGTAACTAAAACAGTTAACTCCTCAAATGTAATCAAATGACAGAACTCATCAACATATCTTAAATTGCAGCTGCTAATAATGAAACAATAATTGTAGTCTTTCTGTTATGCTACATTAAAATTTAAAAAGAAGCATGGGGCTTGTAGTGTTCATTGTCATTCTTTTGTCTCCAAAATTTCAGCTTCCAGCAGTACCACAATCACCGACACAAAGTAATGTAAACGGAGCTCTAGGTACTGTAGACATGGGTGTCTGCCTAGACGGTAGATGTGTTCCACAGAACAACAAGATACCACCGCAAATGCGTAAGACCAATTCACCTGCCTCTCCTCTCCCGTAGAAAATAAGCACTAATATTTTTACAAAAGGGAGAAAAGTTAACCACGCGTAAGCTTGCGTAATTTCAAGAAAAGCATCGTAGATGAAATGCCAACACGGTAACATCTCTTGGAAAACGTACATATTGTATGAAGTGTGAAAACTGGAGCTGTTATCGTTGTGAACCAAGAACACGCATATTCAACGCAATGTTGCCGTATAAATGACGCGAAGCTTGTTGGGGTTAGTGAGATAGCAGCCGGCAGTTAATGACAAGCGCACAACCTCCTCGCCTGTAGCTGTTAGCTTCCTGCATCAAGAGGGCAAAGGTGGTGCATGATGTTTGTCGTGGGAAGAATGTTGATGAGACGTATATGGGACACATTAAACTACGACGCATATCTCAATACATTTAAGGCTTCTATGAGCCTTCTGTCCGAGCAGCTGAGTGGCCCATACCCAATGTGGGAGATTGGTCCAGCATGGGCGGTTACCTAGTGGCACATACGCAGTGGCCAAAGAATGTGGCAGACCAAAGAAAAGAAATACGAGAAAACCAAAGAAGCCGTTGAAAATATGTGCTATTCGACGAAGGCGTTGGTGTGTTTCAGAAGTATCTGTAAGCCGGACATTATACCTACGGGTTTTATGCGGTGCGCACATTAGCACAACAGTGTCGGTGAAAATTTTATGATAGGCTGGAGCATTTGGTGGCACGTATCCAATTGACGTAGAAACAAGGTAGCCCAGATACGTAAAAAAGCCGTTCAACATGAAAGCTTATTTCATTAAGACATATATGTGCTTTATAGATACCTATGAGACAACTTTATATATGAAGTTTTTGCGTCGTGGTTTATCGTTTGATTACGTAGAACAGGTGCGCGCTCACTGTCCCGACTTTATCGGTCAACATTAAGGCTATAGAAGTTGCCTATTTTGAGACAAGCATTACTTACGTACTCGCGTAGACCAAACCTCCGAAGGATTCGCAAAAAACAAGAACTCGTAAAAAATTAGAGCAGTGATAGGCTTTTAAGCTGTAAAGATCGCGTCGGAAGGAATGAGAGTGGTTTGATAAAATAAAATACCATGCATCAATGACTGCGCGCGTTTTTATCTATCGCCGGCAATCTTCAACATAAACAATTAGTAATCTGAAGTTGTTCTATTAAAATAAAGAGCATACACGAATGAGAAACCATAAGCATGGTGGCACATGCGGAACATCTAAGTCTGTTGCTTCGTTGTCCTAGACCTTCGCGAAAATATACAAATTCACACAACGCCAATCCCTCGCTATCATTCGTCGACCACTTGCATATGCCTAACGTATTGTACAACTTTTTCGTTATTCTTGCTTAGCAAAGCTTCCGTTGCCCAAACCACCAAGTGACATTAACCCGGATTGCAATCGGCCCGATTCTACCGTAAGTATACTCAGGGCCGAATTCCTATAGCATTTAGTTCGCAAGTAGAGTTGGCTTTCATTGGCCACCTTTGCTAATACTATGTTCCACATCACCAATAGTGGCTGACGTCCGCTCTTACGAACTGTTCCAGCATAATAACTTATTTCTGAATACGGTCGCTGAAGTTACCTCATTTCCTAAGTCACATTCTGTGCCCCGTACAGAATGTACAGGGTACTTTATATTGTTATCAACACCTGTCGAGAATTGGTCTCTTGGAATATAGAAAAGCTGTTTGGTGAAGTTTATTTTTTGTATTTACTGGGCGCGATGACTGGTGAAACAAAGACAGGGGAAAATGGCAACAAATTCAACAATGGCCCATTCTTGGTTGACTGCCCAAATGGAGCGGTAATTGTGCTATTAGGTTGTATTTCCCGTTGCTCTGTAACCCACCTTGCTGAAACCCCTGTAATGACGGTTGCAGTACCAATAAATAAGTAAATAAAATGGGGCATTTGGAATCAGTACACCTTTTATAAAGCAGACACAGTCGCAGTATGCCACTGTGTCTAATACATAATATCTGCCTAATAAATAAATAATAGAGGGCACAATAGATGCGAGGAAATAATAAGATGCACGACGGAGCTGCATGCACTCAGAACAAGTGTATTTTACCATTATTGTTCCTCGTGAAATTGTGTGGCGTCGCAAGGGGAAGGGGGGGGGATTAACTTTGTAGCTGTCCACCTAGTGGAGATATCCATTTCGTCTGCTGCTTCTAAAGTGCTGATTGGCTGGGGGTGGCTGTCTCCTTCTTATGCGTAGCCCAGCCCAGCCAGTAATAACTTCAGCAGCAGACCATACGGACATGTCCACTAGGTGGACACCTCCAGAATACACCCCTGGTCTACAATTACAATAATTCGCGGCATATTGGTGCTTTGGTTGCTCAGTTTGCCACGTGCACCACGTGTGTCATCATGAGATGGAGCTTTAAATATCACATAGCGTTGCTCACAGCGAATATTGGGGGTAACATTACCGGGACTGAAAGGCGAAAGACGTAAAACCTTATTGTCCGTTATTCGTTTTAGTGGAGCAGGAGCACGCTACATCCTAAGCCTCTCTCAATTGATGCTCTGTATTTATATTGCAGTCTCAAGGTCGAAACCCGACTGAGATCAAAACGGGCGTCAATTTGCGGGAACGACAGAAGAAATGTCTACGGTTCAGAAGTTATTCTTTTCATGCGAAACATTATATAGGAAGAATACATTTTCTGCTTACAAATCAGGCAGAATAATGCCACAGTCTTAAACTAGACCTAATAATGTCTATAACACTGAGCAATGATCAGAATATATGCAGTAGGTAATTAATAAATTTCAATATATAACCCAATTTCTTGGTTTTGTGAGGCATGGGAAGTAATAAGCTAACTTGATAGGTTTGATAATAGCCAATCTGTATTATCTTTGCAGTAAAGGTTCGTTTAAGATGAGTCACATGATCATAATAAGGCAATTTGGGGGTCCTGGGTCCTCTAGACACGAACCCCCTCCCTTTCCCTCTATGCGCACATACCTGTTAAGCACACATGTTCCTAACTTGGTGTGCGTTACGAGAAAATGGGGCGTTCGCGATCGTCGGCAGCACGCGCATGCTTATCACGAAACTGACTATTGCAGGTTTACTTGCAGGATCTGCTTAGGAACATTTCTCTGCTATAACCTCGGGAAAACAGGGAATATTTATTGCATCATCGTCTATAGAAGAAGGAGGACGTTCCCCGCTATTGATATTATAGCTGTGACCCAACTTTTCCATCTCGCACTATCTCTATTCTGCCGAGTGAAAGGACCACAATTTAGGTTAAACTGGCATTGTAAGCTAGCCTTCTAAACACACGATGAAAGCTCTACGCAAACTGAAGCGACAAGCTTTAGTCTTAGTCTCCGTCAGGACCATCAGCCGGCCGGCTAAGTGTCGCCCTACCCGGACGCCATAGCTTCGAGCAGTGGTTAGGGATTGCGTCCTCAGTGTTCTGTGTGAAAATTCTCAGCTCCTGTCTTTGCTTGTTACTATACAGGTAAACTTTACGTACATCGTGAAACGAAAATTTTTTTTCTCCTTTTTATAGGACTACGTTTTTCAGAACTGTTCGTTTGTTTGTGAACGAGACGAAGCAACTTATTTGAACAAAAGTGAGAAGTGCGTTGTAAGTATGCATCAATATATATTTTTTTACTTTTGCTTTCTTTACATTTGCAGCCTACTGTCGCTCAAGCTATGCGTACCTAATGCGTTCGTGCATGAAAAACGCAGTTTGCTGAGTACTGTGGCTTGCGTCGAGTGAGGGTTTCAGTGCGAACTTATAGTGCTCCATTTTGCCGTACACTAACAACATAAACAAGGAGAAATAATTACCCTCTTGTTTCAAGCATTGCAGCATGCATGCTTATCCTGCCTCATTTGTATATCTCCTTAGGGAGCATATCGTTTTCTAGGTGCTCCTGGAGAATCTTATAAGCATCTCCGGAAATATCCCCACCGGTTAAGGAAGCATAAATGAAGCGGCAAAATCTGATTGCTAACATTTACAATCTGATATTCAAAATCAAATCTGATATGTTTTCTTTTGAATACGTTTGGTACGTTTTGATACGCTTGATACGTTTTCTGTTTCTTACTTGCGAACTTACAGCTTCAAGGCCAGTCTCCAACCGCCATATCAACTTCATCAGAAGGAAATGTGGCTGCTTTTGTTACGGGAGTCTGTAAAGAGGGAAAATGCGTTCTTCCAAGTGCGGTTCTACCTCAAAACAGTACGTTCGACTTCGTTCTTGCCTTCTGTACTGCGTTCCACTAAGGCACTTATAGCTACCTTGTGCAATAAAGGGCTCAATAGCACTCGGTAAATATATTTTGTGCTAGTGCATTTCCCGCGTGTGTAGGTGTCTACTTGTATCTGTGTGCCTTTTTTTTAACTCTCTTTTCTTTCTTCCGTCACTATCTCACCTGAAGGAGAATACAAAGGCTGTCGCTATAGCTAACCTCTCCTACACTAGTAAAATAACTCTCCTTCTTTTCGCAATAAGTAGCATTTATTTTTTAAACACCGCTACATCAGGAATAAATAATCATGAAGTGTTCGGAAAATAAATTTAATTTCGCTTACGGTATTTTAATAAACTAGAATAATGGTCGACTAAAAAATGAACGCAATCTACGTATTTGTAGCGGTGAGGACACAGATGATAGGCCCGGTATTGCGCACATTTATCAAGCATAATGCAAACATTCACATCACCCTGTGCATTGATTCAGAGCGCGCTTCCCTGCAGTACGTCGCGTATTGCTGTTTGCATCGCAGTGCGTATTTACTGATTGTTGGCTAAACAAAGGTGCAATCAGCTAAGGAGCAAATATTTTTCGTATTTCACAGCGTAATACAAAACAAGAGTATATCGCCAGCATCAGCGCATCAGCGATTTATTCGTCAAAATACAGCGAGCTTGCTTATATACGAGAAAATATCTGCAAACAGCGGCATTATCTTTATTCCTGATTCATGTTACTGCTAATCGCCACAGCTGTTTTGTCCCGCCGTCTTCATTGATTGGCTAGATTTTGAGCGGAACACGACGGCGACATGAGACTTAATTGTGCACTAATCTCCTCAAAATTCACGAAGATAGTCCTATGTACGTCATTCAACGAATACCTTGATTAAAACTTCTATCACTTGTATTGAAACCTTTCTCATACTCCCCGCACCCCAATAGCTGTTTCATCCCTTAACTCAAAAAGTGTGAATAGCACAAACGATCGCCCCACTCCTTGATATATGTTTAGGCTTGACCTGGCGAACCTTGCGTGATTCCTGTAATAGATGCACGTAAACGAAGTCAAGCCATTGTTGTATCGTTGCGGCGATCATTGCCATTGTGCGACCATCATTGTTTTTGTACTGCCGTCGTCATCATGTTAATGTCATTGCCATATCACTGTCGTTGTAGTGCCCTTGCCATCCCGGCTGTAACATCGTTTACGTCGTTATTTTCGTTATGCAGTTGTCACCATACCGTAGTGATCATTCGTGTTATTCGCACCATTCCGCCATTGTTTTCATAATTGTCATTGTCAACGTCGTCACGCCGCCGTCGTCGCTGCCCCACAATCCATTCCATCGTCGTCGACGTTGTTCCTGGCTTCGTCGTTATACCGCAATCGTCGTCGTTCCATCCGTTACGGTGTCTTTGTTATCGTGCCACTTGGTGCTTTGTTGAGGCCCACATATATTCGCATGCGGTGCCAAAAGCGGAGAGTGACAACAGAGTGAGCGAGCGATCAAACAACAAGATCGCGCTGTTTCCGTGGTTATAAGTGATATTCGCAGCAAAAGAGAATGCCACAAGGTCAAGGCTGGTATTTTATCATAGGATGCATGTTATCTCTAACACTAAAGTAGAAATGCTGCAAAGCTTGCTTGCTAGTTCAAAGAACAGGCAAGTTTGCACTCGGTCGCTCAAAGCTTAGGCACAGCGAAACTTACTGGCAGCTACGGCTAGGTATTAACTTCGTTCCTGGTAGGTCTTAACTTTGTTTAACTTACCTACGCATGTAGGAAGGTATTCTGGAGCGATAATTTTCGGAAGTTACTTCCCTTTCGCGACATTTCGCGTGACTAGCGCTGGACGCGTCAGCGCCTACGAGCGACAGCGTTCCCGTCATGCCACAAACGCAGGCAGGCTAACCAAGGTTGGCACAGTGCCAAGAACGCTGCTGCTTGTCGACGCCGAACGCATTGAAGGCTAGCCGTTCGAGATCAATCGGACAGCTTCGCTGTGTCTTGAGCTTTTGCGCGGCCTAGTGCAAGCTTTCGCCTTTTTAGGAGCGAAGCTCCTTATAGCGGCACCCGTTCCGTCCCCGTCGTAGTAGTAGTAGTGTGTAACCAGCCTGAGAAAAAAGAGAAAAAAAATGTGGTTGATCCCTCTTATATAGGAATCGGTATAGAACACGAAAGTGAAACGTGTCTTCAATGACATGCGGCGGCACCACATGCTACTTGCTCGAAAGCTACAACGCGCCGCAACCGACTGCGCTTACGAACGCGCATCCAAAGTGCATCCGAAGCGCAAGCGACGCGCGATGCGCCGCTCGGTTAGCACGGTCCCAAACAGTGTCGCCGTCTGGTGGCCTCCGGCGGAAGGCATCACCGGCGGTGCCAGCGTCTCCCATTAGAAACGCCCGGCGGTCGGCACACTAGTAAGTATATTCTAGGCACTATAGTCGTAGTGATGAGACCACCGAAGCGTTCACTGTCGGTGCGCGTTAGTGTCATAATGCAGTACTTCTCTTTTCTGCTCGTAGGCGGCGGCACCGCCCCGAGCAAGAGCGCAGGTACACGGAGGAGTGTTAGATATATAAGGCGCGTCTGTGTAGCTCTCTGCAATTGCGTTTGTGGCGCAATGGGTTAAACGCTCGGCGATCTATCGTCGCGGACCGAGAGGTCGTGGGTTCGATTTCCAAATTTTGCATGTTTGTGGAACTTTTTCTTCTGGTTTCTTTCTTTGTATTATGTTCGTGTACATTGTAAGCTGACGTATTTCCGTGACGGAAATACGTCACTGAAGTCTTGGTGGACCCCGGAATAAAACACTTTCGTGTTAAAAAAATTCCGAAGTTGTGTCCGCAGCCCGGAATCGAACCAGGGACCCCTCGCTTCCGAGCGCGCGGCGTTAGCCCACTACGCCACGAAGCTTTTTTTTTTCTTTATTTCCAGCTTGGCTACAAGCCTTTGTCAGATCACACTCGTTTTATAAGTGCTAAAGCATCCCACAGTGATATTACATCTTCATGACAGTCAGTCGTTTTGTACACATCACGTACTTTCACAACCATTTCAACAAAATAATCATGCACAGATCGGCCTTTAACATCACAGTGTCTATATGCCAACAGAGAACGCCAGACTGCATGCAGCCCGAGTAAGAAGATAACGTCCATCTGTTCACAATCGCGTTCAGGCGGCAGAAAACGAATGCCATGTGGATTTAGGGGTAGGTCTATCTTTAAAGTTCTCTGTAATATATCCCAAAAGAATATAGCATTATTACAGTCAATAAAAACATGTTCAATAGTTTCAGCTTTGTTGCACAGAAAACATCTGCTACCCCAAGGCACATAAATGCCCTTTTCTTCTAACCACGTTTTAACCGGCAAGGTTCCCGTGTGAAGCTTGAAGAAAAAAGTTTTAACGTTGGCTGGTATCTGCATATTTTTAACCCTCTTGAGTACGTCTTGCCCACGCTCTTCGTGAAACATTAACCGATACAATGGTACAGGGAACACACTCTCCACAAGATCCTTTATAAGACGCTTTCTTTTTACATTGGAGAGGTACTCAAGGGAAAATCTTGCTCTGAGGAACCGATAGGACGTAATAACTTCGCGCAGGAACCGTGACATTGTGTAACGAGGGCCAATGGCCGATGATACAAAAAAATCGGGTATAACACCTGCTAACATGGCTTGAAAAAAACAACACAGAAACGGGTCTCTTTCGTCTCTTAGCAATATAAAACGCGTTACAACTTGCTGAAGAAACAAGTGGCACAACGATAGACCACCTCTCTTTACTCGACGAAACAAATTTGTTCTTGATGTTCGCTCCCACGTAGAGCACCAGATAAACGTGGCAAAGATGCGGTGAAATTTTGAATGTGCTTACGCGTGCAATGCAGTGCCTGCAGAAGGTACATAATTTTCGCGGCGAGAAAAACGTTACAAATAGTGGCGCGTGCAAAAATGGACAATTCACGGCCGCCCCATGCTTCGGCCATCGCACGCATTTCATCTGTTTTTTCGAGCCAGAGTGACTCGTTCTCACGATACCTATCCAAAGGTACCCCCAGATAAGTGCTAGGTGTTGTGAGCCATTTAATATTTCAAAAACACCGGGCGTGGCATTCCACTGGCCATGCCACAGACCAATACTCTTTTGCTTATTAATTTGACTGCCGCTTTTCTCGCAAAACTTGTCAGTAATTCTTAATAATGAACTAACACTCTCTCTATCTACAGCAAACAGGGCAACGTCATCGGCATAAGCTAAAACACGGACTTCACACGATTGTATCTTAAACCCCCTGATTCCTGTACTATTAAGTATTTTTCTACAGAGCGGTTCTAAGAATAAAGCAAAAAGTAAAGGACTTAACGGACAACCCTGTCGAACGGAAGAGAGTACTTGTATGCGCTGTGAAAGTTCACCATTAACAATTAAATTGGTACATGAACTTTGATATGCCATTTTGATGCCTTTACATATGATGGAACCGAGTCCAACGTAATTCATTAACAAGAAGAGAATACTATGTGGTACCATGTCAAAAGCCTTAGCTAGATCTATTTGAAGCATCGCTACTTTGAGGAGAGCGCTATCACAATATTCTAAAATGCTTCTAGCTACATGAATGTTTGTAAATATTTTCCTACCCCTAATGCCGCATGTCTGGTGCGGCCCAACTAACTTCCGTATAACTCCCTGCAGCCTTGCTGCAAGAACTTTCATTAAAATCTTATAATCAACATTTGTCAACGTAATTGGCCTGTATCCTGTTACCTTACGTAATATATTACTATCTTTGCCCTTTGGGATTAGTACTGTGTGCGTACGATTGAACGATGGCGGTAAAGTCCCCCGCTCAAGCGCCTCTGAAAATACTTCGTGCAATGCTGTTGCCATATCCGTCTCAAACGCCTTGTAAAACGCTGCGGTAATCCCATCCGGACCAGGAGATTTGCCCGAGCTTAGGTCCTCAATAGCCCTCTCAATTTCAAACATACTAATATCCTTTTCTAATAAAATTGTTTCCTCTTCGTCTAGTGTCGGCATCTCTGCCAGAAACTCATCCTCGTAGCCCGGAACTTTTGGCTCACGACCAGCAAACAAGTCTCGATAGTAACTTTCAAATGCTGTCATGATAACTTTCTGTTCTCTCGATATCTTACCATCACATTCAATTTCTAATATTTCATTTCCTCGAGCGTACGCCTTTTCATCTGACAAAGCTCGCTTTGTTGGTACTTCCCCCGTGAGATATTTTTTAGCTCGTGCACGTATAATTGCACCTCTGTATTTATCTTCTTCTAAGCTTTCCAGTTTTCTTCTAACGTCTTGCAGTTCTTGTGTCATAACACCCGGATGAGCTGTTTCGATTCGCACCAAGTCTTCCAACTCTTGCCGCAGGTCCTGTTCCTGTTTTTGAACTTCATACTTCATGTGTGCACCCCTTTCTATTGCGTTCAATTTTACCCTTTGTTTAAACAACTCCCATTTTTCTGCGGCACTGCGTAGTGTGTCACTAAAAAACTGCTCAATTTCTTTCTTTGTTTTATCTAAGAACACTTCATCGCTGATTAGCTTAGTGTTCAATTTCCACCTTTCCCATTCAAGTTTTCTTTTTTGCTTTTGGCCTATCTCAAACCTCACTATACAATGATCACTAAAAGAGACAGCATCAACATCGTAATTCTGACACAGAGGTGCAATCTCTGAACATACGTACGCACGATCTAGTCGTGCATGACTGGTACCTTGAAAGTGTGTGAAGTGTTGGCGACTTCCACCCCTTGCGAACTGTGCCACATCACTTAAAGAAAATTTGCTCACGCATTCTTTAAGAAAAGCCGCACTTTCATCATTTATACTAGCAGTGGTTGAACGGTCTTCTACATTAAGCACACAGTTAAAGTCACCCAACACAATCACACACCTTTCACAATCAAAATACGTACTCAGTTCGCGAAAGAACAAACATCTTTCATGCGACTTTGTAGGTGCGTAGACACAAATAAATCTAAATTTTGCCTCCCCGTAAGTAAGGTCACATAAAACAAAACGTCCTTGCAAGCAGCTTGTAACCGTTTCCACAACAATGCCAATAGAATTTTTAACAAACAAGATACATCCAGCTGATGTTCCCACCGCATGGCTCACGCATACATTGTACCGTAAAGAAAATTGTGCTACCAATCTGTCGGTCGCTTCCTCTCTGCTAACCTAACTACGCTAACTACGCCACGAAGCGCACATAGACACATGCACCACGATGGCAATAAATACCCAACATTAACGAAAGGCCGCGTTTCTAGCGCGTTTCTAACGCGTTTGTGCTAGCGCGTTACGGCCCGTGTAAGAAGCTGGTGTAAGACGCTGCGGCCTCTCCGCCTTACCTTCAACGCGTTTCGAACGCGCTGCCCAAGGCGGTGGCAAGTAATGTTCAAGTCGAGGAGCGTTTATGAATACGGGGGGTATACTCTCTCAGCAGTCATGTGATGGCGTCGGCAAACGCGGTGCACGTTCCGGCATGTGTAAATGGCTGCGTAAGACGCTGTGGCCGCTCCCCCTTAGTAGAGAGTACGGCACGTTTCTAACACGTTTGTGCTAGCGTCCCCTTAAGCGGGAGATCCGATGATTCCCTCCGGAGCTTCGCCACTCATCATCATTCACCCCGTGGATATGCTGTCATTTTTTTTTCCTGGCCCAGTGAGCCACGGAGAGAAGAGAGACGGGGGTGGGGAAGGCAGAGAGCTGGCAAGGAGGAGACCGCGTGAGCATGCACGCGGTCTCCTCCTCCTCCTTTGGGTTGTCATGGCTACGGCGCGGCAGTTTCTTGGTACGCACCGCAAATTATGGCTGCCTTAAACAGCTTCGCTGTTAAAGATCCTGAAGTGTGCCAAAATTACCGCAATGCATTCTGCGCGCACACCAAAGCTGTCTCGCTGCCGCTTTTAAATAACTATATATATAGAATATTACTATATATTAATAATATTACTTTATAAAATATAGAATATTAACTACACAAATACCTATATTACCCATACGCCTGCTTATGATTGCGACATCTAGTAACTCTTTCTAATTCTGCTCAGTTTTACCTCGCGCCTTTAAGATAAAAGAAACATTTCTGTGTCGCACGAATCATAAATATGGTGGTATAGAGGATTACATCGTTGATATCAGTACACGCACCACCGTGCATCGCATTCCAAAGCTAAAAATATGCCTAAAATTGCCCTAACCAGTCTGTACATAATTTTACTTTGATTTTCGCCTCCTAACATTCCCCTAGCTGCAAGACCAGAAGTGCCACGTGTAAGAAACCAGGATTGCAGATCTTGGAGAAAAAAGCGGAGTGTAAGTATTATAAAGCTTCTCCTTAACGATTCAATGCATGTTAAAAAAATGGATTTACCTAATAAAAGTATAGTCGGGTACAACTTAAGAAGACAGGAGAGGCCCCGCCCAGATGACAGAAGCGCATCAGCCGATTTCCTCCGCGACTAAACAAATAGTCCCGCTGACGCGACTCGCCCCGGCTTGAAGCGCGGGCTGCCATGTTCTCCGTCGGCGGGGTCACCGGCCGTCCGGCTCATGACGCAAGTCTTTAGTGCGCGTCCATTGGTGGAGGCTCGTATGCATCCGCCTTTGAGGGAGCAAATGCCGCTGCCTTCTAAAGTTGTACCCGACTTTAATAGTAATAACCAGCGCACTGGAATATGACACCGTGCTCTGCCTTGGGCTATACCGGGTGTCCAAAATTAAGCTTCACTGAATTTTCAGAAATCGCCTGGGGCAGGTAGCATAATTCTTATCATTGAGCTGGCTTATTCGATGAGGCGGATATTAGCAGCATGACCAATGGAAACACATATTCAGCTAATTAACAAGATTCAATAATTAACTTCTTAGTTAATCACTTTACGACACATATTGCAATTTACGAATTGTAGCCGGTGAGCTTGTCAGGCGTATCATCTGGGAATGAATTTCCAGAATGACACCAGTTTAGAGATATGCGCCATCAAACTCGCCGTAAAAATGCACTGTTGTTTGACTTACTCTTTTACCAAAATGCTGTTTTATGCATTGAAGCACAAAAGTAACTGGAACGCCCATGTATTTCGTTCCACACTTTGGGAAATGATATCTCAAAACTTGTGTCATCCTGGAAATTCATTTCAAGTGGATGCGTCTTGCAAGCTCGCCGGCTACAATTCGCAAATGGCAATATGTGTCGTAAATTAATTAACTAAGAAGTTAATTAGTGAATTTGTTAAATTAGTTGAATATGTGTATCGATTCGTCGTGCTACTAATGCCCGCCTCTTCGAATAACCCAGCTCAACGATAAGAATTATGCTACCTGCCGCAGGCGATTTTCAAAAATTCTGTAAAACATAAAAATGAACACCCTGTATAGTATAGCATTCTGGAGTAGGCTTCCTGGTTCCATCGTAACGATCTTTATTGAGTTTTTTTTTCTTAACACTCCATGGAAATTTAAGAGTTAAGGCACCACCACACGAATCGCGGTTTACGCGTCTCGTACGGGTCAGCTTACGCGGCTAGATATCCCTTAGCATGTGACGAGCACAAGGGTGACCAGCCATACGATATACGCATATGAGCGCGCAAGTGTGCTTTTGATTGCGAGTAGCTGGATAGCGTCATAAACAGAAACATTCGTGTTCTTTAGGTATTCTTATAGTGATTTTCATCATGTTCCTTCAGCGTAAATTTTAATAGTTATTACAAGTGCAACATTGCTTAAAAATATTAGGATATGAGGCTTTACATGCCATAACCATGGTCTGATTATGAGGTACGCCGTAATGAGACACTCCTGATTGATTCTCACCACCTGGAGTTCTGTAACGTGCGCCTAAATTTCAGTACATGAGTGCTTTTGTATTTCGCCATCATCGCAAAGCTGCCGCCGCTGCCGGAATTGAACCCGCAACCTCGAGCTCAGCAGCGCAACGCTTAAACCACTGGGCTACCGTGTCGGGTTATTATGTTATCAAATTTAGACGCTTACAGAAAATTTGCATATACAAGCATATGTGTATCTTAGTAAGCAAAGTTGCATCAGCACCAACACACCATCCCATAACATCAGCTACTCTATTCGCACTACGCCACTCTAGGTTAGACTCAGGACAGTGGGCCTCTTCGATTATCCGTCTCTGACAGTCCCGTACTGTCGGAAAGACTGCATACGCAACGCTCATTGGCTGAAAGCGCCGTCTCGGGCTGTCCGGGACTGTCAGGAACGGATAATCGAAGAGGCCCAGTGTCTACTTGCGTACATTGAGTTGCCAATTAAAATGTCTGGGAGAATTCCGGCACAAACTTCTTTCAGCTGTTATGGCAATGATTGCTATGCAATTATTTGTTTGATCTTCATTTTTGTAGTTTAAAGCCTTCTTGTGGCTTTGTTTACTACGCTTTATCCGCCTTTATTGACCACATTTTTGAAGCAATCATTTTTTTTTGTAACTCACAAGGCCCTCACTCTGAGCACACGCTTAACCACTGTGAGTTGTGGCATTTGCAAGGCAATACTTTTGTTAAATTGATCCGTTTGCAAAGTCACGAAGGTGTTTAATTGAAGTCATAAGGACGAACTTTATGCAAACCCATGTAATATCCGCATCGTTTGCACGCTTGCTCAATCGACCATACTTGCAGCTCCCGATAAACACTAGCGCCACATTTTCTTTACGTAACTTTTGTAGAAATATGCATGCGTCGGTAGGACTGGAAGTGGCCTTTTTCCAATCATCCAGCTACAGCATTCTCTGCTCTTGTAACGCCTAAGCCACTGGGCTAGCACGTACATGGCTAGCTGCACTGGGTTAGCATGCACTAGCATGCAGCTAGCATGCACTGGGCTAGCATGTACAGTGACTAAGTAGCCACTGGCGTAGCGTGTAATGCCTAAGTCACTGGCTAACTAGCATGTACAGCCCAAGAAAGAAGCTTGGAACCTGCGACTGCAGCGTTCGGTAGCTGCAGTACTCGCTACCACGAGAGTCTCGTAAATGTTGTTTTGCTTATTGATGTTTTGTTTGTGTTTCGCTGGCTACAGTGGAGGTCTAGCATTGATGCACGTAATTAAAAGTTCATTATTGATTGAATCCGCCGTCGAGAGAGAAAGGATAAACTTCATTTTCAACAACCTGAATCCGCGTTAGCAAAACCCGCATTGAAGCGACAACACACGGCGCTACAGTGGAGAGAGCGTGAACGAACCACTTCTGCAATACGAAGGTGCTCACCGCTGACGAAAACGGTTATGTGCGATACTGCAATTTCGGCTGTTTTATATTACCTGAAGCTTAATCATTATAAGATTGTATAAACTTTTTTTTCGTCTACCACGGAGGTATGGTTATTATATGCCATCTCTACTCAAAGCCTCTGAACGGGCCTCTGTGATATAATAAACATTCGCAACCTGCTGAACCATACTTTTGTCTCGCAAGGTAATATGTCACTGCCTCTAAGTCTACATTAAAAATCATCAGCTGCCCTTGAAGCGTTCCGAGAAACATTTTAGTTTCAATATAACAAACCTTGTTGGTAGCTTTTATACTTTATTTTACAGTCCAAATTACTTTTGCGGCATTTCTAGAAATACACGTATCGGAACTGCACGTTCGCATGTGAAGGAGATGAAGAGGTATACTTGAGGAACAATGAAAGATGTTTTGTAAGTATGCGTCACACACTGTTCTACATTTTCTATGCTAAATTGTATTTAGGTTTTCTTTTAAAAACTAATGCTCCTTTTCAATTTTTTCAAGACTGCGGCTGAGTGAGCGAAACAAACTGAAACACTCCCCATATCATGCCTTAGCATTACGTGAATGTAAGGGCAGTGATAAAGAGCATTATCAAAGCTGATTTACATGAAATCTGATGCCTTGACCATCGCTCTTGATTATGCTCTACAGAACAGGAGGTGAAGGAGGAGGAGGGAGCTCTTTAATCAATCCTGGAGAGGTTTCTTTAGAGCGCTACATCAGATGGGAATGGTGATAAACTAAATGATGTTCAAAGTGCACTGTGACAGGTACACAACATACACAAAACGCACCATAATGATCAACAAGATAAGGTGTGTCGTCGGTATACCAGTGCCTCTGAGAAAGTTTATTGCTTTCGCTGAGCGAGATGCGCTGGCAGCGTTAGTCCATGGGCCAAGTATGTTTTGCAGCTCAAAGTATTACGGTCTTTGACGAATGTTCAGTACGCAAAGTGGGGCTGTTCTCTGAAGTGTAAATAATTTGCAAGTGCAGCTTAATTGGGAATATGTCTTTGCGTACATTCCACACAGGGCATAGTGGAGATCTTATATGGCGGAAGAATAACCGTTAGTTTGTATAAATGGTCGTGTAATTGTGACGGGTGTTGGCACAAACGGGAGAGAGGGAGGGGCAGGCAAACGACGACCGTATGAGAACGAAACAGTTTTCAAGGCAAATTTGTGTCAGCAAACTACAGCTCGGGCAGAGTGAACGTGTCCGCTACTCATAAATGTGTCATTCTAAGTTCCAGATCATTGACGGTGCTTGCACTGATTCGAGAACGCACTACATTTTTCACAGTGCTGGTATAACCTGGTTATGCGGTACCCATTCTTTATCGAGAAAACTCGCATTGTAATACGTGTGCCGTAATGCTGTGAGCGCTTCTCGCACTCAAACTAACGAACAATATAGATAACTAGGTGCAGTGCTCACAAACAAAAAGTAAACTGACATATACAACATGATTATACAAGAACGAAACATCGTAGGACCGTGTTCCGTCGCAATTTACCCGGTGCAGAGGAAGGCAACGCAGAGCCCTTTGTATGTGTGCATTCATACGTGTTTTGTTAGAACATTTATTCATATCTTTATCGGACAATATAGCCTTAATATTTTTCATTTCACCCATGTGGGTGTATGAGTGCACACGCGTTTGTGCGTCAACTTCACGAGCCCTTACTTTTGTAACCTCTTAACAATACTTCAATTTGTAGTTTTAGAAATATGCTCCTGCGTAAGACAAAGTTACGCTATAAGCAACTGGCTTAATTTCTTAGTCCCTAAAATGTTCTATATCAATTCGGCATGCTGAATTAACTCTACTGTTCCAGAACAATGTTCGCGGAGCCTGTAGCCGTCTATTGTAGCTGATTCTTTCGTCACTAACTCGTTTCGTTCATGAATCATTTAAGCTTACAGATAGCCAAACTCCCTCCATGTCAACACAATCCGTGAATTCAGTGAATTCAGAGGGACGTAAACCCCCTAGAGGTGTCTGCAACAATGGAAAATGCGTTCCCAAACAGAGGATGACTACGCCGAGCATAGGTAAGATAAATTATTCCACTGTGTTCTTTGTTGTATCAGATTAGTCACCAGAGCATTTAGAACAATTTAACGCAAGCTGGGCTCGAAGGTTGAACATTGTGAAAAATACTTTATGCGTGTTTTGGGTGATAGTTACAGGAGCGTACAATATGCAGGGTTGCAAGTTCCGAAACAGGGATGTTACGCTTAAAAAATAAAGTATGATTTCCAAGTGCACCATCTGGAAGGTATGAAAACTGTACTTCTTTTTCTAAGTTAAACACGAGTCAGTGCAAAACATCCCAAAACAACGGTTACAGAGTGCGTACTGGTAGATAAGGTTCGGAAGTCTTAAGAGACAGCGTTTATGCAAAACAAAACAAAAATTCCGTGGCAGTGCACAAAGGCACTTTCGGTGCACATACAACCTACATCTGGCCACGTGAATATCATGTCATCGCGAAGTCATCCTTACATAGCACTAAAACTGATTGTCAGACAAAATGTAGTAAATGTCGGGACCTATAAACAAGGTTACACTTTCGCTCGGCAGTGAAGCAGAAACCAAAGGTCAAGCAACGAGCGAGAGTTTAGCTCCTAAGTCACAAAAACAGTGACCCCAACAACAACAATGTGAAATAAAAAACGTATACTGATGTTTTTGGATACGAAAACAAAACACTGTCCCCGTAAAAGCTTACAGAGGAGAGGTAACTTACAGGTGCTGTGAATGGGCTTACATCCGGACAACTCAAAAGCGGTCAGACTGTGAGACATACTCATTGCGTAGATGGCTTTGGAGCTCATATAAGCCACGTTCTCTGCGAGACCAATGAGCAGTAAAGCTCCAAAAACCCCCTGGAAAAATGAAACGTGTTACTTAATTGAAGTGTAGAAATGTCTAAGCATACTTGAAATCAACCTGGAGAAACGACAACACAAGGACATTGGGCGAGCGTTCGTCCTATGCCCTTCTTTTCGTGTTGCCGTCCTGCTTTCTGCGATCATTTCAAGTACGCATTTATTCCAAGAATAAAGATTTAAGAAACGGAAAGTAGTGACATAGAAGTGGAAGAAAATTCATGAGCCATTCCACTCTGTGAAGGTGGATGACCAGCGAAGCATACCCGCCGTGGTTGCTCAGTGGCTATGGTGTTGGGCTGCTGAGCACGAGGTCGCGGGATCGAATCCCGGATACGGCGGCCGCATTTCGATGGGGCGAAATGCGAAAACACCCGTGTACTTAGATTTAGGTGCACGTGAAAGAACATCAGGTGGTGCAAATTTTTGAAGTCCCCCACTACGGCGTGCCTCATAATCAGATCGTGGTTTTGGCACGTAAAACCCCATAATTAATTTTTTTTGTTTAGCGCACGACACAGAGATGACAAATGATTTTGAACGAAGGTACAAACATATTTATTGTCCTTATTGGTGGTCATCGTTACGACAGGTACGCACACACATTCGCGCATCACCTCTGTTATTAACTCTGTCCGTCACGGAAGACAATGAATGGCTCATACCCCCTTAAGCAATGGCTCGTACCCCCGTGAACGCGGCCTCCCCATTACGACGACAGAAGTGAAATTCTACGCTGGAATTATGAGCGGTAATGGAGCCAGCTGTGAAAGAAGACGACGACAACTACCGCGCGAGCAGTGGCACGAGTGCGTTCGCGCGGTTGCGCCGAGGGGCGCCAGCTAAGCCAGCTGTGGAAGAAGACGGTCACATTCCCGCCGCTGCTGTCGGCGTCGTTGCTCGTAAATTCGCTGTCCTTCGGGAGTACGAACCACTCGAGACCATCTCATGGCGATGGCGGCGCTAAAATGAGACCGAAACTTCACCTCTCTCTCCCCCTATAGCACACGCGCGCATGCGCGCCACGTCATACGTTCGAGCAGATGTCGTTTCAAGGGCGCAGGGGGCAGCTAAAGCGCGCTTCGATGCGACGGAAACAGATGCGGAAGGAAACGATGCGAAGGAAACGCTCTCTCTTGTGGAGGAGAGTATTTATCGCTCGCGGACGACGGATTCTATAGCCATATACAGTTTCGCTGTAAAAACAACTCGCCGACGGCGGGTGTAAAACAACCTCCGCATGACGCATGTGACGCTATACTGATTGAGCTGTGGTGACGGGTGTCCTCCCACCCACTTTCTGTGTTATTTGTGCGTGTATAGTAAACCTAGCGGTCTTGGTCAACACCATTCACGGGCATGGCAGCAGATGCTCCCATATGCCCTGCTTGGCTACATTTAGTGTTGGTTGCGTATACTGGGTAACAGGGGTAACACAAAGAACGGGTTCCTCGATCGTCCTGATTTTTCTGGCCAAATTCTTGATCATGTAAACCCTACCTGCCTTGCGATTTCTCTGAGGATACCAGACGTTCAGCGAGAACAATTGCCAGGTACGCTAGCGAGCCTAAGTCCTGATAAAATGTGACATAATTGCATCATAATAACAAAATTCACGAATGTTTACTGTTTTTGCAGAATAATAATAAATGACTAATTAGAGGCCTTAAGAAAACAGTACAATATAGTCATTCAAGCCTCCTTCCTAAGTGTAGTGCCAATGAAAGCTTGAAAAGTTAGGCTGTTCTTCAGTGAACACCATGGCGTACAGGATGCACATGTGACGTAAAATGCATAACTTCAATTATGTTCGCAGGTGATTTGTAGTTCAAATTATATGCGTCCCACATTGATCCCGCAGCAATAGAGCCAAAAAAAAAACAAAAAAAAATTTCTCGATAGTTACTCATACTACTTATTTGAATATTATTTATTCAATTTTAGATCAAATTAAGAACATTGCACTTACCTCCTATGGCTTGTTTACTATCTTATCTAAAGTAATGCATAGAGCACAATCCGCCCTGTGCAGATTCTGTGAAGTATAATGGTGCCTCAGGCTGTTTAACTACGGCGTGCTTTATTTTCACGCAGTTACGTCTACGGTGCCAGCTCCGCCCCGTGAACGCAACCCCGATTGTAAGGCTACGGTAGCGAAGGTCCAGGTATTTATCACAAATCCATGCATCTTTCACTGTCTATTCTGAATGTGTGCACATTGGTACACGTATTGTCGGCCCCAAGATAATCACTGTCCTACGTATAACCGTTTTAGAGATTTAAGGTGTGGTTTCTTACTTAAAGTATATGGATGAAAATGTGTAAAGGAGACAAGATAATGGAAATGCCAGTAAATTACCCACAGCAGGCATCTGGCTGGCTAAATTTATAGGGGCAGGCTGAAACAGAAACATTGAACAAAAAATATTGAAAATTATTCAACCACACGTACCACATACGGAAACACTATGTTTGAAGAAGCTATAGTTGACACGACAACGGAACATGTACAATGACGCTGAAAAAAAATGATGTCGTTGAAGACAATGAAAATTGATGCTTTGAAAGGGAAGCACAGTAGCGCATGGAGCAGTTTGACTGGCTTCGAACCTACAACCACCATCTATCATCATACTAGTCAGCGGGCAAGAGAAATTAATAATGTATTCCCTAATAACGATGGTACTAGCGTCAATTAATGCGTGAGTTTTACCACAACAATTTTGTAGTTATTCAAACACCCTGGTTTAACTGAGAGAAAGCGCTGTCTTTATGACTCCAAAAATACGGAAGCGTAATGCTTGATTTCAGTAAATTTTTACTCTCTGTTTGCTTCTTGCTTTGTATCGCCCCTTGAACTATTGTACAGCTTTGTTTTACAGCGAGCTGCCGTTGCGAGCGAGGCGCGTGATGTACTTAGCATGTCCAATCGCTTCACAAGAATTTTGAGCGATTCTCATAATACGGATACGGGAGCTCTTTCACCGCCTATAGGCAACCTCAGTGCTTCGATCACCGCAGGTGAAAAATTCCCGAAGCCTACTGGTCTAGAAACAGGACAGTCTGAGTGTTTCTTCTGCAGATATGGAAAATACGAGTTTATTTATGCTGGAGGACGAAGATTCCCAATATTGGATTTGAGTATTTGGGCAAAGCTGTGACCCACAGATGCTGTCCGTCATTCATAGCTGGAATACAGCGCGAAAGCGGCCCAGAATGTTATTGATGATTTTAAAAAACCTTTCCGGCCCACTCATAACATTTTGTGTGCATCAACAGCAGAATTGTTAATTTTGTCGTACACATGGGTGACATTTATTAGGTACGTACAATAATAACATTGGAATCCTTCTATATCCTAGCCTGATCTGTTGTGCTGTAATCTGGTTGGAACTTGGAAGTAGGAACACTGAAATTAATGCTTTTCTGGCAGGGCTGCATCATTCAGCATGTATATAAATGAGGATTCTGAAAGGAGACTTCAACTTCCTAGCGTTTCCGCCTAAACGCATATTAGATTGTTTGCCACGGTTACAGCGAAAATAAATAGCGTATTCAATACTTATATTGCACCACTGTTTATCTTCTAAACTATATGTTTTATTAACAGCATGGTCCTATTTAGAGGCCGATGAATCCCCTTACCCAGGAGCCACAATAATTCTAAGCATAAAACCCGACAAATTAGCTAATTATTCACTCGCGCTGATTGTCTTATCTGAAAATCGACATCTGTTTTGTATGAAGCATTCTCGCAAACTTCCTGCTAAACAAATTGTTGTTAGTCATATTCCAGCTTCTTGAATGTCAAGTGTGAAATTTCCTCCCGTTTTCTAGGGGTACGTTTACCACAATTGTACGTTTGTGTGTGAACTAGACGAAGAAATCTGCTTGAGAAACAACGAACTGTGTATAGTAAGTATGCTGCCATTGAAAATTTTCTGCTTTCAGTATTTAATAAGTACCTCGACTTGATTCCAATTCAGTGCATTAGTTCGCCGCACTTTACATAGAGTGCCGGGTGTGTATGAAAATTACAGCAGGTCCGTGAACCAGACGGATTTCCAATTCAATCATATTTAACGGCCTATTACTCAAGGAATAAGCAGACCTTGAATCTTTTGCATGAGATAAGTGAAAAGAGTGAAATTCAGGAATTAGATATAGAAAGCAAGGCTCAGGGACGCACATTTTTAAATAGCCTATGAGTACCAGACTATCAGAAAGAAGCTTTGTATAAAAAATTTACTTTAGTTCAATGTTCTTTTACGAAATTGGCGTCAATAACTTTACAAGAAAAACAAGAAAAAAACGAGAAACGTTTAATGAAAGGGGAAATGAAAGAGGGCGGGAATTAAGCTGCGCGAATGACTAAAAACCTAAAACAATAGTTAAAGTGTTAACGGTTCGGATCACACCGACGACAGGCCATCTTTTCTTGCACTTTGATTTTCCTATTCCTGTATTAAGAATATCAAGCTTACTGCGCATTCAGAAGAAGCACGGGTGACTTGATGTGTAAGTCATGATGAATGTCCAGTTAACCTCGGATGTCATAGCTTGTTCATTCTCACGTGTGTTCGAAGACATCTCTCACGTAACTGTTTGGAGGTGTGCTGCGTAGTCCATGCATTCCAGTGGAGCCGAACCACAGATTGCTGAACCGCCGTCATTGCCGATCAGTAAGCGTGAGGTAAGATCGACCAACTCCAGGACAGCACAAGCCTTCACAGCACTACAGGAAGCCACGTAGCTTTGCAGGGAAAGCCAGTGAAATCGTCGATGACTGGCTGATCTATTGCCAACGGGGGAGCCAGTGGAACAGCGGCACTTTTTTTGCTGTCCGGCTCGCAAATAATTCCTTTTCTGAAGACAGCGCATTTATCTGCTTTGGACATCACGAAGGCATAATACAACACGCAAGCGTTTTCTCAAGAAAATGAAAAAAAGTGCTTCAGTGACTCTATCGAAACGTGCCTATGAAACACTTGCCGAGAGAGCACATGTTCCTTGCAAGTACGCGCACAGTTCTTCAGGAATTCTCAAAATTTGTATGATAGTTGGACGGCCAGAGAAACTTAAGTAGGACATCTAAGCAATAGACTTGCCGAATATGTCTGCAATTTTCTAATAAGCAAAGAAAACACGGAGAACGTTTAAATTTAACACAGCATTGATGAACATCCGAAACGCTTAAAGTACGCCGGACAAACCTAAAATGTGTGCATTTGGCCGATGTGTTAACAATAACCATAGCCGACACCACCCTTAACTGGACCTTCGACAATTCGGCAATTTGTTCATGAATACTCTCTGCGACACGAAGTAGCTTGGCGCCACACATATCAAGATTGTTCCAATTACGTTTTGCCTAGTAGAGAAGCTGCTGCGTACTCGTGCTATTATGTAGCGTCGGTCAACGTAAGGGATGGTCATGAGTGCATGTACGCTTCGCCATCTAGACTTACTGCCTACTGCCGGAAGTTCCTACATTATGAACGCCACGATGGACGTCTTCGCATTGCCCATTTTTCCCTGCCGTTGACACTGACGAGGGACGAGTTTTTTATTCCTTGCAGCATAGTTGCCTATTTATTTCGAAACCACTTCAGGGCCACAAGCGCCTGAAGCTTGGATACATGAAAGCCATGTCTGCAAGCTCAGTGGTGTATCCGTAGGTGTGCGGAAAACCACACGAACTGCCGAGGTTCTCATTACACCACTTCCAAAGACTGTCTTCAAATTAAGAACAAGTCCTTTATCCCATTAAGAAATGAGCAGGGAAAATTTGACCCACAAAGAAGCTACCGAAGTTGTCTGGCGTTGCCGACGTCGCCACCGCTGATCTTCTAGGCAAACTACGGCTGCTGTGATGGAGACGCCTACATCCGCTGTACTTTTTTCCTTCCAGCACCGCACAAATCTGAAGTTGAGGACACATCGGACACAGAGGTCGGTAAAGCTAACTGTTTAGAAGAATGGGCTACACTATCGTATGCATCGATGGTCGAGGTGTCGCAGCGTGCTGCCCCTACTTTAACATTCACTATACATACTGATGAGGTACCATTTGCAGGTCGACATCATTCTTATCATCATAATCATCATCATCCCCATCAGAACTTAAGGCCTAAAGGCTCCTGTCGGTGTGTTACATACATACAATAAGATAAAGCCATAAACATAGTTATATGATGTCAGGTAAAAAAAACGTACAACTCAACTGCATACAACTTGTACAGTGCAGTAAAATACAACCACGAGGATTACACTACCGCCAACACAAATAACGCAAGCAAAAAGGTACAACATATATAAACTAAAATACGTTAAGCAGCTAGATCGAAATTGTTTGAAAACAATTGTGTAAACAGGGATGGGTTAAGCGCCATTACTTTGCGTGGAGGTAAAATATCCCATTTCTGAATAGCTAAATGCAAAAAAAAAAGATTTGTTGAAAGCGTTTGTTGTACCATGAAGACGGTACAGACAGAGGAAATTGAACAAACGGTGCGAACAACGATTAGGTGGCAGAAGACGCAGGCTGCGTAACTGAGGGAAGAAGTCAGATCCGTGCTACAGCCAGTAATGGACGACATTCATGTACTACTAAACAACCAGCACACTACACTTGCTCAAAGTGCGATGTATATGCTATATACAAAGAGTGCAGTGCTTGTATTCATTGAGTAGAGGAACGCTCCACAAGTCACCATCATTTTGTGGGCGGAAGAGCCAAAAGGGGCCTCTCTGATTGACAGAAAAGGTTATGTGCTTTCGTCGAAGAGAACGTGCAACCCTGTCGAAGAAGGCCTGAAGCGTGTAGTCGTTTCTTGGGCGAAGGACTACAGACTTCAGCGATTTTTTTTTGTTTGGCGCCTCTGTTATGCTCTTCCTCATAAACTTGTACTCTCTCTTTTTTTTCCTTTTTCTTTTCTTGTTCCTTTTTCTCAACCCTTTCCACCACCACAGGGTGACAAACCGGATATTGATATCTCGTTAACCTCTCTGACTTTTGTTTATTCCTCTCTCCCTCTTTATGAGCCAGGGATTTGACGTGGTTTAGCAATCTTCCCGTGATACTGTGGTTTTACGGTTATTTGGCAGGCATTATAAATATAGAAGACTATAGTTGGAGTAAACACGGCGCTCACAAACAAAAACTCACATGCGCACGCACACAAAATAAAGAAAACTGCAAATAAAGCTAACGTTTGCTTGGTCGGTGCATAATACAGAACCTCTCTTACGCACTTTGCCGTAGCCAATGATAGCCAGCGACACTCAGGGATCATCCGGTTGTTTTCGCTTGGTGATCTTTTTTATGTGCGCGTGGCTTATCCAGCATGCCGATGTGGAAACGCATAGGAGAGTTGTATGGACTGCCTACGACCAAGTAGCGACCACTCTGTTCATATCGCCACGCGTCCTCACTTATACCTTTTCTCAGTGTTTGCTTATATCTGTTATTGTGGACGCAAGAAGCATCTGTGCCATTACAAGTTTGTTAAATATTGTCAAGCAGTTCTTCAGCAATGTAAGTGCGTCTTACGCGACTGTAACGCTCAGAGAAAAATGCTGTAGATTCTCGAATGTATACGCAAGCTTAAGCGATAACTCTTGAATGTGCTGTCAGGCATGTGTATATAACCAAGGAACTAAACCCTAGATATTGGATTCGACGGCCGACGACTGAGATAGCTACTGTCGTTGTGATTTGAGTGTGGCTTGTCTTTCTGGGCGCAATTATGCCCAATAAAAATAGATTCCTAACTCACAGTTATGGCTCTTAACCCTCTCTACGACGTGGCGGTATTGAAGCCGGCGCATCGAACGGTTGGAACGGATGTTTGAGTGATATCATAGGCTGTTCGTTGCGCCAGTTACTGTAGCTTCCCAAGCAGCCAGAAAAGCCGGCCGCTTTCTTAACTACTGATGACGCATTTTCTGAACTATTTTCTCTCAATTTATTGATGAGTAACAAAAGAAGATCATATTATTTGGGAATGGCGTTCAAGCGTTACTAAATCTTGTAGTCAATAGGATCCTACCCTGTTTGATAGATTAATAAATTTGTTTATTATCTTTATTAGTATATAATGAAGAAAAATCGTTATTAAAACTCACTCAGCCGCATAAGAAGCTAAATAACTTAGTTATTTCCTTAAATGTTCATAAGTTATCATGTCACCTGCTTATACGTATTTTTTTTTTTCTCTTTTTCAACTTTTACTCTTGTAAATTCCTACGACGGGTTGTGAAGTGGAAACATTTTTGATGACCCCTTTCGTCTTTTCTTATTTTACACGTTTCAGCTTCAAGAAGGCCAAGTTAAATCACCCGCTACAAGTCTAACACAACACACAAGTGGGGCTCAAGGTGTCTGCCAAGATGGAGTGTGCGTTCCTCAAAGCACGAAGAAGAGCTAGGCTCCACTACAAATAAGCATGCTAAATATATTGCTGTGCCCCCTTTTGATGTAACAAATAAAGGTTAGCAGAGTGCTTTCGCATGAGTCAAGTTAGAATGCAAGCGACTTTCAAGGTTTCCGCAGCATGTAAAATAAGGATCAATATCAGTGGTGGTTGCAAAAAGGCCGTAGAGCTCGAAAGTTAGAATTGCATTATATATTCGGACACTATGATTAAATTAAAATTGCAATTAAAAGAAAGCAGTAATCTCCGCAAATAAATATATACGTTGGTTTATAATTTGAAAGGAATATGTTTTAGGTTTCAAGCTATACAAAAGTTATAGCGCCTGGTAAATGAAACGCATGATTCGAGTTGTTCTGGATTTATGCATCGCGTTCTACAGTCCAGGTAATTCTGTGGTTGAACTAACAGCTGTAGCAAATATAACGGACGCCGCGATAAATGGAGTATATTTTCTTGGGCTTCTGCTACGAAAATCGAATTTCATCAACGGTGGTTTACAGCGATGCCGAAAGTTTCTATAAAAAGCAACACAGAGTTTCAGCATGCTTCTATGGAATTTCTGCCAACCAAACTGAGCAGTGGTTAAGGTACTCGAGCACAATAGAAGTGCCTTAATTGAATTGTCACCACTAAATACTTCTGCGCCGCAGCATCATCATGCTTTCGAGAAATGCACCACAGTCGCCATTTGAAAGTCAGACGGCTTTCAAAATACAGTGACCCGGAGTAGAACGTGCCCACCCTCCTCCTTACCCTCGCTCCGGAGCGTTTCGCGCGACTGGAAGACGGCGCGCTTGCTTCCCGCTCCCCTCCCTCGCGTGCGCGAGAATGAGCCGCGATCACCGGCTCACCCTGGCACGCTTTCACTCGTACATACAGCATACCGCGCGCGGTGACGATTGTATCGCCTGTGGACTTTATACGGAACCTCACGGTGTCGGCGACGGCAGAAATCCGCCTTGAGTGTCCATATAGTTGCTATCGCAATAAAAGACATAGTTAAGAAGATTCCACTAGACATTTCTTCATAAGTGCGCACACAGATATCAGAAACAACCAAAAATACGAATTCCTTAAAAAACGTAAATGCAAACAATGCCAAAAAATCGCACCAAGAGAAGCAATTCTTATGCACCCCCGTTAAATAAAAGAAGTTCATAGTTCATGTCCACTGTGCAATAGAAACATTGTTATACAAATAGCATTGTTCACGTAGTCCTGAAATCAAACATTCAAATATTGTACACCTATTTCTTGGAAGTCATACTAGGCGCGATATCTTTATTGAATGAATACGCAATACGCATTAGCTTGATTTTAGATTTGCGATTACAAGGTCCTCATATACAGTTGTTAATTAGGAAGGCAACCAGCAACCTAGTGAAGTCATTTCTCTATTTATCACACAGAACCTACGACGGTTACTCGTAATAACTGCTTGGCGAAGACTTCATCTCTTGAATTTTTCTGTGGCGTTTTTTCATACCACAAAGTGTTCTCTCAAACCACCAATAAGGTTTTTGAAATTGCACACAGTGGGAAGACGTTTCGAATTTATTTCGACATAGTAGAACCCGGTGTATCCGAAGACGGGGCAACCTGGCACTGCTGAGGTGGCATGCAATGGACTCTAGCTGAATGCGGCTGGGTGTGACGGGCACCACAAAAATGCCTGCCCTTTGTTATCTTTGGTGTACACGGGTAGCATTTGGTTTCTGCGTAAATGTTTCTGCCTCTTTTACACTAAAACTGAACTATTCTATTCTGAAAGAAAAATAAAGAACATAGCTTATCAATAGCGTTTTCTGCCTATAGATGAGACACAAGATAAACCCATATATAGGAAAATTCAGCTTCGGGAACAAAAACAATTGTATGTCCTGTTTTAAACGAAATATTCCAAGAACAAGAATCTAAAAACAAACAGTGAGACGTTTTTTTTTTTTTTCTTTTGAAAATTTGTGTGGCAGTGAACACGACATTATTTGTCTCACTGAAACATGATAAAATGCTTCCTGCTCGATTCAGACTGAATTTTCTAACGACTATTCCGTACTCAGAAGGGGACGCAATCAGACGGATAAGATTAAAAATGGCGGAGGGGTCCGAATAGTTTGCCGTGCCATATTCTATGCACTTAGAAGGAATGATCAAGACACTTAGGAGGGATACCTACGAATTGAAGTTCCAACTTATGATGGCTTGAACTGCGTTTATGAGCGCTGCTATTTTCCTGCGAATTTCAATACCACTATTGCTCTTGAACATTATGCAGCTTTAGAGAGAACGCTTGACATTACAAAGTATAAAATACTTATTTACGGGGACATCAATCTGCCTAGTATTGACATGGCCAATCAGACGGCTTGATTGGGACAGCTCTATCCTGCGGCGAGAAGCGGAATGTATTTTTAATTTGGTCCGTTTAATGGGCTTCAACAGTTTAATGAATTAAGGAACCCCGCTGGTAAAACCTTAGATTTAATAAGAACAAATACTAGAATTTTTCACGTCAATGAAACACCTAACAGGTAGGTTCAGGTAGATAAGTGTCTTCCGCCATTTTCTGTATCTTTCGTTTTGTTATAGCCATTGCCTCACGTCGAAACATCCCTAGAACCCACATATGCACGGGCCGATTCTCTAGGATTGCACAGCTATCTGAATGGCTATGACGGAAGTTTTCTTTTCAATGAAACAGATGTTCAGGCTTGCGCTCCATCACTTAGTTCGACTGTTCCAGACACAATGACCTAATTTATTCCGTTACGTCGTCCTAGGAAATCTCGATTTCTATCATGGTCTTCCGTGGCCTTAAGTGTTATCTGCGACCCAAACACAGGTATCATAAACTGTACAAACGACTTTGCGAGTACTGGCATGGTCTACTCGTCATTTGCAGAGGCATAATGAAAAAATATCTCGCGCGAGATGAAGCTCTTCATCAAGTGAGACTTGCGGAAGACTTCAGTAAGGATCCCAGCTGTTTACGGTGGTATGCCAGAGCTAAGAGAAAAGATAAAATAAATGTGACAATAGTGAAATGGAATAATGAACTCTCTTCTAGACCTAAGGAAGTATTCGATGCATTCGCTCAACATTTATTCGCAGTACCCTTATTAAAGGCCCTCAGTTGAGGGTATTACATAAAGGGGAAGAGGGAGGGGTGCATTACGAACATAAATGGGATTACAAAGTAGTAGTCGCAAAAAGCAATAGGATGAAGTACAGAACAAAAGTATGCTAACGGAGTTTAGCTAGTAAGAAACAAAGCATAAAAAAACTAATTGTTACAAAAAAGAAGCAATGCGCAGAGCACAATCATATGGGTGAAAAATATGCACGCTCACATAGTCTATGGTATTAATACAGGCATTGAAAACTCACTCACAACAAACAAAACACTAATAAAAAAGGCAACTATTCAACAGAGCGTAGCATGTCGTGAAATTTTACACGGTCTGTTTCAGTGGCAGTATCGGAGGGCAAGCTGTTCCATTCTATGATGGTGCGGGGTATGAAGAGTGTGAATAATGTACCGTGCGACATGGCATGCGCTTGATTTTGAATTGGTGATGCCGGCGTAGAAAGACGACAGGCGTGTCATTAATGCATGCATGATGATAAAATTTGTGAAGCAGGCAAAGACGCGTTGATTTACGGTAAAGAGACTGCGGTTGTATATCGGCACGTGCGTTTAATAATGGAACGCTAGCGTAAGATGAATAGCCTGGAAAAGATGAAGCGAACATCCCGCTTTTGAATAGATTCAATGTCGCTGACGACGTATGCCTGACCGGGATACTGTATTGAAGAAGCTTATTCAAGCTTCTAGCGGATTAATGTAATGTAAGCTAAAGCCCCTGCATGAGCTCACGGCGGTAGTACTATGGGGGCGGGGGTGGGGAGCTTTAATGTAAGCCAGTTTACGCATGTTAACAGGAAGCATGCTTTAGGTTGCGTTTGATAATGCTAAGAGAGCGATTAGCAGCTGCAAAGGTGGAGTAAATGTGATGGTTACACGGTAAGTCGTAACGTAAATGAACACCAAAATAGTTATAGGTTGGGGCGAGTTCCACACTGTTACGTTATAAACGATACGAATTAAAGACGTGGGTGGCTCGGTTGGTAAAAGATGGAAATTTAGTGTTAGTAAGATTTGCGGACATTAACCATGAAGTAAACCTTGTGTTAATTGCGTCTAAATCATTTTGTAGAGTAACATGATTGTTATCACACTATATGTTGCGATAACGTACACAATCATCGGCAAAATGTTTAATGTGCGATGAAACACAGACAGGCCAGTCATTAATATACACAGCGAACCGTAACGGCCCAAGCACACTCCCCTGAAGTACTGTGGATTAAAGGTTGAGTAAGAGTTGTTAGCAGAGGTGTGCTGTGGTCTAAATGCAAAATCAGTTATGCACTCTAAAAATGGGGATGACTAATTAAGTCTTTAATGTTTAGCCAGGAGTTTGTAATGAGGCACACGATCGAAGCTTCGGAAAAGCCTAGGAATACGACGTCAACCTGCAATCCGGCGTGAATAGATGAATAGAAGTCGTGAATATATCCTGCGAGCTTCGTGTGACAAGGGTAGACTTTTCTGAAGCGGTGCTGGTATTTAAATAATAAATTGCGATCTTCGAGATATTTGATGACTTGCAAATAATAGTGTGTTCTATAAGTGTGCAAAATGTGGGGGTAATGACATTCGTCGGTAGTTAAGAGGTGAGAAGTGTTAGCCTGATTTATAAAAAGAGATGACTTTAGCTACTCGCCAGTCTTCAGGAATGGAACCAGTTGAAAGTGATGAGTGCATGAATATTGCGGACAGTACTCAACAGAGACCCTGTGACACATTCTTGAGAAGCTTCTCAGTAAATCAGCTGTTATCCTACACAGATGAAGTTTTTAATCTTTTTAGTAAGGCAAGAATGCCAGACTCCTTAATAACGATTTCAGACATGCTGAAGCCAGATCATGTGGGCAAGCCAGGCCATGTAGTGACGTCTTCGCATGTGAAGACTGAAGAAAACGCGTCCTTTAGTACCTGTGTGCACTCTAAGTCGGGAAACACGTCTCCACCAGAATTAGTTAAGATTATTTCAGCTTGGGAACAGGGATTTACTATGCGCCAGAATGTCCGAGAGTTATTCGTCAGTAAGGATACTAAATCATGGCTGTAAAAGGGCTGACGTATGCATTTAAGTGGAGATTGCATGGTATTCATTGTCCAATCTTTTATATCTTTGACATGTCTCGGAATTTTTGTCTGATTTATTCGCCATTCCATAAAGGCGCTTCTTTTTATTATTGAATGGCTGCAGGCGAGGAGGTTTCTTTCAGTTAAATTTTCTTGCAACTATTCAGTGGACCTGCCACCAGTGAATTTCATGGATAATGCTGATTGATCATCATATTCACCCACGAGAGAAGATGAAGCATTCAAATCAATGCGCAAGCTAAAGCTTACTGCGGGTAGTGACATCATTTCACACATTATAATCAAGGGCTGTGCTGACGTTTTCGTTCCCGTCTTAACACTATTGTTCAATCTATCCTTAGGTACCGGTGTTTTTCCGTACCAGTGGAAATTAGCATTGATTTTCTCGGTAATTCAATCTGGGACATTCTGTGATATCAATAATTTTCATTCTGTTTTCCTTCTTTGTGGTTTATCGAAAGTTCTAGATATGGTTATTTGGGATTATCTTTTTTTTTTACTTTAGGCCAAAGTTCTCACCAGTGGAACATGATTTGCTGAAAGGAAGATCATTAGAAATAAACTTGTGTGTTGTTCTTTGTTATATCGCACCAATAGTATTTAACCGGAGTCAGGTTGACACAGTGTATTTTGACCGTTTCTAACCAGATGCTGTTGTCGAAGGTATACTCGTATTTGTCATGGCCGCTTTAATTTGGGTAGTTTTCTGCACTTTCTTTCTACATGTGTCGAGTATTGTTGACATAGACCTAGGAACCCTTGGTGCAGTTTCAAGGTTAGCAAAGAATTTTGGAGATTGCAATGTATTCACGAACTTTACTGTGGGCTAGTTCGTTCACGGCTACAGTTCGCATTAGTTGTTTGGAACTGTGTGTCACTTTCTTACAGCAACTTGGTTGAAGAAGTGCAGCACAAATTTGTGCCCATTGCGTACTACAGCCACATTGGCCGATGCCGGTTTTAGAGTTATGAACTGAAATTGGCAGACTTAGGGCTTGTAACTCTGTAGTGAAAGACGGCTTGATTGTGACATGATATTTCTACGCCAAGTTATGTGAGCTGACCAGGCATGCGCCACACTGCTCACGCCCTTGCGCTTTCGCATACCATCTGGTAAGTCCTGCGTACATTTTACCTTGACGTTCGTTTACCGTGCGCTTTGTCACAATTGCAGGGAACATACGATTCTATGTTTCTGAACAGCGCCCTATTTCTCTGACTTCACAAGCAAGTTTGCATTTGTTATTGTGTGATTTTGTAGCCACATTATTCATGGTCAGCTTGGTCATTGCTTTCTTGCTTTTCCGCAGTACTATTACTCCCTTCACAAATGTCTTTATTTTTTTTTAATATCCCCCCCCCCCCCCCCCCAGTGTGATATATATGACGTAGTCAGCTGTCACCAAGGCCGAATGCCTGCTGGCAGCCATTAGAAATGATTAAATGAAATGAAATGAAATCAAATGCGTTGTAGATTTGTTAAGCTGACAGAGGACAAGAACGTAATTTTCACTCTTATAGTATAAGATTGGCACTCCCCTCCTTCATTTCCTCACGTATGTACGTATGTGTGAAAATACCTGTAATCTACCCGCTGGGTTTGTCCCCTACTTTTTAAAGGTTACTTTCATGTTTATGACAACTCGGGAAGTCCTAAACAGTTTGTTTACATGTCATCTGCAGTCAAAAGCAACGGTTATTCTGGCGGTAAATGCTACACCATGGTGCTGTCTAAAATAGGGTAAAATGGTTTAACCTTTTTTGTGAATGGGACCTTAATATACCAAAGACAGTTTTTTTCATGCAAACACATCCTTCGCATTTTGTTCTAAATGTCAGTACTCCTATCCCCGCTCACACAATTTAACGTCACGTGCCGTGTCAGCTGTAAGGTAATTTATTCGGCTGCCAGAATTCTGCGGCAGTAATACGCGCGTAGGCAACCAACTCGGCGTCAACCAACGTCCAGTATTTGTGCGAAATGCCCCCAACCCTCGTTGCCACATTGGTGCTCGCGAATATTGTTATATGTAAGTGATCTGAATTTCAAGACCATTTCTAACGTGTGCCACTTAACCTAGCGTGCAGTAGCAACTGCACAATATAAAGCTTCGCCCTGTATGCCGAACAGTGGTTGCCAGGGAGGGACAATGCATTTTTCATGGCATGCATAATAACATGAAAAAGCTAGGATGTACTGGAGCGTGACTGTAACGTGATCTAAGCGTAAAGGTATTCAGAAGATGTATTCAGAGACCCAGTGCAAGTTAGTTATGACGGCTTACTGCCGTATCGGTATCCAGGACAGGCGCCGAACAAACTAATGTTGCAACTTTATCTTGATGGTTTGATGCTGCTTTAGAAAAAAATACAACCGATTGTTACGCAGGTATTTTTCGATGTTTTCAATTTTAAATGAAGGTCTCTTACAAGGACATATATTTTAATTTCTGCTAGAAGTCAGGAAAATCTGAGGTCGATCTCTGCCAAACACTGAGCATTGAGTATATTTTACAATTCCTTAGCTTACGCCCATGGTTGGTACATTCTGTATAGTACGCGTAATCATGCCAAACAAACTACCCTGTCTGAATATCCTTCATTGGTTGCCTGAGGAGGGGCGAAACAACGAAGTCCGTTTGAATAAATCTATAGAAAACTGCTCCTTCATCTCAGCCTATGTAATTACAGTGAGCGCTGACCACGTCTATAAGTTCTTCGATGTGCTAGATGAATAGGGGGTAGAACATGCGAACAAAAATTTATTTACTACAAGTTTGTTATATAGTTATAAAGAGCAAACTGCGCATTCGTTACAACAGGCTTGCATTTCTACTTTGTTGAAGGTAAATTTATTAACGCGAGAATATTATTTCCATTAAATGCGTTACTCCAACTAATGTCGATCGAATTATATGAACTCTATTTTATAAAATAGCCACTTATGTTTTTGGAAAGATGCACAGTATATTGAGCTTGGCCGGTAAAAAACGGGGCGTGTATTGCTCATAAAGAATAAAGGAAATGTGCTGTCTACGTAACCGTTTTTTTTTCTTAACTCTTACCCCGTGAGATTGAGCTGTACTCATTCCACCAGTTGGCAATAATATTTCTAAGCACAAGTACTCATCTCTAAGGCGGCATACTTAGATTTAGGTGCACGTTAAAGAACCCCAGGTGGTCCAAATTTCCGGAGTCCCCCACGTACTACGGCGTGCCTCATAACCAGAACTGGTTTTGGCACGTAAAACCCCATAATTAATTACATTTGGTTTGGTAGCCGGTAGTGAGCGGCTACACAACTCCAGTATCGAGGCATGGTTGAGACAGAATACATTTATATTGGAGTTCATTTATATTTATATTGGAGTTCACGTTCCATTTATTATCGGTTGTTTAGACAATAACATAAAACTTGCATTTGTGGCGACGGAAGGTTTTATTTCAGGGCGAAATTTCTCCTTGAATTTGCTTTGTGTCCACAAACAATTTTTAGACTATTTGATTCCCTGAAACTATTATTGCTAGCAGCATTTATCAGCTTCTGACGTAATGACTTATTTAGACACTCCTACGTAATGTTGAAACCGGCTGAAACAAGAAACAGATACTGAACAATGGATCAAATCGAGGTCCTTTATTCGGTAATTGATAAAGCTTAGGAATATAATGAAACTCTCAGTATGGCCTGCGTGGATTACGAAAAGACGACCAGTTCAGTAGAAATTTAAGCAGTCATTTAGACTTTGAGGAATGAAGGAATAGGGAAGGATGTGTGATTATCTTAGTGAATGTCCACAAAGATTCCACACCTAGCTACCATAATTCTTCACGAGAAAAGCTGAAAAAAAAAGCTATTAAAAGCGGTGTCAGGCAAGAAGACATAACCTCTCGATGTTTATTCCCTGCATGCCTAGAAGTATTCACGCTATTAGACTGAGAACCATTAGGCGTGAATATTAGCGGGGAACATGTCAGCCAATCACACCTAAATCTTCTTCCAACAGTGCTTTCATGATAGGCGGCAAATGTGTAAGTGATGAGACTGTCGTTTGTTCTGCTTTTAACAAACTTTTCCAGTCGGTATTTACCAAAGATAATGGTTGCCTTCCCAACTTTTCTACATCGCTTCCTGCTATATCTGAGGTTCTTATTTCTGAGAGCGGTGTTTTTAATTTGCTCTTGAACGTTGATACTAAAAAGTCACCAGGACCAGATAATATACCAAATGCGTTTTTAAAGCGTTATGCAGAATGGTGTGCTAAGTACCTGTATGTCATATTCACCAGATCATTACGCGATGGTTCCCTACCGGATGACTGGAGGACGGCCGAAATCAAACCTTTGCATAAATCCGGGAAAAAAACACACATAGAGAATTACCGACCAGTATCTCTTATATCAACATCATGCAAAATTTTAGAGCATATAATTCATAAACATATAATAGGTTTCTTAGAAGAGCACAAGGTACTTACAGATGTCCAACATGGTTTCAGACATAGGTTTTCTACATGTACTCAATTAGTTGAGACTGTGCACGATCTCACTCAGGCGATTAATGAAGGGAAGCAAACAGATATTGTGTTCATGAATTTTCGCAAAGCATTTGACAAGGTGTCACATAACAAATAATGCATAAATTAGGGTATTATATAAAAAATGACCAGTTACTTACTTGGATCAGAGCCTACCTTACTAACAGACACCAATTCGTCACCTTAAACAATACTTCTTCTAACAATGCGGAGGTTGCGTCTGGCGTCCCCCAAGGATCTGTTTTGGGACCACTTTTTTTTCTATTATTTATTAATGACATTGTAGCAGATCTTTCAGTTTCCGTGAAACTTTATGCAGATGACTGTATTTTGTATGAAAAGATATCTTCTGTTGATGATCAGGTGCGTCTAAATAATGACCTGGCAAAGGTCGTTGCTTGGTGCGAACAATGGCAAATGTCTATTAATTTTGAAAAAACTGTTTTTATGAGAATCACACGAAAGAAAAAACCTCTTCAATTTGCATATAGTGTTGACAACATATCTCTATTAGAGGTAACAGAGTACAAATATTTGGGGCTATGGATAACCAATGAGCTTTCCTGGACGAAGCACATAGATACTGCTATTGCAAATTGTTTGTGTAAACTGTTTTTCTTGAGGCGTTCACTAAAATCATCTACGTCTAGTGTTCGTTTATTGGCGTACAATTCCTACATTCGTATGTTGTTGGAATATGCCATAATTATTTGGGACCCATTCACTTTAACCAATATTAAAAAACTGGAACGTGTACAGCATAAGGTAGTTAGGATTGTTTTTAATTCATATGGCCGTGCGTCTGTTAGTGAGCGCGTAAGACGCAGTGGGTTACCCCCGGTGACTATGCGCAACCGTATCTGCCGATTAAAGTTCCTCTTTCAACTTGTAAACGGCCATTATAACATTAACACTTCCAAGTTCTTCACTTACTCATCAGGCTATAACACAAGACGAAGGCACGCTTTATCAATAACCCCCTTGAACTCACGGAATAGCGTTTCCAAATATTCTTTTTTTCCTGGGACAATAACAGACTGGAATATTCTTAATTCTGAGATTGTTACGCAGAATTCCTTATCAATGTTTGAAAAATTCTTGCAAATGTTATGAATTTATGTGAGTTATTTGCTTGTATATTCACTTGTATGTTTTTTTTTCTATTCTTCACTAGTGTTTGAAAAATGCCTGCATATTTGATGAATTTTGTATGTGTTTACATGCTTCCATATTTATATGTATACCCACCCTGCTATGATCTGATTTCAGATCGCAGTATCTATAAATAAATAAATAAAAAAAACCTGCGAATATTCCTATGCTATCATCCGGTTAAGTAACGCTGTACGTAATGTGCAGCTAATTGTTGAAGTTTTATTGCGTAAAGTCTGGACTCAGTACATCCAACTCAAACTTTCTTCTGTATTTTTTTCTTGATCTGCGTATTTGTTTTAATAACCAGCGACACTTGCAAGTAGCCCGTGTAGCACTAAGCAAATGCGGGTGAAGCGAAGGTGGAGTTCACCGCAATGCATTCGCACCTGTGTCAGAAGCACCACTGCTCGATCGACGTTGGCGCAGCGTACACAACATAAGCCTAACGGGAAACATTCGGCGTATACGTGGTAGCTTCCAATGCGAGTGTTCCATGTACGGTGGCTGGTTCGTTATCAGACATACCTACTTATTGATCTTTCCGTACCTTACGTCGCGGTGTGCGCAAAGGGAGAAACAAACAAAACCAATCAACCCTTCTCTCCTTCTTTTCCTCAAGCTTACCTTCAATTAATAATAGAATACTTAATACGTTTAATTCAATTGGAACATCCCCTTCCCAGAGCAATTTAGAAATGTATAGCCCTTTTTCCAGAAACGTAATTGGATGCTAAGGATGTCACTATCACAACTTTTTTGAATCAATGTCTGCGACTACGCTGCAGTTTGTCGCGATGCCCATGCGGTCAAATAGGCTGAGCCTTACATATGAGGCTCAGCCTTGCACACAAAGAATGATACTGCGTGGCGAAGCTCGACTTTCTTGCACTTCCTTATGTTTGAAGTTTGAAGTTTGAAGTTTGAAGTTTATTTTTGCTTCCATTACAGAAACAATGGTTTTTGCTTTCTCCGCATGGCTCTCAGATCTCCAATAATCCGTCTTCACCGCGTAGCTGGGCACCGCGGGCGGTCGGTGTAGTAGCAGAATAGTATGAGAGATGGGGCAAGTGTTGCGCTGCTAACTCCACCTAACGGCGGGGTTACTCGGGCACAAAAGGGAGTAGCCTTGCCCTCTTTGCCTTGGGGTCGGCAAAATGTGCGGACTTGTCATGCGCCTATCGGCACGCTCTGCGGGACCGTCTCGCGAGGCTTCAAAGCGCAGCACTGGGATGGACAAACACTATCGTTTGAACGCGCCACCGTTCGCGTGACGGTACACGCGAACGATTAGGCGTTGGTGTCCAGCACGGGGGCGAACATATTCTTCTGATGTCCAGTCGCGGTAAGTCGGACTTCATGTATTCTTAAGCGCACAACGGCAAGTTCTATGGGTAGTAATTCGGCGGTTACATTGGTGCACAAAAAACGCAATAAATTTCCTTTTGATTGAATTCCCACTACAGTGCTGTCGTTCCTTTGCCCCAATAGCACGTTTGAGACCCCACAACTGTTTAAACAAGCATTCATCTGATAGCGTGTATATCTGGATCACTTGTGTCGACAGGTAATGTGCGGACACAGGAACCTCCGCTAGACAGTGACCCAAACTGCAAAAAGACAAGTGATGCCGTAAGTATATAAAAAGTTAGGTTTCCTTCATTGCTCAGCGGCATATGTTTCGTGCTTGCCATAACCAAACTAACACACAATTATACTCGTACAAAAACTCATCATTGCACACGCCGCGGTGCCTCAGGGGCTACGCCATTAAGCTGCCAAACAGGAAGTCGCGACCAGTGGGTCGCACTCGCCTCCGCGTCGGCCGCATTCCAATAGTGGAAGAATGGCAAAGCTCCTGTGCAGTTAGATTTGCCTACCCGTTAGAAAACGCAAGTAGGTCGAAATTATTACAAAGCCGTCCACCACAGCGCCCCGTCGAGTTCATTTGTGCCTTTGTGATGAAATTAGGTTATGATAATAATTGTTCACTGCAAATCGTATATTAATACTGCGCGACACACACAATCAGCTAGCAGCGCTACGCACCTGTCGCGTGCTCCCCATAAACCATAGGAAAGGGCTCAGAGTTTGGCGGGTCTCTTTAGGTGGTCGCCAATTCAAAGAAAAAAAAATGATTGAAAAATGTCATTTAAAAATAAAAAAATAGTTCAATACAACGGCACAAAGCCGGATTTTCTGAACAAAAACTATTTTACGTTCAGTTGCCACAAAATTTTTGGATGCTGTTGGATCGCCTGTGTCATATCAGCAACCATAAATAACCTATTAAACACTCGCAGTAATGCGAAATACTGGTGCCCAGGACTCCACTCCAGCGATGCCCACAGGTTTCCCTTTTCCTAAACGAAAGTATTCGAGTGAGCAAAATATTACGATAAAATGAACTGCATATGTCATGGTGAATTCCAATGGCTGAGTCAGAGCAGTTCTGGCCAATATTTGCTGCTCTCTGTGGAGCAAGTTTGTATGTCAGGACGCTCGACTCCCACGTGTCCCCTGATGCTGTTTTTCCCACATGGCTCTAGCATCTCAACGTAATTTTGTTTCACCAACTATCTAAGCGCCGTCGGTGGTTGGTGTAGTTGCAGAATAGTACGAAACATGGCGCTGGTAGAGCCACACAACGACGGTGTTATTCGGGAGCAAAATGGAGTATTCTCTGCTTCTTTGTCTTGGAGTCGGCATACTTCCTCGGACTTGCTCGATTCGTCCGTGCCCATCGGCATTATCTACGGCAGTGATTCGTCTAGCTGGCGTGAAAGGTGCAATAAATGCCTTGTGTTTGTTTGCACTGATGTGTTGTTTCTTTGTCCCAATAGCACGTTTGAGACCCCATTGTAGCAACGGCAGATCGAGGTCTGCATTGACAAAAATGCTGTTACGTTGAATGTGTTCGATTGTGTGTCACTCAATCGTAATATTGGTGATAATATTAGCAGAGGTGGTAGGCCGAAGAAAAACAGCACTTACGAACGGAAACATTTGCGAGTTCAGCCCCTTAAACTCGGGCAGCGAGCTTTATAAAGCACTCCGGGGTTGGTAAAAAGTGACTCAGCTTTGAGGGTCGTTGAGCTAACCTAGTATATAAGAGATCATAAACTTCTGCACGTTATTTGCCGCATAACGCGCTGAAGGTAACACAAAAATAATTTTATAGAACATCAAGGACGGCGCATCTCGATTAATATAGCCGAAAATCGTGTCTATGCGTGTCAGTAACATCGTATGCATATCTCAGATATTGTGGATTCGGCACCCATCGGAAGCAATTTGTCTTTTCACCTGTGTCTTTCATGTCTTCTGAATGCGATTAGCATTATTTGGGGAACTTTACCTACTTTCTGGTTTGTCCGTTTGCATGTAACCTTTTTCACGCGAAGTTGAGTTACTCAGATTGTGCAGCTGGGAATGTGCCGCTCTACTAACTTGCAGTGGATCACTAGGTACATGGGCCGCTCTTAAACGGCACAAAAACATATTGTAAAAGTTCTCTAATGCTGGGCGCAATCCAAACCACGTCATCTAGACCTTTTACAGCGCCTTACAAATGGACGCTGTCGTATTTGTTCACGCGATAGCGCCCGCCATTGAAGGACCTTCTGATTGGCGTTTGCTCGTTTTCTTTTAACAATTACCACGGCGACCGCTGGCACGGCTCAGATAGCCGCTAAATTGGTCACCATGGGGAGCAGATAGTCTGTACACGACACAAGGCTTAGGTCATAGCTGCAGAGGCAGTGCAAGTATGCCTTTGATTTATCCATTCCGTCTGCATCGCAATCTAATTGTGTTTAAGCTTACCGGCTGAAAAAGATGAATGCAGCAGTGGGAAGTTTGCCTTTACGCTTCATATTGTAGTCTTTGTCGCGGTATACTTGTAAGGCTGTCATATACTATGGTCGTGCTCCTGTGGTCGTTATCCGTATGTGCAACGACTTCGGGAATAGGCGTGTGTACGCGCGCAGAAAATGCCCTTTAGCGACCAGCTCCGACCACAATGGTTGGTTCTGACCATGCATGTCATTCTGGTCGCCAGCGCGGATCAGATAAGTTTCTGACCACCAATGTTTTCTAATTATTTACAGCATGCGGTTAAAATGTATTCGCGTACACATGAACGAAAATGTTGTGACTCGTACGTCTCCTCTTTTATTCACGGCGCAGAAAGAAAACTCGCTCTGCCCACCTATAACTTCAAGTTTGACCTTGAAGCGGTGGAAAGTTAAGTTGCTCGAGCTACTTAGTGGTGTTTGAGTGGCTAGCTAATAACCCTGACTTGCAGGCTTATCGAATTTCAACATTCCGTGACATTTTGTGCCAGGCACGGTGGCAGTAAGGCTGTTTTTCTTTTTTTTCTTTTTTTTTTGCTCCAGGCGTATTTAGCGTTGGTGGCTGAGCGTGTGCTTGTGTTGCGGAAAGGTGTACATGACGAAAGGTCGTAAACACGGGCACTCCGGTTGCAGCTGAGGCCGATAAAGCTTGCACACAGCCTCATCCCACATCTTCAAGTCTCTGTCACCGTTCTTGTAGTTCACGACAGAGCACATCTTCCATCTGGTCATCCTAATTTTAAATAAACAGAGTCATAGTAGTAAGCGATCCCCGGCCACTCGGTGGAACGTTAATCGAGCGGCCTGCTTGCTCTCGATTCAGTAGGCATTCAATGGTGGCGCGCCTGTGGCGGCACCTGGTGTGTGGTGCGGAGAATGCTTCTTCTAAAAGGCCTATATATTCAGACGACCGTGTGTATATATATATATATATATATATATATATATATATATATATATCAGTGACGTAAAGAGTAACAGGAGCCGGCAAAGAAGTAGTTCAAAAAATAGAAGCACGTAGGAAAAACATAACAAGACTTTACTGACGTTTCGGCCAAGGTCCGGCCTTCATCAAGAGTGCGTGTACAAGCATACAGAGCTCAATTTATACCTTTTTGTCGTAAGGGTGCAAAGAGACAAGAAAAAATACAAAGTAAAAAGGAATATAACGAACACGTAAATGGAAACTTGCGCGTGCACAGAGTGGAATAATTAAAAAAAGTGAATACAACAAGGCTGTCAAAACAAGCTCGTAAATCGTGAGTAGCCCGTGACCACAGGCGTGCACAGATTTCGTGTCGTCATGGATGTCAACACGTACAATGACTCATGTCAGTCATCAAAACGATGGGCATGTACAGTGGTGCTATACAGGGGTACAAAAGTTGGGCGTGCATGGAGTGGGATTATTGAAAACGTATTAACAAAAAGCATGCGGGCGTCACTGACAGGATTTAGTGGCGTCGTGAGTGTCGACACATCTAATGACTCATGTCAAGGTACATCAAAAACTCACGTCAAGGTACATCAAAAACGACGGGCATGTACAGTGGTGCTAAAAGGGGCACAAAGCTGCGCGTACATACAGTGGCATTGTGGAAACATATTAGCAAAAGGGATGCGAGTGGTCGCTGCTGCCAGGAGCGTATTTGACCACAAAGACGGTCAATACACCCTCACCTGGCCTAAAGGACTCCTGCACTGTGACCTCCACTAACCTCCGAGTTGAACGAACTGCGATCCATTGCATTCTTTGCACACGTGGTTTTGTTTGTGTTTGTAGGCAGGCGTATTTTATACAAATTCTATGAGTGTGTGAAAAAATGAAATAAATATAAAATAAATGAAAGATGTAATGACAAGATTAAGTAAGAACCATCAATAGAATTTCAAATTAATGCTGCGGAAATATGCATATCCCTTTATAAACATGCCATACGATATGTGTTATAGAACCATCACGAAATGTATGTCCATATGCATAACTCTATATATAAATAATATATATATATTTAATATATATAATATAATATATATATATATATATATATATATATATATAATTCAAGGAACAGGAAGAACGGAGTAAAGAAGACGAAAAAATACAATAACACGACTTCACTGACGTTTCGGCCGCACAGTCAAATGTCCAAAAGGGAAGCAGTCAAGAATGACAGCTGGAAATGCCGGTCGGTGCACACCTTTTTGACCTCAAAGAAGCCAAAAGTGATAGGGATAAAAGTATATGTGCAATGATAAGGGGCCACGAAACTTTCAAGGTGTAAAAACGCGGATAAAACACTAAACGGGTAAAAAAGAAAGTTTGCCCAGCACTTTCATTGATCCCACAAGTAACCGCTTTAAATTTATGAATTAGATAGGATTCTCGAAGCTCTCTTTCGTGATGGGATTGAAAACCAGATTGAAGGATTGTTGCGGTGATTTTATCAAATGAGTGGCCTGGAATGAGCACGTGTTTTGATAGTGGAAGATGAGGGAGGGTGACTGCGCGGCACTTATGGTTTCAAAGCGATACCGGAACGGCGTTTCAATTTGTCCAACGTACTGTAATTTTCAAACAGAACATTCGAGCAAATAGATACAGTTGTTAGTGTCACACGTAAAATTACCTTTAATTTTCATGTGGAAATCGGAGGCAGTGCTTTTGGCAATACAAGATGTCGTCATGTGTGCACAAACTTTACACCGTGTTTTCTTGCAAGGTTGGCAACCCGCAGTCTCAGGAATCCTCGTTTTAGGTGACGTTAAGATGTCATGCACATTACTATACCGGCTGAACACTACCCGTGGGGGTTCTGGAAAGATAACTTTACGGTGATCACTCTGTGCTAGTATGTTGAAATGTTTTTTAAGGATTGACGAAACATTTGGAACCGATGCTGAGTGGGTTAGAACGAGGGTACTTTGTGTCTGAATGGGCGATTGCTTTTTTGTACGGAATAAATCCTTCCGATTTAGCGCATCGGCCCTTTTAACGGCATCATCCACAATATGACGTGGGTATTCCTGCTAAATGAAAGCTTCGCGAAGTTGTTCACAGTTTTCATACAAGTCCGACTGTTCCGAGCAAAGTTTTTTAAAGCGGAGCGCCTGACTATATGGTACACTGGTTTTCCAGCGTTTTACGTCAGAACTTTTAAAGTGAAGATAACGATGCCTGTCCGTCGGTTTTCTGTAAAGTTTAGTGGTTAGTTTGTTGTTAGATAGTGAAACTGTAACGTCCAGAAAGTTAATCGTAGAACGAGAGTATTCATGTGAAAAAGAAATAGATGGGTGGGCGGTATTGAAATCGGCTATAAACGATAACAGTTCACTTTCACCATGAGGCCAGATCAGAAAAATGTCATCTATAAACCACTTATAATAAAGAGGTTTTAGTTCGCGCTTGCCAAGAAAGTCATTCTCCAGAACAGACATAAAAATGCTAGCATAATTAGGTCCAATGCGAGTGCCCATTGATGTGCCGCTTATTTGAAGGTAGTGCGAACAATCAAATTCAAAATTATTCAGCTGTAAAATTAATTTCAATAATGTAGACAGTGGGCCACTACCAATGGTTTTCTGATCATATATATATATATATATATATATATATATAACAATACGCACTAGGTTCGCTTCGCGTAACGCCGTTCCTCTTTTTTAAAATCGTGCTGCGTGATAGCTGGGACACCCTGTATATACAGACGCGCTACGCACGGACTTAGCAGCGGCGACACTAGATGACGCAGCACGGCCAAAGGGAAGCGTGAGAGAGAAGCCTGCCTGCAATACATGCCTCACAGGAATGGCGTGTTTCAGAGGTGGCGATATGGTGCGTCGCTACATTGCTTCTACGTTATCGGATTAACATCGGCAGTCCCCCTGAGATGGTTTCTCAAAGAATTCTTCCGTTACTAATTATACATTTCCAATAGAAACAGTCACGCACCCTTATGCTTTACGTACCTTCATTTTCTTTTAGCTTCATGTGGATGTTACTAACAAAGCATCGAGGCGCTTTAGATGTTCTGATTATTCTTCATCATTTCCATACTGCGTAAGCATCGATGGAATGGCACGAAGTAAATTGATGAAAAACCCTATTTTATAGAAAGTCGAGCTGTATATATCCACCTCCTGGCCAAAAATTGGACAGGTCTCACGCGTTTGACTGGAGGAGACTTCAAACCAGAACTTACACGAACCTCGTACATCTTTACCGCATGTTTCCGGACTTTTACCCTGAGGCCAAATGCAAATTAATTGATGATAGAGGAGCCTCCCTAGAACATATACTCAGGAATTCCCAAATAGTTCACAGGAGAATTGCAACCCCCCCCTGGATGAAATCAGGGCCTGGTGGAGAGCCGCACTGACTGGCTCAGATTTCTAGGGCCAACTTCTGGCCATCCAGCAACCCCGGGAAGCCACCGAGAGACAGGGTCTCTAGGGTCTCTCTGCTGGTCCTGGCGTGTGCTAGAACCAGGACATCAATTTGCAGGATATTCACTAAAGTTGTCTCACTCACTCACTCACTCACTCACTCCTCACTCACTCACTCACTCACTCACTCACTCACTCACTCACTCACTCACTCACTCACTCACTCACTCACTCACTCACTCACTCACTCACTCACTCACTCACTCACTATTATGTTAGCTAAAAGGAGCACAACACACAACAACAGGTATCCAGGTGTCATACACAAGCAATATAATCGTCTGGAATGCACCAAAAGCTTGTGCTCCAAAATGTTTCATTCGGGCTGCCGTTTCCCGCTGAGTTCACTTAATAAAATATGAACCATCTGTTCACGGAACGTTTCGTCCGTGCTGCCAGATATGAAAGTAATCATTGTGTCCACTTTCTTTCTTTTTCAGAAATACGTTTACACATCCTGCACCTTTACGTGTGAAGGTGACGAATTAATATCTCTACAAAACAACGAACCATGCTACGTAAGCACATTCGATAACATATCAGTATTTATTGTCTTAGCAGGGGAAATACAGTTATAAGCTTTTCATGCTTGAAAGGTTTCTTGCTTGCTTTTATTTCTCGCCTAGTTGTGGCTCTAATATTCGCTGCATAAAGCTGTACTTGCGTCAACACGGTTGAAGTAATATTATCATGACTTGATTCGAGCAGCTCATAACGCGTGCCAACCGCACCACCCATTCGCGGCTTGAGGTACATCGCAGATGATGGTATACGTGCCATCACAATCCATAGAGTTCCAATCAGCATTGTGCAATGAACTCAGGCTACTTGTACCCTGCAGGCTGCGTTAGTCCAGATACTTGCTCTTTCCATGTGGGCCTCTTCGATACTTTTGAACGCATTTAAGAATGGATAAACCTAAATTAAAAAAAAGCTTTCTTCTGTCGCTACTCCTGGAAGGTAGATCTTATTGTTAGCGTTTTCTCATGCATGTGCTATCAGCCTGTCATTACAAGGAAACACCTGTGCAAAGGTAGAAAAGTAAAGCGAATAAGCACAGGAAGGGAACAAGGAAAAAGGAAGGAAGCTAACACGTAGTGATGCTTCCGTTGAGTGACTCCAATGGGACGTTATTATGAGGTTTTATAATTCGATGATTGTCGATCGGTATCCGCATGACTTGTCATACTTCATGGTAATCTCTGAGTTATCGTGAAATTATTATCTGTAGCTGTTGTCTACCTGCTCCTGTCTGCGAGTCTGAAACGTTGCATATGCTTAACAGAAATACAACACAATGACTGCTTTTAGTTTGTGGCTCTTAACACGTTATATATGCGCTCCAGCACTCGCTATACGACTGACCACACACCAACCGCACATATCGCAATATAACCACGCAACACATAGATTGATGAACAGTGCCTAATTGAACTTATTTTGTCTTTTTAAACAGCTGACGAAAGGAAAAGAGGCGTCATCGAATACAAAGCTCAGCGGACCTACTGGACAGTGTGTGGCTGGGACATGTGTTCCAAATGAGGCGAAAACTGGAGTCTAACCTCCGACAGTGGACTGATGGTGACATTGATGGCAATAAATACTATGGTAACCTATATTCATTCTAAAATAATTGCTATAACGAGGTCAGCGACTGCTAGATTGGTTTTTCAAGTTCCTAATGTTAAAATAAACTTTAAATATCACTTCATTTTTCCTGTAGCGATTGCCTTTGGTCCTTTTTGAGCGTATAGTAAGACATCGCTTAAATTGGGCTTCTGTTTTCCAATACTCTCGTATGGCACGCACTATAGAGAACATGTCAGCAGAGCAGCCCCCACTCAGAAGATGCTGACACGGCCGCTCGATAAAAAAGCACCTTTTTTTTTTATCCAGCGGCCGTGATGCTGAGATTAGTTACTGATATAGCAATTAACAGGCATTAAACGTTGTGCAGTTAGACTGGACGATAGGCCATTTACTGAAGCAAAGGTGTTGGAAGCCTGGATTCACAGCTCATCAGCCGAGAAAGCCATTTGAGCTCTTCGTCAGTACCTGAAGGCCACAGACTTTTGCGCCAGACTATAGACATGCTGCACCTAGCTTAGTTCATGTGAAAAAGCCATCAAGACTCATGCCTTCTCTCTCTCTCTCTTTCTTTCGCTCCCCCATCCCCCTCCCCACGTGTAGGGTAGCAAAGTGGAGAAAATCTGGCTAACCTCCCTGCCTTTCCTTCCTCCCGTTTCTCTATCTTCTTTATATATATTGTCACATGAAGAATTTAACATGTGCGCGCTGCTATTATTTCTAATCCCCAGGATGTGTACCCCCTTGTCCAACACAAATCGAACTGATAGGTTCATTCATATAGAAAATATTATAAAGACAGGACAAAGGGGATCATGAACTGAAGGGCTGCATATTAACAAAGCAGACAATCCGTTGTCCTATTCTTGTGTCGTTCTTGAGCTATAAGAGTTCAGCAAAGTATTTCGCATCTGTATCACCTACATAGCCTCAATCCAGCTTTTATTTTGATTTGTACCAAGTATTTGTACCATATACCAAGTATGTTTGTTTTAGCTGCATCAAATATTTTAAAAATCCTATGGCAGATTGTACAATTATAACCATTGAGCTAAATTACTCGATGAGCTAGCAATTACTTATACGAGAAACCAAAATGGTTATTTAGCCAATTAACATAATTAAAATTAATGACATTTTATTATTCGCTTTCTAACACATATTTAAATTTACAAGTTGTAACCGGTACGTGAGTTCGCAAGGCAGTATCCACTTAGAACGAATTCTCAGAACTATACCAGTTTCAAGATAATAATTTTCAAATTGTAAGACAAAATGCATTGGCGTTCCAGTAAATTGTGTGCTTCAACGCATAAAACACCGTTTTCTTCAAAAAAGTTACTGGAACAACAATGCATCTTTACCACAAGTTTGTCGGCGCATATCTGGGAACCAGTGCAGTCTTAGAATGCGCCCCAAGTCGATATACCTTGGAACATCACTAGCCACAATTCGTAAATTGAAAGATGTGCCGAAAAGTAATAACTGATACGTTAGTAAGCATAATTATGTTAATTATTCAATTAAGTATTATGACTCCTCAACGAAGTAATGACCGCCTTATCGAGAAATTTAGCTTAAGGGTTAGAATTTTGTCTTCTGCTACAGACAGTATTTAAAATAAATTTGGCGCCGCTAGAAAAACACCCTACATGCTGGTCATTTTTATGTTAGTGAAGTTAGCTAGACAAGGCTGAGAAAACGATAATGCACTCCTCTGCCCTGCTCTGTCAGCACATAGAGCCATTGGTGCACTCACAATCAGTTAATTAATAAATATTTCAATTCAGGGTTTTAGGCGCAAAAGTTACGATCTGATTATGAGGCACGCTGAAGTGGGTTGTGAGCTCGGAAGTGGATTGTGCAGACTTTTCTTCACTGCATACTGAAATTTCTAGCAAAAACGACATGAGGTATTGTTTGATATATAGCGCATGTGGCGATTCACTTTTGTGCGCACTGATCGCAGACGTAACCATAAAGTGTGGTCGAAAGCCAAGTCTAGCATTTTCCCTTCGTTATTTCGCTACTAACTTATTTCTTCGTAGCTGCACGGAATGTTTCACAGTCATCGAACTGCTTCCGCCTGCCTGCGGATGAGAAGTAAACCTCTCACTGGCCACCAGCCCTCACGACCCTCATGAAAAAGAGAGACGTAATAAGAAAACGAAAAAAAAATTGTAAGTCAAGACGAAGTCTGACCAACTGTATATCTTGATACCTCCAAAGAAATGCCGCTGACTTGTCTCCCGCTCCCTATGGCTTGGTTTCGCTGGTGGTAGTCCCCCCCCCCCCCCCCCCCACCACTTTTTTTCACTAAATTATTTATGTGGTTATAACCCTGGTAAGTTATTTTCTAATTGGCTTAAGCCCGCTATACCTAGTGGCACGGGCTGGAGTGACTTGGTTTACTTTTTTCTTTCTTCTTTAACCCCAACATATTGTATGTCTACGGATACACACGATGACGGTTTCGCGGTCACATACGTTGATGCTCTTAGTAAATTTCTTGCGAAGAAATGTGTTCTGTAAAATGTAAAATTATATTAGACACAAAATTCTCCTTTGCTCCACCGGTAGTACTTTCGGAAGTGAAATCCACAACAAAAACAGAGCCCATGGAATGTAGAAACGGCTCTGAGAATCCAAATAAAGTTGAAAGATTCCCTGGAAAGCCCTGACTATTCAATTACTGTCTCTGGCACGCAGGCATTTGTAAATGTAAGATCAATGTGCGTCGTTTGGTATGTATAAAACTCCGCTGGCACGCGACAAGACTCATGAAGTGATTCAACGGCAAAACACCAGAGCTTTACTCTTCGCTGGCAACAACTTCCAAGTTAAACCATAGTGCACACGGACAGAAATGGCGGACACTAAGCGATAGCAGAAAATTTTCAGCGGTAGTGGTTGGAAGGAGAATAGGCAACAATAAATTGTCTTTGAGTAAATAAAAGTATGGTCTCAAATTCCTATTTTTATTCATTTGGCGGCCGAGAGCTTATTATCAGCGTAAAAATGGAAAGCAAATATTTTTTAGTGGCACGAGCATCGAGTGACACTGCTGTTTCGTTCGCAGCACTTCCGGTTCACCTCCTGAGGCGACCTGGGACGAAATTCAAAATAAATCAGAAAAAATAGAAAAATCGTACAGGACAAATTTTATGAATTTCATTATAGATATGATATCAGAGCATAAATTGAGCGCAAGTCGAGTTACTGAAGCGTCTGGAATATCTAGAATTAGTTAAAGATCACTGATTACCGGGGAAGAAATTCAAAATAAATCAGAAAAAATAGAAAAAATAATACAGCACACAATTTATGCGTTCATTATTGATATGATATCGGAGCATAAGTTAAATTACAAGTTGAGTTACTGAAGTGTCTCGAATAATTAGAATTAATTAGCTGAGACGACCGGGGACGAAATTCAAAATAGATAAGAAAAAGATATAAAAAAATAGTACAGTACAAAATTCATGAGTTTCATTATAGACATGGCATCAGATCATAAGTTTAGTTATAAATTGAGTTACTAAGTTCCTGTAATATATAGAAATAATTAAAAATCACTGATTACCGGGGACGAAATTCAAAATAAATCAGAAGAAAATAGAAAAAATAGTACTGCACAAAATTCATGCGTTTCATTATAGAGACATTATATCAGAGCATAAGTTTAGTTACAAGTTGAGCTACTGAAGTGTCTGGAATAATTAGAAATAATTCGTTAAGGGATGACCGGGGAAGAAATTCAAAATAAATCAGAAAAAAAAACAAATTCATGGTTTTCACTACTGATGTGATATCAGAGCATGAGTTCAGTTGCAAGTTGTGTTACAGAACTGTCTGCAATAATTAGAATTAATTATAAATCACTGATTACCGCACACCAATGCACAGAACACCAACGCCGAGGTGCGATGGCCACTAAGATACACCTAATTCAAAGATTAGGGTCACCTACCATTTTTTCCAATTACCCACCGATTTAACAACGCTTTTTCGAATGTTTTCGTCTAATCTATCAAAACTTGCTGCATTAAGTTTGGTCGCTTTATAACGGACTGCAATCCTGCTTTATTGAGAAAAAATTTCGCTTGGTTTCTATGAATGTCCACGGTATCAACCAAACCACTGCTAACTCGTAAGGTAACTCCTAAGTGGCGCGGCCACAAGTGTTTATTACTAAAGGTCCATTTCCGCTTGCCAGTCGTCTCCTTAAGGGAGCAGCGACAATTTCTCAATTTTGGAAGTGTAGTTTACCAATACACATTTACTTAATATTACATTTTAGTGTATCTTTAGAGGTTACTTAATCAACGTTTTGTGGCATCTGTTACTGTTGTCATGATAACGTTTCCTTCGTAAAAGGAGTCAGAAGAAAAAAAAAAGCCGCCAGATCCCACACCCTGTGGGAATCGATGTTATGCGAAGCAGTGCTCGGGGAGCCTACCAAGTTAACCAAGCGACCATGAGAGCACCAAGATGTAGGCAGCTGTTTCATGTCCTACGTGACACGCATATCTAGAGGCCTCATAAGTACATTTAGCTACGCCTGACCATAGGTTAGTGAGGTCTAGGATTTCTCTCAATTTAAAGAGAGATAGAATAAAATTAGACAAGAAGAAACAGGTCAACCTAGATGCAGTAAGGGTAAAAGCAGACCAATTCAGGCTGGTGCTCGCAAACAAATATGCAATTTTAGAACAGGAAGATGAAAACATAGAGGGAATGAATGAAACCGTAACTAGACTGATCTCAGAAGCAGCAATTGAAGTGGGAGGTAAGGCACCAAGGCAACCAGTAGGTCAGCTCTCTTAAGAAAAAAGGACCTAATAATTAAACGGCAAAACATAAAGTGTCAAACTCGAGAGATCAGATAGAATTCGCTGAACTGTCGAAGCTGATCATGAAGGAGAAAGTAAGGGAAATGCAAAATTATAACGTAGAAAAGATTGAGGACGCAGTAAAATATGGACGCAGCATGAAACCAGTGAGAGGAAAACTTCGCAAATGACATGGCAGAATGTATACACTGAAATATAAGCAGGGTAATATCATCAGCAATTTCGATGACATAGGAAAAGCAGCGGAAGAATTCTATACTGACCTGTACAGTCCCCAGAGCAGCCAAGCAACTCTCATTCGAAGTCGTGATGAGGAGAATACAGAGGCTCCTTCTATAAGTAGCGATGAACTTCGAAGGACCTTGCAAGACATGACCCTGGGAAAGCGACTGAAGAAGAAGGAATAACAGTCGATTTAATAATAGACGGAAGAATTATCATGCTTGAAATGCTTGTGGCCCTTTATACGCAATGCCTCAGGACTTGTGTGTACTTGTGTGACTTCATGTGTGCCAGAGAACTGGAACATGCCAACATTATACTAATACATAAGAAGAGAGATAGTAAAGAATTGAAGAATTATAGACCCATTAGTTTGCTTTGAGTATTGCATAAGATATTCTCCAAGATATTTTCTAATGGTACTAGGGCAACACTTGACTTAAGCCAACCAAGAGAACAGGCTGGCTTCAGGAAGGGATATTCTACGATGGATCATGTCGATGTCATCAATCCGGTAATCGAGAAATCTGCGAAGTACAATCAACCTCTCTATATGGTTTTCATAGATTATGAAAAGGCAATTGATTCAGTAGAGATACCAGCAGTCGTAGAGGCATTGCGTAATCAAGGAACACAGGAGGCATTCGTGAATATCTTAGCAAACATCTAGAATGATTCCACAGCTACATTGGTTCTCCACACGAAAAGTAGAGAGTTACCTATCAAGAAAGGGGTCAGGCAAGGAGACACAATCTCTCCAATGCTATTCACTGCATGCTTAGAAGAAGTATTCAAGCTCCTAAACTGGGAGGGCTTAGGAGTGAGGATCAACGGCGAATATCTTAGCAACCTTCGGTTTTCAGATGACATTGTCATATTCAGCAACAGTGGAGACGAATTACATCAAATGATTGCGGACCTTAATTGAGAAAGTGTAAGAATTGGGTTGAAGATGAATATGCAGAAGACAAAGATAATGTTCAATAGCCTGGCAAGGGAACAAGAATTCGGGATCGCCAATCAGCCTGTTGAGTCTGTAAAGGAGTACGTTTATCTAGGTCAATTACTCACAGGGGACCCTGATCATGTGAAACAATATTACAGAAGAATAAAATTGGGTTGGAGTGCATACGTCAGACATTGTTGAATCCTGACTGGGAGCTTATCACTGTCGTTGAAAAGAAAAGTGTACAATCATTGCATTCTACCGGTGCTAACATATGGGACATAATCTTTGAGGTTAACAAAGAAGCTCGAGAACAAGTTAGGGACCGCGAAAAAAGCGATGGAACGAAAAATGTTAGGCCTAACCTTAAGAGACAGGAGAGAGCGGTGTGTATCAAAGAACAAACGAGGATAGCCGATATTCTAGTTGACATTAAGACGGAAAAATGTAGCTGGGCAGGCCATGTAATGCGTAGGATAGATAACCGGTGGACCATTAGAGTTACGGAATGGATACCAAGAGAAGGGAAGCGCAGTCGAGGACGGCAGAAAACTAGGTGGGGTGATAAAGTTACGAAATTTGCAGACGCAAGTTGGAATCAGCTAGCGCAAGACAAGGGTAATTGAAGATCACAGGGAGAGGATTTCGTCCTGCAGTGGACATAATCATAGGCTGATGATGATGATGAAGAGACCTTACGGAGAAAGCCTTAATCGTGCTCATTGCTCTGACTTCAACCATCAACCTTTAGCCTTTTCTATCACTTAGTACCACATCCGAGCGCATTCCATTGGTTTTTGAGTATTATCTTTTTTCGCTGAGTCATTGTCATTTTTGCTGAGTCATGCTTATGACTATTGCTTCTACCACCATCCTTTAGTGTTTCCTTCACTTACTGCATACGTCAAAACCTATTTCAGTGGTTTTTGAATGTTAATCTTGTTTCACTTAGTCATTTTCATTTTTGCTCAGTCATGTTCATGGCTATGACTTCTACCATCACCCTTGAGTGTTTGCTTTACTTAGTACCTTCGTCCGAACCATTTTAGCAGTTTTTGTGTGTTAATCTTTTATCGTTATGTCATTATCATTTTAGGCGGCTGTTTCATGACCTACTTGACACGCACGTCATGGCATTCATGTCATGACCTATCATTTATATTCACCATACCCTCTTGTCAAACTATGCCAATTTTGGTACATACCAAGTTAACGAAACGACCATGAGAGCACCAAGACATAGCCGGATAGATAGATAGATAGATAGATAGATAGATAGATAGATAGATAGATAGATAGATAGATAGATAGATAGATAGATAGATAGATAGATAGATAGATAGATAGATAGATAGATAGATAGATAGATAGATAGATAGATAGATAGATACTGCGAAAATGGCAAATGTTCGCCAAGAAATGCCTCCCATTTAAAAAAGTGCGCAGCCAAAGTTGTGCAAGGCTGAAGTAAACAGCGGAGCTGGTGATCTACCTAGCTTCTTCCAGGTTTTACTAGCCTTGGCGTGTTTCGCAGCAGCGGCTTCGGCGCGATACTCTGGATTAGCATGCAATCACCGCATTCGTTCTCGGCTGGCGGCACGACGAGCTTCCAGCTGAGCAGCTTCTTCGTCAGGAGCCTTGTACTTCTTCGGTCGTCTCATGTTACATTTACTCAGTGCGAAGACTACGAGAGTCGCGTGTGTCGCTGTCGCAGCGACATTATCTTTATAATCATTGGGACGTCATGGCCAAGCTTCTCAACGTGTTGTCATGACTAAGCAAAGCAAGAATTGCGGCATGAAGCAATGACATGGCTAGGCGAAGCTGGGTAAGTGATTGGTAGGCGAACGCATTGACGGAGCGGTCTGCTGGAACGCGGTGTCGGCATTGCAACGCGATGGAACGCGGTGTCGTCATTGGAACGCGGTGTCGGTGTTCCAAGCCGCGCTATGCAACGCGGAGTGACGCCATCGCTGGCGCGGCGGCGAAGAAGCGTTGCCGGAGCTAGGAGAAGCGAGGCGCAGCTTCGACTCTGCGCCGTCGCTTGTCTAAGGCTTCCTCGGCTCTCTGTGCATTATCAGCTCGATGCCGGCGATTATATTCTTGTTTACCCAAGCGGCGTGATTCCCGGAAAGCGGCCTTTTCCTCGGGAGTGCCATTCTTCCTTGGTCTCCTCATGACTGCTACTACCGCCCGCACACTCGCAACCCCTCCTTCGCACCTGCTACACGGAACGTTTATGGCAAGCGGAGCAGGCGAGTCTTGCGAAGCTATCGCACAGCTGGTATGGGGTTGCTAAGCAACGCAGTAACGTCATAGCTCGGCGAGGTTTTGCGGCTCGAGGCACAACTTACGACCGGCTTAAACAACTTCGCTGTTAAAATCTGCGCTTACCCAGAATTTGATCCGAGTCCCTGATGTGGGATCGGTCGTGCCGATTGAGGCAAACAAAGCTTTAGGGTGTACCTGCCGCAATTTTTCCTTTCCAGGAGACTTCTATGATAGTTGCAGATTTCGGGTATGCAATCAGCCTACAATATCCTCTGCATAGGATTTAAGGTACGCAGTACCTAGCACACACATCATTCACGAATGGCTATTATGCGTAAGAAAACCGTAAACTAACCTAATGTCTGAGGTTTTTGTAGAACCGACATTTGTTCTCGACTAAGTTAAAATATTAGTGATTCAGTCCTGTTGGCAATGCACTTCGTTGGTTTACCTAACGCTAAATTACCGACAATAATTTGACCTGCGGAAGTTTCTCGATTGAAATTAGGGAGGGTGAGATATACAAGCTAAAATGTTTTGACTGAAAAATCTGTACAACCCGAGGTAGCGGAAGCTTGTCCGGTACAGATATCATCCACCCCCTTCCTTAGAGGGGCTCTGAATGACATGCTTGGGGTTGGCCGCTGTATCTTATGTTGTCCCTCTTCTCTCATTTGTTCTAATTCTCACCTCTTCTCACTTAGGTCGTAAAGAGAGATTTATAATAATAAATGCTGCATTCATTCATTCATTCATTCATTCATTCATTCATTCATTCATTCATTCATTCATTCATTCATTCATTCATTCATTCATTCATTCATTCATTCATATAATATGAGACTCTAGCACAGACTATCATGGGTGACGTATCATTTGGAACCGAACATGTTAGTAATGAAATATAAAAAAAATTATATTCTGAGGTTTTACATGCCAAAATCACGATCTCATTACGAGGCACCCCGTAGTTGGGGACTACGGATTAATTTTGACCACCTGGGATTCGTTAACGTGAACCCAATGCATGATACACGGGCGCTTTTGCACTTCGCTCCCATCGAAATGCGGCCGCCGCGGCAGGGATTTGTTCCCGTGACCTCATGCTTAGCATCGTAACGCCAAAGCCTCTAAACAACCACGATGGTTCAATGAAATACGAGGTTGTTCAATATGTATCAAATCTTTGGTCAGCAAAAATACATTTATTGATTAGGAGATGCAAAACCCTAATCCCCTTCAAAGTAGCCTCCTTATTAATGCCCACACGACTCCCAGCACGCCCGCCATTGTTGGAAACTCTTCTCTGGCTCGCGTCTTTTAGAATGGTGATCAGCCTGGCCGTCGCATTCCGCATGATGTCTTCTCTTGACTCTAGTCGGGTTCCTTTGAGCCGCATGTTCAGCTTGAAAAATTGCCAAAAGTCACATGGAGCCATGTCGGGGGGAGTAGGGAGCGGGACGAACCGCAGGAATGTTGTGTTTGGCGAAGTCTAAAGCAGATGCGCAGAGTGGGCGGTTGCGTTATCATGATGGAGCTGCTAAGTTATTAATGTCTACCTATTCGGTCGTTTGTGTGGCACAGCATCACGCAGGCTACGAAGTACCGCCTGGTCGTATTCATTAGTGATCGTTTCACCTTGTCGAACATACTCATGATGCACCACCCCACGGGAGTCGACAAAAACGGTCATTATGTGTTTGACATTGCCGCGGACCTGCCGTACTTTTTTTGGCCTCGGGATTGTCGGATGTTTCCACTGTGACGACTGCATCTTGGTTCCCGGTTCATATCTATCAACCCACGATTCATCGACTGTGATCACTCTGTTCAGAAAGTTGCGGTTACTGTTTGCATTGTCCAGCAGGTCCTGTGCGTTTTCCTCAGGGTGTTGCTTATGTTCCATTGTTAGCAGTTTCGGCACGAATTTCGCAGACACTCTCCTTATTCCCATATCCTCGGTGAATATCGAATGTACCTATCCAATGTTTACCCCTATTTCGTTTGCAAGTTCTCGGACTGTGATGCGACGGTCCACCATGACCAAAGTCCACAATTGCTCAATCACTTTCACAATTCGGCTTGTTGAGGGTCTGCCTGAACGCGGTTCGCTGTCCGCTGATGTGCGACCATCTTTGAAGCGCTTGTACTATTCCTTTATCCGTGAGGTGCCCATGGCATCGTCACCGAAAACTAGTCGAATCTTGCAAATGGTTTCCACTTGTATATCGCCAAGCTTTTTGTAAAGTTTGATGAAATATCGCTGGTCATGTTGCTCCGTACTTTTACAACTTACTGGAATCCGACAAGCGCTCACTACATGTCTTCACTCATAGCTCGACGGCCAGCAACTGACGCTTTCTGCGGGCGGAAAGAAATTCACGCATGCGCATGAATGTCGCCTCCTTATATCCACCGAAGGAAGCCTTCCGCACCTCATTCGTTTACGTCAAAAAAAAAAAGAAGGCTCGATACTTTTTGAACACACCTCGTGCTACCATATATGAGTGCTTGCCTGGGTTGCGCTAAATATAGTGTGCAAGCAACTTTAAAATAACAGATGAAATGTGGGACTCGAAGCCAAGGAGGCAGCAAGAGCACTCGTGTTGTGTCTAAAAGTTTCATAGTGACGTACTAACGCTGTTCTTTTTATAAATGCCACAAAAAAAAACGATCACCTTAGCGTGTAACCTAAATTTAGTCCGATAGAGAGAATAATACGCCATCTGGAAAATCTTGTGACCTTTATGCATTTTGACAAATGATATTTTTGAGGGCTTAATGCTCTAAATAACATTGAACTCTGGTGAAATGATAACTAATGTGAACGTTCTATGTAATGGGCTTCTTCTGTTTTACAATGTTTTCTCAATTTAATACGAACCAAGACTTTTCTTGCTCATGTGAGCGCAGCTGGTAAATGATAACGACTTAAAGTTTAGTTTCAAATTGTTGACATTTTTGGAACAGGGAGTTCACTGTGCCAAAAATGTCAACCTATTTGAAAGTTTTGGAGCTATCCTAACGTAGCATAGAAATGGTTGCCTCATATAGTTTCTGTCATATATCATTGAAAGAAAACGTCACAAGATTTTTTCTCTGGGACCTAACCAATCGAGTTCACGCACGTGTACTAGGAACACTAGCTCCCATATCAGTCGAAGAGGTACTTATTCAGCTGCTAGGAAGTAGTGCAAGCAAGACGGAAGCTTCAGTGCTTATTATTGGACATTTTGGTGGTAATTTTTTTTTTCATTTCAGCTTTGGACATGTTGGCAAAGATTGTTTTTTCTGTCACCTTTGCAACACTTATTACAGGTAAGACTTCCTTGCATTTTCTTGTCGGCGCAGCATATCAGTAGTACGTAATAAATTGAATAACTGTGAGATATACTAAACTCTGGCTTGTGTTAGGACATAGATAGATAGATAGATAGATAGATAGATAGATAGATAGATAGATAGATAGATAGATAGATAGATAGATAGATAGATAGATAGATAGATAGATAGATAGATAGATAGATAGATAGATAGATAGATAGATAGATAGATAGATAGATAGATAGATAGATAGATAGATAGATAGATAGATAGATAGATAGATAGATAGATAGATATGTATGGACGTTAGGTCAAACAAAAAAAAATCATTATTTGCGATTCCATGCCTTCTTCACCATTAGAAATCCACTATTGGTCAAAAGCTTTCGGGCTGCGTTGCGTCCACTTGGCCTTTCCGTCACGCGACGTCGCAAAATTGCGACAACTCACCACATCAAAATATATTAAGTAAAGCAATGAAAGGAGCTAGTTGGGCACATGTTCATGATTACGTTGCGCTGAGTTTTACACAAGGAAAGAATTATAAAATGTAACACGGTCGCAGATGGACAAAGCGCAAATCTGCTATGTTAATATGTTGTGCTATATATGCTGGAATCGGCTATGCAATGTCCTCATCCGTGTTCCCTTCTTTGTAACTTTTTGCCATTGTAAAACTCAGCGCAATGTAATCATGCTTGCATTAATATGCCGAACACGAATTGTGTTTCAATATAGCCGGAGACTACCCCGTTCCGACAAGAATAGAAGATGCATGGTTGCCCGGCGATCGATCTGGCACCGGCTACTCGGAGCTGCCGTGAAGAATGGCTTTATTTGCGTATAATAAAATTTTTTGCGTGGCTGTATAACATTTCCGAGCCCTTCCAGCACGTATGCGACATCGCTCGACCATCTCTTCGCTGCTTTAACCTCCCGCTGCACGCCGCTGCGATTTACGAATAAGCCACCCGCAAGCTAGGCTACGGTAAGCGGGTTAAGCATACACGCCGGCTCCCCTTCTTCATCCGCTTATCTACTACCTCGGACCCACCGAAAGACTATCCACTTCTGCGTCCTCCTAGCATCTTGCCAGCCAATTAAGTTAAAAAAGCCTGTTAAGGTAGGCAATGTTATTCGCTTTGGAAGCAAACAAACGTGACCTCCTCTAAACAAATAGAGCGTTCAATTGGCCTGTTCAAACAACACTGCAAGTCACCACCCAATGCTTGCGTCGGTGGTTACGTAAAGTTGAAGCTGGAAGATTGGACCCATCCGTCGCCTCGCGCGATGGGCCCTTCGTCTACAGGAATATGTGTTCACTATTTCGTACAAGAGTGGTCGTCGACACGCTGACGCGGATTGCCTTTCTAGGATGCCAAAACGTACGACGGACTGTGAAGCCGACAACTTTGACCACCTTATCGCTTCGCTGTCGCCTGACTTTCCCGATGCCTTGACATTCGCCGCAGAGCAGCGCAAAGACCCAAGCTTGAACACTTTTTTCTCTGCCACCCAAGGACCTATATCCGAAGGCCGATTTTGCGTCCGAGATGGTCTTCTTTACAAGAGGAACTTATCAACGACGGGCGCCCGTTTTCTACTTGTGGTTCCGCAGTCTCTTCAAACATCTGTTCTGCGCGTTACGCACGATAACCCGACCTCTGGTCACTTAGGGATCGCGCGAACACTTAGTCGCACAAAGGAACGATTCTACTGGCCTCAAATGCGCAAAACAATTGACACCTATGTGGCCAGTTGTACGCAGTGTCAGAGCCACAAGCGACCTACGTCAGCTCCAGTCGGTCACCTACAGCCAGTAAAGCCCCCCCAGTTCCCCTTTTGAAAAAGTCGGCATAGACCTGATCGGGCCGTTTCCGCGTTCTTCGAAAGGAAACCGGTGGATAATTGTGTGTGGATACTGTGTGTGGATACTGCCGACTACCTGACGCGGTATTGTGAAACCGCAGCCCTTTCCTCCGCCACTGCTGCGCAGGTTTCTGATTTTATGCTTCATGCAATCATACTCCGACACGGGCCACCTCGCATGATAATAAGTGACCGTGGTCGCCAATTTATTGCCGATGTTGTGGAGGAATTGCTGCGTTCGTGTGCCTCCAAGTTCCGACACTCAACAGCTTATCATCCACAAACTAATGGCCTCACCGAGCGCACAAAGCGAACGTTGATCAACATGTTATCAATGTACGTTGATTCGGACCACAAGAACTGGGATGAAGTACTACCATTCGTGACGTACGCTTTCAACTCTGCGAAACACGAAACGACCTGTTTCAGCCCTTTCTTCCTTCTTTACGCGCGCCAACCTCGTCATACGCTGGACACTATATTTCCTTTTGTGATCCATGACGATTTGTCTATCGCAGAGACATTGTGTCGTGCAGAAGAGGCTCGTCGACTTGCGCGCTTACGTACATTGGCCGCGCAAGACCACTATAAAACACGCTACGACAGTCAACACCAGCATGTTGCCTACGTTCCCGGTGACCTCGTGTGGCTGTGGACTCCAATACGCCGACGTGGCTTGAGCCAAAAGCTACTTGCAGACTATGCCGGGCCGTACGTCATCTTCGATCGTCTAAGCGAAGTGAACTCCACAATTGCACGTCTCACTTCAAATGGCCGTCGTTCATGCAAGACTGAGGTGACGCATGTCGCCCGCTTCAAGCCGTTCACACGAAGGAAGCAGGAGTGACTCGCCCGGCGGGCTTCGTCTGGGAGCGGAGGAATGTTACGCCGTGGTCACTGCCAGTGAAAAGTGAGGGAAGCGAGGGAAGGAGAAAGAAGAAGACGACATTGCTCCTACTCCAGCCAGCATTGCCCAAGGAGCTACATCTTTGTGTCTCAATCAGTAAACGCTCCCTGAACCCTCTCCCGAGGCCGTAACAATATAAAGCAGATTGGAATAATTTTATGTAATAGGGCCCCAACATGTGACCAAGCGCATGTAAAAGAATTTAGTTTTCCTTACATGAGCGCTGATAACTAGAACGTTTCCCGGTTTAATGCGATTCAGACATGGTGTTTAACGTGAGCAGAAGCAGAACGCCATATATAACCATTGTGCTACCGTGGGGGGTACCGGTAATAAGAACAAAGTCCGTTTTCGTTCAGGAAAGCCATGTTACCCGTGTTTTGAATTCTACTGTATTTGTAGCCTTACAATCCGAGTGTTTTCAGCTGTCATCATTAGTTGTCATATCAATATATTCGTTAAGTAAAAACAAACCCACAACTTGTTGATAAATTCACTTTTTAAGCCTGACCTACACTGGCACTAAAAATGTAACAGCGTTGCGTTATATGGATACATAACGCCATGCTTACTTATATTATAGGGCTCAAAAACGCCTACGTTATTTAAAATTCCGTCAACCTATAGCACCCTTTTTGTCTCAATTTAGCGACATGCCTTAAACAAAATTTGGCAACGCTCCACAAAAAATATGTTACTGTTACTTCTTCTCTTCACTACTGCGTGGTATATTACCCGCTCGAGAGTTTATCCGCAGAGGTAGTGCTCTTATCGTAGCCATTACGATTGCTTTCCTGATAGTATCCTCCTTCGTTGACGCATACCATGCAGACTTGCATGGCACGAATTGCATGAGCAACGATACCGACAGAGCATGGCTGCCTAAGTACTACTTGAGCAAATGGCACCATAGAACACGTTGGAACAGGGAACGTACGACACACGATCACATCGCTCCTATACAAGGTCTGTTAGAAAAGTATCCGACCTTATTTCTTTTTGCGAACACTTGATGGTTATGAAACAAGCGCGTTTCCATCAGACGACCTTGAACCTTGATGCGCATGTGCGAATTTAATCCCACCTGCCGATAGCGTCAGTCGCTGGGACACAGCGTTTGAGTGAGGCAGTGCGCAGTGCTGTCGTCGGTTTTTTTATTGCAAGGAAAATGGCGGAGCGACTGGAGCAGAGCTACTGCATCAAATTTTGCCAGAAACTGGGCGAAAGCCAAGTGGAAATCATTCGGAAGATTCAGACGGCTTTTGGTGACGATGCTATGAGCAGCACACGGAGTAAGCAGTAGTGGAACTGGTTTAAAGACGGCCGCACATCGGTGCAGAGCGAGTCAGGCTCCGGTCGGCCATCAACATGCCTAAATGACCAGGTCATTGCCGAAGTGAACGCTGTGGTGATGCAGGACCGTCGTGTGACTATCCGAGAAATCGGGGAAGAGGTGGGCATCAGCACTTTTTCTGCACATTCCATTGGCCATGTAGAGAGTTGTGGTGAAATTAGTGTCGAAGCTGCTCACGGTGGAGCAAAACCAACTTCGTGTTGAAGTCTCACAGGACATGCTAGATTCCACAAACAGTGACTCCGACTTCATGAACACCATAATCACTGGTGACGAGTCTTGGGTGTATGGGTACGACCCGGAAACCAAATCCCAGTCGTCACAGTGGGAGCATTGCACGTCACCAAGACCAAAGAAGGCCCGCCAAGAGCGCAGCAACGTCAAAGTGATGCTCACTGCTTTCTTTGAGTCCCGCGGTGTGGCACACCACGAGTACGCACCACAGGGTCTCAAATAATCACCAAAGAGTACTACAGGGATGTCCTCCGTCGCCTACGTGATGCTGTGCGGCGCAAGAGACCGGAGTTGTGGTCAACAGGAAATGGGCGCATCCAGCACGACAATGCTCCTGCACATTCCTTGCACTTGATTCAGACTTTTTTGGCAAAAAACCCAACTCCTGTAGTTCAACAGGCTCCTTACTCTCCTGATATGACCCCCTGCGACTTCTGGCTGTTTCCCAAAATCAAGAGGCCATTGAAAGGAGCGCGATTTCAGATAAGAGAGGAAATTATGGCTGCAACGACAGCTCAGTTAAGCTCCATTCCGAAAGAGGTCTTCTCGGAATGCTTCCAACAATGGCAGCACCACTGGGAGAAGTGTGTGGAGTACCAAGGAGACTACTTTGAGGGTGATTAGGTTTCCAACGTTCCAGTTATGCCAGTTTTTTTTCTTCGGCTAAAGGTCGGATACTTTTCTAACAGACCTCGTATTAAACGCGCAAACGGATCGCGCTTTGCGAGCATGAGAAACTGAGCTCTGAAGATTGCTCGTTTACCGAAAAGATGCACATGCATTAACAAAAAGACAGGCATTAACAGAAACTCACAGAAAGTTGCTTTGACCATGATAGGCCTGCCGCTGGAAAAAATACTGTCAGGGTGTTCATTTACAAGGGCCGGGAAGCCAGGGGATGTCGAAATAGTTGCGGCGGTCTAACCCAGCGAAAATCCAGAAACAGCGGCGTGGCACGATACTCTGAGGTTCTGACCGGTCCTCTTACGTAACATGTGAAACATTGCTGACGCTCCTGGCTGAACGCCGGTTCTTCTTCATCGTAGAACAATTTGCTCTGGGCAAACGAAACAAAGTGTAGTGCATTCCATACATGTGCCAGTTGGCGAACGCGCACTGTAAGCAGCGGTCTGTGCTATAGCAAGGGTAATTGCAAACCAGGAACTGACTAAGCAAAGCATTTTATTCAAGAACCTGTCCTGTGCCACAGCGCTGTCCTTAAAGGAGTCCTAAACCATCCCTCCGTGGGTTGCGAACATCTCAACTATGCTTTGCAGTCGTGCGCGGCGCGTGGAGCTCACAAGCGGAGCGCAAAGTCACCTTTATATAACACGCTCTCTTTTCAACAGAAGCCTGCTCCTCGCTATTTTCTGGACGCCCTACTTCGTAATAAAGTGTCCAGAAAACCCGGCTGCTATTGCCCAATAAAGTGAAGCCAATGAAGAAGAGTGTTTGTATCAGTGCGCTTCTCCCTACAGTTATTGTCTATGTTAATAAACAAGCTGAAGTAAGCGAAAATTTGCTTTCGAATTTTGATAATAATTACGTACCTTCCGAAAGAAGCCGACTACAGTCTGCTCACGCTCAGCCGCGGCCGCGTGCGTAGAAATTAAACATTGGCCACCCTGCTTATCGGTGTCGTAGCCATCGGGTCTCGCTAATGTCGACTAGTTATGCACGCTCAACTAGCTTCCAACCACGCGAAACTTAAGGTCAGACCACACGCACGCTTGCCAGCGCGCGCTGGTCCTGGCTACTCCTGGTTATAGATGCCTAGGCAGACTTATTGATAGCGCTTGAAAATGCGCAAGCTGGATGTGGTTACTATCCATCGGTCAAGCTGGTGAAGGACAGAGCCGGTCCGCGCCACGGTCAGACTGCAGCGTATGAGCGCAAGCGCGCACTCAAGCCCTGTCGTGGACAAAGCAAACGCTGCGCATACGCACTACGGCTGCATGTAGCTGAGGTCTGATACGTAGGTTATATAGATACTGCAGCCGTCGCGGGGTGCCGCGATAAGTCCACTGGCTAAGTGCGCTGCGGGTCGTTGACGGCAACCGCGTTTGGCTTACTTTTCGCTCGTCGTAGGCGCCAAAATCGGTAGGAGCGCGTACGTTAACATCCACAATCAAACTTCAGGTGCGCGCCACGGTGGCATTCAGTAGGCGGAGGAGCGTTGTGGGCACGCCCTGTTCCGCCATAGCCTTCGCAGTGCAAATCATTCAGGAAGGATCGGAAGCAGCGGGAAGGTCGTCTTTGATTGCCAATAACTTCGCTTCTGCTGAACGGATTGACGTACTTCTTGCGCAAAAGTGTTTCTGAAAAAGCCTATTATAATTTCAAATGCATTTCTCCAGTTCGATAAAAAGGGATTCAGGGCCCCTTTAATATAAATGAGCAGTGGGAAAGTTAGGTGGGGTATAATACGACAAGAATATGCATATAATGTACAATTTGTTTTTATATTTCTTTAATTTTTTTTGCAGAGAAGGGAAACAAACGTATCTTATTGGCAATCTTCGCTTTTACAGGTCCAGTGTTTATTACCGCTCAGGTAAAGGACACAAATCCGGACTGCAACGTGAAGGTGGAAGTGTAAGCATTAATCGTCTGTTCTCTGTTTTGGGAAGCACATCACATTTTTTATTGTACTTATAACGTATTCATTCACCGTAGTCCTCTTGTTTTTGAGTAAACATTTATGATACCATTGTAGTGCATCAACGCTACTCAGTTGGAGCCCCAATATAATGTAAAACTATTTCATACTGATTTATTCCATTTCCGGATGTCACATTTACGTAACCGTCAATAGCAATGGGTGGTGACCCGCAGCTTTGTTTCAAATGCCCAATCAAATCCTCTCCTCATTTATAGGAGGTCCCTTTTGTTTGCTTTCAATGCCAGTGGACATTGTGTACATTAACAGCTTTTCCTTATCTAACTTGCTGACAAGAGACAACAAGCGCGCAGCAGTAAAAGGGTTTCGGTGGCGTCGTGCTAGCGCAGTGAAAATCGATAAACGGATGAGGAGGGTGGTGCCGGATTCTGCGATTGGCCCGATTCCCCTTGCTTAGCTTGCGGTGGCCGGTCGAAAATCGCGGCGGTATGCAACGGAAGGCTTAACATTCGTTAAAACGAATCCTTCAGTTGGCAGAGCGATGTCGTCAACGTGCGGAAAGGGAAAGACGACATTGGACAGTTTTAGCAGAGCGCCGCGTACGCTCCGCTCCACTCGGATTTCACGCTCTGAGATACTGCAAGGAACTGCGTAGATTTCGCATTTGATAAGCGCATCTTGCCGAGACGCGAGCGACGCGCTATCAACTCGGCTGCAAAACGACGAAGAGGCCAAGTAGACACGCTCCGCTCATTCGGGCTTTGTAGCGGAGCGAGGGGTACGGTCTTCGTTCCGCTGCCGGTATGAGCGTTGTGCGCAAGCGCAATAGCATTCCCGCTAAGCGGTTGTGTGGCATTCGCTAGCATATGCCGGTCTGAGCGGAGCGGACAGCGATGCGCTCAGCTAAAACAGTCTATTATACTGCCACGCAAAAATGTTTATTATACGCAAATAATTTGCTCGGTAGGCAGACATCCTCTGTTCTTTTCAGAACGGGGCATTCTCCATTGATTCCAAAAAAACGTAGTTTTGTTCGGCAATTTTGTGATGTCGCGTGACAGACAGGCGAAGTGGGCGCAGCACAAAAACGCTTGACCAAAAGCGGAGGGCTAATGCCAAAGAAGACGTAGAATCGGAAATAATTATTATTCTTTTGTACGCTCTAATCATCAATAATCGGTGTGTACACGTGATGTCTGATTAGAGTTTACGCAGTTTTCGTCACGTCGCGTGACAGACAGGCGAACTGGGGGTGGCCCAAAATTTTTTTGAACAATCGTGGAGGGCTGATTTCAGCAACGTAGTAGAAACAGTTTTAAATAGCTTTGCTATTTTCGTACTAGCAAATGTGCAAACAATTTACACCAACAATCCAAAATGTCTAGAATGATGGACTTTACACGTTAAAGCGTGCCATGTTTGCAAACGACGGTAGGTGCCGTCGATATATTTTGGACACGATAGCACTGTTGCGTAGGCTTCTCCCACAGTTGCCGCCACCGCTTCTGCCCTCATAGATTATGTTTATTTTTTTTTCTTAATTCCGCTGTATTGCCCACCCTAACCATAATTTCACTATAAGACATCCGGTATAGTGGGAGCCTCCGGTATAATCTTAACTACCTGGGTTTTTTTAACGTGCCGCGAGTGCCCGGTACACAGGCGTTCTTGCATTTCGCCTCCATCGAAATACGGTCGATCGAGATGGTATAGGTCAGCTCGCAGACCACTTCAGTGGTGGCTGACGGAGCTTGCAATCCTACCGCAGCTCGTCATAGTGTGCTTATTTTTCACGGCACGAAAACGTGGGCTTAAATAAATATGTTTTCTGTGCGAATATAACAAATATATGTCAGTAAGAATAACAAACGAAACGCACTACCTGCAAGCCAGTCGAACCACCTCTCTGAGACGGTCGGTTTTTTTCTTTCCGTCTGCGAGACGAAATGCAATCCGATCAATGCTCATGATCACTCCAGTCGTTTAGTACTGGGCGCTGCTTTACGCAACAGGCGTACATTGGACATAATATTGCTCTATGAATTACTATTGCATGCGAAAAAAAAACACTGTATCTGATTTCTATGCCGCCGTGAGCGGCGATAAAAGCAATTTGCTTAGCTGGGTGATGGAGCAGGGGAGGTATACCTTCCCTACGGTGACATCTGGCTGTGTAGGCCCGCGCAATATGCGCTGTGGGCCACGGCCGTCCGATCGCTATGGCTTTAGTACAATGATATCTGAGAAATTGGCCGTTTGTCTGGTGTCCGATCCGGCGTCGCATTTTGTCGAAACGTTTTTAGAAATTGTTTGGGTAGTTGTTTCCCGTCTGAAATGTACCATAAATAGGAAAACACAAAAAGATGAGCGTGTGCTATATAGATGGCTATATTTTATTACATGGCTATATTACGGGTTATGCTTCCTAATATTGCCCTTCGTCTACCACCACTGATGTAAGTGCGGAAATTAGGCAGCCCCCTTACAAAATGTGACTTCACGGTAGATCTAATTCTTTGTAATTGAACGTAGGTACACTTTATGATGCGCCTAATAATATTCAACACTCGAATATCTCCTGAAAAGATTCAGATGATCCTAAATATGTTGCTGCAGTTTATACTGCCCAAATTCCTGGTGCTTTTCTAAGGCTAACTGCGCAAATTAGGTGTTAAGTGTGGGTTGGGCGCACAGATTTCGTTCAGAAGTTGTCATTAATGTTTCGTACAGTTGGTTTCCGAAAACCTTTAGCTATGCATACTGAAAAGGGGAGCGCTTTGCACAGCTAAAGAATGTTGAAACCCGAACACAAAGAAAGTCAAGCTTAATGTTGACAAAGATGCACCTGAATAATAACTACAGGGACAAGGAAGAAGTCTGCCCCACTAGCAGTGTTGACGTAATGTTTCAAATTTAGGTGCAGTGTCATTCATGTGGAGCGGGTGATAAGTAGCGCTGTCGCTTTCGATAACTCTTGCTTATTATGGCTTTTACCACCTTTTTTTTTCATTTTTTGTCAGAACCATGTCTACAGCACATGCGAGTTTTTCTGCCAGGGCGATGAAGCCGTTTTATTAAGTCAGGAGCAGCCATGTTATGTAAGTAGATTCATACTTCGCAGTATTTATAAAAAAAATCGTACCTTATTTCATGTAGCCTGAAAATTTGCAACGTGTAAACTGGGCTTTCATTATGTCCATCACCGCTGTGGAAGCGGCAACTAAAAGAACTCGCGTTCGAAACTTCTCTGGCTACGGTATTCAGCACTTTTTATTTATTTATTTTATTTAGAAAACACCTTACAGGCCCTGTCGGGCATTGAGTAACTTACCCACTTCCCCAGAGGTGCGCGCTTTTTCACAAACGCTACGAACAAACCATTAAACCATCGTCGAATTTATTTTCTTAGTTCACTCTGGTACAAGTCACAAAAACGGTTATCTGAAGCACATAAAAAAGGACTGACTCAGCGGCGCGTAGTCATTGCCTACACACTGCAGATCCACTGCTAAGTTCCCCTTCACATGACCTAGTAACCGCAGTCCTACAACCGAACAGATGTTTGCATAAGCAGTGGTCAAGAATGATCTTCACTCGAATGCCACTGTACACTGCGCAGTAACTGTTGTCACTTTGTGCTCCTGCAAGCGTCAATTTCTTCCCAAGTGCACGATGGTTCGGGCTATTGGTGACATGGTGAATTTGATACTTCTCCGACCCGTCACATGCATGAGTCGGGAACAACTCCAAATACGTATACGTGTGGACAGTGAAACTCATCTACAAAAATTATTCTGCCCGCCGCGGATATTTTATTGCAGGAACTTCGGTTGGAACCGGGGCATATGTTCTGTGGAATCCAAAAGTCCGGAGTCGAGCACCAAGGCAACCTACAGTGTGGGGTCGTAAATTTCGAGACCAATGGCATTGGTTAGGGCAAGGCGGGGCAAAATGATACATAGGCAAAACGCGACATTTTGACTCTGATGCCATCAATACCTAAGAAAAAGAAGTTCTTTCAAAGCAAATCTTTATATGTCTAGGCGAAATCTTATATGGCTAGGCACTATCACCTGTGTACAGAAAACTATCATCATCAGCATTGGCTCGAGTGTCATCGTCTTCTTCCGCAGCTGGCTCGTTGGCGCCCCTCGTGTTTCGCTCGTGCTCGTGCTCGGCACGCGCTCATGCCACTGCTGCCGTGTTCGTTGTCGTCTTGTTCCAAAGCTGGCTGGGTTGCCGCTCATCATTCCAGAGTAGAATTTTACTTCTCTTCTGTCGTAGTAATGGGGAGGCCACGTTTATGGGGGTATGGGCCATTGTTTAATGGGGTATGAGCCATTCATTGTCTTACGTAACCGACATATTTAATTTTGAAGCAATTTAGTTTCTCCAGCGCCGAAATTAAGAAAGACCAAAGCAAGGAACTCTGAAGCTAGCACAGTTCTAACTTCTTCGCTTCACAAAGCCAAGTTGAGCCCGATGAAAGCCGTGAAAACGCCTGCGCAGCTCTGCATCTTGCGGACATGAAAAGGCGAAGAACACTCGTGAGGACAGATGTAGCTTACATTCGTAGAATGAGCCAGTAATGCGCAAACGTCCAAGAAAGTGCAATAGCACAAGAATAGAGTGGCCTTGCTTGATCTGCAAGTGTCATGGCTCTGCTTGGATTCAAAGCTTGTAGTGTAAAGAGTGGGTTCATGAAGACGGCGTGGGTGATCACGGAGTTAACTTCAAGTGCTTCTCCTGCAAGAACTGAACGATCGAAATTTTTTTGAGACGACCTTGTCTTGCCCTACGCCGCGTCTCATTTCGCCCCGCAGGTTGGGGCAAAATCAGACTGTTTCTGAGATTTCTTACTTCTTTTTTCTCAAACTTTTGAACAGCGGGGACATACCCATGTTTATGTACCGAGTACCTTGTGCCCAAACGAATGTTGCTGTTTTGTTGTTTATGGTATTGAATGACGTTTTTTTTTAAGATTCACTATTTGCAAATTTCTGTCGCATTTTGCACCACCCCTTACCTCTACTTTACTCTCTTCCCTATCCGGTTGATGGCGTAGAACATTCGTTCATTGCACAATACTTTTCAGGTGTAATTTCAAACACAAGAGCGCCTTTATGTATGTTAAGATCTAGGAAATACAATCTGTCCGCAACTATTTTGGGGAAATGCAGCGCGGTGCTGCACTATCACACCTACGCATTTCCCGGTTGGAACCAACATAATCTGAAGTGGGAAGTGATGAAGAGCCTTGAGCATTGCTTAGGTAACCATTCGTTATTTGTTACGCTGTAGCGCTTGATATTGTACAATGGAAGTGGTACATTAGAGTGGGGATGCTTAGAGCAGTCGCAGAGTTAAGGCTACTGAACGTGTGTGATTGACACTCTATGGGTGATGATTGAGCACTAAGTCGGCGGTTAAACGTGTTTGGAAAGGTAAAAGCGTAAAAAAGAAAGCAAGATAGAAAGTGGAAATTGTACTTAAAAATAGTATTAAAACAGACTAGCTATAGAGAATAATATATGTGAGGGAAACAGATAGTTCAGAAGATGAAAGCAGATTTTGATGTATAAAATGATGAAAAGTACAATGAGCAATTTTGAGAATCATCCCATTTCATGCGTGGTGAGCCTCACTGACCGGGCACTCATGCAATATTGAACCAAGTATGACGATATAGCAGAAAATGACGAGGCCTGCTGTTTGTTGCCTAATTTACCCTTCTGTATTTTAACGTGTATAATATAAGTAAATACAGAAGGAATATTATTTTTAGGCCGCTTTTAACGTTAACTATTAAAGGCAACTTGCAGAGAGCAGTAAGGTTCTAAAATATTTCTTTCTTTGCAGCCTGTCCTAAATTATTTAATATCATTTATTATCTAGATCTCTCTCTCTTTTTCTAAATTAGAGGACGAGGATGGGTGGATGGGTGTTGCTTGGCTCATGGTTACTTGGTTACTCAGGCCCATTAGTTACTTACAAAGCTGAGTTTTAACCATGAAGGAATGAATTTTATATTTTCACAGTTTATCTTTATTGTGACCTGTTAAAACCACTTTGCGAACTTGGAAAGTCACCCCATCAATATTCTCTGGCTTTTTCCATATACTGCAATTTCTCCCCCAGGGAACAAATCTCACTTAGTCTTCTGCAATGCCTTTGCATGAAACATCGTAGTATGAAGGTAAAAAAAATGTCTTTGTGCAAAGGAGATTCAGATATTGCAATACACATTTACAATTCAATATATCATACAAATGACGATTTCCGAATGTAGCATAGTGTATGGGCAATGAGAAGACACGACCACGAAATTATTCCTAATAATATCCGATACTTTGATGTGACGAAATACAACGCCCTGCTGAATAACTCATTTTTATTTATGGCTTGCAAAGTCTATGTAACAAAACAATCACTGATATGAATTCCGAACCACCGCGAACAACCAAGAGCGCCTCTCAGGGACCACTAATTCGCTTACGTGACATATAGAATCCCAGGCTACAACCGCGCTCTTGAGTAGCTTTCCCTCAGGTTTTTTTTTATATATATAATTTGCCTGTCCATTGAATGTGTTTGGTTTAAGTGCGTCAGGTTAGATTCCCTGTAATAAAGAAGAAAATAAGTTTGTGGTGCAAAAATAGGTTAAAACTGTGGCTTTCTTGCATTCAAACCAACGCAAATTATCATTCTTTTACTTCATTTTATTCTTCGAAGCATCAGCTATTTTTGCAAGTAGTGTTACATATCAGGAATATCCTGAATAGCTCATCACTGCGTAGCGCAGTAAACTGAGCACGGCAATCAATTCGAAAAGAAAAACAGCAGTCCTAATACAAGTATCCTGTTGCAGTAGGAGTATCGCATCCTAAGAATAGACGTAAGACTACAGGCGCTCGTTGACTTATGTACCATGAGCATCCTGAATACTCAATCACGAAAAGATTATCTTACTGCTCCAGCATCTACACGAGTGGGTTTCACTGCCATCTAAGACCCCCTGATATTATGCAGGTTAAAGAATATGATTAAGCTAATGGCGCACTTTCGTGGGAGTTGTAAAAACTGATACATCGGCTGAAACCAACGGCTGTCACACGCATTGAACCGGTGCACCAGGTCGCTTTGTCAGAACCAACAGATAAATGGAGCTTTTGCTGCAACAAACGCAGAAATGGATAGTGGGCAAACTAGCTTTTCCAGTTCTAGAAATGATCTAACGAGTATGGCCGGTATTGTAGGTCTGCAAACTCAATCCGAAAGGAACAGCATCGCTGGAAATTCGGTTGTGATACTAGAAGGTTGCGCATGATGCTGTCATTGTTTTTTTTTTTCGCACATGATATAAGACCTGTAGAACTGAACAATGTGGAACATAGGAGAGTCCGAGCTGGTGTAATGTTATATAATACATGTATTTCAATTTTGTTAAGGTCAGCAGAAGTCGCGCAGCGTGTAGTGGGAGTATGTATTGTTTACCGGGATCTATAGGAAGTGCGCATATATTTTTTCTACATTTTTCTCCAGCGAGGGGACTTGATCAAAATGAAAAAATATTTTCCGTCTAAAACTTACATCGCATTCTTTATACATTTTAAGCAACAGGGCCAACTTTCGAATTGAAAATAGAAAAATTGGCTGCCATCCCGCCCTGCGAAGGTGAATGTCCAGCGAAGCTGCATCAAACACCATACATGGTCGAGCAATGAAGTCACACTGCTCTTCCGGTGTCTTTAATTTGCGTGGTCTACCCATGGCAGTCTTAGAATGAACTGAATGAGTTGCTAGACGGATCTCCCTTTTATATAAGAAAGCATGGTGACGCATCACTAATCACTAAGTATATATATATATATATATATATATATATATATATATATATGGCTCAGTAATGTAGAAAGTTGGGCTAGTTGGTGATTGATCATCATACCGTATTGGCGGAGCAGCGCACTGACAAGGACAAAGTGTAGAGACACAAGAATGTCGTGTAGCAGCGAGTGTCGTTTATTCTTGTGTCTCTACACTTTGTCCTTGTCAGTGCGCTGCTCCGCCAATACGGTATGATGATATATATGGCGTTTGCTGTCTATTGTTAACCTGGCGTTTTGTGTTTACGCCACGAAATTTTCCGACCAACGAGAGGTATACAGCTTCACTGTAAAATAGCTTTCTTTCGCTGCTCTTTTTAATGGTTGGGGCGGCAGCGGCCGCGTATCTTGCCGGAGCCAGATAGCAGAACGCAATGGACCTTTTTCCAGTAAGGGACCCCTCTAGCGGCCGCCACTTCAACTAAATTTGACGGGCAAAACACACGCTCCCGCCGCTTCTCACCTCTACGCAGAGCATGGCAGCGTTTCACCAAGCAGTCTCTCGCGACGGCCATCCCTGCTTCTTTTTTTTTTTTTTTTTTTGTCGCTTGTGTTGTTGAAGTAGCTTCTCACCGTCCTGCTCTAGCGCGCGCGTATTTGCTCACGTGTAATAATAACACATTTACATTTACCGACGCGACGGCAACATGCTAATGCGACGTGCAGGCCACTTGTAACCAAGATTTGAGAGATGCGCCGGCCTTTATTCTTCAGCAGCTTGGTCAGTACTTTGATTCAAGTGGCGAAGGCACGTGTGAGCGTCAAACACGCCATGGCAGGATTTTCTTCAGGATAAACTCAACCGTCGTTTGGAGTGGCTCGACTTGGAGGAGGCGGTCAACATACGCATGCACCTACGTGCTTGCCCTCAAGAGCGGGCATGCAAGCAGCTCACCATGATGAACAAACAACGTGCAAAACTTCTGCACACGTACTGCGAGTGTACTGCAGGGCAAGTGTTGTTTTATCTCGAGATATGTGTCGTATATGGCATGGTAGTGGGGACTAAGTAGACTCAACACAGTACGGGGGTTAAGCAGAAGGGAAGTGGACGAAACACGTTTTGTCAAGCGCGTAAAGCTTCATTTGCCTGCAAAAAGTAAGACTCGCGGGTTTTGTATAATGCGACACCGCGAGTGTCGCTTTGGCCTCGCACGATGCATTCTGATCGGCTGTGTGGCTAGACTCTTCTTTTCGTTTGGCCCCACGTAACCGTACAGCTATTTCCACTTGCATGTGGTAACACGTTCTTAAGCCAATGGTAATATCCGTGCGGTATACATACCCGTACATTAAAACATCGCCGTGACTTCTGAGTCAGTCGTAGGGCGAGAAGTGCAATAATCACAGCGCTATAGTGTCATGCTGTTCGCAGGCTTAATTTTTGCCTCACTCAGCAAAAATCGCGTGATAACTCACTCATAACATAGGATTTTTTTTTAATTTGACCATGCGCTCCACTCCAGTCACCATTCCACGCCGGTTTGTGCAATCGACAGTACAGCAAGTGCCCGGCATGAGATTCGTCGCAAACGCTGCACCTATCGCTCGAGCGTTAGTTCATGGAGTCGTTTTCATCGACAAAAGTGCTTGCAGTCTTTCCCACTAACTGCTAACTGTTTCCTTTAACCAATATCCGCGCCCAGAACACGAGAAAAATTATTGTTCAGCCCCTCAAGCTCAGGAAATTGCCGCGGATCATGCAAGGGTTCACGCACTCACTTCGCACACCTGCCCTGCGATAATGTCGGCGCGGCGTGGAATGCAGCTGGGGCGAGGGTACGCGCATGCGCATAGCTGAATTGGAAAAAGGTGCATTGTTGTGTAGGTGGTAGGGGAACAAAGCGCTAGCTTATTGGTCGTCACCATGCTGACCGATAGGCAGCGTCTCCTTCCCGACCGACGTCACTATCTGAAAAGTGAGTGCGGGCACCGGAAACGGGTTAGGGCAGCGTAAAGTCCCTAGATTTTCTGCTCAAGAAAGCAAAAAAATATCTAGAGGCTTTAGGGCAGCGGTGAGAGAGAGGCTGGCTCTTTCAGACGCAAGCCTCTCGCGCGAGAGCTTTGTGGCGTCTGAAGGTTTAAATGATATGGTCGGTGATGGAGCTGCGTCGCGTTTCTCCACCACGTGGTTGTTAGGCGTATTCGTCGGCGAAGTCTACTGCTCGTCTCATGTCGAGATGCGCTGTTCCGTCCCGCACGATCTGAAAGAGTATGTTCGCACGAGTACTTCGCACCCGTGGAGGATAACAGCGGAGGAACAAGCGTAGATGCGCAGACGTCGTCATTCCATCGTCGTCACGCAGTCACGCAGTCACTTCGGTGCCATCATGCCGCCTTTCTCGCGCCGTCATCGTCAATCTGTCATTATTTCATTGCCGTCGTGGTATCGGCCATGCTGCCGTTGTTGTCAAGACCATCATCATCTCCATCGTCGTCACATCAACATTGTCGTGCCGCCGTCGTCATCGTCGTGCTGTCATGCCTTCTACCAAAACACGTCAACGATATTTTGTGCCGCCATTATCAAACACCGTTACCACTGCCAGTACACTTCAGAACTATATTGCTAGTGTGTCCAGTTTCTTTCTGGGGTGGGCATAAGCTATTAGTTTAACTGGACAATCATATTCGGCTCTTCCTACACCAATTTTCTTCTTGCATTACGTAGCCTGGGCATGGAAATTATTTTAAAACCAGTGCTAACTGTGTCGAACACCATGTCTCTGATTTACACAACCTTATTTCCTCCCCCCTTTTGCTACCGGGCTCGTTAAACACATAGGTTCGCCAAAGGGCACTGCTGTTCCAGGTGGTCACTTCTGGTATCAGCGCCGTGCAATCTGTACTGTGCAGTCCAATAAAAGTTGGGTTTGGTAACGCGCCATCAATGTTCTGATATCGCGCGGCACCTTCGCTCTGGAGGCGCTTGGAAAGACCCTCCCACCTCACGAGCAAATTATGTTATGTTCGTGAGCGAGGTATCTTCCCTGAAGGAGTACTTGCGTTTTCGGTCTGAGCTAGCAATTTTGCAAACACTGTCGAAATGCTTTCCACTCGAGAGTACATAGCACAGCTCATGCAGGTGATAACCTCAAAGGACCCTATTACATTATATTCCACCATTGCCTCCAATACGGGTATGATGAAGATGGCTTTGAGAGTTAGTGAGCGTGGCAGATATTTATGTAACAATAAAAAATGACTACAGCTCAAAATATGCTAATTTATTTCTTAATGACATTATTATGTAATATGTTCTAATATATTTGTTTCCTTTTCTTCCGTCTGAACTAGTTGCCAGTGAAGGACCAGGAGGAGCGTGTTCCTTTACAGCGTAGTGCAGGCGAAGATACGAGCAATAAAGGTGTCTGCATAGAAGGAAGATGCGTACCAAGCTAACTGGAAGAACAGGCTTCTAGTAAAAAGGGACATCTGGGTTCTGATGCCTGAAACAGAGTCAAAATAAAGAGCGCTTGTACCTCGGATGAATGCTCTGCCGTAATACAATTTAATATAATTGCAGACTTTGTATTCTAAAGTGAATACTTATTACACAAGTATTGTTATTACTCAATCAAACACTATGTACACGATGTATTTATAGAAGACACAGTGGTGACCAAGATGGAAGAAAGCCTGAGCAAGGCTGTGTTGTTTTCCAGCTTCTTTCGAGCCGCGGTCACTCTCGTTCTCTTTTACTTCCTGCTGCAACGGTAACAGCTCGCGACAAGCCATTCCAAGCATTTTAGGCAGCGCTACATCGACATGCTCAATTCATTCTGACATCGCATAGTGAAGTAACGATGTCACTTACGAAAAGAGCTTAAATACAAATGTTTTCAACGGACAAGATTCTGATATCGCATCAATCTGTAAAGGCACGGATCCAGTGTTTCCAACATGCTATATATTCAGCGGCCAGCGAAATTGGATACGTCTGTCCACAAACGCCATGATTTCTGAAATTCTGTACTCTGTAGCTCCCTCTATATACTCCGGCTAAAAATCAACTTGCAGTGCAGCCAAAGCTACGAGCCTCGTTAGCCCGCGTGAGGCACTCAGAGGAGCCATTGTGCAGATTGTACAGCTTTCTTTGAGTAGCACTAACCAGATGACGCGGCAAGCAAGTGGTGCACCTGTCCATCCGCAATAGCGTTGCCACGATAGACTTGTAAGACCAATTACCGATGTTCAGCGTCGTTCACAGACATTTTAGACTTGATAATGCTCGCCGGAGGCGAATTTTCCGCGTATACTCAGATCCCACGTACTGCGAGAATCGGTGCACGGAACACTAAAGATGTGCCATAGAAAAAGCTGTTTTCGTTGCCGCTGTGCGTAATAATGACGCGACCACCCTTGCCTTTGGCGATTTTCAGGCTTATCATGAGCCCGGAACGGTGTGCTTCGAGCGCGTCTGTTATGTTTGTCTCAACGCATGCCTTTGAAGTAGTATGACCGGCGTTGACCCATGGCTCGTCTGTATTTATTAGTGGTTGTCCCTCCTGCCGCAACTTCTCTAGCTGCCGAATCTACTTGCAGCGTACAACTTTCGGGCCCTTGATGAGACCGCGTTCCGGTGCCACTTCATGAACATGAAGCCGGCCTTCTTCAACGACTTTTGCAGGGTAGCTCTACAGACGTCGGGCCGCCCGTCTTCAATACCGAAGCGCTCCTTGATATTGCCACATCCTATATCGTCGCCGCGGTTATATGCCCGTCCATGAAAACGACGCTGAAGTAGCGCGCGGGTAGAAAAACAGAGACGACAACGACGTTGGGTTGGCTGTTTATATAAAGTGCTTTCATACGTGCTGTACGCCGGCTTTCACGTCTCCTACTAGGTCGTGACAGTGGTGGAGGTGCTGGGCAGGATTGCCTCATGCTTGGCACCCGTTCCGGAGCCATCCATCGAACGCGGGAATGCCTTCGTTCGTCGAAACTCCTGTTCACCGGTGCAGCCGCCGCCTGCTAGGCCTGACGCCTGAGTTCAACCCGATGCTAGTAATGTCGGCCTTGGCGCCGTGCTTCTTCGGCAGCAAGGCGGCACCGAAAGAGTGCTTGCTTATGCCTGCAGGACCCTATCCACAACGGAGGCTAACTACTCTACTACAGAGAAAGAATGCCTCGCAGTGGTATGGGCCGTCCTGAAATTTCGCCCATATCTATACGGTCGCTGTTTCCCCGTCGGCAGTGATCACCATGCACTTTGCTGGCTGAATAAGTTCAAAGATTCAGCTGGTCGGCTTGCACGCTGGATCTTACAGCTCCAGGAGTTCGACTTCACGGTGTATACAAATTGGAGAAGCGGCACGCCGACGTCGACTGCCTTTCTCGGTCTCCTGTTGAGACTGCTTTGCACGACGATGACGACGCGGCTTTTCTAGGCATGGCAGTCACTGTCCCCGTTTCACGCCAGCAACGCGACGATGCAGAACTGGGGCGCTATAACGTAAAATGATTCCAAACTGTTTTGATTCCAATTTCTGCAATCAACCTCCACGATTGGTCAAAACATTTTCAGGCCACTCCCAACTTCGCCTGTCTGTCACGCGACGGTACGAAAACCGCGATTGCTCCCAATCTGATATAACATGTACACACTGATTATGCATGATTAAGCAGCACAAAAGAAAAATAATCATTCCTGATTCAACGTCTTTTCACCATTAGCCCTCTGCTCTTGGTCCAATGTTTTCTGCCTACGCCCACTTCACCTGTCCGTCATGCGACCTCAAAAAACCGCGAAAACTCACCACGTCAAAGGTACGTGTACGCGAAAAAAATGCATTAATGTGCCGAACAAAACTGAAAATTTTTCTGAACAGCCACTGACTAACCCGTTCCGTAAGGAATAGAAGATGGCTGCCCGCCGATCGCTCAGGCCCTCGCTACTCGCACCTGCCGGTGAGCATGTATTTATTCGCGCATGATAAACCTTTTTGCGTGGCAGTAAAACATTATCGAGCCCTTTCGGCATGCATACGACATCGCTCTGCCAACTCTTCCTTGCTGAGGATCCGTTTTAGCGGCATTCTTATCCTTCCGTTGCACACCGCCGCGATTTTCGACCAGCCTCCGCAAGCTAAGTAAGGCGAAGCGGACCAATCGGAGAAGCCAGCACCACCCTCTTCATGCGGTTATCTATTTTCACTCTGCTGGCCCGGCCCCATCAAAACTCTCTCCACTAGAGCATGTTCCTCGCCTCTTGTCAGCCAATTAAATAACAAAAACCGCTGAGCGTAGACAATCTTATTGGTTTAGTGATCAACAAAGGTGATCTCCAATAAACGAGGAGAGTGTTTGATTGGGTTGTGCAGACAACGCTTGCGGGTCACCGGCCGGTGCTTGCGTCGGTGGTTACGTAAATTTGACTTCAGGAGTATGGAATCAAAACAGTTTGGAATCATTTTACGTTATAGCGCCCCTGGTTTCTCTTATTGATTACTTAGAGGGAAGAACAAGCAGCATGCCGAGGTTATTCGCCAGAGGGCTGCCTTCATTTTGCTTGCGTCACGACGTTGTCTATAAAAAGAACTTTTCACCTCGTGGCAGCAACTACCTACTTATCGTCCCCACATCACTTCGGCACGAAGTCCTACACGCTTGTCACAACGAGCCGACCGCTGGTCCCTTGGGCTACGCCCGCACATTGTCAAGAATTAAGCTAAAGTACTACTGGCCTGCAGTCATAAAGGCATTGCGTAATCAAGGAGGACAGGAGGCATACGTGAATATCTTAGCAAACATCTACAAGGATTCCACAGCTACCTTGGTTCTCCACAAGAAAAGTAGAAAGTTACCTATCAAGAAAGGGGTCATGGCAAGGAGACACAATCTCTCCAATGCTATTCACTGCATGCTTAGAAGAAGTATTCAAGCTCTTAGACTGGGAATGCTTAGGAGTGAGGATCAACGGCGAATATCTCAGCAATCTTCGGTTTGCAGATGACATTGTCCTATTCAGCAACAATGGAGATGAATTACAGCAAATGATTGAGGACCTTAATCGAGAAAGTGCAAAAATTGGGTTGAAGATGAATATGCAGAAGACAAAGATGTTCAATAGCCTGGTAAGGGAACAAGAATTCAGGATCGCCAGTCAGCCTCTAGAGTCTGTAAAGGAGTACGTTTATCTAGGTCAATTACTCACAGGGGACCCTGATCACGAGAAATAAATTTACAGAAGAATAAAATTGGGTTGGAGTGCATACGTCAGGCATTGCCAAATCCTGACTGGGAGCCTACCACTGTCGTTGAAAAGAAAAGTGTACAATCAATGTATTCTACCGGTGCTAACATATGGGGCAGAAACTTAGAGGTTAACAAAGAAGCTCTTGAACAAGTTAAGGACTGCACAAAGAGTGATGGAACGAAAACTCTTAGGACTAACGTTAAGAGACAGTAAGAGAGCGGTGTGGATCAGAGAACAAACGGGGATAGCCGATATTCTAGTTGACACTAAGCGGAAGAAATGGAGCTGGGCCGGCCATGTAATGCGTAGGATGGATAACCGGTGGACCATTAGGGTTAAAGAATGTATACCAAGAGAAGGGAAGCGCAGTCGAGGTCGGCAGAAAACCAGATGGGATGCTGAAGTTAGGAAATTTGCAGGCGCAAGTTGGAATACGCTAGCGCAAGACAGGGGTAATTGGAGATCACAGCCTTCGTTCCACAGTGGACATAAAATATAGGCTGATGATGATGATGGCTACTGGCCGAGCCTTGCGCAGGTCGTGAAACTTTATGTCCAGACATGCCTGGATTGCCAGCGCCGCAAAACCTCACCCGTCAAGCCTGCTATTACTAAAGTATTACTGGCCGAGACTTGCGATGGTCGTGAAACGTCATGTACAGACATGCCTGGATTGCCAGCGCGGCAAAACCCCACCCGTCAAGCCTGCTGGACTTCTGCATTCTGTTCAGATACTGCAAGTGCCATTCGCACAAGTTAGCATGGGCCATTTCCAGTGTCTACTGCCGGCAATATATGGATAATCGTCGTCACATATTATCTTACCCGATACGCCTAAACAGGTGCTCTCCAGCGAGGAACAGCAGCCGAAGCAGCACGATTTTTCATCGAAGCCGTCGTCCTAAGGCATGGCGCTCCCGCACTGGTCATTACCGACAGAGGTTCTGCGTTCACGGCCGCGCTTGTGGATACCGTTTTACCACTAAGCGGTAGCACCAGTAGCACTCACCGAAAGACAACAGCTTATCGCCCCCAAACCAATGGGCTGACAGAACGTTTGAATAGGACGCTGGCAGACATGATGAGTATGTACATCGATGTACATACTCATCATGTCATAGACCGCACGTACCTTCGCCCGCTGCGCGGCGTATGCGCTCGCTGCCAGCGTTTTGACAGTCGTTGGCTGCAGTCATTCAGTGTGATCCATTCATGTTTGTTTGTGCGCGCTCACACCACGCTTGTTCATTCAGTTAGTAATAGTCGGGCCACATTTTCCAACGCACGCTACACATGCAATGTTGGCCAGATCGGCAGTGCAGCACTACAGGTGTGTCCCTTCGCACGCACTGCCCACGGTAAGCGCTTCTCATCAACACCACCGTTTCACACGCGCCTTCTCGTGGTCATCGAGTCTCTCTTCATGTCGGTCTACTTACGCCGCAGCACACCTGTTTACTTAATCAGCTCACGTTTACTACAATTCATATTGCTACCAAGGCCGCTCACCTTACTTCGTATGACATTGCTGTGTTGCTATCGCATTCATTGCTTCGCCCTTAGGGCGAAACTGTGACATTTTTAAATGTAACCTGGTTTATTGGGCTCTCGGCGTATTCTTGCGTTCCTTCTGCACAGGGACAAGACACCACTGCACTATTGGACTACGGCAAGGTGAGAAATCTTGTTTCACAGTCTACGACGCAATTAGGCTTACGGCACGGGACCGAGACTTAAGACGCAGTTAGCGAAAAACAGCTCGGCCATCCTGGCGCAGGTAACTTGAGTTAATGAATCGTGCTGAGACATACATACATATGTTTCCGACGCTTCCTATGGGACTATTGTAACTTATTTCGGTTTTTGAGCCACACTGCATGGCCGCACAGGGCGCCGTGTCGCAGTTAGCGAGAACTCAGCCGTGGTGTGTAGTCTAGTGCATCTTGCTAGGAGAAGTTTGTGCCGCTTTCTCTGACGCCAGACATTAGTGAAAAGTAATTCCGTTACTTTCTGGGGTACTTTTGAGGCACGCTGGCCGCACAGTGCGCTGTGACGCAGTTAGCGATAAGCTGCTCGGCCGTGGTGATAAAGTTAGTTTGGCGTGTAATTAATCTTAGAGGGACAAGTCTGTGACGTTTTTTTTTTGTGACTCCGCAACAACATATACCTTCTTTCGGTACTCACGCCTGTTGAAAACGCGATGGGCGATTGCCATGAGTGATAACATGGGGTGTGCTGCTGGCGCCGGCAGAACGCGCGAACGACAAACATATCAGAAACTTGTAATTCGAAAATTACGTCTTCTAAAGGACTGAAAAAAGGCATTGCACCCACGCATTTGTCTTGAGTGCCTGTCGCGTCTGTCTCTGTGTATGTCGCGTACAGTCGCGTCGCCCGAGGCCAAGTTTCGGAAACACGAAGTAGCTCGTGTATTTGTGCTGCCAAAGTGCAGGAAATCATGCCCGGAAATGGGGGAACGATTGGAAATCAGATGTTTTCATGTATGCTTGGGATGAGTCGGGTATTTTCTACGCCATGTATGTAAAAGCGAATTGCTTTTGTTTGTAATGCTGCCCATTCACCGCTTTCGCACGTTTCGCCTCTACACGCAGTATTCCTATGTCTAAATACCAAAATGACTCATGCTTGTAACATGCTGTTACTTGCTTGCGAATGTATAACATGCTTGTAATTTACTTTTTTTTTCAGCTGGTGCCGTCCGGTGGAGCTTCATACAGGAACTACTGCCTTACCTGCTGGTGTCACAACGTTGGATGAACGCACAAAAAGCGCGGAACGAGCTTTTATATAGAGCAAAACAAATATTTCCTCATTGCACAAAAGGTCTTGCGTCTACTGTGTGAAATTGCACGTGGCACAGATTCGATGGCACTTTACGAGATCGTTCGCAATCATTTTTACCATATAATAAACCGATTCTGCACGAAGAGCAAAAAAAAAAGGAGGGGGGGGGGGGCGCGCCTAAGACCGAAACCGGAAGTGATGTGAGTGATTAACACCGACTGCTTGGCACGCTGCAGTCAATTCGGCCGCTGGGCCCTATGGGAGTGTCCCCTCTTGTTGAATTCCTTTGTCTATGCCAGCGCCGTCAGACGGCAGCCACAATATCTGCGCGCATGCTCGGGGAGGGTAGGCTCCTTTCGTGCGCATTACGTCATCGTAGCGCGCGTGTGTCGTCTGCTAGCAGTTTTTTCCCCTCAATAGAAACCATATTATTGCGATAGCAATTATATGGACACTAAAAAGCAGATTTCTGCCGTCGGCGTCGCCGTCGCCGTGAGGTTCCGTATGACGTCAATGGAGATGAAATCGTCGCCGATGATAAGTGGTTCTTGAGGGAAAGGGAAAGGTTGGCGCTATCTTCTGCAGCCCTTGAGGGAGCACGGCTCAGCGCGCGCCGAACGCTGTATGTGCGAGTGAAAGGGCGCGAGGGGCGCGCGATTTCACGGGGAGTGAACGCACGGCGAAGAACAAACGCGCGTTCTGCGCCGTGCTCGCTTAAGGGCTGCAGAAGTAGGCGTCTCTTTCCTCCTTTACAATCACCATATATATAGAGCAAACGCGCCTTCTTCCGACGCGCGAGAGGCCGTGGGGGAGGGGAGGGGGAGGGAAGGGAGGCGACGTTTAGCTGCGGCACCAAGTGCCTATTATTGCGATAGCAATTATATGGACACTCAAAAGCAGATTTCTGCCGTCGGCGTCGCCGTCGTCGTCGCCGTCGCCGTGAGGTTCCGTATGACGTCAATGGAGATGAAATCGTCGCCGCGCGCCGAACGCTGTATGTGCGAGTGAAAGGGCGCGAGGGGCGCGCGCTTTCACGGGGAGTGAACGCACGGCGGAGAACAAACACGCGTTCAGCGCCGTGCTCCCTTAAGGGCTGCAGAAGTAGGCGTCTCTTTCCTCCTTTACAATCACCATATATGTACAGCAAACGCGCCTTCTTCCAACGGGCGAGAGGCCGTGGGGGAGGGGGAGGGAAGGGAGGCGACGTTTAGCTGCGGCACCAAGTGCCTATTTATATCAGAGGCTCCGGCAACAGTCACCAACGCCGCACGCATTTTGAGCGAACGCGGGCAAAACGCCGACGGCGTCGACAACAGTTCTGCGTGTTGCCGGTGCTGCTGCATGTCCAAGTTTATACAGCTGATAAAGCTAAAATCATTACTCTGTATAGCTCTCTACAAATTTGCTATCGCAATTGATGCTTCGCCTTTTAGGTGAAACTGCGACAACTTTTAACACGAATGTGTTTTATGCCGGGGTCCACCAAGACTTCACTGACGTATTTCCGTCACGGAAATACGTCACACGAACATACACGAACATAATACAAAGAAAGAAACCAGAAGAAAAAGTTCCACAAACATGCAAAATTTGGAAATCGAACCCACGACCTCTCGGTCCGCGACGATAGATCGCCGAGCGTTTAACCCATTGCGCCACAAACGCATTTGCAGAGAGCTACACAGACGCGCCTTATATATCTAACACTCCTCCGTGTACCCGCGCTCTTGCTCGGGGCGGTGCCGCCGCCTACGAGCAGAAAAGAGAAGTACTGCATTATGACACTAACGCGCACCGACAGTGAACGCTTCGGTGGTCTCAGCACTACGACGCCTCGATGCCAGCATTCGAAGGGACGCTGGCATCAAGAAGCACTACCAACGCCACCTAGGTGGCGTTCACCGTACTCAGCACAGCGGAGCGTGGCCTCCGCAATTAGCTCTGAAAATGTTTCTGAAGTTGATCGCGGAGGCTGCAATTACGACGCGCTGTACGCGCTGATTTGACTCGGTGACGATTCAGTTACGTGCTTTGTCTTGCGCGTTGTATTAGTGTGTCAGTTACGTGCTTCGTCTTTCGCGTTGTGCTAGCGTGTGCAGCGTAGTGCAGCTTCCATATGCACGACGGTTGCTCATGGTCATCGACGTTGGTAGTCATGATGGAGGAGACGTGCCACCAGGCGTCAGTGTGGGTGCATCAACGCCTAAGGGCGCTTTAGCCACAAAACACCAATAGACATTATATATCAATGTGCAATAAACATTACACTACTTCTGTGAAGACACGTTTCACTTTCGTGTTCTATACCGATTCCTATATAAGAGGGATCAACCACATTTTTTTTTATATCAGAGGCTCCGGCAACAGTCACAAACGCCGCACGCATTTTGAGCGAACGCGGGCAAAACGCCGACGGCGTCGACAACAGTTCTGCGTGTTGCCGGTGCTGCTGCATGTCGAAGTTTATACAGCTGATAAAGCTAATAATATCTTTACTCCGTATAGCTCTCTACAATTTTGCTATCGCAATTGATGCTTCGCCTTTCAGGTGAAACTGCGACAACTTTTATGACAGACACGACAATTTTGATGCTTTTAATTCAGAACGTTGCGCTTCTTATGCTTGGCGTTATTGTAATTACTTCAACTTTTCACTTTGTTTAGTTTTCCTTCTGCTGTGTTCTTATCGTACAACGAACAGGCAAGGGAACACAAACATCCGAACTTTTATTTGGTGCAAGTTCAACAAAAGATTGATCCATTTAGAAGTAGTATTAGTAAGCAGGAATAATTTTCTATTTGATGGTGTTAGTATTTTGTCATACAACCCTTTGCGGAAACGACTGCTGCCATCCTAGACGGCAGTGACGCGTACAGCGCTGGCACAAAGTCATGATGCGCTCGAAGGTCCTTCCATTCTTGTCGAACGGCTGCCCACAGCTCGTCCCCAGTCGTCGGGCGGACAGGTTTTCGCACCATGGCTGCTTTGATGTTCCCCCATATATTTTGGCAGATGTTCATGTCAGCGCCTTTGGCCGGCCAGGAAAGCATGCTGATTCTGCGATTTTCTATATGTTCCTTGACAACTTATGCCGTGTGAACCGGCGCCAGGTCATGTTGAAACATAAAGTCGGCATCGGGAAAGACGCTGTGGGCGTAGGGCAGCAACACATTGTCCAAAATTTCTGTGCAGTATCGCTGCGATGTAAGGGCACCTTCTATGCGATGCAGAGGCCCAAGATCATGCCTTGCACCGCGCCCCACATGTTCACGCAGTTTCGGCCACTCGATACGGCTCCCTGCACATTGGCTGGCTCTTAACTGCATGGAAATCGTATTTTTGACCATCCTTCGCAAAATCAAACGTGCATTAAGAAAAGTTTCTTACCGTGTGCCTCTGGTTCGCCAAACTCGCATGAGTTGGTCTTGGCGAGTTGTAAAAGTCGACTCATCCGAGAAGATCACTCGGCCCCAGTCATCAGCCATCCATGAGGCGTGTGCTTCGGCAAACTGGAGACGTGACTTCTTGTTCGAAGCAGTGACAACTGGCTTTCGTGCAGCTACAGAATTTCGCAGTCCAGCACTTCGGAGGCGTGCCGGACCGTAGCAAGGGAAGCGTCCACATTGAGCTGCTCCCGCACTTGCCTCGCGGACTGGAATGGGTTCTCGACGACAGCAGCTACCGTAAGCGCGTCTTTATCCTCCGTCGTTGCCTTTGGTAGACGCCTGTGTGGAGCATCACAGAGTCGGCCTTCCTTGCTGAATGCCTGAATAATGCTGTTGACGGTCTTTAGCGGCCTGTGCATGTGAGCACCGATGGAGTGCTGTGAATATCCCTTGAGCGAATATTGTACGATTTTCCACCTCTCTTCTTAGGGAACGCGAGCCAAGCTGAAATTCAGTTGCTGCTCTGACAGATGCGGTAATGTGCAAGAATATATATACGCTCCACAAAGACGGAAGCCGCTTTTTAAGTACGCCCACAAGTGTCATGAGCATGTGTGGCCTGGCTACAGATCAACAATGATCTTGAGAACGCCCACAAAACATGACATATATATTCAAGTTTATTGATGCATCGTGGGGAGCGTAATGAGAAGTTCAACATCGTCGCCAATCCCGAACCGTACGGCTACCTTTGCGGTACGCGGGCAGCAGACGACACGCACTTGTTTGCGTGACGCAATGCGCGCGGCGGGAGAATTTGCGCACGCCGTACACACTGCGCATGAGCAATGCTTCTCGTTGCCGCCGCTGAACCGCGCTGAGAGCTCAGAAGGCCTAAAACCCCTATATATAAAAAGTAGCGCCATTCTTAGATCTTGCCGCCACCGCGCTCACCCCGGCGTTTCCTCCTCACCGCCTCCTGTTGCCCCAGCCTCCTCCGCTCCCCCATTGGCGAATCCGTGTCACATGGAAGCACGTGTGGCGCTTTTGTATATTTTTTTTTCTTTGCAGCGCGCTCCGACCGCCATTCTCGGGCCTGTGCGACGAAAGTGTAGGGTTGCCATATTGGGCTATTAATAGCCAAATTAGGCTACTTTTTACGCGGCGTGGCGTCGAAAATTCCGAGTTGGCTATGTGGCTATATTTGGGCTATTTTTGTACGAAGTACTTCCGGGTCCTGGGGCCACGTCAACACTGAAAAAAATTGGGAACGCCGGTTTATAAAACCCAAAGAAACCCAAAGCTCATTGCTGCTAAAAATTTATGTAGGCAATCTCGAAGGCTGTGTTTTTAGGCAATGTTGGCGCTGAGTGGATGGCGTTAAGTCATCGCTGCCGTGTTTACACGTCTTTCCAGGCTAAGCTTTTGTTTTGTTTTGGTTTCGGCGCCATCTGCTGCCGCTTCACGCGTGGTTCAGCAAGAAAACCGTTCTCAAAAATAAGCATGGGCAAGTGGGCGAAATACAGCCGTGCATATAAGAAGTAATGCTAGAAGGACCACTCTTTCAAAGCCAAATTTTACTTTATGCACATATTTGGTTTTAAAAGCGTCTGGTGGTGCGTTGTTTCGGAATGGAGTAAGAAATTCGGCAAATTTCTTACTCTATTACAAAATGTCCGAAATTCATTCCGCATTCGAAGGCAACTATTGCATCTGCAAAGCATAAAGCCATTCAAAATTGAAAATATTGTAGCTGAGAATTAGGATGCTTTAAGGTCGGGTCAAGGCCTTGCGTGAGGCTCCCACATGATCACGAACTTCGGCACAGGTACGAGCGCACTGTCGCACTTCGTACTTGCGGTGGACGCACTTTGTACTTGCTCGTCGTCTGGCGTTATCTCAAGATCGGTAGCCACGGCACGGTGCGGGTGGAGGACTGCTGCCGTTCCGTCCCCTCTTGCTCTTTGGAAACACACAGATGTTGCCGGCCCACCGGCTTTATTAAAGAAAGGATAATCGAATGCGCTATAGGAAATTTATTGCGTGTCCTTTTTGCAGAAGCAAGAACGCACGTGCGCCATTTTCAGTTAGTGTGACGTAGTGACGGTAAAGGAGGGTACGCCAGCCTTGTCGAGCCGAGTGTGTTCGCGAAGAACGAGTTATCAGAGTGCGCGGGTTCGTTTCCTTTACTTTTGTCTGCCCCAGCGGGCTGACCGCCCGTAAAATGAGTATTTTTGGAACGTGAGAATGCTTTCACTAGGTTTAACAACAGTGGTTGTCTATGATAAAATAACAGGTAAATTAGCAAGACGTATTTTCTTTTATTGCGATAGCAATTATATGGGCACTCCAAGCGCATTTCTACCGTGGTCGTGGTCGTCGCTGTGAGGTTGCGTCTAAAGTTCAAATACGGTAACATCGTCGCCGCGCGCGTATGTGTTCCCTAGTGGAATTACATTTATTTATTTTATTTTCAAGTCCCACTGAAGGTAAGGTACACAGCTACCCTCGTAAATTTAATAACACGCTTATTCGTGCCTGCATTCACAGAAACTTACGCACACGTTTTCAGATTGCACGAATCTTGCCAGGGAATCCCTGTTTAAAAATTGCACAGTTCAACGCTTCGATACTAATACCACCTGGGTTATTGGCAGCGCCGTAACACAGGTGGCAATTGAAACTGTAAACTTTAATTCACCTATTCTGCTACGGGCCAGCAGGTCGTTGCGTTTTTGCACGATTGCAGTCACAACTGTCCCTTCTTCGCACGAGGAAAATGCGAGAAGGTTTCAAGTTATCTCCTGAGTCCAGTGTGCCTCTAAGCGGCAGCGTTTGCTAACTCAGCGTCAAGCTGCTTTCGAGTAAAAAATACAAAATTGAGAAAGAGAAAGAGAGAGAGCGGGATATAAATAACATGCTTATTTTATGAATCAAGCTTAGGAAAAATATCACTATTCTAAAGAGCATTGAGCTCGGGCCGCCTCTTGGACACTCGATCGTGACCAGCCGAAGCTGATCCTAGAGGCTGGAGCTGGCAGTATTTTGCCCGACACTATTAGAAAAATGCCTCGAGTAAAGCGAGGCGTTAATTTTAAGCGCGACAGTTGAAGCGCGACAGTTGAACGGAGGAGGAGGGAAGTGGTTGGCGCTAGAGCACTGCACGGGCTCGGGCTTACCCGAAAGCCCGGGCCCGGCCCAGCCCGTGGGCCGGGCCGGGTAGAGGAGTTTTTTCACGGGCTCGGGCCGGGCTCGGGCAAGGCGTGTGCTTTTTGTCCCGGGCCCGGGCCGGACTCGGGTTTTTTGACGCGGGCCCGGGCCGGGCTCGGGCTTCTGCGAGTTATTCTCGGGCTTCTCAACTCTGAAAAACATGTATTTTTCGGTCCCGGGCCGGTTTCGAGTCCGGCTCGGGCCGGGCTCGGGCTTAAGGTAAAGGGGTGGCGGGCCGGGCCGGGCGGGTAACGTAGATTATTTCCGGGCCCGGGCCGGGCTTGGGTCTCGCCATAAAAGTTTTGATCGGGCTCGGGCGGGTCGCCCAATGTAAAAACGGGCCCGGGCCGGGCCCGGGCCGCAAAAATCGGCCCGTGCAGTGCTCTAGTTGGCGCTACTTTTAGGGGCGAAGCTCCTTAGGGTGTGGGTCGTTCCCTCCTCTGTAGTAGTAGTAGTAGTAGTAGTAGTAGTAGTAGTAGTAGTAGTAGTAGTAGTAGTAGTAGTAGTAGTAGTAGTATGTAGCCACCTGTAGTTTATGAATTGCTCAATAGATGGCGTAAGTGGTAGCCACCTGTAGTTTTATGAAGTGTTCACTAGATGGCGTAAGTTCGTAGCTCTGGTGGAATTACAATAGGTACGAAGTGGTGAGAGGGATTTGGAAAGGGGTGATGGTCCCTAGTTTGACTTTTGGCAATGCGGTCCTGTGCATGAGATCAGAGGTTCGAGCAAGGTTGGAAGTTAAGCAGCGAGGGGTAGGTAGACTGGCTCTGGGACCACACGGAAATACACCAAATCAGGGGGTACAGGGTGACATGGGATGGACGTCATTCGAGGGCAGGGAAGCCAGCAGCAAGATAGAATTTGAGGAGCGATTGAGAGAAATGGCAGAAAAGCGGTGGGCAAGGAGAGTTTTCAGTTATTTGTACATGAGGAATGTTGAAACAAAATGGAGGAAGCTGACCAGAAAACTGTCAATCAAATATTTGGACTGCAGGAGGGGTGCAAACCAGGAAACAGCGGTTAAGAAAAAGGTTAAGGAAACAGAGAGGGGTCTGTGGAAAACAGGGATTCAGACGAAATCAGCACTGGGAACATACCGAACTTTCAAGCAAGAAATTGTCAAAGAAAATATCCACGATAATTCTAGGGGAAGCTATTTGTTGTTTGAAGTCAGGACGGGAGTATTGTGGACTAAGATGTACCGAGTCAAGTACCAAGGTATAGACACGTTGTGCTGTGCGTGTGGAGAAGAAGAGGAAACGGCTGAACACCTCATAGTTTTCTGTAAAGTGCTTAACCCTACAGTGCAAGGCAACGGGGCTGATTTTTTCAAAGCATTGGGGTTTAGGGACAGTGAAGGCAAAATAGACTTTAAGCGGGTAGAAATAACCAAACAGAGGTTATCTGATTGGTGGATAAAATCAAGGCAGGGGTGAAATTTCACCCACCACAAAGTACAAAATATGTTAATAGTCATGGCTAGGTGGCGTATGCCACCGCCCGGCTTAAAGGGTTCAGCCTCATCCATCCATCCATCCATCGGTTAGGGTGCCTCGATGCCCAGCGCCGCCGTCCAGGGTGGAGACAACCCCGCTGGCGCCGCCATATTGTGTCACACGAGCTGAGACTCAGCTACGCTTGCGTTCATAAAGTGGTATATTCGCGGCGCGCTTCCAAGTGCTTTGCCTTGATGAGGATTTTTTTTATCGGTGTCCCATCTGCATATCTTTATAACCAATAGCCGTTAACTCGTCGAAGGTCGAAGACGTAAATGTATGGCGCCGGGAACATGCCCCAAGTTGCCTAATTCAATCACATTTAATATGCCGTGTGTATGTTTAAAATACGCACTATTTTTTTTTTTGCGCTTCGATGCTTGGTATATAAGGTTTGCGACCCCCTGTGTGTGGAAGTTTTTCTTTTTCGCTGTTGTATTTTGGTTTACACGTCACGCCTCCTTTACCGTAGCCAGCCACTCGCGCACGGCGGTTAGTTTCCCTTGCGTTGCGCGTGCTCTTCGCGTTCGTTGCAATTATTTGACGATATCTACGCGCAATTTTTGCTTTTTTGTAGCGTTAGCTACACTGGCCTAGCCAAGCCCGTTTCGCGCGGCACATCAAGAGCCGTGCTGCGCATGCGCAAGGATCAGTGATGTCACACGGCTTGCGCACCGGAGCCACCGGAGCCGGCACCTCTCGCGCACTCCGCCGCCGCCGCCGCGCGCGACTCACCGCCGCCGGTCTGCGCATTCCAGAGGAGTGACGTCGTAGCCGTGGTAGACGCACTGGCGCCGGCGCGCGCTCGCTGTGCAGTCGCCGTCTGACACTGCGCTGGAGCCGCTGCGCTTCTGACTGGCGTTTGCCAGTGTGGTATAGCCATGGAGAAGGAGAGTGCAAATGCTGCTCAACAGCGCAGAAGAACGGAGAAGCTTGACTCATCGGATCCCGAAGTAGTTGCCTGGCAATTAGCGGTTGAGCGTAGGAGGAATGAACAGAGGAAGGCTAAACGTGCTGCGGAGACACTGGAGCAATGGGACGAACGTCTAGCAAAGCGGCGTCGCCAGGAGGCTGAGCGACGTGCCCGACCACCCCTGCAGCAACAACAAAACGCCGTCGATGACGATGACAGACAACTCCGAATACTGTGTTGGGGCCATAGAGACGGCAGCGTGTTACTTCACTGATCATCGAGCCGTCTTTGTGGCAATAGAGAAGCAACGTGACGTTGAGCAAAAATAAATTTACATGTGCCACATAATACGTATACCGCGTGTGTGTCATTGGAGCAGTAGTAAGCATGACAATCAAGCTAATCCTTGACAATCTAGACAACCAGGAAAGCTAAGAATAATCAGCTGAACCTTTGCTAACGCTACGTATATCCTGGCATAGCCGAGCTAAGCCACTGCAACTTTTTGCCCACAAAACTGTGTGCTGACAGGATTAAGCTGGTGTAAAAATAACTGCGATGTGAAAATAAGGTTTAGTTAGTGCTGTAGAGAAAAATGTAACGTAACTTGTCTGTGTCAATCTTGCGTAGTACACACAAGAAATCAAACGATGCACAAAATACATTTACTTTTGTCTAGTACAATCAATCATGAAAGAGATATGTACATGAAAAATTATATGTACTGTGTGGCGCCTGAAGGTTATGTTGAAAGACGAGATAAAAAAATTAATTCGCAAGGTAGGCTCGACACACAATTCGGGATAGGGAGAGTTATTTTTTTTTTTTATTTATTCATTACATGGGGGGGGGGGTTCAAGTGAGTACATCAACCTTATTACACACAATATAAATCGAAAACAATAATGCAAACAAGAAAACGCAACCACGGGTAATATTAATCAAGATATCCAGCCAGATATCCAGCCAGAATACATACATCAGCTACCATCGAATACGTCGCATCAGCCAAACACATCGATGGCGAGTACAGAACATTTCATAAATAACTATTAGAACACTGATAACTACATTGAAAAAATAAACAACACTGCATACATATCACGTACAAAAACCGTAAATGAAACTAAGACAGTCAAATACAGATTAGCAATGTTTTTCACTTCGAAAATATAGTCCATGATGATGTAGGTCTGTTAACTTTAACAGACGGCGCCCATCCTGTCGATTTCCCTCGTACTGGTCCTCTTCAAAGTGTTTCTAAGTACAGGTAAAACAACAAAAGTGACTATTGATATGAAAAGTTGCCTTGTAAATACAGAGAACCCATTACAGTGCTTAAAAATAAATTTTAGCAGAAGCAATGCTGTATTACCTCGCTTCACACGTTTCGAAGAAATGCACAGGCTACAACAGACACCATGCCAGAAAGCGCCGAAACATTTTGGTCCTATGATGCCCCTTAACTCTACTACACCTGGGCATACCGTGCACAGGCATTTAAAGACCGTCACAGTACCCACTACGATCGGGAATGAGCACGAATGACCATCGGCTTACGATCACCACGCTACAAATATGTACAAGTCTAAAAAATCAGCTATGTAACGTAACACCCTGAGGTCCGCAAGATATCTCCTGAGAAATCAGAGAAAATCACGATGTTTCGCTTTCCACGTACAAAACAGCCGCTCTCCCCAGACGAAGCACTGCGTTCTTTAGTCCCAAATAACCAGTACCGAAAAAAGAAAAAAAAAAGAAACAAGAGACACACACGATGTGTGCTTCCCGTGAAAAAGGAAAATAGGTGGCTTACGTGACGATTCGTAGCTAATGTAAGACTATTTCGCGGCTAAGCATCTTCGTCAGTCCTTAAAATAAGGGTACAGACTGCGCCCATCAAAACGAAAAAAGCCTATGCGACGCGCGCTCGCAAACCATACGCTACTCAGACAGCATCGGTGCAGTGCTTACTTAGTTCGTGAGCGAACGTAGGTACCTGAGCGAGGATCAGAGAATACTTTCTTATTTAAATGAAAAACACGGTGCGGTAGTCTAAACATTCTTGACACTTACCTCGCAAATGCAGGAGTTATCCGTTGCCTTCCAGTGATCGCGCTTTACTTGGGCTTCCCATCTCTTCCGTCGCTCTGGGTCCCGGGGGAAGCGAAAACAACGCAGTCCTTTACGCGTCGATCCGGCGCACTTGGGAACACAACAGCCCGTCATGTCGACGCGATGCACTTGATAGCTTGTCAGTCATGCGGCTGAACACTGTCTAGCAAGTAGAACCGTCCGCGAAGCATCCGCGCGCACTGTGCCTCGAACTCAGCACCGGCACCAAGCAATCGCAACGGCTCGCTGTGGCACAATATGGCGTCGCAGCGAGAAAGCGGCGGCGCGGGGGCGGTCAAAGGATGGCACCACCCTGAACGGCGGCGCTGGCATCGAGGCACCCTAGCTCTGGTTGGTATGGAGACCGTTATGTATGTATGTATACGCATATATACGCATATACGCATATATACGCATATATACATATATAGTTACGGTTCTTGTTTCGGTTCTTTCTACTGTACCAACGTCTTCCTAAAAAAAATAGCTGGCTGGTTTCGTGAACATGCGAACGCGCGTCCAAACTTATTTTGCACTTTAGGTGTAATGTATTTTAGACAATAAACCCAGGTTACGTGTTTTGAAAGTTCATTTCTTTCTTAAGGCAAACATTTATGAAGACATTACTAAGAAATATTTTGCCTCTTCAGCTATGTCATGGAAAGGCGTGTTTGTGCGACTTTTGTTCAGCTTGCAACGTACCAAAAAATAAATAGCGTCCCGTGTGTGCAATTAAAAGACACAGAAGTAGAAAACTTGGCTGCAGCCCCAGACGTAGTATTCTTGCAAAGGAATACAGAAGCTATTTGACTGAGTATATTTGCATTATATCAAAGGAGAATTTTTGCGTACCGGATCTTCGGTGCAAATGAAGGCTGTCCGAATTATTTCACAAGGTTTTTTGCTGAGTACAAACCAATACCTCGAAACATAAACATTCTACCCTCAATATGCAGCGCACGTGTCTTATCATTTGAACCATTCCCATATACCTTCACAAAATTCCAGAAATACTAAAGGTCTTCATATCCTTTTACCCTTTTACCACAACTTACGCAGAGGAGTATTGGAAATTACGCGAAAGGACTCCGGGACGTGTTAATGTAGCCTGTCCTGTAGAAATAGAGAAGGACTCTAATCACAGACCACATCCCTTTTGAGTTATGCCGACAAAGTTGTGCAAGAAGACATTGTTTTTGGCTACAATTACCGAAGTTGCCATAGCATTCTGCGGCTCTGTTCCTGACTAACTCTATTGCTGAATCAGGTCACAGCACCATAATATAATTACTGGTGTAATTATTTAGTAATTCTGTGAGAATATTCTCCTACCCTAAATTTAACATGTTTGAACAATTGAAGAAACATGAGAAAGGACTGGGAGGGTTTGCAGAAATGTTCCGTTATTAGAATCGTTTATGACTCACATCGGTACGGTCGTTTTGTCATGATCACGCCAGCGCCCACTGAGCATCATTTATCATTTTGTCTACTGCGTATAAATAAAATACAGAAGTGTCGTTCCCTGTGTGTGAGTAGCGTACAATGGCAGCTGAACCTTACATATGGCCCCACTAAGTCAAACCTTCCCTTTTCTGCCATGGTGCCACAGGACATGTCAATTTCACACTTGAATTTCGCCCTTTTAGTTTCCTAGAAAGCATAGGAAGGTACACAAGACGAACAGGCGAAGTTTTGAAGTAGTCCAGAGATTTGAGTAAAATTTCATAGGCAATATGTGTTAATCCTTTATTTGTTTACATATTTATTACTCCTCATTGGTGATAATAATGACGTACTACGTAACAGTTCAGTTCTTCTACTTACTAAGTCATGTCTGAGATGGCTGTCTTGAAAATTAACCAGGTGTACGCACTGCATGACGTTGGCTGGAAGGCCATTCATTAAAAAAAAATTCTGTGCAGAATAAAGAAAATGCAGGTGTTCAATCACACAGTCGCCATCAAAAGTTTACGCGGCCGAGGTTCTGCGAATAAGTTCATTTTCAACGCAGCTACGCCCGCAGCCAGTAAAACTATGCAAAACGTTTGTTTTGTTTACTGTAGACCAGTATACGCTGTAAATCCTAATACCACGATGCGTGCCTAAGGCGTAGAAATATAAATATTTTTTTCACCTTCCGGGGTACGAAAGCTTTTGACGCTGACTATACGTTCTGAAGGCGAGGTTGCTTTTTAGCTTATTCGTGATGACAAGCGCCGAGCTCTTGGTGATGGGATATTGTGGGGGGAAAGATCGGCACAGCATGCGTTTTGTTTATTAACACTGATGATAGATGAATAGTCAGAGTAAGTTAATGTTACTGTCCAATTCTGGACAGACTCGAGTGTAATGCACACGTTCTAGATCACTGTAGGTTCCATACTAATTCCATACTACGCATTCCTATTCGAATTTTGCCTGCCTTAAGCCTACCGAGTCTTAAGTAATCAAAATAGGTAGGCAATTGCTTCTTGGGATGTAGCCGAGGCCATGGTAGATGTGATTAGTAATGCCAAATATGTGAGTAGGCTGACTGGGATTATTACATGAAGTGCGCCAACGTACCTACGTAATGTCATGGTAGAAATTACAGAGCCCTTTATTGTATATATATTGAAATCATTGGAGAGTGTCTCTGCTAAAAAGTTATAGGTTTAATAATATGAGGACTGATTAGCCTTCTGTTAGGAAAAATACCATGTACGACCTTTATGTTTTAAAATCTGCCCCGATGACGTAAGTTACGTTGCGGAAAAAAATAAATACCCTTTCTAAAGAATGAACCATAACAGCTTCCCGACAAAGCGCAGTACGTTGCCGCAAGTCGTCATTTGTGATGACGATAAGATCGACAGCCCGTCGTTAAAAATGATTCGTCACTCCCCGGTTTTTCTTTTTTGCTCAAGGACGCGACTAACCCGTAGAAAGGTAATCCCTCCCTTCGCGCTTGTCCGGAACCTTGCTGGTTCCGGACAGGCGCGTTGTTTGTGTATATTTCAGGCACTTGGCATCGAAATACTTAAACCTTTAAACAGCAAAAGGCTGTCACAGTCACTTCGAAAGCTGCACGGAAAGCTCGGACAATCAGTCCACTTTCACCATACGCGCTCTCAACCAAGACATATTTGCGAGAGAGGAGCTCCTATATTATCCATAGCGAGAAATGTATCCACATATTACACCTCATTATCCCGATGTATTTATGAGCCGCACTCTGCGGCCTGTATTCCGTATTATGACAAAAAATATAGTTTCTGCAGTGTCAGTAGCCTAAACATAAAACAGGAAATTGAAGTCATCACATCAACTATCATATATCATAAATTGAAAGAAATAAAACTGAAACTGTACTTCATAATACTCGCAATGCAAACTTTGACGCATGTGATTCATTTCAATTTACTATCTGTTCCAGGGTAGAAATATGCTGTTCAGTTGGTAAACACAGATTATTTTGCAAAATTTGCTAAGAATTTTTGCCTCCAACATATGTTCCTATTGGTCATGCGCATTTCTCTATATCAAATATATGGTCGAAATATCACAAAGTCGAATTGTGAATCATTTAAAAGTTAAACTGGCTTCTCCACATAGGGGAAATGCCGTAGGAATTTGAGAATGTAATAATAGACAATAATTTGGTTGCATAATCTTCCTGGCTATAGGCATGTAATGAAAAGCTCAAATGCATTACACGGCTTTGTCATTTCGCAGCAATTTCATCCACTGCATTTATAAAGCAATGTACGTTTTTTTATCTTAGCGCGTGAGTCTAAAAACACATAGCAACTTAATTACCAAAGCGATATAAGTTTCAAGAGCTCGTTAATTAAGTTGTAATTTGAGCAAATAAGACGAGAGACTTTCATGCACAGACAACATAAGCGGCTAAGAGGAACAACTGACTAGTTATTTCAGAAGAACAACTGAGTTTACCTATGTAGTGTTAAACTATGTAGCTTTAAATAATGCACATATTTTATACATCGCCGGATAGGGGTCATTGGAGATCGCTGGGCGAGGCCTTCGTCCTGCCATGGTTGCTTAGTGGCTGTGGTATTGGGCTGCTGAGCACGAGGTCGCGGGATCGAATCCCAGCCACGGCGGCCGCATTTCGATGGGGGCGAAATGCGAAAACAGCCGTGTACTTAGATTTAGGTGCACGTTAACGAACCCCAGGTGGTCCAAATTTCCTGAGCCCCCCACTACGGCGTGCCTCATTATCAGATCGTGGTTTTGGCACGTAAAACCCCATATTTATTTTTTAACATGTTTATCTCTCACCGGTGACCGCTTTTTATAGGCTAACAAATGCTAAACGTAATCGCTAGGCACAGCACACGCCTGCATGTATCGGAAGTTTCTCGAACGTTATCGATGCTTTTATCCGTTGTCTCTTGTCACCGACGCTCACGTATTCTGATTGTATGAGCGACGCGAATTATCTAGAACTTTCTAGAAGACACGCGGGTACCAGGGATTATTCTGGGACCTTCGATGACTAATGTATAAAAGCCGACAGTTTCGCCGCTATCAGATTTCGACGAACGCCGACTGTGTTCGCCGCTTTCGTTGTGCTTCGAGTGTAGCTTGCTTTTGTGGGCACATGTTCACCCAATAAAGAATCAGTTTCGTCATACACAGTTTTACGACTTAAACTTCAGCGTCACTACTACGTGACAGTATGGGAATCTGCTGTTCAGACTATCTGAAGTAGAGCATTGCACGGGCCAGTTTTTCAGGTCCGGGCCTTGCCCGAGCCCGAAAGTCCCATACTTTGGCCGGACCGGCTCTGTTCGACCCATTGGCCCTTTTGCCTATACCAAGCTAGCTCGAGTTCTAGATTATTGTGAAGATACTGTCATGTGATCAACGGCCGCCGGGTGGTCTTTAAGCTGCATAAAAGCTGGTTTTTGCCCTGCATCCCTTCTTGCTGGTTACTTGGTAACTTAAGTGTGAGAGAAATAAACATTTCATTACTAGCCGAACACCCACAGATTATTATGTGAATATTTGGTATGAAAACAAACCATACAATCGACAGTTAGTAAAATAGGGAGGGATCAGGCTGGCAACAACCACCGGAAGTGGCAGAACACCGCCTTACATTTAGGGATGAAGTTGTAGAAAAGCACATCGGTTGATCACCATGCTCGTGCTTTAAAGTGTGCGGCAACATACTATAGCGAAGGCATAGGTGAACACTACCATACCCCGCGGCCCGCCATTTAATCTCACTTTTGAATCTGATATAGTCATTCGGATACAGTGATGGAACTCGAGCCAATAATTTTGGCGCGAATGGAAATTTAGATACGCTGGTTACTGGCTTTCAGGAATACGATAATACACGGCCACTAGAAGCTTTTTTTTATTAAACAGAAATTGTTGACCCACAAGGCTAACGCTCATCATATTTTCACACGGAACATGCCATTTTTATTGTTTTATTCGGCTTCATTATAATGATGTCAATTTTCAATCTACAATTTAGGCATCCTTGTTTAGAAGTATATGCAAATTTAGACTCTGTCTAATTGTGTTTCAGTACAGTACATCTACAACGTAGGCTTTCCTTATTTTTTTTCTCCGCCAGATTAAAGTATGATCTGCTTGCTTACTCGCGTAAATTCGCAGACAACGCACCTAGTGCTACAAAAACATATACAAGGCTGCGAACACGAGGGTCGAGCCACTTAACGAGTGGAAATAGAGTTCAAAATAAAAATTTACTGAGGCAATAAAGTGCTCTGCATTTCTATTTTGTTTTTCACATTCACCTCCCCAATGTTGAAAAATTTTGGAGCATCCTCGCAGACTTAAAGCATTTGTCTAAGAACAATATACACTTGAAAGCCTCCGTTTAATTAGTTGGGCTAATTGTGAATTAACCTACGGCAGAATATTCAACTCGCTTGAAAATATAACGAAGTCAATTAATGGAAACCAGTAGTAAGTTGCCCTGTGTCTTAAGAAACAAAAAAAAGTTGCAAATGAACTTTTCGGAATTTATTTGCTACAATTTTATCGAGATACTCTAAGTACTTCTTGAAAACTTATTTAATTTTTGTTTTTCCGTTAAAATGATCCCGCCGAAAATCGAGATATTTTTGTGCAACAAAATATTGCAGTCAACTCTGCCTCTAGGCACGTCTTCCGCTCTTGAAAAATGTAACGAGCTCTATCGAAACTCATCTCATTGATTCCCGTTAAGGATAGCTCGGATACCTGAGACAGTCTAATGATTGTTTTTGCAGCGAGTCTCGCACCAATCCAATAGTTTTCAGTTTCTTTAGCGCGACTGCAATGCATATATATTTCTAACTCTTTGTCAGGTTGATTCAAATGTGTGATGTCTAGCAATTCTTGAAGTGTGCCTTTCGCCGCTATTCCCACCCATCCAAATGTGTTTCTCCTGGTCGATAGGCGGCGCCGCTGTCGAAATCATACCGCTACCTCCATCAAACTTCGGGTGGTCCGTCACATGCCTGCGCACGATCACCTCTAGGAATTCGAGGTGTTAATACGCTGGGAACAATGTGGACAAGAGTTCGTTAGTGTCGCGAAGACGAAAGAATTCCTGCAGCACCCATGTTAAGATGATTATCGAAGTTAATGCGATTAGCATTTACACAATCTAGCGAACAAGAAGCGACACACCGTGTTAGCTAAGACACCTTTATTTAGAATCCGTAGTGTTTCTCCTGATGTTTCAAGCCATTCGGCTATATGCGGCCATGCACTGTCTCCCTGATTGACCCGCTTTGTTATGACCATCGCTCGCCAATGTTACCTCACGATGGTAGAACAAGGACCGCAGGCCGACGGTGCATGCAGTGACGACGATGGAATTACGAGGTAGGAATGATGTCGATAGAACGACGAAGGCATATAATGATGATGGCATGACGACCATGAGATGATTCTGAAGTGATGGCGATAAATAATTGCGACGGAATACAATGCCATGACGCCGGTGTTGTAATTTCGATTGATTGACAATAATAGCACAATACTAGCGGAATGAAATAGAAATTATGCTGATGGAACGGAAGGTGGTATGACGACCAATGCATTTAGTCATTTTTAGCCAACCAGACACGCTTCTGAATAACATACCAGCCTTCTCCCTTTCTTTTCTCCCTATTCCTTCCCAAGATGCTTTGCAAACATATGCTCTGCCGTTGAGCTCAGTACGCCGGTGCTCTAGCTCATTAGGCCACGATCCCACGTTTACAAACGTATCTTGCCAACAAGTATATTATTCAAGCTCGAACTTAGGGGGAACATTGAGCTTGGGGGCTCCTATCGAAATACATGGGAAATCGGCAATAGTTTCTCATAGCAACCAATGCAGCAAATCTGATGAGTTATGTTGAATTTAGAAAAAAAAGCTTAGTGATTGCAGAAGGGGATATTTTATTATAGGCTGTCTACTTTTTTTACGTAAAATTTTAAAGAATTGCCAAATTTCGAAAAAGAAAACTTGACGTATAGAGCTATGTACCTCAGCAGCTAAAAATGATATCGGAATTCTGTAAACTGCACCTAATAATACATCGAAAGCGGATAACAATCATATATCATACATATCATCCTGAAATATACCACTATGTTGTGAATGTTGCATTTGCAAAACCCTTCCAGACATTGTAACAAATTCACGTAAGTTTTAAGGTAAAGCAAAAAAGAATTGTTCGCTTTTGATGCTCCATCGGGTGCAGTTTATAGAAATGCCATATTTGTTTTTAATGGCTGAGTTGCGGATTTGTAAACTTCATGCTTCTATTTTTTTCCAAATTTACGAACATCTTGCAATTCATTGAAAACATTACACTATCTAAACGAAAATTCTATTTGCTGCAGTCTCTGCAATTTAAATTTCCCTCTTAAATGCAATACATTTAATTCAAATCGGTTCATCGGTTTTCTCATAAAAGCATTCCTGCATTTTACATGTATTTGAGTATCCGGCATCGAAGATAGGCCTGAGCTAAAGCTTCCTCTTAAACAATGAATCACGCCAGTTTTATAGGAAACCCATGAAACAGAACCCTGACGTATACGCAAGACCGTGGCCACAGTGGTGCACAAATAAAAAGTCTGCTCAATGAAACGGAAGCTTCGCGGGAGCCGTTATCTCGGCCAGACATCTCTCCAGAATGCGGACGAGCTTTCTGGCCAGGTGTCTAGCAAAACCGTCGATTCATTGTCAGCTAGAGCAAGTAGCTGGCCGTCTTCGAGATAACGCTGATACACAAGCGCGCTCGTTTCCAAGCACCGAGGTGAAGCCACAGCTTCAGGGTGTGTTTCTTTTTATTGCGCTTTCTTTAGTTGTGCGTCATAGCATACGTCATAGCGGGAATTTCGAATTCTTTAAGGTCGATACGCCACGTGGTGGCGAAAAAAGGAAACTGTACGAAATGTCCCTAATTCCTGGTATTGGCGTTCAGTGGGAGCAATAAACGCGAGCAACGGTTGATGAATATGAACCGGAGGTATAACATTTGAATACAGTGTCAATCGCAAGCAAACATTTTAAATGAGGTCAAGAAACAGCTATAAACATGCCAGTCTGTGTAAAATCCTGTTATCGCGGTGATTTGGGCGCTTCTCAGATGCCAGATGTCGATGGGAAAATCACTTGAAATGTTGACAATCCAAACAAAACTCAGCGGTCAGAAGAAGACGGAAACTTTAAGCGATCAACAGTGCACGATTATGGGAAACTTCAGCATGGAGTCAACGTATGGATAAGGGGACTTGTCAATTCTGACTTCTCTTCATCAGGGAAATACCTCCTGAAGAATACATTTGTTGGCTTGACAAAGACAAGTCCATCTGTCGCAACCTTGGCTCCAGACTAAGCCTTTTCTTGTTAGGCCACTGTTAAATATAGACAAGCGGCCTACATGCCATAATTTCAGCCATCTTGTAGCAGCCGCCTTGACGCTAGGTAGCCTCGCCTGACAGCATTACTGAGTATGTCTTCTGTCGTGTTTTTTTTTTCCTAAATTTTTACTCCCGTGCTGAGGTAACCGCTTGCTCGATGTCTAACTACATTTTCGATAGTTCTACAAATCGCTAGTGACGTACGTTTATTGTGACCATGGCCCAAGCACAGCGAACACGTTTCATAGAACAACACGACAGATTTCCAAAATGGATCAACAAATATCAGACAAAGAGTTACTCCCACATAAAGAAGTTGCCAGTAGTTGATTGTTTTTATAGTGAAGCAATACTTCAGTGGAAAACTTGATCATGGGGCAAAGCAAGTTCGATCTTCTATTCAATAGGTGTAGGGGTGCCTTAGAAAACGCAGTTGAAGTTTCCCGTCACACCGCACCAAGGCAATAGGTTTCGTAAATCTAAGTGGGGTCTTGAAGGTAACAAGCAGTCAGTTTCATGAACGCAGGTGCACAATACGTGAGCAAGAAAGGGTGCACAGTAGAAATATGTCAGATTAAACAACAATATTTCGAAGGAATGGCGATAAATGAGAAAGAAGAACTACGAGAAATGCCTAATAAACACATTGCTTAGTCAAACAGGTGAACTTGAGCACGAGAGCGTGAGTCTGGGCTAGCCAGCTTTTCGGTCACCATGGGGAAAACAAGTAGAACACACTTCTCTGGCCAACAAAGTGGAGATACAGAATACGCCTGCACAGAGAGATATTACACAAGCTTGTGGCCAGTATGGTGAAGACAGCTGATGCAGAGTTCTATAGAGGTGGGGACACAGTGTGTCCGCGTTGTCGGCGCTGCGTTTATCACGAACCCAACTAACTCAATTTCGCACAGTTCATCTCTTCTACGTAGAGTACATTGTCGCCTTTCTCTTCTTCTAACACTCTCTGAAACCCCGACCTACCTACACAGCACTTATTTTATAACGTCTACGTATCTTTCGCCTTTCTTTTTTACATCGTACGTGCGTGCGTTCACCATGTTGAATAAAACGCTGCGGAATGCAAAAGTGAGAGGGACAGAGATAAACAACGAATGTCACGGCCTTCCAAGCTCGACGAAGCAGCGGGGCCGTGTTTTCTCTCGCGTCGGAACAACCGGCCGTTTCTTTTCGGTTGCGACGTAAGGGGCGCCCGAGATTACACGCACGCAGTCAAGTCCGCAGGCGAACTGGTTCGGTTCGCGCACCCGTGGCTTGGCGCTGCTCCGAGCGTTCATCGTTGGCCGAGCGTGCATGTAACGCTCGTAGCGAGGGCTGCGAGCGCCCTGCCGCTGCCTCGAAGTTTACGCCACCTTTATCTCTTTCTCATGCCACCCTCGCCGCTTCCCTTCGGAGATGGGCTTCGCAGGAAGAGCAAAAGAAAAATCGACAAAGTACGGCGAAACGAGGAAGGCTGCTGCCTAGCATGGTCCAGGCGCGTTGTAACGAAGCCCGCGGCGGCGGCGGCGGAGGAAGCAAACGAGGCTGCGAAGAAGAAAAAAGAGAGGAGTGGAAAAAAAGAACAAAAGAAAAGGCAAGTTTCGACGGTCGTGGCGTCGGGGCAGGGAATAAGGGCGAGTTAGGGACGGAAAGGAGCACGGGGAAAGCGGGGTCGTTCTTTCGGAAGCGCAGTGGACGGAACTTGGTGAGAGAAGAGCGAGGAGGCGTAGTGTTGCTCGGATGAAAGAAAAAAAATCTTTTTTTTCTTCTCTCTCTACTTTTTTTCCCTTCCCTTGGTTCTTCGGATCACGAGATTTTTTTTCCCCTGCTACGAGCTTGAAGTAATGAGATAAAACTAACGCGAGAGGAAAAAACCGGGCGAACGGAGGAGCACTGAAGTAGCGAAAGTATGAAAAAGAGGAAACAAACAGGCGCTCACCGCGCGCTCTTGCGAGCACAGGCGGAACGGTCGACACACCGGCAACAACGAAACAAAACGCAAGCTTGAAGCATGAAGCAAATAAAAGAAAGAAAACGGTGGAGAGGGTGGACGTGCAGAGCGAGGAACGCGCGAAAGGGGATTCAAGCCGTGTGCGATGGGCGGGCAGCGACGGACGGCGGCGCGCTAGCGGTGCCCGCACGCGCCGGCGTCGGCGCGTTTCGCCCTGCTCACGCTCTTAACGCTCGTCGCCGCCGAGCGCGCAGCAGGGGGCGTAGCGTAGCGAGATCCGAAACATAGACGCGCAAAAATAAATGAAAGAGACCAGAAAAAAAATGGGTGGAGGGGCGCGGGAAGATGAAAAGAACTGGAACAAACTCGGCAGACCGGATGAGCGCGAAAGGAGGAGACTTCGCAAAGTCGGAAAGAAAAAATAGGAGATGCGGGAAGACAAATAGAAGAAAAGTGGAAGGGCGAGCGGAAACCGAGGCAAGAAAAGGGGGAGGAAGGAAGGAGACGAAGGGAGAAAGTGAGACGCGATAAAGGGAAGGAAGCAAGAAAAAAAACGGGGAAAAGGGAGGAAGGCAGCGCGCGGACGAGTCAAGGCTTGAGCAACAACAAGTTCTGGCGCTCTTTTGCCTCTCCGCCCCCGTGGCCAGCTCTGGCGGAGCGCCTCCTTTTTTTTTATTCTTTTGCTCCCTCACGGCGTCCGTACGGTCTCGACACCATCCCTAGCGAGGAACTCGGCAGCATAAGAGGGGAAAAAAATGAAGAATATAAGCAACGAGAGAGGATAAAGAAAACGAGGCGGGACGCGAAAGGAGCCGTTGCGCTAGAAGTAGGGCTCCGACGTAAGAAGCAAACAGCAAGAGACGAGACGAAGGACCTAGCGCGAAAAGGGGAAAAAAAGGAGAGGATAGGCGGACCTACGCAGCAAAGTACGGCGCGCAGCGAGCACGAAGGAGGGGAGAATCTTCGTCGAGTCTCGGCTTCCCTCAGGGGGTTTCGGAAGGAAGTTTCCTCTTCTCTTGTTTTCACCTTCCTTTCTTTTCCGCCGTTCCCTTTTTTTCCTGTTCATCTTCGTTGGTGCTGCTCGATCTCCTCTTTCGGACCCGTCGGCTGGCCGCCGCCGCCGACGCCGCCGACCAACGACCGTCCCTCCCCGCTTCTCCTCCTGGCTAGGGAGGCAGCCTACTTCGCCCTGCACGACGAGCCTGCCGCCTGCATCTTTACTTCTGCTGCCATCCGAGCCACCTTTCCGTCCTTTTTTTATATGCTTTCCATTCCCGCCGCACTTCTATCCGGCAGTCCGCCGCCTCCCCTTTTTTTTTCTCCCTACCAACCAAGCCCCATATCCCCACCTTCCATCTTGCCACCATCCCACTTTCCAGGCGTCCTCCTTCGGCCCACGGCGATTTCTTTCCCTTGCTTCGCGGCCCGACGACGACGACGACGCTCGCTAAACTTTGTTTTTGCTTTCTATCTTCCAAACTTTTTCTTATTTTTTTATCTTTCTTTTTTTTTTTCCCTCGGTCCTCTAACTCGGCTGTCCGTGAGGCCCAGCGGACGCGTGGGCGCGAGCCGGCAGCAGAGAGAGAGAGCTTTGGCCTGGCCCTGCACGCGAATGTGTGTGTGCGTACTTGGGCCCCAGCCTTGGCAGTTTGTGACTTCAGGGCAGCGGGGAAAAAGGGAAGGAGGCGTCTGCTGCTGCCGCCGCCGCAGCGGTAGTAGCAGCAGCGGCAGCGCGAACAGAGCCCAGCGCTGGGACCAGGGAAGCGAACGAGCGGCCGGGTGTGCTAGGGGGTGGGGGGACGGCGTAGGGCAACCGAGCGGCGACGACCAGAACCCCGCTGCTGGTGGTGATCTCGCGTCGAGCTTCTGTGCTTCTAGCACTGGCAAAAGAGGCCGACAGCACCATAGCGACAGCAGCGACAGCTAGGGCTGCGCGGGCAGGGACTGCTTCTTGCTGCGTCACGGCTTCTGTGCGTCGTTTTCTTCTCTCCTTCTTGCTTCTTTGTTTTTCTTCTTTTTTTTTCTTTTTCGTTTCTGCTTCGACTTTCGGGTATCGAGCCGCGCGCAAGCGCTTCTTGCGTGGTCGTCGTCGACGCCACGCCAACTTTCTTCTTGACCCTTACTTCCCTCTTTTTCTCACTTCCTGTCCTTATGCCTGTAGCAACTTCCAGCTGGCTGCCTTAGGTGCCGCTGTCTTTCTTTTTTCTTTTCTGTCTAAGCCCAAGTTTTCTGTTCAGGTATAGCGGTTTTATTCCCCAGGTATCTTTTGTTCTTTTTTCTCGCTAAACTGTGCGAGACCGAATCGCTTATAAAATAAATACGTAAAAAATGCAATGCACCGTCGTTCTTTGCTTTTTATCTTCTCTTTTCTTTAAAGCATTTCTACACACTTGTCATTGCTGAATGTTTGCCAGCCCAGCTGTTCAAAACCGCGTTCGAAACTGACGCCTCCTCGCTAGTATTAGAAAAAATTTGTGCCTCCTTTTCCCGAGAGTCATCTCTGTCTTCTACCCACACACGCGTCAATTTGTTAGTTAGTATCTGCTTATTATTGCTTTTTTTTCTTCACCAGCCTAAACTACCGATATATCGAGTCTTTCCGAATGTTTCCTCCGAACTTGGTCGTATTCCTCTCCTCGTTATTCATTCCTGTTGCAGATGATCCTGCCGCCACAGTGGTCGCATCGGCATCTAGCCAGATGGCGGCCGCATCTTAACGCGACTGAAACCGCTTTATTTTTAACTTCATGCTTTTCTATCGATATTTTTTTGTTCTGTCTAGCAGTGGTATCCAACAGCCATCACCATCGCACACAAGTCCACACCATCCGATTCCTTTTCCAACTACGGAAACATAACAAAAAGGCCAAGGGGGAATACTAGTCACGTAGACTGCGAGGCCACGTTAGTCTTAGTTTACCAGCGGATGTAAGAAAGAAAAAAAGTAAAATAGGGGACCTCGGTAAGGAAATAGGGGCGTAAACAGGCCCGACGTGGAAGAGTCGCGACATCGGTTATTTACGTCGCTGCTCCCAAGTTCCGTCGTCTCTTATTTTTTATGTGCTAGTTCATGGTTGTATTAGGACAGCTGCGCACGTAGTAAAATAAAAAGAAAGAAAAAAAAACGACTATCTGGCAAGCAAAACTTACGTACAGAGGAGGAGAACAGTACAGCAAGAGCGGATTTAGTTCGGTCATTGGGTGGACGGCGTGAGGAGTTTCCGAACAACACCATCGGCACGACGCAGACAGCACGTCAGACGGCAGGAAGAAGCCGAGGCGTTCCCATCACTTGGAGCGATAACCAAGCGCGTGACCTAACCTAACCTCCAGCAAATTGTTCCAATCCTAACTTCCAACTCTCTCCTCTTGGGACGCCGCATTCTTGACCGCCTCGGCGCGTCGTTCGAGAAGCTTGTATTGGCAACATCAGAGCGAAGGTCTACAAAGGGACAGGTACGACTCCCACAATTTGAACCGAATGAAAGGCTTAACGGAAGAAGTTTACCACTTTAGAAAGGCTCCTACGCGTCTTGAAAGCTGTTGAAGCAGCTCACATACGCGTCATTTCCCGTAATTCTCCCTGCTGCGCATTGCGCTATTAAGTACCCAGCTAAAATGCTCACGGTTCACCATATATTGCTATACGCAGTAGTAGTGTTTCCACGGACGTCGTTGGCCAGAGCCTTGAGCAGTGGTGACGACTTGGGGCGAATACTATAGTCGACGTTCTCACCCGACAGCTTACAGCTCTCGACGCAAAGAGGCGTCCAGTTCTGGACCTAAAGGGTCATTCAACCTGAGCTCATGTGTAAACCAAAGAATGCACTATAAGTACAACCCTACTAATCCTAGTCTATGGACTTCCTTTGATTGTGTAAACCTCTTACTTTTTCTTTTCGCGTTGTATTCGAGGCAAAGACGCTGGGATAGCCTGTCCTTTAATCAGGAAAGCTTTCCATCCATCGCAGCTCATAAAGAAGCATTGGACAGGTTTCTTTTTTTCTTACTAACTATAAGAAGATGTGGTGCCTGCAGGTGCCGGACGATAATTTCAGCTGTCTATAATTCTGCTTGCAACGATCAAAATAATAGAAGCAAAGTTAAAAAAGAACAACAGTTTTAAAACCAAGTACAAAAGAAATGTTCTCTGGGCATCACAAAATAAACATGTTCCTAGCAGGCACAAATGAGGTGCCACCATCTCGAGGCAATAGATTACAAAGCATTGTTTCTAGATGACAGCTAACGAGTGGCTTCCAATGCCTACGTATCTGAAACACTCGCCACTTTTTCGGGATTATATCCTAGAGGTCAGCTCTTTGCAGTACGCCGTACACTGTCTCCGGGCGTTTATACATGCGTACACTGCACGTGATGCCGTCCTGAGACAGGCGCCAAAATACCACAAAGAAAGACGCCGGAGCCTCGAAGCGGGGACGTAAAAACCCATGTCAGGAGTTAGCACGTCGACCCAAGTTTACGCCCTATTTCCTCATCGGAAGTCCCTTACTTTACCGCATTTTCTTTATTCTTTCTTACTTTGCTCGGTAAACTATACTTGTGCACCGCTTCATACATTACAGGCCACGATACGAAGGCTATAGAAAGACTTCTCTCGCAGCTAGCATACGCGGCCAAAGAATAGTGCGTCGCATATGGAAGAAGATATATTTATGCGTCGCGTAATTCAATTTAACATTAAGACTCATGCCGTTATGTCACAAAATACGAAGTAATATTACAGGGAAGACGTCGCGGACATGAACCTATATTTACCACAGAACCGGCGGATTGACACATTTCTGCGACCAGCGGCCACAGCACACCGCTCGCGCTCGCGACCAAAACATAGTGCGCCGCCCACTAAAAGCACAAAGATGGGCAAATAATGCATCGTTTATCGTAGCCTCACGTCCACTACTTCTAGTTCACTTCTAGTTGTATATATGACGTTGCTATTCCGTAGAAAGCGTTGCAGATCTAAAGCAATCGCACTGCGAAACGCGCGGAGTGATACTTCTACGGTCGCACTACTTGTGTGCTTCTGCGGCGTAGCTGCTAAGCATGAAACGTAGTACAAGATTACCGTGGCGTCGCTTTCACGTGACTCGTATCACCGCTTGGCCTTTCTGTACAGACAGCTGACATTCGCTGACCATCGTGATGAAGGGGCGACCTCAGACATAGACCCGACCCCCCTACACTGCCCCCCGACAGCGGTCGTTTCATTACAGCGAATACGACTAAACAGCTTATCACTTGCACAGATTTCCTATACGCTCCGATTACAGTGCACCAGAGGTGTCCCTATTGTGCGTACGCTGTACAAGATACGACCGGCTTTTTAGTATACGTACAGTAATGATCGGCGTGTGAATCTCCATCGTACGTACAGGCAGTTTCACGCAAAACTTCGTCCCCCGTTCGGTCGCAACGGACATTCAGTCAGTTTATAATGTGAACTGGGAGAATTAATCTCACTTGACTTTAAGGTAGAGCTGTTGCTAATAGTTATAGTAGTGAGAGATAGATAGATAGATAGATAGATAGATAGATAGATAGATAGATAGATAGATAGATAGATAGATAGATAGATAGATAGATAGATAGATAGATAGATAGATAGATAGATAGATTTAAAACAGTCAGACGACAGATAAATTGATTGGTTGGTGTTAGTCAGTCAGTCAGTTAGCTAGTTAGTTATTCAATTGGTTAGTTCGGTAGTAAGTTAGTTGGTTAGTTAGTTAGTTAGTTAGTTAGTTAGTTAGTTAGTAGTTAGTTAGTTAGTTAGTTAGTTGTTAGTTAGTTAGTTAGTTAGTTGAGCAACTACACATAGATGTCAAAAGGCCCGTAAAGCAACTTTCGCTGTCGTTACAGAAAGTGTGTCCGCGCGTAACAACTACGTCCTACTGCGTCAAGATAGAAGAGCGAGTGAAATATGCGTCACGCGCAGAAGAACGTTTGCCAGTGTAACCTGAAGACGCCGTATAATATGACCCGGGAACCTTTTCACGCCGTGTCGCGGCGAGGAAAACAAAATCAAAATCGCTCGGCAGCGGACAAATACAATAAACACGTACAGGACCGATTCCTGCGCTCTACGTTTGCCTTTGTGCCCCGGTCTCCAGAATAAAGTACGTGTCCGCGTCGTGTCGCCTTTTCAAGGACAAACAACTTTCGACAATGGCGCGCGGCAAAACGGGCGAACGCTCTCTACAAAGGGGGCCCCTTTGCAGACTGCCCTCAATCCCCACCTTCACACCGTCTCTCGCCCTTTGTCCCCTACAACAAGGGTCCAGTACTCCCCCGTATCCCATTGTCGGCTCGACAACGCTGTGACTGCTGCGGCTGTGTTTCGCACGAACGCTTCGTACGCATTGAGCCGAACACTCTTGGCGCCGCACATTTTCTTGCACATCGCTCATCGGCATGGTTATGCCATGCTTTGCTCTACTTATTTACATGATTCACTGCAAACCAGTAAACGTGTTGGTCCCAGAACACAGACGTTAACGCAACACAGAATAATAACGAACGATCGCAGAAATTTCCTCAGACAAGTTCTCGAAGAGAAAAATGTATTTTATTTAAAGAAATAAGAAGGGCAGAGAAGGCGGCCTTAATTTATGGGCTCTAGCCTGCTACTATGCGCGCATGAAGAGGTAAAGGGGAAGGAAATAGGGAAAATGAGGCGATGAAGAACGATTAGAGCTATGCTTGATGTACAGATGCTAGATGCATGCAGTTTCGTCGTGCGTTCACCAGGACTATATTTTTATTCGGAGGATGGTGCTCAAAGTTCTGACCACGTCATTTTTGTTTTACGACACATTCCACGTACGTATGCGTTCACGTTTCGCATCCTGGTATGCATGGTAATAGAATCTGGGATGTCTGGTAATATTGTCACGGGCGGCGATCCTGTGTTCGGTGCTTGGACGATGACGACGATGTGGCTATCTGGCATGCACGCGCAACCCCTTCCATTGCTGCAGCGTTGTGCGCCTTGCCTTGTAAATGTATCCTTCGTATAGAGATTGTCCCCGTAACAATATTGTCACGTGGTAGTGACGATCAAGAACACAGTACCAAAAGTGTGAACGGTGAAACTAACTCTTTGTTGGGCGAACCTGTGCCCAGAAAGATAGGCTACATTCAAAGGACAACGATAGCGGCGAACACAGTCGGCGGTCGTCGAATATCTAATCTGCCGGTCAAGTGCGTCGGCTTTTATATACGTTTGATCAAGTCATCGAAGCTTCCAGAGTAATCGCTGCTGCCCGCATGTCTTCCATAAAGTACTACCAGCGCCTTTCTGACCAACGCCTTTCCGGAGCGGTCGCTCTACCATCTGAGCTAACCAGGAGGCTAGCAGATCGCAGAGCGAGGGCGAATTAATCGGCAACTCGAGACGCTTGGTCACTGAATTGCCATATTCAGAGTAACGAATCTCGTCATGACAATTTAAAAAAAAGTAATTGGTTGTGCATATGACTGACATTCGAATAATCAAGGTTTACTAGTCACTGAAGTCCTAAATTATGTAATATCGGGTACTCACGTCGGCTCGAGTCACGTGATGCAAACGTAATAAAACGCCAGCGAGCATATGCATATATCTTACTGAAGAACAGAGAGATTATGGGCTGACTGAAATGTATATCTGCTATGACCACAGCGGTGAAAATACGTCGACCATGCACTTTTTTGAAAAACATGTCCATTAAAGAGGCTCTCAAAACGACACTGTTTAGACTGTATGGTAATTTATTTCGATGCAATATTTTCGTTTGTTTAGCGGCAAAAGCTTAGCTATTACGTTAAAAATTAAGGGCAAGCCTCATCTTACATTAAAATGGGCCGTTCGGGTACTCATTGAGGTTTATTGAAGCTTATTGGTATTCTTATAAAAGCTGACAGGTTCTTGATTGAACCCGTAGGCTTAGAGGCTACTACGGGTTCCAGGACATAAACAAAACAATATATGTATCTGATACGCGGCAATGTCACATCCCAACAGAAAAAGCAACGCAACAAAAGGATAGCAAAGTTTTGAACCGTCATTATTGCTCATCTGATATTGTTTCAAAAACACGACTCTACTTGAGAATTTAACAGAATCTTACACAAAATCGATATAGAGAAGGCAGGGATGTTAACCAGTCAAAAGTCCGGTTGCTACCCTACGCAAGGGGAAGGCAAAGGAAGAGAAAGAAGGGAGAGAGAGAGGTGGGGTGTGGGACATGAAGACGTGCATGGACCGTACTGCAGAGTCAAAGGCGCTCGAACAAACCAGACGCTCTCAGAAAGCACAAAAGTGCCTTCACTGCCTTCTGAGCCGTGATCATTGAGGACGGTGTTCTAAATTACCTTTAAGTTTTAGGTTAGTAGGTACGCAATTGCAGATAGGAGCTCCCGAAAATTGTAACGATCTTCGGCCGCATGTATCTCGGACACAAATCAAATTTAAACATACATTATGTGCAGTTCTTGTGCTAGGCGTTGGCAGAGCAAATATACTCATTGGTAGCGGTTCATTATTCGTCACTATTCGATGTATCAGCTGAGGTGTCTTTAAGGTGTAAATTGAGTTTAACGGAAGCACGCGAGTATACTGAACTAAGGTCGGCTGCTATCAGTACGCTCAGAAAAAAGCTTAGTACTCTTTTCAGCGCCTGTCCTGCAAACGTGTCACCGTTAATAAATACGCAGCAATTGTTGCCCAAAACTCGAAGCAGTTATTCAAGCGACATTGCATGAATTTCAATTCTATATTACAAATTCTTATTACAGAAGCGTAATTTGCTAACTAATTCACACTAACGTAGTATCAAGTACTTGCTGTCACTTTAACACAACCAAATTCACAACCCACTGCCAGATATTTATCAAATTATGTGGTCGAACGCTGATGCGACTTCAAAGAGAACGGCTATAGGTTTGAGACACCGAGACATTTCTTTCGAGAGCCCTTGTGACTTTTGTTCACTTTAGACCGTAGCGCACGTAATCACATGCACTTTGTAACGACGAGCCGGTTGTGGCTAGGCCAATTGGGAACATCGAAGATACATTCGCAAATATACGCTTCACGATTTCGAGCGTTATTACGTCTTGATGGCCAGCCGTGAGATGAGAACACGTGCAGCTGCTGAACGTGACACTCAACCTAACGCCCAAGCTTTCCACAAAGTAAATGCTGGTAACTTAATTAGCTCCGTTTTGACGTTAGGAGTAATGTGTTTTCTTTTCTTAATTATCTCACAATTTAACTGCTACGAAGTAGCCTTATTGAATAGATGAATATACTTTCGTCCACATGGTTTACGCCTATGTAAGAATCGCGCGAAAAATGTATCACTCTTAAATATGTGCATATATGGTGTCTAGATGTGGTGGCAACCGCTTATACTCACATTTCATTTTCCGCGTTCGAGAAAAAGATAATACGTGTATCTGGACTCTATCGGAAAAAAAAGAAAAATCAGAATTCGGTTGTGTCTGACAATTATACATTACGTTCTATTGTTAAAAATTACTTTCCTGAAAAAAAGAAGAAAAAAATGACCCTAAGGTCAATTGAAATATTGTTTAATACCTTTCAACTTCTGGCACGCGGCTGGTACCTTCTTCGCGCTTTTTCTATGCGTGTATATTGTTCCAGTAAGCACTAATGTAAATTAAACAGACGAATTGGGCTTTTGTAGAATGAATATCGTGACACATTACGTTTCATTTGTGAGGTCACTTTCGACTGTACGGATACAAAAAAAATATTGTAATAGTCGGACATGTCGCAATGAACGCGAATTTTCATGATCGGTCGCTGTCAAGTGATAGAGCAGGGACGTTCTGATGGGTTGCAATTGCTCCCTGCAAATGACAACAGTCAATCCTCCAGATATATATCTCACCAGATAACACACTATGTCTTATTGCAACCACGTATAGTATGTGTGTAATTAGTTCGATTGGGTACGTATTAGCGCAAAAGGAAAAGAAAAAGAGAAAGCTGTATGTATCAGGAGAACGCAATATGCTGCGCCAGTGAAAAACGTTCTAAATATTGCAAAGACCCGACCATTAGCAGATCATAAAATACACTACGCGACAATCATTTCTACCTTTAAACCGTGACTACCCAACGGAAACACCTGTAGCGCTTTCTACGCGGTCGTTAAACGCGCTGAACAAACGCTTCGGAGACACGCGGCGAGAGAGAGCGAGAGAAGGAACAACGTCCAAAACTGGAAGCAAATAAATTTCACCGCCGCTTTTTCGACGCGTTCAAATAAAGCGGAACGCGGGAGCTCTACATAAGCCAGCGAGCATATCGTATAAAGGCAAAAAAAGGATAAACGCGACGAAAAGCCGGCAGAAATAAAAAGCGAGAAACCGACCAACGACCTACGCCCATTCATAAAAGCCCGGAAACGCTAAAAGCGCGCTGAAGTACCCTACTCCATGTCGAGCAAGCAGAGGAAACCCGAGAGCGAGATGGGCCGAGGGCCGAAGGAAAGAGAAATAGGAGGAGGAGAGGAAGCGCTTAGTCGTTCCTCTCCCCTTCGGTTCCCATCTCTCGCAAGTCTCTATATATATTTAGAGCCGGAGCTTCCTCGCTCTAATATGTTTCTCCGAACAATCCACATTCCCTGGTGGCTCCCATTCGTCTCCACCGCTCTCATCTTAAAGCCGTGGACGTCCCTCGACACATCGTGCGGCTTCTTGGTTGCTGACCCGCGCTGGAGTTGCGTTTCGTGCGGCGTTCGGTGACAGCATACGCGCGATGGAAGTCACGTGTGCGCTATACTACAGGTCAGTGCTGGCAAGTCCAAAGATAGGCCCCTTTCTCGCCCATGATAAAAAAATGAAGAAGAAAAGAACGGAAGAAGCAGCAAAGTGAGGAATAAAAGAATGGGAGGAAATAAGAATATATCTCGTAACAGAAAAAGCTTGAACGACGAAAGACAAATGAGCTAGAGAGATGACGGCCAGTTCACCGCACAGGGAGTAAAGTGAAATTCGCGAAGCGCGTGGAGGTTGGTAGGATGAGGAGAGGGGCGACGACGTCACATAAATCAAAGTGAAACGCGGCTGAATGGAAACACGAAGGAGCCTTGAGACGAAACTTAGATAAAGAGCAGTCGCCTAAAACATCGAAAAAAAGATTACTCGCGATGCTTGGGCCATTATGTCAACGTTATGAGAAACGTAAACGGCGGCTAAGTGAGTTGAAAATTAAGCGTGAAAGAAAACGAGAATGGGTCGGCGCGGTTAATAGGGTGCATTTCACTCGCAAGCTTTCTTACTCGACAGGAGTAAATGGAGTAAAGAGGAGTAAAGAGGGAGGAAATGTACTGTATATTCTAACAATGCTTACGACACTCACTGCCAGCGAGAAACACCGCTCGCACATTATGAAATTCGCAGCGCCTATGAACGTGCGTTTGCGTTTCAGTTTTGATGGCGTAATTATACCCGCTGGGATGGCTCGGCGGTTACGACGTTCGCTGCTGAGAACAAGGTTGTGGGCGCGACTCCCGTTAGCGTTGCCGCTGCGCGACAGTCGTGGTACAATACTAAAACGCTTGTCCCGTTAGATTTCGACTGTGACAAAACAGGCTGTCAAAATTATTCCGCAGCGCTTCGCAGAAGCGTCGGGGGTAACGCATATAAAAGCCCATCAATTGTAATGATGCAACACTTCAAGCCCTTTTTACTGTTTTTTTTCTTCCTTCTCGTCATCCGACATGAAATCTCAACAACACGCCTCATGATACGTGCTTGAACAATCCCGCCTCATCGCCTTAACGCCGGCTTATTCTCATCGCGTCAATCCGTCTTTCCGAAGGCTTTCCCCCTTATTTGCCACATTTCCAGCGCCCCCTCCCTTTTCTCCGCCATCCCATTCATTTCTCCAGCAGAGCAGACGTGTAGTAGCAGTTGTCCTCGTTTTCCGGAGTAACAGACAGCGATCGGGCCCGTATATATAGATCCCAGATTTACTCTCCTTTTCCTTCGCCTCGACTATTTTGACGGCCGGATAACCTCCTCCGAAAACATGCAATCCCCATCGCTGATTCCTCGTTCCCTCCTTAGCGCCAGACGAACATGTCCGTAGTTCCCTCTTTCGCCGTTCTTCGCCGCCCCCATAAGTGTACATAAAGTCGTCTACAACAACAAAAGACAGACGAACGCGGCGTATAGAGCTCTATACGCCAATTCCCTCTTCCCTCTCCTACCGCAGCAGCGGAGGAAGGGAGACGACTGCTTCCAAAGCGCAGCGAGTGTAATCGACCTTGGTCTACTCAGCGCGGCATTCTCCCTTCCACTTATATGTGCCAGTTTCTTCCCTCTATATATACCGCTCCCTTATTTTCCCTCCTCCTGGCCTTTTCCCGTTTTGCGCCTTTTGTTATTCCGACGTCGAGGGAGGCGAGAAGGAGAATATAGACGGCGGAGAAAGAGAGCGCGACGGCGCAAGAAGTGCGGGGGAGTCGTCGTCGCCGTAGACGACGAAGACGACGACTCGAGATGGATGCGGAAAAGCGAAGAGAGCAAATTGTACGCCGCCACAGCCTCTCCCCCCCCCCTCTCCTCCGCATCCCACTTCTTTAGGGGAAACAGGGTGCACTCGCCGTGAAGCCAAACAGAGAGAGAAGGAGAGCGCGCCGGAGGGAACCAAAGCAGCAAAATGAGCAAGAGGGAAAGGCAAAATGGGGAATAAAAGGCGGTGGTTTTATTGGGTTGTACGTTGTATGTCTACTATAAACGAGGCCCTTTCACTCCGCTTGTCGAGAAGCGTTGTGCGAGGAAGGGGGGAAAGCAAAAAAAAAGGGGGGAGTAGCTCCCGATTGCTGAGGCTGCTTCGTTGCGCGGCTCTCTGTCGACTATGATAGGGAGGAGAAGGGGGGAAAAATGGGGAAGAGGGGTGAGAAGAGGATAGTTGATTGCGCACGTTCGTGAACAGTATGTAAGTGCTCGCTACTCGCATAAACGTTTTTTTTTTTTCTCCCGAGCCTGGAATTGATCCCGAAAGGGGTTTAGGTCGAGGAAATTACTCGTCGTTTCCCCTTCGTTTGTATGCCTTGCTTCTCTTCGCTTTTCTATTGGCTTCATAAAGTGCCGCTTTCCTGCTTCGTGTTTTCATTCCTAATTTCTTTTATTTTTTTCTCGTGTCTTTGCTAGAGTGGGTGTCACTGTTACTTTTTTTCTCTCCCTTCCTTGCTGATTTTGCTATCATTCGCTTCGAATGGTCTTACATAACAGATCCGTTTGTCTTTCCGGCTAAGAGGCCGCATAATGGGCCCGCAATCCAAAGGGCTGTAAAAAAGATTGCCGCGGAAAAGAAAAATCCGGGCAAAGTGACTCTCCTGTGCTTGCACGCAAGCTGCATGTAAAGAACGATGGTTTAATGGATTGGGGTTTGGAGCTTTTGCCTTTTGCGGTCGCATAAAATGGCTCAGCGGGCGCGAAGCAAACGACGGTTAACGCAGTAGCAGCTCTACTATGCTTTCAGCTGTGCTTGGAAGACCGTGTTACGAGCGTCTACACGTGTCGTCCGAGAGTGTAAACATTCAATCTTCTCAGTCATTCTTTTATAGTCATTTGTCTTTCTTTCTCTTTCTTCTTTCTTTCTTTCTCT